>NC_087515.1:76272125-76966316 GCF_963921805.1 Phalacrocorax carbo | reverse complement strand
TTCACTAAGAAGTTCAGCCACAAATCCTACTAAGATGGGGTAAAACAGATGGTGTAAAAAGGATTGTGGCTTCTGGGATGGGCTTGGTAGAAAACCTAGGAGCTGCTGAACTCTGGAGAAAGGCCCAAGCTGACCTTCTGCAAGTTTCAAAAAAATGCTACTGCAATTCTAGCTGAGAACAGCTTTTTGAGCTTTCAGTGTGTAGGCTCTGTTTCAGAGCAGGTGTGAAAGACACCTGTTCACAGCCAAGTCAAGATATATTCCTTATAGGAAAAAAATAAGATTGACTCAGATTCAGCATGCTGCAGGCTATGTAAGAGCCCTTCATTACTTCTGCAGCGTTGATATCCAGACATGAAACATAGATTTTGCTAGATTTTATGGATGTAAATGTAGTGTATGTTTAGACACAGAGATAATGCATTTCTTGGTTTTTTTTGGTAAAAAAAACCCCTAATTTAGAATTTCTAGTTTATAATTATAGGTTGTTCTAGCTGCTTAGGAGGGCAGTCGAAATGCTTCTGGAATTATACCTCTTCCAAGGGCATTTTTTCACTCTGATAATATAGTGAGAACACAGGAAATTTGTATCTATCATATTTAAATGACGATCAAAATAGTGTGAAGGACACAAGCATGAATTTGGAAGGGAAGCATTTTAGCTTCACAGCAAACTTACCGTGTAAAATTATCTTTGATGTTTCAGATGGCATAAGATTGCTGCAGTTGCATGCAAGAGTCCATTTTTTTGTATTTTTGAAAGTATTGCAAGCTAATGACTGAGGAAACTTGAAGACAATAAAAAATCCACAGCTAGACTAACTCCTAAGAAAACAGTCACAGGGACCAGTAGTGTAGTAGTGTTTTCTAGAGATCTGGATACACACACACTCTTTTCCACTAAAAAACTCTGTAGAAGGAACAATAGTAAATACATAGATGACATCCTCAATCAAAATATACAAAGGACAATGAGACAAGATCAAAATGATCAATGAGATAAAAAGATCATCATCTCATGATCACAAGATCAAAGAACAATGAGAACAAGATCAAAAATTCAGTCTGCAAAGTTATTTAGGCCTCTAATCGCAGACCCCAAGCCAGTTCTGGTAGGCTTTAGATAGTCAACTTGTGAATCTGAATTTGGATTTTTTTGGTCACTGGAAAGCCAGTGTGGCAATTTAAGGGAATCATTCCTGCTTTCTCTCCTGTCTTTGTTATCCCATTTTTCATAGATTGTGAACTTGGATTTTCTTGGACTGGCTAAGGGGAGTAGGACTAGCCACTGTATTTGCCAATGTGGTACCGACACATTTGCCTTTCAGCTGTGATTTGATTTCAATTCCCCCATTTCAGCACCTTGTAGGATTTAGAAGCAATCAGGAAATCAAAGCGCTTGCATCTTGCTGAAGAAGTCCAGGGCAGATGAACAAAAGTAAGTTTGAAACTAGTGTAATGAAGAATTCTTTGAACCTTTTTACAAATGTAAACCAGAAATGCACCAAAAACCTGAAAGTGTTCATTCAAAACCAGCTGAGCCTCATCCTCTTTCTCTCTGTGAAATAACGTGAGATAACAGTTTCATACATATTCTTGGTGTGATGAATGACCTCATCACCATCAGTTTTTTACTTCATTTATGATTCTAACCTGTCTACTAGAATTTTAATTCTCTAAAAGTTTCACAAAACACACAGGAGCAAGTATTCTTTGCCCTTGGAGTATTGGTGGCCCAGTGATTTTTACTGGTTTTTTTTTTAGCGTATGGATTGGACACCAAAACTGTGTCTATGTAACTGTGGCTATGTAACATCTGCCAGCATGAGCCAGTGCCAGAACTTCGCGCAACAGTCTTGGGGCTAGCACAGCTCTGCTCCCGCGAGGAGAGCATCTCTTCAGTCTGCTGTGTTCCTCTGTGATCTCCAGGGCAATTCTAATTCAGACATACTTGTTTAACAACAGATGGAAATGAAGGTGAAGAGGAGAGTAAAGAGTCAAAAGAATTTAAAAATATTGTAATCCGACACAGAAGGATTGTGCTGCTAACGTTAAGAGACAACACAGTCTGAATAACAGAACCTGAGCAGCATTAGCACTGCCTGAAGGGGAATTCACTCTATCTCCTTCCCAGACATGCATAATGCCCGTCTGCTGATTTTTTAATTTGAATTTGTCATTTTCTCTCCCTTGTACTTCATTGGCAGAGGAAGCAATAATGATGAGTTTTGTGCCATGTAACTAACCCTATCAACTGTTTAATAGCTTAACTTAGCATCTGTTAGGTCTTCATGCAAGAACACCATGTAGGATGTTCAGTGGGCTGTAATTATGGATTTAAAATTTGTGTGCCAAGGTTTCAGGTAACTGTAAGGTTCAAATATGCCCCGATATCATGACTTACTTTACTATTTCTTACTATTACCTATATTGATTAGTAATATTAATAAGTCATACACATTTTTATGCTGCCATTTCTGTGGCAAACCAGCTGATGAAAGTGCAACATGTGTACAGATATGTTACCTTCTCCGTGCTACTTTCTCCTTCAGTCTCAAAAAGGAAGATCTGCTTCAGTAGATCAGTATGTAAGTACCACCCATGGAGGAACCATGTTTATTTCGGTGAAACAGATATAGTGAGAGCAGATAAGGCAATTTAGAAACTGTTCCTTTGACTATATAATGCTTAACATTTTGAAAAGCTACTCCAATATTTGTGCAAGTACCAGGAATGTCTTACAAAATCAATGGCTGTGTTTTCAAATGTAGTGGACAGCCTGAGAAGTTTGTGAAACATGGAGTCCAGAAGCTAGATATATTTGCTCTGTTAGCCAAATGACCACTTGAAGCTTTTCTCTGGTATTTTTCAAACCCTGTGCTCTCAGAATTTGAGCTCTCAGACCTCTCATGAATGCTATGCAAAGGGAGTGTTAGTCTTTGCTCTCCTGCAATAAGACGTCCATGCTGGATGTTGTTTGGTTTGTTGCAGCAGATAGGTAGACGGCCAAATCTGGAATTCTGAATGACAGGAGGATTTAGATGCTTAAATACCTTGGGAGATCTAGGCTGAATCCTTTGAGTTAAACTATAGACATTACTGTCACAAGACTGTCACATATAAACACAGGCTCGAACTCCAAATGTCAGCTCCCAAATTGTTGATTATTCAAAGACTTCACCTATTGACTATATTTATCCTTCACTGGCTCTGCATCTGCTGAGTCACAGCAACATATCCAGTGTTGCCTGGCACGGGGCTGAAAGAGAGCAATGAATTCTGTAGTTGTCACTAATTACCTTCACAGGAGACAAAACAGAGCTTTCATTCTCCTTTTCAGACTATGTAGATCCAATAGTTGCCATAATAGTTAATTAGCCGTTGACAACTTGCCTATAGCATCAGATTTTTTTTGCACTAGTGTTACAAAGGTGTGCTCTTTCTTGGTGGCTTGATGGGCCAGAAACAGTCTCTTCCCTTTGCTTTTCCCTTGCAATATTTGGCAGCTGGCTAACACAGCAGTGCCTTCATGGTGAGGTGGCCTGCCATCATGCATTGCTTCCCTGTACTCTCCTTCACCTCCCTGCCCTCTTGTGGCAACATTAATCTGGTTTCCCTGCCATGAATTTGCATTTAGTTTTGCATAATTTGTTAAAAATTGAAGTGCATGTTTAAGCACAGTGAGATGACTGAACCCAGAAAGCGTTCCCTGCTTCACAATTTCACTACTTTTACTTTTATATCGGTATTACTAGTAAAGAATGTATGTCTAGAGATGCAGGGCTTTAAATATGGCAGTGCTTGGCCTCAAGTCCTCGTTTGTTTGTTTGTTTTTTTTCTAAGGAAGTCCTAGCTACATATTAGAATAAAGCAAAATGTACTCGTACCAGACCTAACAAGAGCCATGTGTACAACCATCCAAAGCAATACAGAGAGATGTTATTTCAAACCAAAATATAAAATAGTTGTTTCTGCCTTCCACTATGCCTTAGCTAACAGTCCTTGGTTTTCCATGGAGAAAATTAATTCAGGTCAGAACCGCATTGATGTGGCCACAATACTTCAGGAGCCAATGACATCTCTTGGGCTGTTTTGTAGGCTTGGACTTGGAAGTCTGTATTTCCACCCGTTGTGCAGGGTTCTACAGTGCATAGATAAATAAGCAATTCCAAAGGGAACCAAAGGTATATGGACAGATAGATAATGCTTATGCAGTAATTTTTAAACAGTCTTGTGATGCATTGCCATTTCTCAGTCAGGCATATATCACCAAGCCTTAGCTAGGGGAAATCAATACAACCTTGCTAATGAAAGTTATGAGGCTCTGCAGTTCTAGCAGGTTTGTAATTTTTAGTTTACTGCTTTGTAGATAACTTTCTTATTCAGGAGGAACAGGTTCTTAGGGGGAAGAAGATATGTCTCATCTTCTCACCTCTTAAGGGTTAGAGGTTTGATCTGAGGCAATGACTTCAGCTTCGTGCATAGTCAGATTAGCAACCTCCAAAGAGTGGTTGATGCCACCTGCAGCAGACCTCCACTTTAGGATGAGGTGAGGCATCCTCTGACGGTCCCTGTCCTTCTTCACTGGTTATAAATGAAACCTAGGAAAGTAACTTCAGACTATATGTCTCCCTTTCGGACAACCTAAGTTAGGCAAGAGGAAGAGAACTCAGAGTATTCTCCAGCCTTGGCTGCACAGGCACAGAGTTCCAGCTGCTGCTGCTGGAAGCTGTGGGCTATGGACCCACACTCAAACCCTTCTCTCAGGGGACTGGCTTAAGTCACAGCCTGCTGGCTTGCTGATTATAATACAGGTGCAGCAGTGGGTTCGCAGCCGTACACCATCCTCCTAGGATAAAGCTGCAGCAATTGTTTGTGTTAATAGGGTTTTAAATTGTTTGAGGAGGCACAAAAGGTGCCTGAGAACTAGAGATAGAGAGATGAAAGAATAATGCAAATATGTTACTCTAATGATTGAATTTTACTTCTTGCAGTGGTCTTAACTCTTTGGATGGAGCAGCCAAGAATGGGAATGATCCTTTATATTATACTTCAGCCTGCACTGGCTTTGTGAAGCTCTCTTTTTAAGATATGCCCCTAAAGATGTTTTTGATTTATGTCATAGAGACCTGTACAGGATGCCTTTCTCTTTTTGATCATGATGGTTCAATCAGATTTAGCTGCTACACAGCAGATGCTTGTAGTGCTTGTATTTCCCTGCACTGGCACGTCTAATTTAAACAAAAGTAATTCCACATGGTGCAAGGGTGTTTCTAAAGAAAGACTATGATGGAGAGAAAAACACTTCTGCATTTCCCACAGAATAAGGTGTTTGTGCTAGAGACATCTGGAAACGTGTCTCACTGTACACCTGATTTATAGGATCAGAAGGAGATATGGCATAGTGATTAATGGGAAAATGAGATACTAATTCAATTTTTAAAGAATAGATGTTCAGAGATTTTTAGACTGCATTACTATATTCATCTGTTTCCTTTTATATCCTACAATAAAAAGCCTGCCAGATACTGTACTGTGATATATTTTGGCTGGGATGTTATCTCATCTGATGTCTTGAAGCTGAAGTAATTTATTTGGACACTGGGAATTAGCATCAAGCTAATCTCGTTTTCTTAATCCACTGCCCTCCAATGCAGCTGCATTATACGGATCTAGGAGCTCTGTAGGTAATGTGTATGCAGGACACATTAGTGTCGCTGAACAAAGAGATGTGAACTATAGTTCTTCATGTCAAATATCACTTAACAAATAAGCATTTGCAATAAATATGTCAATTTCCATAATTTTAAAGAGTCATTCAAACACGTGTCCCTGGACAGCACTTTCATGTTTTACAAAGTACATTTGTTTATACTCAAAGCATGATTTTTCATATATTTCCAGAATAGTTTTTTTCTTTTAGTCTCAAATGGAAATTACAGAGATATAGACAATGTAGATAAACATACATTAAGGACTGTGGTCAAAACCACTTAATCTGGTATCTAGGTCTCTCTGTTTCCCTCTCTACCCAAGTTTCTATTTTCCATGCATTATCTGATAAAATGTTTCCCTTGCTGTCCATAGAAAAGCATGGTAAAATGAAATTTCTGAAAAAGCCTGCTTTAAGGTTTGCCAGGTGGTTAGCCTTGCCCCCATGTATTATACTGACAAACCTAATGTGACAACTTTGCTTGAATTAAATTCTGCACTGTGATATAAAAACATGAACCAATCAAAACTGAAGTGATGGAGATCATTATTACGCTAGATTCAGTAAGAAAAAAAAAAAAAAAGGAAAAGACCCAAAGTGAGAGAGAAAAGAATTTTTTTTTACGGTGACAGGATGAAAAGGAAGTTTGAAAGCTAAACTTGTGATAATGGTGAGCTTCCCCTAACTTCTTTGCTGTTATCCAAGGACGTGCAGAATAGTGTCTGTTGGGTGTCCGAGTGTAGTGTATGACTGCAGGTGTCATGATGCTCACTCTTTCTTTCTACCTTATCATACTTACAGTCAGCAGGAACATTGCACCACGTTTGTAGCTGCAGTGAAAGGGAGTTTCTGTGCAGACTGTGCCACTTCAGTTCGACTGGTGGATGGAAAGGGGCAGAAGGGCAGCTCTCTGCGTATAACGTTCCTGGGTAGGAGGGAGGAAAGATAGAAATAGAGGATGAAATGGTTCCAGGCACAATCCATATGAAGTTTTGGGAAGCTTGACCTAAACCAGGCTTTGTGAAATTATGGTATAGTGGTTCATTTTCTGAAAAAATGTTCACTGTTTCTATTCAAACCCAGTAAAAACAATTTTTCTAAGATGATGGTTATGCTGAATTTTATGGAAAAGATTAGCCCATGACCAAAACATGTCTCTGTTAAGTCAAATAAATTTAAATTTACCTTAATTTTTCAGAGGACTGACTAGCTCCATTCTGATTGCTGGTTTCTGCTAAGATTTCTGGGAGCTCTGTTTAAGGCACTTTTACAATGCCAAAGTCAAGAAGTTGGACTGGTCAGCATGGAGGATGTGGGGTACTTCGCTTTGCTGAGCTGGATGTGTCCTGCATGTTTCATGTGTATCTGATAATTTCTGGTGATTTCTCTTGCCATATTTGTCCAGTCTGCCCATGAGCTCCTGTAAACTTTGAATATCCTTTGGCAGAGCAATTCATTGCTCTCCTTTTCCTTGGTTTCTGTTTTCACTGATCCTACTAACATGGTCTGACATTCCCTAGTTCTTGAAATGGTTATGCCTGCTTGAATTTTGGTGTGATATGTTCAAAACAGAGGATGACTGTTCGGGCAGTAGTCCAGAGAGCTCCACAGTGTGTGAGCCTTGCTTCAGTGAGCTTATGGTTATACCCACCCCTGTGCCTGTGTGGGGTGGGCGGTGAGGGCAGGGAGAGGGTGGGAGGTTTGCAGACCTTTGCACTAATGTGGAGTGCATGTCCCTCGTCACACAATGACACAGCCCTCTTGTCTCTCTTGGCAATGCTCTGCAAACAGAGAGTTGCTCTGCAAACAAGTTTTCAGACATTTGTTTGCAAGATCAACAGTCCGTTGACCATCATCTCTGCTTTTAGAGACGATGCTGTTAGGATATCCCAACAAGAATTTAGGGGTGTCATTTGAGCACAGAAAACAATGCCTAGGTGAACCCCAAGGTAATAAAAAGTAACATGAAACTATTTTCAAGCTTTTTCCTGTTTCTTTTTTGTACAATATTTTGTTTGGTTTGGGTTTGCTGATCTTTTTAGGGCACTTGCCTGGTGATCTTGCCTGCTACTTTAGCTTTCTGCTCCTTTTCTCTTTGTCATTCTCCTCCAGGGGAACCTTCATTTCCTAAAGCTCCTTTTCTTCTCCATTTTCCTTGCTTTCATTCCCTCATTTCCAATACTTGACTCTTAATTTGTGACTAGATAATACGGAAGACCACTTTTAAATTAGATCCAAGAGTATTTCCGTTCCTGCAAATGTTTAGTTCGAAGGATGGACTCTGGAAAGCTAACAGCATAATAGTATCCTTTGCACTGTGTTGGTGTGCAGCCATTTAAAGCATTTGCTCTGTTAATAACTTTTGTTTTACTTGGTGCTACTGAAATGTGAAGCTTTTGTAGGAAACATCTGCAATGGTCAGAGCCTACACGAGGTGGCAGTACTAGTATCACATTGTTTCTCTTTTTTGGTTTACTAGTTTCCAGAAAATCTCCCTGTAAATTAATTGATTCATGTCAGAAGTGGGCAAGCTTGCAAACAAGTCCATCTGGTAAGCAGCTTACTATATTTCTATATAAATAAAGAAGATCATCCAAATTTTCTAGGGTCACTCCGCCCCTCAGATCACGAGAAAGTCTGTTTTCAATGCAGAAAAACTCAGATCTGTACAATGCTCCAAATGCATAGCTGAGCACATCCTGCCTGGCCAGACGATGATAGACAACTAAAATGCCTGACAACTTGGAGCAGAGTGAATCAAGCCTTGTAGAAAACCAAGTATGGATTTGCTAGGCAATCTGGGTGAAGTCTTTTTCAGCCTCATGGAGATGTGGGCAAGACTTACTTTTGTTAGACTAGGTCCTAGAGAATAAGGCCTTAGGAAGGAAATTAACTGGGTTTTAAGCCATCTACCACCAGAAGAAAGAGTAATTCTGTCTTATGTATGGCCCTATGTTCATAAAATGCTTTAGCTATGTGGATAAAAAGCTCTACATCAGATCAGATATTGTTATTGTAATCAGTAAAGTCAATGGAAAAAATTAAACGAGTTTTGGTCACTTTCTCTGTCTCCCGTTTTCTAAGATTTTGATGTCAAATTGCTTTTCTCAAATGAGGTTTTATTATTTTTTTTAAACAAATGAACCAACTGGCAATGTGGCTTATCTTCAGGGAGACTGAGGCCTGTGTTTCACCTGAAAATGTCTTAAATGTGTTGCAACCAGCAACAAGAAATGTCCTGCCTTTAACATCCTTGTTTTACTCTCTTTTTCTGAAAAAAAATTAGAAATCAGCATTCCCAGGCAGATTACTCAAAGGTAATTTTTTCCTGTGACTGGAACAGTGCTGGCAAGATATGTCTGGGAGGACCGGAGAAGGTCGGGGTACGAAAGTGGAAGGGGTGCAAGGGAAGTATGATGCCTGGGGGACCACCTCTGGGAGACATGTGAGGTGGGTCATCCCTAGCAGGTCTGAAAATCAGTGACCCCCTCTGCTCTGTGAGCCCCAGCTTCAAAGTGCAGCAGGTCAGGGGATCACAACTCCACTGCACTGTCGCAGAGAGAAGCTGTGTGACTGTGCTGTAAGCGACTGAGGTACAGGTCTACCTGCAGGGCAGGTAGGATGGGACTCAACCATGAGAGTTTTACAAACATTGCCTGCAACAGGGCCTAACTGCTCCACTTGGTTTCCCTGAGCCTCCCCGCTCCAGCTCCATGTTATCTCTTTTTCCCTGGGTATTCCAGGTTGGAGGAGGACATTGCTACAGAGAAAAAATGCTGCTCATGGACTATTCAACTCGGGTCATTGCAGACAGCCTCTTAGCTACCCTGGGAATTAACAACAGGAAGGCCCAGCAGCCAGTAACTCACCAAAACCCCTTCCCAGTGTTGTGTTTCTGCAGCTGCAAACCAAGTCAGCCAGCAGGAGTATGGTTCCCAGAGGAGATGCTTGGGATCAACACCATAAAGAGGGACGTGCAGATGGGGCAGGGACAGTATTGAGGCTCTGTGATTTGAGGATATGGTGTATTCTCTCGGTTGCCCCTGCTTCCTGCCTCCTGAATGTGCTCCAAGGTTTGTGCTGCTTTTCCTATTTCCAGAGCAGCTTTAGGGTAGAGGCATGTAGATATAAAGAGGGTGTACAGAAAAAGTCCCAAACCCTTGGAGCTATTTGGTGTCTGAACTTCTGCTGAAGTCAGTGAGATTGGATCCTTCACATCCCTTTCATGCTGTGGGCATGAGGATTTTTACAGTGAAGGAGTATTTTATGTGATGAAGTAGAAAGGAAACAACAAAAAAAAAAAGCTTTCAGAACTTTTTTGAAAGATGGAGAGAAAAACAATAATTTAAAAACAATTAAATATGATCTTTAGATTTTAAGGTTTCTTGGTGGGTGCAAAGAAAACAAATGAAGCAGTGTAAGAGCAGACAGTCAACATTCTGCAACTCACCAGAGAGGGATGGCACCAGGCTCAGTGGGGGCAGGTATCCATGCCTTTGCCTTAAGAGATGCCACCGTACAAGAGAGGTTCTTATCAGCTATCTCAGCCCAAAAGGCAAGGACCAAAAAAACAGCAAGACCCTCTCATGCCCCTTTTCCATATTTTCCTTCTAAACCCAAGCCCTTCTCTCGAGCATAAGTAACTGCTTTAAAAACTTTGTTCTTACTTATGATCTGAATTCACTGGATCAAAAGGCTATACTTTAAATAAAGAAAAAGTGACTGGATAGCTACACTGGCAGGCAGGGACCAGACGCTGCTTTAGCACATTATGTGTTTTTGCAGAATCTGTGAGCACAGCAGTTAGACAGTTTGCAGTGCCAAAGCCCTTTGCTAACCTGGGATGCAAATGGTCCTCCTCTGCAGCACTTGGCATCAAGGCCCTGGCTGTGTGGTAAAACAAGATTATGTCACCCTGATTCACATCTGCCTTTCTTCTTGGGGAATATCTCAATTCAGTATGATTCAATTGCAAAACTGTGGTTTGCTGAGGAACTACGTACTTAGAAAAAATACTGAAAGAACTGATTAAATGGCTTACAATCTCTTTTCCCTTGTGCTTTGGTGGCCACTTGCTTATCTCATCCAAGCAAAGATGGGTAATGACTTGCTTGTTTTGGTTTTTGATTTATGTAATAATAATAAAAAAGCTAAAATAACAGCCAAAGAAGGGGAAAATGCATTATTCATGCATCTTTTCTTTGTAGCTCAGCCATTGGGGTGATTCAACCAAATGGTTTCCAGTACTGCTTTTACAGTAGAAACATTCCTTGAGTTTGCAGTTACCAGTATGCAAAAGAATTCTGCTTGCGGTGAAAAGAGAGCGTCTGGGAAATAAAAACTACTAATCTGTTATAATTCACTCTGAAAGAGATCTCCCTCACCTTAAAGCAGGTAGCTGGTTTGAGTAGATACTCTCCTTGAATTAGTTATCTTATCCCTCATTCTTGTCTGCGATGCCAAACTACAGAGCTGACAAACACTGCATATGAAAACATCCTGCTTTGCTAAATTAATGGCTCACTCAGGACAGCACATGTTGCTGATCCACAGGTGCCACTGAGCTCGTGACTATTCTCCTTGTGGAAAATCTGGGCAGGCTTCCAGCTGTGACTCTGCTGCTGACATTAGCCTTGCCAGGCTATCAACAGGCACACAACATTTCTCCTCAGTGTGTTATCTTGCAGAATATAGCATCGTAGTGCTCTTTTTATTTTCCCTGCAAAACTATATTAATTCTTAATTGTGTCTATGTCCTTAAAAGCACGCTTTGAAAGCATCAGCAGATGCAAATTGGTCAAGATCAATACAAGAACTGTCCAACCACTTTGTTCTTAGGGCAAAGCAAAAGAAAATGGATAACAAGCAAATCTGAGCCTGTGACAATGTTCAGACTTGCCATACAAGTTAACTAGGAAGTGTGAAATGTACATTGCTGAATCATGAAATCAGATTCAGCTTAATCACATGGAGAGTGTGTGATTTTTAAATAAAGAACTGCCTGCACTTATGGCCCCTCTTTTTATATGCAAGTAGCAAAATGACAGTGCTCAGAAAGGACATTTCTTATTCCTTGAGCCCAGACAGTGTGACCTATTGCAGAGATGCAGCGGTGAGATTACAGAAATAGGAATTCATGCCTCCTCACAGAGGTGTGTGTGCTATGCAGCCCCTGTAGTCAGCCCGGCCTCTGGTGCACTGGGGATTGCTTCCACCAGGAACAGCTGCCAAAGCAGGCCCTGCATTTCCAGGTGGTGTAGGGACAGTTCTTCTCTGATGTCTGGTAGTGCATTAACCACACAAAATGCTGAGTGGTAAATTTGATAAATGGTTTGAATAGACTGATTTCAGATGAATTTTCCTTGTTTTTAAAGAGAGCTTTCTGAGGTTGAGAAGGAATTTGAATACAAGAAAATATTCAATATGAAATTGTCAACAACTTTACAGATTACCATGAACAAAGTGTTCAGAAAATGCTTTGTTTTCTCTCAGAAGTGAAAATGGTGCTTTTCTCTGAGGCATAGTCAGAGTACTCAGATGTGAAAGAACTAGTAATCCAGAATAGGGCAATAGTGGGATAAATTCAGCTGTGACAAGATGATTGCCTTTTGCCTGCATGTTGTAAAAGGTAAACATAAATCAGTCAAGGTATGCAACTGGTCGATCATGAAAAACATGTAAAAATACCTGAAATTGTTTTTCCACTTAGAGCTGTAGCAGGCACAGGTTTTGCAGAGCTAAAGTGGCCTCCACTTCCACTGTGTGCCTTCAATGTCATCGGCTAGGCAAACGATTACAACTTTTTCCAAGTTAGAGTTACGACAGGATTCATACATCTGCATTAACAGCTGGGATTCTGCTCAAGGTTAAGACTGCTAAATGTTGGTGTTTTCATATAGGTGTTGATATGTGTGCTGGATGCCTAAGCTTCCTTACCAGTCATTGGCAATTTAGTCAATACAGTTAATGGAGCTTTGAGAGCTCTTCAGGTGAAGAAATGGTGCCTGCTCTGAGCTCAGCTGAGCAGCTTTGGAGAATCCATCACCTAGGAGCTGGGTTTAGTTCTCTGAACATATGCATCTACTACAGTTGGAGGCATATGAAAATATTGTCCATGACCTCCAGAAAGATCAATTCACAAGGTCATGGATCTCCCAAAGGTCCTGTGTTACATCTGCCAGGCCTGTGTATCTGTCTTGGATACCAGAGGACACTTCAGGTCATTGTGGACAACTATGTTTAGGCACCTGTCCTAACTCCACTGACCACAGCAGGAACTTAGGTGAATACCTCACATTATATAGATAACACACATCCATTCACACACAGGCATCTGTACATGTAACACAAAATATAGATGTGTATTTAAGGATGTATAGGTATAATTATATATATAGATACAGGTGGATGTGTATCTATATATACATAGGCTTTTCTCGGTATGTATTGTAGACATGTAATATAATCATAATCATGTACATATATGTGTACCTATATGTACTTATATGTGTATATATACTGGTATACCTCTACATGCACAGATTAAATTTATGTGTCTTGATCCTAAATAGCCTTTTTTCTTTTTTTTGCTTTCATGAAAGCATGACTTCCTGAATGAAACTTTTGGTACACTGAGAAAATCCCACCTAATACCCCTCTTTCCTCACTAGGTAGCGGTGGGGCTGGCTAAAGAGCTATAGCACAGAGAAGTTGTGGCCTAACAGTAAAAAGACTTTGAGCTAAGCTACTTTGAGGCCACTACTGAGGAAGTAATATTGGATAGTATCAATTCACATTTTCAAAATTGGCAGCCCAGCTCCTTGCCTCTCGGTGCTTTGTAGATCCATCCGACTTCTTTCCCTGCCCTCCACATTAATATGTTAGGTTTGCAGCAAAAGTGGGCTGTCCAGTGGGACTGTATGTGTTACATTACCATATCAGATAATTTCTGCTGCCATGAAAGAAAATAGGATTCTCCCAAAGATATTTTGAGCTAAAGTCTTCTGTGAGGGCCACATGGCTGCTGTTGATTGTGGCGGGGTTGCATGTGCACAACAGTCTCCTGGTGCAGTTCGTTGGTCAAGAGTTTTCCAAGAGTATCTAAAGATTCCCCCTTCCTTTTTAGTGAGAAGGTGTGGTGACCAGAGGTGGGAAGGGGATGGAGTGTCCTCTACAAACTGAGCAACAGATAGTAACTTCAGCAATCCTCAATAAAAGAGATCAGAAGTTTAGAACGAAGGAAGGAAATTATAGTTAATGAGTTTATGCAGGAACAGATCACCTGTTCTGTATACATGTCAATGGCCCTCTCCTCTCCTCTCCTCTCCTCTCCTCTCCTCTCCTCTCCTCTCCTCTCCTCTCCTCTCCTCTCCTCTCCTCTCCTCTCCTCTCCTCTCCTCTCCTCTCCTCTCCTCTCCTCTCCTCTCCTCTCCTCTCCTCTCCTCTCCCTGGAAATGTATTCCATTTCCAGTAATGCATTATTTTGAGTTGGGGTTGTGGTTTTTTTTTTTTTCTTTTAAAAAAAATTTTCACAATTTACATATATAAACATCTTAACCCTCCTTGTAACTGTTTTCTCCTTAAAGTGCTCGTTCCCTGTCAGTCCAAAGTTCATCTGTGCCCTAATGATCTCTTTTGGTTCCAGTGTCAATAAATGAGGAATGTCACTTAGTCCTTCAGGAGCACTAACTTTTACAGTTATGTTTACTTTCAGTAATGAGCTTTAATTCCTTTAGCAATGACAATATATTTGGCTGAATTTCCACTGACCGCACACAACACCTGTACTGGTGGGATTGTACATACTCCCTGATCTCTGCCCAGGGCTCACCTAGAACATGATAACAGCTGTAGTCCATTAGTCTATAAAGCAGTAAGCAAGCAGATGTCCTCCAGATTTATGCCAGTAGATTTAAACTAGTAGGTCTTGCCTTTCATGTCAAGTAGAGATTGAGACATCCTGGATCTTGCCTTGTTTCTCACCTAATGTAATCTTTAATCAATGTAAACAATCTGCTCACTACATGGATTGCTTTGGGTTTGTATGACTCTGTCAATGCTGCTTCTCAGCAGAAGTCTCTGGGCTAATGTTTATTGATGCTTTCAGGTATAGTATGTCAAACGGCCTTCCTTCAAGTAGTTGCCCCATAAAGTGACTGCTACAGAGGCAACATAGTCAGAAATCTATTTTCTAATTGAATTACATGTCGTTGCCGATAGTTCAGGAGTTAGGAAGTCAAAGTTCGTTGTAAGACGTAGCTATGCTGTCTTCTTAAAGATACTGCTTAAAAGTGTGACAGAAGATTGTAAAAAACCAAACCCAATGTTGTTATTTGCAACCATTTTCTATGTATATATGAACTAGGTAAAAGGATGATTATGTTTCCACGCCAAGCACTCAAATGTTAGGAAAAGGCAGAACTGAAGCTGCTTGTTCAGCTGTGTGCCTCTGGAGGCATTTCCCCTCCCTTATTCTCCAGTCTCTAGGTCTGTGCCTGCCTTCTATGACTGTAAGTCATTTACACCCTGAACCACATCTCTTGGTTCATCTTCTTCAGTGTCTCTGGGAAGCACTGAACCCATAGGAGCAGCATCAGTGTCCCTACCCCCTTCTTGCATGCCATGCTACTAGACAGTTCTTGACAACTAGGAGAGCAATTATAAAGCAATCCTGCCTAGTCACAGGCTGGGAGCGCTGTTAATGAACTCTGCAGGGATGTGGCTTGCTCTGCTGGGGTAGCCCAGTTCTGCGTAAGTGCAGGGTATGCTTGGTGTGGACAGATTGTTTAGAAGGGATTTCTGGGATAAAGTTTCACTGAGTTTTTCCAGTCTTCTGCCTTTCTAGGAATGGCAAGAAGATAAGTGCATAGCTTTGAGATTTTCAGGAGCAAGATTGACTCCTGCAGCACATCACAGTGTTGTGTTGTTTGCAGCTGAACTACCTCTGCCTGAACTAGTTTGCGTAGTGGGAACAGTCTTGATGGAAAGTGAGATAAACTAGTCCTCTTGTAGAGAAGGCTCCTTTCAGAGGGAAGGGGACAGGAATTAGCCCTTGGAAGGAGCAAGGAAAGCAGACTTTTTTTTGGCATCCAGAATCTGCTACAGGAACCCAGAAGACTAATAGCTCCTGGCTTCCTGGCCATCTCCAACGGCTCAAAAAATCAACAGATCACAAAAATCCTTTTGAGGTGATTAAAGATTAAATGGAAGGATAAACAAACCGACTAACCCTGTCTCTCCTCCCCCTTCCGAACTCTTTGCACATAACAAGTCAGTCCTAGGTGGATGCCAGAAGGGCCAGGTGTCCTCCCTTTCCCTCCTGCCACTACCATGAAGTTTCAGGATGCCTTTCAGCAGTCTCCTGGAGCTTTGCAGCTGTGCATTATGGCTTGCGAGGAGAATTGGCTAGATAACATGCTTTGGCTCCTCAGACAGTAATTACTTCAATGGAATTACTAGCACAAATTAAGATTTCTCAGGTGAATGAGGACAGCACAAACATGCAAGTTATATTTCTGCAAACTATAAATAGAGCCCAATCATTCATGCAATGACTCCTTCCAGTGCTAGCCTCTCCTCCCCTGCTTTCTGGAGAGAACAGATAGGTAGGGGGAATAGTTTGTGCTCATAACTAAATTTGCACAGAAGAGTTAATGAGCTGTGGAAACCGTCACAGAGCTAGTCAAAGACAGATTTTTCAGAGAAGGGGTCACATATCTTTTTGGTGTTATAAACAAAGCTTTTACGTTGGTAGCTAAAGCAAAAAAAAGTGAGAAAATCTTCAGTTAAGACTAACCAGAATGTACATAATTGAAAAAAAAAAAAAAAAAGGCTGAAACTACTTTCTTTTTTATTATTACAGATATGAAAAGAATATCCTGGGTCGATTCACAAAGCTGCTGGAGGAAGGCATGTAGCCTCCTCCACACTTAGAAATCTCAGCCATGATGAGAGAATTCTGGGTCCCAATCAGATCTTCCACTCTTCTGCCTGAGGCTGTGATTTGACATGACAGTGGGTTTGGTGGCAATACAGCACATGTTCCCACCCCTTTGACTGCTCCAGCAGTCGATCCATGCCAATTTGTACAATCACAATGTGATCTGAATCAAGGATGGCTCTTGCAGAAAAATGACTTGGCAAAAAAATGTACCTGGTTGTATTTTTCCCTAATACAGATGGGTTTATTACAGTGGTTCACAGCACACCTGGGTGAAGGGATAGGAAAGATTGAAGATATTTTATTGGTAATTAATACTTTATAGCATCAACCTCAATCAAAAGTGCCTTTATCTGTATTGATTATTATTTTTCACTCCAAGCGAAATTTGTGTAAATTAAAATCATGTGCTCTTTGTCAGACAGAAAGAGTCTTATATTCACTGCAGGAGTAGTAATTGAAATAATGATTTCCTACTGTCTTCATATTTACTTACAGTTACAGACAAAACCTGCATAAACGTGGTACACCATTATTGCATAAAAGCAGTCTCTGGGATCAGAAGACTCTTTAAAGGCAAACAAATGCCTGATTTTTAAAAGGAAATCCTGCAAACTTCAAGCTGTTACTGGAGTAGTTCATCTCAACAACAAAGTGACTTCCTCTCCAAGGACTCCTGGGTGGAAACCTGCTTGCTGTACCAAAACCCATGCTGGGCAATGCTGTCCTGTTCTGTAGCCCAGAGGGACTCCAATTTTAAATGAAAGATGACATAGCTGAAGCTTAAGCTACCAGCTCTTCAAATATTTATAAAAGGACAAAGGGGCTGAAGTTTTTGACAGATTTCTATCAGAGGAGTAAGAAAGAATAACTGTGGCTATGAGATTTAACACGTCTTTAATTCTACAGCTGTCCAAACCAGCACTGAAGTGCTTTTGAAATTTGTATCTTTGCGTTTCCTCTCTTCTTTTCCAAATGGCCACAGATCACCAAAAGGCTTGAAACCACTTAGAGTTAATCTCAACACTCCCAACAGTTAAGTATGAGTTTAAGAATTTCCCTCACTGAGTTGACATGACTTGGGAGACACACTTAAATTCAACTGGTGCACACCATTTTTTGCAGTTGTAATGGAAAAAGAATCTGGAGAAACAGAACAAAACTTGTGGCAGTTAGAATGGAAATATTGTTCATTTTCCTTCAGAGGGTTGAAGGTGAGCTTACCTTCTGGAATTTGCCATCTAAATGAAAAAAAGTAATAGTAGACTTAAAAAATGGCTCTTATATTAGGCTTTTTAGTTCACAAATTTCAAAACATTTTGTTCAGAGAAAGTTACAAATGCAGATCGAGGGATATTCATGCTGCCCATGGTTATGCTTTTACTCTGGAATCAAAAGACGATTTGAACAAGAATAAGTCAAGATCAGCAAATTACATTAAATTTTCTGAAATGTTTTAACTCCCAAACTGTTATTCCCTGTTTAGTTAGCATTCAGTTGCATGGCTGGTAGGCAAAGAGAATATATAAAGATAATTGTTCTTCCATATGCACCCTCTACAGTAACAGGGACAGAGTGCATTCCTTTGTCTTATGCTGAAGACATCCAAATAAGAACTCACTTTTTTCTGTTTAGTATTTTCTTCTCCTAGTTTATTTTTTACAGTGTATTTTGATCTGTATTCTCTGCTCACAGTGATTTTACACTTTTTTATCTTCACTGACTTTGGGAGAATTATATCTGAGCTACATGGGTGTGATTTACTGGGAATGAAGCCCATTATGATAATTAACTGTAGCGTATTGTTATAATTCTTTTATTTTGTATTGGAGAGAAATTTTTCCTCCCTTCCCCCAGGGTGTATTCCATCTGCTCCAGGATAGGAGGTAGAAAGGGAAGCTATTTATTTTTCATGTTCTTAAAGACATAGAAAGCATGAAGAATGTTAGCCGGGTCCCACTGTAGGGACATTTTTTTTCTATACATTTCTCCCTGATACTGTCTGGATGGCTGAGGCACAATTATTGTGGCCAAGGACAAGGTGACTCTGGAGATCAACAAGCCATTAGAAAGAGACTGAGAAAGCATAAGAACAGAACAGACATTTAGCTGAGGCATGAACATCATTCCCCTAAATTCCTTTTGAGACTACTGAGTGCTCGTGGGCAACCTGGAGCTGCATGAAGCCTTTCTGCAGGCAGTGGTTGTGAAACAACAGCTCAGTGTCCAAACTCCATCCCCCACTTTCCTTGGTATGATGGGTTCCCCAAGGCAGCTCCTCATGGCAAGCAGCCGTTGTTCTCTGGGGCTTTCAAGGCAGGCCAATTACACATCCTGTAGGTATGTTTAAAAGCATCTCATTTGTTCCTGATGCTGAGCTGGGTACCTCAGGTATTTTCATGTTCACTCCCTTTGCTCACCCACACTGTACATTTGCATAAGAAAACATCTTAAAAAGTATCTTAAAAGCCAGCTTGGACAACTGGACGCATGCTTCCCATGGCTGACCTTTGAAACTTTGGTGCATTGCAAAAAGTGAGTGTGCTAAAGCAGCTTTCTCTGAGGAGGGCAATGCCTGCTGACTTCAGGGTGTTGCTGAGAAAACTGCAAGGCTTTTGCCTTTGTCTCAATAACAAACATCAGCTTCAATGAGTATGTTTCTCAGTGCATTGGTCTGAACAGAAAGAAAGGGAAGACCCTGGAAGACAAAGCCCTGAGAGCTAATTCTGATACACTTTTCATACATCAGAAGCACATATAAAGCATTCCAAAATATCTCCTGCAGGTTGGTTTCCTGCGGTTGATTTACAGGCTGTGACAGAAAATCCATTTCTTTCCTGTAGATGCTAAATTCATTACCTTGCCACAGAATTCAGATTCTCCACTTCTCCTTGAACTTCAGCTTGTTGCTATGGCAACCAGTGCCAGACAATATATTTTTTTTCTTTCCACTATTTTCCATTGGCACAGTTGCATATTGCAGTAAAAATAGTATTCTTTTGCAATATTAAGAAACCCAAACCAAAAATCACTGTGTTTTATTACAAGGGTTCCCCCTATACTGTGACTTTAGGCCATATATTATACATGCAACATAAATCTGATTAATCACAATAAAATCAAAAGCTTTATAAACTAACAACACATTTTCCTTGTAGTACTCAAAGAGGTTTTGTGGTTTTTTTTCTTTCAAACCTTCCCACAGCTGGACATTTCATGTTACAGTAAAATGCTTTTGAAATGGCCATGAAGATAACATTTTTCTTCAATAAATAACTGGCCATCCTTCCCTGTTTCAGATGTTGCCTCCACTTACAGTTGTCAGAAGTATTCAAGTATTAGTTTGCTGATAAAAGTCCACACCATTTTGAGCTCATCACTCTCTGAAGTCTTGTTAAAATTCCAGATTGGTTTCTGAGGTTGGTGTCTGATCTTTGTTGCAAGAAATCCAAGGAATGTCAGGAGGATGGAAATAAAAATCAGTCAATCAATAGGTTGCCCTTGCTCTCCTGAATGAGATGGAAGGCTGACAAGGTAAGGCAAGTACTGCGAGGCAGGCATTGAGCACTGCTGCCTTGGCCCAACGTGGGAGGCTGGTCAGTGGACGAAGAGAATTTTCTGATTAGACTGGTTGGCAGAGCCAACTGGCCAGAAACAGCAGCGTCTGTAAGAATGGTCAGTAGGTATTAAAGAAAAATGAATTTGGGAATAGTTCTGTAGCAATGGTTAACACACATTAGCTGGAAAGATGCTCTTCCATACATATAATGCTTCGTTCAGCCTTCCCTATGCATATTGTTTATTTGGACTGAAAGATTTTTAGCCCCTGAGGGTGCTTTGCATGAGCCTGGCAATTGTACAGATAGTTACACTGCAAAAAGCCTACATAAGAGAAGTGTTAAAGTTGCAAAAACTCTCAGTAAACAGGGTCTTTTTTTCTCTTCACACAGAGCATGGAATTATATTACTCTGCATCTACCTTTCCACGTCTTCCATGTGTGTCTAATCTTTCAATTGGTTTTACTGCACTGTTCTTACTACAGTGCATAAGGGAGATACAACTGCTAATAAATTGATTTTCTTGACAGCTCTCTGAGATGAAAGCACCCAGGCTTGTGAGTTGTCATCTAAGTGACTTAGAAGTTCAAGCTCAAACTGTACAACACTGGTCAGCCAATCTGAGAAGCCCATGGACTAATTTAGACACGTCAACTTTTCACGATGCACATCCAGGACACAAACATTCCTTGACTGTAGTTACAGCTGCGAGTGCTCAGTAATCCTGCAGATCTGACCCTTTAACAAAGCTTAATTAACAGCACAACCCTGATTAATTATTAGAACATGACCCACCATGTGCATTAACTCAGGTAGGAATCCTGTAGGAAAATTGTAAGGTGATTATGCACTTAAAGTTAATACTAAAATGCATTAATTCAAGGGCTGAATTAATGTCAGTGTAAGCTGTTTGGTTTTGCAGTTTCCTAATTTTTGAGTACTTAACTATGGAGCTGTAATATTACTTAATATTACTTGTTATTTTGCTGTAATATTACTTGTTAATGATTATCTCCAATATTGTAATTTTTGTTCAAGTAGCTTATTTAATCTGCCTTGCCCAGCATTGCTGACCATTGTAATTTAAATAGTTATGCTATCCCAGTTTTGTGCTTTCTGGAGAGATCTGTACCATATGCTTTGGTATCATCCTTCCAAAGGAAAACTGGGGAAGTCTTTTGCCTCTGCAGGATCCTAGGTCCTGCTAGACATGCACTGGGCTTGTTCCACCCAGCACTTTCTGCTACAGTTTTTCTTGCTTCTCTAGGGTGAGGTCAGGATGAGTAGTGAGAGCCCAGAGAAGACAAGATGGGATATTTATCACCTAATGCTTGGTGTCCAAAAGTTAGACCTCTAAAGCTGAAGCATGTACACCCTTGGGGAGAACTGCTGTCATTCAGGGTGTCTTTTGTCTGAGATCTGAGTTAAGGTGAAACGAGGGTGAGGTCCTTACTTCACATTTATTGGTTTGAGTTTACCACGGGCATCGCTTTTTTTTTTTTTTTCCCCATGAGGCATGAGAGATTTCCTTCTTCTGGGCTGATTTAGTGCCTCACACATTCAGGCCCAGATTCTTTCGTGGCTTGGCCCTTTGTTACTTTTTATTACACTATACTGATGCAAATACATAATTTTGTCGTTTTTGCTCATAGACATTAATGTGACTGTTTGCATATGAAATGAAAATCATAAACTTTCCTGAAAAGAGACAGCATCTAAAGGATTTCCAGCACTTCCATTTCACTATCAGTTGTCTTGCTCATTTTTATTCAATAACTACCTTGAAATTGAATGTGCCAGAGTTTGACACTTTACAAATAAATGCCACAGAGAGTAATACATCTGGTTTCAATAACAACAGCAATAATTTCAAATATTTGTTTTTATAACGAAGGACCAGAGTCCAACAGCATTACTGGTGAGAGGAGCACTGAAAGTGAGAAGGGCATGTAATTTATTACACATACAAAAACTATGTTAAAAGAACATTATTAAGGTTGTAAAGTCAAACACTTGAGACTTAGGAAATGCCAGAATTAAGGTGGTCTGTGCAACTTTAAATTGACCTCATGAATGTATTCCTCAAGACAGTCTTTAGTTTCATGAATGTATATGATTTCTCTCCAAGACACCCACCTTAGTGCACAGAAAGTGTAAAAGTTGCCTATTTAAGGAACAGCTGCGCAATACTTATTTTCCTTCTCGTTTCTGGTATGTGATGCTTTTACTCTGCACCATACAAACCTTGCTCTGAAGGAAAAATTGTTCATTTCCTCCTGGGCAGTGTTTCTCTTGCTCATCACTGCTGCAACTGAGCACTTCATAGCATCATTTTTGCAGAAATCTGTGTCTGTGTTAGCGAGTGGTGAGGGCCTGCAGAAGCACCTCTACTGCATGGAAGAGGGGGTGCGGAAGGCCTGATGCTCACACTGCAGGCGTTCTGCTGCATCCTCGCAGAATATTTTGAACACCCATGAGCAGCTGGAGCACGTTAGGTGGAGGTGCCTGCAGAACAACATCAAGTTTAATCGCACCCAAAGAAATCCAACCTGTGTGCCCCAGGAAGGCTCAGGAATGCAAACTGAAGCACGGTGAGCAGGGGTGACAGGGAGATTCACTTCAAAAACACACTGCAGGTCAGACCTAAAAGGTTATGGTAGCCACACCCTGTGAGGAGACCATCTGTTTTACAGATGGAGGAACCACACACATGGAGGTTAAAGCAAAAAGTATCCACTAATTTTGGGTGCTGAATGTGAGATGCCAGGAATTTAGTCCTTCAGACTTAACGCTTCCAGAAGTCCCTGCTCTGATCCTCTCCCTGACAACGCCTTGCTGCAGTCACAGACCCTGTGGACCTGTTATTTTCCTGTTTTAGCATTTCATCCCCATTGTAATTCAAGCCGACCCCTCACTGCACACTAGAATCAGTAAGACATATAATCTACTTCTATATTATAAAATTACACACAGCCAGGGCAAGGGTTGTAGCACAGCTTGCTTCCACATGGTTTAATTTTCTCCTTCCATCCCCCCTGGCATCCCCAGGAAGCCTCATCCATATTGCTTACTGGGTACATACCCTTGCCCATGCTATCCTCCAAGCTGTGACTGGGCAGCTATTCTTGATGGGACTGTTTTCTCATCTTTGGCCTGGATAATCATGCGGTTGCCATAGAACAGTGTCTATAACTCTGTTTTCTTCCCTTACCAACATCACATTTCCCATATGGGGACTATGAGCTCATATTTTTTTCCATGTCCACAGAGCTTGAAATAAATCCAGCTGTATATAGCCAGGAAATTCCAGCACTTGGTATTTCCATTTCCTTAAAACATTCTATTTGTTTTATCTGCATTTAATTTCAGCTGGAGGTTGGGGCTGACAAGTTGCTGATCTGTAAACTTTGCTTGGTTTCATCCCCAGAGCACCATGAACTTTCTGTGTGAAGGACAGGCGCAGGCTCATAAATACCGATGCAGCTTGCAGCTTCCTCATCACACGAAGCGGGAAAGTGGATTTTCTTGTCCAACCCTCTTACGCAGATTCCACTGGCACCCATGAAAGTAGAAGAAAATTACTTCTTTGTAGCTTAATCAGCATATTTTTGCCATATTGCCCCAGAACAGTAGCACATATGATACTACTTTGAGTTTGGACTTGACATTGGCCAGTCGGTCAAATTTTCCAAATGTTCAGTATGAGATATGCTGATGTTTAAAAGGCAGTCAGAGTCACCTATCCTCAACCAAACAACAAGTAGCATATCTTATTAAATTACATTACTTCAGCTGTACTGGTCTGCTTTTTAAATCAAATATAATAATGCCAAAATAATGACTAATAGGAGATTGTTAGAAACACTTTCTTGTCCTGAACATGATGGAAGTTGTTCAAGTAAATGAAAATCTTGTTAGTATACAAACCACAGTAATAAACCACCACTATATGTATTTTTCATAGTGGATCATCATGCCATATGGGTTTTTAACAAAATATACGACCTAGTCCAAACGTTGGCTATTGCTGTTATCTATCATTTATTATAAAGCCACCAGGCACATTTGATTTCCCTTGTTGGACTGAGGCTGTTTCGGTATTTAGATTATGCTGCTTCAGAATCATATCTACCACATTCCTGATTGGTTTTAGTTATCTTTCTTGCATTCTTTCTCAATATGCTTTTTTCCAAGTGTTTGGAATTCTTTTATGTTGATGGCAAAACATCTTTCTGAGGGCACATTTTTTGAGAGATGCTACTTAAAAGCTAAATATAGGGTAGACTGTATTTTTCTCTACAGCAAATGCACTTGACTAATTTCGTTTCTTGCCAGAAAGAAATAATTAACAACTACCTTGAGCACCGTACTGTCTATCTGTGTGTGAGCTTGGTGAGTGGACACTGAGGTTCATGACCCTGCCTTGGCATCCATTAGATAAGGAAAGACCTTTAATCACTTTAGAAGGAAATCTGGCATATAGGGTAACAGTAACAAGGAAGTAACAGATTATTCTAAACTGTTTTGTGAGAAAGATATATATGGAAGAGTCTGTACAAACGTTTAAAAACTTTTGCTTGTTCACAATCTGATGTGAATCTGGGTGGTGTGATTAACTTAGTCAGAATTTACTAAGATTTACTTTGGGAAATATGCCCCAGATGGTATTGTTTCCTCATGTTGTTCTCTCTTATTTGTCTGCTCATTTTCCAGCTGATTCTACCAGTGGGCCTTTCCAAGCAGGCAGGCTTGGTAGAAACCAGGCAGGAGAAAATGTTAACATCCCAGCTGACAGCACTTGAAGTTATTCCACAGGTTAAGAGAAGGCATATGGCAAATGTGGACCACTAACATAGGGATTGGAGAAGACTTAACATCTTGTTTTCTGGTGGTTTTCTCTAAGCCTTACTTCATAAGCCAAGACTACTTCATAAAGAAGATCCAGACATTCCCCTTGACTGTTATGCAGCACATCTTCAGCGGCTGAAGGGGATCTCAGCGCCACATAAGCAAAAAGCATGAAAGCTCATGGTGACAACCTTCTGGAGCTATAAGTGCCAGTATTTTTATGCAAAACAAATTGTTGCTACCTCATACTGCAGGTTTAATGCTTGCTGTGTTCATCTTTCTCTATTTTATTAAAATACAATAAGAGTGCCTAGTCTTTTTGCCCTGTCTTGTTTTAATTTTCTGATATATATATGGAATGAGGAGGAACTGCTACAGAAGGTTTCAAGAAATACGGAAGCAAGACGAAAACCTAAATTTTTTCACTACAGTGTTTGCCTAGGACTAGGTTAAAACAGGTTACTTTGGGTGCTTGGTTCAGAAGGCATCCAGCCTTGATGGATGTCTCAGAACACTCCAGACTGATGTGTGTGCCTGCCAGTGGGATAGAACAGGGTGGCACCAGGGCAGCTGCATGTCTCTGGAACTCGTGAGATTGAATCAGGGCTGTGCATTGCATAATTCCCATCACGCAGGGTGCAGGGTGCTGAGTTTCATGGAAAGGTAGACATTTGTCTGCTTGTTTATATATATATTTTTAAGTGGTTATGGGAAAAGCACAAAGTCCTTCCATGCCACATCGCTCAGTCATGAGAAAAGTACAAGATCTCTCCATGCCACGTCATTCAGTCATGAGAGAGCTTTAGTTGAGTGAGCCAACCTAACAACTCAGACAAGGCTGCCTTTATGCACTTGCAGGTGTCTAAGCTGAGGTATGCAGGGAATTTCATAGACCAGCCTGGATCTTGTTTTTAGTCACATATCAAATTGTTTGCTCTACCTACTTAGCACATATCATACTAAAAACATGTCAAACGTGGAAGCAATGAAAGTCTGAATAGGAGACTATCACCTTTTAAAACACATTAATAAAGTTTTCAAAAATAAAAATAAATGGAATTAATTAGTCTAAAATATAACCTTTAATCTTTTAAAAGCTGGCATAAACCTATAACCACAGATTTCTGAGTACTTAAATGATCATATAATACCAAAATGTTTATATGGGCATTCATACAACTGAATTTTAGACCTGTTGTGCTTTTCAGTATGATCTAATGGCTGGTGCACAGAAGCTGTTGTTAGGACTCCTGGGCTCTGTTTCCCTTTTCTGCCAAGATTTACAGCTAATGAGATGCTATTTTCTCCACTTCTTGGCTAGTGCAAAACCGTATTTGTTAGGGGTTGTTTTTGTGATCTAAGATTTACAATTTCTAATGATCACATGCAAAGTAAACCTTTTATTTATTTAACCACCATGGGAAACTGCATGTAACAAAATCAGCACATAATTCTCACTGCAGAAACATTGTTGCTTTATAGCCACTGTGATCTTTTAGACTTACACAAAGAACCAAATCATGACACATGTGCTTGTGCTGAGCAGAATCTTTGCAAGCAGCCCATGGAACAGATTTAAATTTTCATGAATGATTTCCTAAGACTTTGGTGGAGCAGAAGAAGTCTGAAAACTGATAAAAGTGGAATGAACATTGCTTTCCATGCCAGGGAACAAAGTGGTCTATTGTATTCAGGTATGTTGAATTCAGTCTGTTTACTTGAAAAGAGAATTGCTATTCAAAGTCAAGGTATCAGAATCTGGGACAGAGTAAACAGTCTTTTTCACAGCAAAGCCATAAAAACTCAATTCTATGCCCAAATTTGTGCAATTTACAATAACTCTGAAGTCAGTGGTAATTGAAAGAAAAATTTAGTGCTGTTTCTGAAGTTTGATGATAATTCTGTGAATCCATTTCCTTTACCTTTACAGTTGTAACTGTCAGTAAGACAGTGGCTTGTTGTTTGGAAGATTATGCAATGATTTCAGGTTACAGATTTACTTAAGACTTGATGCTTGTTATATTAGTATTTTGAATAGGTTTGGCATGAGCGAAGGGATAATTTTTCAGTAAATTGCTCAGGCTGAAATTAATAGATTGAGCTCATGTGATTTCCACTGTCTTCAGCATTTTTGGCTTGTGGTCTCAGCTCTAGAGTAATGCATGCTCAGATGCGTTGCATGTCTATTTGAGCAGACCAAGCAGTAAGAATGAGCAAGAAAGCCTCCACGACACTGTTCTTATGACACCAGATTTATAGTGCTGTAGCATATTAATATCCAAGATAATGACACAGTATTGGTAGTGCCATCACTGCAGTGACCAACAACTGCTACACCACTGCAGACACTTGAGTATTTTTATTCCAAGGTTCAAGCCTCATAAATTTTTGTTTCATTAAGAGTGCAGATTGATCTAAGCATACCTAAAACTCTTGTGGTTTCACATTCTTATTATGTGTAGGAAGAAAGCAATATTCTGGACCTGGATATTTTTCAACTATTGCTTTTTGACTATCACACTCTCCTTAATATTGTAAGTACCTCTAATGAAGATGCAGTGGGACTTTTTTTTTTGATACAGGTTTAAAAGACCGTTTGATCTCAACTGTAATATGGGCCCTTTACATACAACTGGTCTAAGTAATTGAGCTGGCCATCTGCCATAATCCCACACTCTTGTTATGGCTTTTATAAAATCCCCCGGGCCAGCATATTTTCTTCCTGGGATACCATATACCTATAAACAGGATTACTCAGTAGCTAAGTATGAGTTTTCAGATGAAATTTTGAGTCTGACAGGAAACACTTTTTAATGTACTATACCTGCTACATGCAAGTATTTCAATTTGTCTTAATGCAACTTGGGCAGTCATTACTGTCCTGCACTCCTGGCTTTGGGCATATCCCACAGTCGCAGCCACTCTGATGAGAGGAAGAGCATCTCTACCAGGTAGAGTGTATGGATGGCCAGCTTTGCTTGATGCACTGGGGGTAATCAGGTGGACCTGTATGTAGATGCCATAGTTATATGTGTTGAATTTTCTGAAGGGGTGGGATGGGCACTTAAGACAGTAAAGGGGCAGCAACAGAGAATTTTCTGAATTTCTATGAAGCAGAGTAAGACAGAAGTGTATATATAACTACTTCAGGCAGCTGCAACCCCATTATAATTTATATACCTGTTGAAAGATATGCTCTATTCAAAATCTTTACTCAAGACTGATTTAAGGTGTGTTTAAGCTACAGTCAGAGAATTGACTACAGTGTAGTGTAGTGATTTCTGAATTGGATTTAAGCTACATAGGCTAGGGATAAAAATCCCTCAACCTTCGTAATATGAAGTTTGTGCAAGAAGTTGGATAAAGAGTACCTTGTGTATTCAGACTGCATACAGCAGTCACTTCTTTGATTGCTATGTAGTCATTGTCTTAACTGTTTGCCCATCATTTGTACTAAAATCATCCATATTGGTCCAGCAGTGCAAAAGGCCGTTAGTGTTCATGACACCTGGTCTCTAAGCTGTGAATTCCTGTTAATGTTACCATGAAGAGGTTAAAAAATGCTGTTGGTGGGGGCATGCCATGAGTAGAATAAGCTGGTACAATTGTACCATTAAATACTTATAGCCAGATGGAAGTTTTCTCCCTCACATAACTTGCTGAGTAGGAAAGCAGAGTTGTTATATAGCAAATTCAAGCAAGAGGGCAAGCTAGCATGCAGAATGAGGACAGGAGTTTTGGTGTAAAGGTTCATGGACTGAAAATGAAAGCACTCATATACAGAAAACAAAAGATCAGGTTTGCTGAACAGTGAAGGGGATGGCAGGATGTGCATTCATGAATGTGGGTTAAGATTCAGCATCTGGGGCCTAAGTCATTGCAGACGCAGAAAAAAATGTTGGATCATTGACTGTCTAATTCCAGATGGCAAGTGAAACATGTATTTAGATAGCATGATACCCGTGTCCTGGAGCACACAGAAAATGGAGTCAGACCCACTAGGGCTTCTGGAAAGAACTGAAGGTTATGTGAGAAAGTCAGGGTCATTGTTAAAATTCAGGGCACGTCACAACCCCACCAGTCCTCAAGACAGGGATACTACCAGCTGAGAGCAGGAAAAAAATAAGCACATAGAGAATCTCAAGTTCGACCCCTTTGGGCTGCTGACTTTGTGACATTTCTGGATTATTCATAGAGTTACTACAGCTTCGTATTTTTAAAGGTTGTCACACCCATGCTGGAGAACCACACTAGAAGGCTCTGTCTGTCTGTTTTGGCTGGGTCATACTTTGATTTTCTCTTTGTTAATAGTTTGTTTGGTTTGGAGTTTTTTTTTGCTTGGGTATTGTGTTCCACTCCTCCACCCCCTGCCCCCCAAACTCTGGCAATAGCAAGGATATTTTCTACTTAGATGCCAGCCTGGTGTGATCTAAATGAATTTCCAAGGGCAAATAGAAATATTAGCTTTGATAAGTGCAGAGTCATTGTTCATTTCAGGAAAATGGGAAAATGTTAACCTGAGGTCTAATTAAGGAAAATTAATGACTAACAAGGTGCTTTTGGCTTGCAGGAGAAGTTTAAGAAACTGGCTGAAGTACAACTAAATTAAAGTGTGATTAAATTTCCATTTTTCTCTAATGTGAACAGCACAATCCTTATACAGGGCATGTTGAAATACCTTCCTTAAAATGCACTTTCACACAGAAACTGATAGTGGTGCTGCCTCAGATTTTCAAAAGGGCCACTGTGTCTAGTGGTGTGATTTTCCAAATGAACTAGGAATCCTGGTGGTGTTACAGTTCCCTCGTGCACGTACACAAATGCTACTGCCTTACAGAACAGCGTGTTGCCTGTACACCAACATCAGACAGGCTGAGCCCGTGTCGGCAGCCAGTGTCCGAAGTCCATCCTTTGTCTTTCTTTCTTCCAAGTTTTCTGGGGAGGTCTCTGAGGCAAGGTCCTTGCTGGCTGTGTGCCCATGCCACACCCTGCACACTGCGAGTGAATAGTAATGGTTTCCACACGTAGGGAAGGAGGAAGGATGGGCGTGCGGCTGGCACGGGGAGAAAGCCGATTTCTGCTTCTGGGGCGCCCTTTGACAGCTGGTGGGGGGAGGGGAGGTCGCAGGGGAGGTCGCAGGGGAGGTCGCAGGAAGGGGTCTGAGAGAGGAAGGGAAGACTTATGTGCCACTTTTGTCTCTGCAAGCGTTGGTCCTAGATAATCGTAGAATCATAGAATTGTTTAGGTTGGAAAAGACCCTTAAGATCATTGAGTGAAACCGTAAAGTCCACCACTAAACCATGTCCCTAAGTGTCACGTCTACCCATCTTTTAAATACCTCCAGGGATAATGTGCTGCTTCTTGAATTGTAAAGATGCAGCGATGGATATAGATCCTCCTTGTTTTCAGTAGCCATCTTTTCTGGATGGAAATCCTCTCTCACCATACCCCAGAAGGTAATGTAGCAAGCTCTGGAAATTTTAGTGCACTGTACTGCTCTGAAAATTCATGAGAATGATGCACATTTTTCCAAACCTGCTTGGCACACCACGCACTGCCAAAAATATTTTGTCTTCATACTTGCAAAAATGAAGCTTTTGAACGTAACTGGGAATTCTCCCCCTCCCCCTGGATCTACGGATGCGGGATTTCACTTGCAGCAACAGCTCACCCTCTGCATGGGAGCCTCCGTCACGTTTTCACTCTGTGCCAATCCGTCCCCCATGGAGTGAGTTTATAGCAACCAACAATGAACGGAGAGGACTGAAGCAGATGTAAATAAAGGGCTAGTGAACATTTTTAGCTCACAAGAATGAACCGTGATCACTTGGTTTCTAAGTAGGCTGAATGGCAGAGCCTAGCTGGCATATATAGTGTGCTTGCTGTACAAGACTCTGACTGATTCCTGTCTTCTTGATCATCACTAATAAAATTAAATTTAATAAAAATGCTTTAATTGCCAAAGCTAAACACCTCATCCACAAATAATGCTATGTGCTTCTTGCTGCTCCTTGTGAATTACTTTCTATGCTGATTTACTCAAGGATAATCAGTGTGTCAAATATTTCAGACTGATACTATGTTTTATGCTTTAAATTTATACTTTTATATTTTATACTTTATATGTGCACAGATGTATTTAATATATCCGATACACTAAAGTTGTCCATGTGTGATGCATTATATATGATAATGCATATATTAAAGTCTGTTATAGTCTCCCATTATATTCCCATTGTGTAGGATGATGTATTATTTATTCACATACCGATATTTACATACATGTGTGCAGAAGCAAATGTGCATGTGTTGTATGTCTCTTATAGTAACAAACATGCACAAACACGATTTAAGCATAAATGGATAGATATTAAACATTTTTGAATATTCTCTTAGCAAGGACCTTTTGTAATTGATCATATCAGAAATGTGAAACACTTATTCAGCATAAAATGTTTCTGTGCCTTCTGCAGAAGCTGCCATCTTTTTAAATTTTTTTTCTTCTTCTTCATATCCTCTGACCTCCCTTGGGAAGGCTTTTATGCACGTTCAGTATGCTCACACAACTATTTCTACCAGCACTGTTACCATAGAAACCAAGTGATTTTTTTTCTTTTCTCTCCTCTCCTCCCCTGTCAGGGTTTGGACCTAGTGCCAGACCTCTCTACTGTTAGCAATAATATTTTTTCAATATTTGGACAGATCTTTTAGAAAAAAAATCTGTTGTTTACATTTTCAAGATGTGGTACTTTATTTCAGGACACAAATCTTCAGGTATTAACATCAACCAATTGATTCACATACTTCAAGGAGCTAGACAGCTCTATCTTTTGCAACATTTAGACCATGACATTTTGTAAGGAAGATGCCAGAATTGGTTATTAGTTCTGGACTTCAACTCAAACTGTGAGTGGCGGGGTTTATATAACAGGTCAGTGGACTATGCCTCATATTTGCGTTTCTTTTTTTTAGTCCTAATTTTCAACGTTTCTTTAGTATACACAAAAATGGTTTGATCACGCCTAATCACGAAGAAAGACATGTAATTAATTACTATATAATTTACAAGTTATTGATTGGCATAATTTGTAGTGCTCACATTAACAGCTTCCTCATATAAATTTTTAAGTATTTTGATTCTCTGACTACATATCATATTGATTTTTTAAATGAATCTACACTCAGATACACAACATTATAAATTTTGTAACTGTTCTATTTGGGTTGAATAAATTATTTCAATTGAGAGAGAACATAGTTTTTCATTGAGTCATCTGACATATTTTAAGTGTAATTGGACCTAAACAAAACACACATATACATTAGGTCATATCTACACTACACCACAGATATATACAACTGTTTGAGAATTTTTAGCCACTGTTAGTTTATATAAAATATCATACTGAAAGCAGATACACAAGGACATGTTTGCCAGAAATATTGTCTGCTTCCAGTCATTTGGGTGCAAATATCATATTACGCCAGCAAAATGCAAGAGAAGGGAGAGCTAAAATGATTTGAAAATATATTTTTGCCTTGCTGGCAGGAATCACTGGACTTGCAGACCCTTGTCCAAAACAACCAAATCTCCTCTAGCATAATTATCAAGCACAAGGCCACCAGAGTGACCTTCAGTCTTCTTTCCCTGTAATATCTGTTTGGTGTAAGAGACAGGTATAATGATGCAAACATGAAAAATTAATTGTAGTGTGTTTCAAATGTATTTTTTCTTCAATGACAGAAGAGGGAGCAGTTCTTCCTTCTCACTCTCTGAGAGATACATTTGGCCCCCATCCCCCCACCGCCTATGCCCCTCTTGCCAAACGCAAACCTGCTCGATCATAATCCAGACACGGCTGGGTTTTACTGTGGGGGCAAGCGGCAAGACAGTTTGGGGTCGAGGGTGGAGGGGGGATGGACCACCCACTTTGTTTCTGAAGGAACAAAGCTTAAATTCTTTCTGGGTTGCCACTTTCCCTAAGGATATAGTTAGATATCAGGGTCTTTTGTGCCTTACTGTATATTTTTATTTGTAACAATGCTTTTTTTTTTTTTTCAACCCGCCTCATCATGCTACAAAGAAGCTGTGGTGGTGTGTAGTCAACTGGAGTGAATGTGTACATTCTCCAGGCCTCGTTTTGTGAGATTTTGTCCCACTGTTGTTCCCACTCTGAGCTGAGCAGAAACCACGCACATCTGAATAACGGGGCCCTTTCTGCCTGTTGTAATCCGGGATTGTTACAGTCTAGGGGCCAGCCATGCTGTCACCGTCACAAATTGATTTAACCATCAATTGCAGTGGTCATTAAAGCTGCTAGAAGTCCCAGCCAAACTGATGAATTGCAGCTGAATGTGAAATGAGCCTCCAAGCCCGTTTCCCACCATCTCATATCAAAGCCTATTGTGTCCCTGCAAAGTAAAGGGTCGGAGGTTCAGCCTGGAGTTCAACAATGGGCTCAGTCAAAAGATAGAGCCCCCTTCACCCTGGCATTCCCAATTACAGTTTTCTTTCCATACCTTATTGTGCAGTATTTGCATCCAACTAATATGTTGAATTATTGACATACCCCAGTGTCAATGGAGCTTTTGAAAGATTTATCCCCCAAATATAAGGAATCCCAAGCATCTGGTGGCTCCCCAGTAATGACAATGAAACGATTCCCCAGTATTCCTCCTCCAGCAGCATAGTCGACTGATCTGAGTTGAATGGCTATCTTTACTCAGCAGAGATTAGCTGCTTCCAGACCTCACACAAAAAAAAACCCTGAGTCTGCTTCTGGAAGTCCTTTTCCTTCAGATGTATTGTTCCCTGAACTTGCCTTGCCACTCATTTTTATATAGCACTTAAATCTGCTAGTCTTTTGCTTACTGGCTGTAAGTAACGGGGGAAAAAAAGAATAATAAAAGAAAGATCCAACGTAGTCCACTCTTTTTTTTTTTGCCCTGCGGTGTCTGCATGATTGATACAGTCTTCTTGCATTTTTGGTTTGTTAAGCTGCACACAGTCGGTATTACCAGATGAAGTCACATCCCTTCTGTTTGGGGGGGGCGGGGCAGGATAGTGTTTGCATGCTAGGCACATGCAAGATGGTTTTGCTTGCCTTGTTGAAGGGTGCTGTCCCTGTAGGCAAGGGCTCTGGGGTGCAGGTGATGAAAGGAGTGTGAGGTGAGACGCCCTGGCTGTGATTGCGTACGTGCGAAGTCCAGAAGGGCTCCTGCTGCATGCACAGACAGAAAAAGAAGTTGGGGGGGTGGGGGGGAGGCTCAGTAAAGAGGTCACAGGTCCAGACTATCCCAATGTATTAATAATGAGCCAGAAGACAGTTCTAGGCCTCTGTTTCCCCAGACTGCATTTATTATATATAGACTGAATGTCTCCAGTAAATCTGCATGGAGATGCTGTGAGCAAAGAGGACTAACTGTTACGGCTGGCCTGTGGTCCTCAGTGGCTCTCATGGAGGTCATCAGATGCCTGGTCTCGAAAGCTTCGTTGTCCCAAAGACAGAACGAACAAATGAATAAATAAATGCATACATTTTTTCTTTTTTACAAGGTTCTTCAAATCTGACTGTGTCACAGAAGAGCAGTGTTTTTGTTGAACTCTTGGATCTTTCTGACCTCTGGACTTTTTCACTGCATGTATCAGTGAACTTTCCTTAATGGAAAGTGATATCATTGCTAGTTTAATTTTTTTTTTGCCTTACATGTTCCAAGTGAAGCATCTGAAAAGTCCATCAATGCATACTAGCACCAAGTTGTCTCCTCAAAAAGCTGGACTGAATGATTAAGAGATTAAAACACAGAGTGGTACTCTGTCCGATTAATGGCCCAGGTAGTCATTTAATGTCTCCTGAGAATCTGGGATTTAAACAAAATATATGCCTACTCTCCACTGTGACAAACCCAAGAGTTGTCACAGTTTTTTCTTTAAAGAACAGAAAACCAGCCCCAGATAGACAATAGCATGGCAATGGGAGGCTCCCCTGAATTGGAGACACCCAGGTTCAAATTCTCTCCAATTTTTTCCACTGCACAGATGACTATCCCGCCCATCTGATAATGTGAAACCGTTCAATGATAACTCTTAAGTTTGTGTCTCAAGCTATTTTGTGAATAATTAAATATTAATTGGGCCAGAGACACAAACCTGAGGCTCTCGTGAACTTTCCCTCTTCCCTAATCACCAAGCAAGAAAGCAAGGCACAATTTTTTGCAAAATAAATATTGGGGCAGCCTCAGCCTGCCCATACAAGCTGAGTGCCAAAAATCAGGGAGAGGATGATAGAAGGTAAAAACTGCATCTGACAGCTCCTAATCATGCTGTTCTCAGTGCATATGGAAAGTGTTCAACAGCTGCAGTGCAAAGCCTGAATAATAAGTGGAACAGAATACAGGTTACAGTCCATCTACCCATTTTGTCCAAACTTCAGTAATATGGGAAGGTACAAGTGAACCACGTTATAACTTCAACTTTATTTATTTTTGAGACGAATTTGTACTCTGAGACCATCCTTGCTTTTCTGCTGAGCTGCTGAATATATCTTTCTGGCTGGTTTGTACTGCCTAGGAATCAGTGGTATTGGAGCTCTGGTCATGTAACTTTCTCAGTTTATGCAAGCCCTGAAATGTGGTGGTCAAGGATCATATAAACAACCTTAGCATATTATCATTGTCTAGTTCCAAGGGAGCAAGGCTACATTAAGATATGACTTTAATAGGAGTAAAGTTCCCTTCAGCTTAACTGTCAAAATTGCCTCTGTGTTAACTCCTACACAAATCAAAACTAAGAACAACACCATAAATCCCCAAGACTCAAAGCCTGCTCACTTTCTCATGCTGTCCACTGCATCATTACCTGATGGATCCTGACCCCATGACCTTTATAATAGTTCTTGAAAACTGATTTTTTCCTTGTGAGCTGTTGAGACAAAGAGAAATCAAGAAAGGTTCCACTTCAGTGAAGAATGAAGATGTTTATGTAACACACTTGCCTTCCACTGAAGGAAATAAATCTTGTCCTGACAAAATTTATATTCATAAGCATATACCTATAGATTCTGGCAAGACTGGGTTCACTAATACATGAAGATAACTTCTGAAGATAACAACAGGACTGGGTCCTCCAAAGCCATTGAGGACACAGATTTTATGTGCAATATTCAGCTACTGCAGGGAACAGACTAAGCTGCCCACAGAAAGCAATTTTTTCTTTGAGCACTGGAGCAGAAGAAATTATCTTTCCCACAGGTTAGTGTCCTGCAGCCTCTCCCCTTTCACATGTGATTGAAGTGAGTTAAAATGGACACAAACCGAAACACAGGAGGTTCCCTCTGAAGATGAGGAAATGGTTTTTCACTGTAAAAGTGGACTCTGTGAACTCTGGCACAGGTTGCCCAGAGAGGTTGTAGAGTCTCCATCCTTGGAGATATTAAAAAGTCTTGGGCAATTCTCTTTAGGTGACCCTGCTTGAGCAGAAGGGTTGGAACAGGTGACCTCCAGAGGCCCCTCCTCTGGAGACCCATCTGTGATTCTGGAAAAGCTTCAAGAGTTATTAGCAGGATAGACTCACAGGCAGACACTCAGTTAATCTCAGTAATTATATGTCTTCTTGTCTTATGACAAGCAGGGTAGAAACTTAGAATTCTTTAGCAGAAGAGTTGTTGTTATACAAAAGATAGTTTCAGAAGTACTGAAATGTAGAGATATTGAATTTACGTTTGCAAGAAAGATATTTTAATAGTGCTTGTTTTCAGCTGTATGGCACTGAAGATAAGGTAATTTTTCCTCAAGGCAGACAATTACTCTGTAAGTGCAACTCAAATTAGTGCCTACTTATATTATCAACTTGTATATGGTTAACTTATTAACTTTTGCGGTAATTTTTTTCTGACCTATATTCACTTTGTACTCTAGAGTTCGTGGTTAATTGTACAAAATAATATGTTGGTCATTTGTGTGTTTTGTGATCAACAGATGAAAATAAGAGATTAATAACAGCAATAATAGATTTTAGATAGAAATCTACTTTACATATGTAGTGTTGAGGGAATAAAACCATTTACTTCACTTTAGAGAAAACGGTTTTACTTTTCTTTTTTTCCCACATATAGCATTGAAAATAAATAACATTGTAAAGGCATCCTTGAATCAGCTGCAACTAGTAGGTTCTTGTATAAGGAATGTCAAAAAGAATCCATATCCTTGACAGATTCCTTAATTTTAAGATGTTACAATAAGAAGTGAACCTTTTGACATTAATTGTAGGTGAAACGAATCCTTGAACCATTCACAATTCACTTAGTCATATAATGTGCAGTAAGCGGCAACTGCAGTTGCAGACTTTCCCTAACTTCCATGCCTTTCTGAGTATGACAATCGGTTGGTGGTACAAGAAACACTTGTAAGAAATTTTCTTTTCTGATTTTCATTTGTGTATTGATAGGTTTTCTCTTGGTGCCGGGAGACAGTTTGCTAGCTTTCAAAATCTACTCACAATGCAAACATGATAATTATTGCTTGGAAGTGTTGCAAAGCTGTTATGGAAAGTGTTCGTATTTCAGTTAACAGCGTAGGTTCTGGTATGATTGCTTATGCAGAACATGCATGTTCTCTGTGGTTCTCTGACTATCTGAACCTAACTTATCTACAAAGTTTTACTGGATGTGTCTGAACAGGCTGCCAAAGCCCTTTTGGTTCTTTTCTTTATTAAGTGCTTGAGGCTGCAGGAATGTATGTCTTTGACAAATAGAAGACAAACCTCAGCCAGTCTGGCTCAGAGCACTGGACTTCTCTAAGGTCCTGCAGGATGCACGTCCCCTGTGGCCAGTGGCAGCAGACAACAATATTTTTTCTGCAGCACGTGCTATTTTGTGTGTGGGAACACTTGCCTTATCCCGCACATAAAGGTGTCCAGGACGTAAAGAACCCCGTTAACTCTGGCAAAATATAAGTAATCAATGTGGCTGAGATTTTTTGTTCTGAGTCTGGCTGATACATCACTTTTAGAGGTTCAACCATCGCTATGCTTCATTGCTTATCTTTTTTTACTATATTTGTTTATAATGAGGTTTTTTTCATATAGTTTTGCTGTGGCAAAGCTGGTTTAAAACGTATTTTTACAGGTAACCATGGGGCTTATTTGATTTTGATTTCTTTTTATTTTTCAGCTGTAGCTGTAAAGCAGGATAAGAATTGCTTCAGTGGGAAGAAGAAATTTTTATTTTAGTTTGAAATCTAGGAATAAATCAAACGAAGTTGTTGTCAAACCACTGTAACCAGCACATAAATGAAAGTCAAGGTCAGTATGGCTGTGGCTGCCCACTTGCTACCAAAAAAAAGGCATATTGCTGGGGACAAGGCAGCAAGGCCTATGGAAATCTGCTGCTTCTGTACATGCTCACATTGACAGTCTTACTTTTTCAGCGTACTTCCCCAGCTCTTATGTTTATCTTACAGTGGGCAGAGTTTGCAAAAGGCATTCATACTTGAGTTCATGAGAAGAAAAAATACAGTGACTCCTGTTACTTCCCTCTAAAATATCAAAATGATGTTGTGCTCTTTCATTTCTTCTGCTCCAGATACACAGTCAAGTTCTGCATCCTGCTTTCTTTCAGGTGGTTTCCCAAAGGAAGGGTGGAGGAGACTTCCCAGGCCACCACAATGTAGAAGGCTGCCACTTCTCCTCCCATCCCCAAACACACAATCAGAGACATGGCTTGTTCTCCATTCATGTGAAACCCAGGTAGCCATGGAAGGGTTTTTCCAAATATACGGTCTTGTTATGGATGCAATCCAAAGCCTATGGAAGGCAATGCAGACACTCCCGCTGATATTCATGGTCCTGTGCCATCTACTGCATCTGAGGAGCCATCCGTGCTCACCGCTGCTGAGTTTCCAGGAAATACTGAAATCATTTAGCACTTATATTAAAGAGCATCAGATGTAAGTGAAATAGTGTAGCTAGGTTGCCAAAAATATATTAGCGGCAGGCTGTAAAAGTAGGTGGCAGGCACAGCAGACAGGATACTGTGTTTCACTTTTGCTGTGTTGCTGTTTTCCCCTGCCTCTTCACAGAAACCAACATTAGGCTTCAATAAATTAATATGAGCTGCAATTAAAATATCAGACCCAACTGGCTCCTGAATATATTACTTGCCTAGGGATAAGTTCATGGTGTGGTGACTGACATAATTCTGCCTATTGAATGTAGAGGCTGCGGGTATTTGATGTTCCTGTTAGCTACTGGATGAGGGGTCATTATTTTGAATTTCTGAAGCCATCCACTGATTTTCAGTGAGACTTCAAATCCTAAGTCACTTGGATCTTTCTGAAAAAATCACACACCCTCTTCCTTTTGGAAAGGAAAGGCCCCAAGTGTGTTTTGCAAGAATACACCTAATTAAATGGCATGGTGATGAAAACAAATAAAAAAACCTTAATCTCGAGTTAGACTAAATACAGGTGATGTGATTGAGTTTCTCTCTGGAAGGAAACCCTGTTGGCATCAGTCAGCTTAGAGGAGGAGTGAATCTATCCCATGTTTCTGTTTAACTTACAAAACCAGGAGAGAAATGTGGAAACACACAAGGGAAATTCTCAGAAAGGCCACTGTAGACTACTAATGAGATAAATGTCCCTGAGGTCTCCTCATAGCCCATGGGGAAAGCAAGAGTTCTCCAGAGGGTGATTCAGATGGGGTACAGTAGGATCTGGTGCTTTCTCTGGAGAACCCACTTTCTTCCTGCAGACTGTAGGAAGGGAGCACGGAGTTACCTCACTAGCCTCGAAATTGCCTTTGGAAATGTCCACTAAAAAACACAGACAAGGAAATGATAGAAGATCAATCGAAACACAAAGCCAACAGTTTCAAAACACTAGCTCCAAAGAGAAATCAAGCCACAGTACACCTTTGCTGAGCCACGATGCTGTACCCAAAGCTGGCTGAGAGGACCAGTGCTCTTTCTCCCTTAACTGGTCTCACTCAGTAGGCAGACGCTCTCCTAATGGGATCCCAGGGAACTATATCTATTTCCCACTTGCTAAATCAAGAGTTAGCATTTTCAAAATAGCAGATTCTCTGCTGGAGCCAATTTTTAAAGCTCCCAGGCTTGGCGCAGTGAAGGTAGGCAGCCTTTAGTCCCACTGCTACTCAGTTATTTCACTTCTCCATAACTACCTCCACCTCTGACTAGCTATTGTCTCCCTTTGAGCATTTGCTCTGCCTTTGCCTGCTCAGAAGGTTCTTCTGTATTATTTTGATCTTCAGTAGCAATTGGCCTTTTGGTGAAAGCACTAGTATAAATTATATAATTAGAGTTTCTTGGAAACTTGCAGGACTACACAGTCCCCTTCCATCTGTTTTCCAGAGTTCTACCAGGCTTAGAAAACAAGCCATGAAAATACAATAGCATAGTAACTACCACCAAGGGCCCCTTGTATCTTCTGCTCCATCTCAGTAAGAGGTTAAATTATGCGATATAATGCTATATAACATAACAGGATATTTTTCCATTTTAGGCTATGACATCAGCATTCTCACGATCATAAAAACAAATCAAAACCAAGTTTTCCTCTCCTCTCATTAAGACATGCACTCCATACTTAAGATTGTCTCTTGAGAAAATTTTATGGACAAATATTACAGAACATGCAGCAGATGTTTATGATCTCTAATTCCAAGTAAGTTCCAGCCTGGAAACTTAATTGAGGCACATTTACACTGATTTCAGGGGAGCTCTGCCCAGATGAGGTTTGCCAATTCTAATCGATATCTGGTTTTGGATTCTTTAGCTTTTACATTAAGTACAGATGGACTTGAACAAAATCCAAATCTAAATTAAATTGAAATATGCATTACCTGGCTCCAAGTGCACAGGCTTTTCTTGCATCTAAAAGGAAAGTAGTAGATCATGAGGTGAATACATTTCAGAAGTGCTCGGCACTGTCTCCATTTTTACTAGACATTCCCGGGGCTCATTATTTTTGTAAGGGTGACACTCTTTTAATCTAACTTGTGCATAAATGGGGGTGTACAGTAGAGATTTCTTTCTTTGTTGCTTAGAAAGAGAATCCTAGACCCCAGAATTCCTACATTCTGCTTATATGTGTGGTCACTAAAGGAGAAAAAGCCTATTTTGAAACTTTAGACATACTCAGAGTTAAAATACTTCTCTGACAACTCTTCTCTGTTCGTGGGTAGATGGTTAGAGTACAAAAGGATGTGGTTTAGATTTCTCCACCAACATTAAGCATTTTTCCATTCACATGTACAAATTTTGTAGTTCTTGCGTGCTTGAAAATATAACAGCACATTTATCTTTCAGAAATGAGGGGGTTTCTGTACAATTCATATTGTGCAATGATCTCAGCATCCAAGTGACATTCCAGACTGAAATAAGATAGAAATAACGAAAACAGAAGCAACAGTTCGTTTGCCTTTTCCAGAAGCTCCATTGGCAGCTCCAAATCAGAGTTTTTTTTAAAAAAAGCCCCATGTAAAAGTAATACAAGGTCAACATTTTGATTTTTTTCATTTGATCCATTTTACAAAATTCTTTTCCTTTTCCTCACTAGAATGTAAATATTACATCTGGAAATTTGCTAACATGAATGATCTGTTTAACTCTCTCATATATATATTGCCTTTTCTAGAATGTATTTTACAACTAGTGGTGTGAAGTCTTTTCTCTAATGGTTGGAGTTACAGAAGACTGTGTATCTGTAAAGGGTTTATTTCATTTTTTCAACTAGTTCTGTAGGCATGTGGTATTCATGAATGGCCTACCTCCAATAATGCAGGAGTCTATAGATGCCTTTAAAAGTGGTGACCCTGGATCAGTTCTGGAATAAGAAGGTAGAAAATCCATGGATGGACACAGCTTGTAGTGTGCAGTTAATTATATAAAGGAAGAGATATCCATAGTTCCCACTGATTTTATTATATGCTCTATTATTGCTAAGCAGGTTATACTAGAGCTCTGAAATTTAACTTCCTGTCATTAAGTTCCTAAAAAACCCCATCCTAAAACCAGTGCTTTGCTTTCTAAAAATATTCTGGCAAATATATTATTGACATCAGAAGAGCCATGCTGGGTCATAACTGAAGTTCATCAAGCTCATTATCCTGTGGTAACAGTTGTCAATGTACTGCTTAGGGAGCAAATATAAAGAATTAGGAAATCATAATCCAAATAGGCTGTTGCTCATGGCAGCAGACTAGCAGAGAAGGAAGCTGCCTACAAAGGCCAGGATGGTGAGAGGAAGAATTGGAGTTGTGAGCCTGTAATTCAGGAGGGGAAACCTTAGGAGTGAAGTAGGCTGAAGGTATTTCCTACTGCCCTGGGGATTTAGGGAATAATGAAAGAAAGGGCAAGAGATGGAGGGATCCCCTAACCCTGCACAGAGTCCCATGATACCTATAATCCCCTGCAATATCCTAATGTCTGCTGGACAGGAGTTCTCACTCCTCAATCTTTCTTTCCTTTCTGAAACTTCCCATCTCCAAAACTCATGATGTTTCTCCCATCCCTCCCTTCCTCCTTCCCCAGTGTGTCTTTGAAATTCGCTCTGATGTCACCAAAGAAGTCAGTTTTGTGCCCCAAGGATGCAGGTAAGTAAGAGGTTTCCTTGTTTGTTTTCTTTTATATGTTTTTTTTTATTATTATTATTCAGGATAAGAAAACGTAGTGCTTGTGCTATTGATAAACCATGAACCAATTCTGAGAACAAGGACATGTGTGCAGCAAACCTTTCCCTTGTTGCTTTCCCTGCTAATGGTTTTCCAGTGGGGTCTCAGGAGCATGAACTGGAACAGGCTGGAAGATGATGACAGAAAAGAAGAAAAGTTGCTTTTTCCAATCAAACTTCTCCTGAAATTTCTGTTCATCCTCTGAACAAAAACTCTGGCCATTCCAGACTGATGATAGTGTTCTCCAGCTACTATGGTATGGGTTGTTTACATCAGCTGGTGCAGGATTGCAAACCATTTCACATGCAGCACAGTGGAAAAGATTTTTTTCCTCCTTTTCAGAATGGTAGAGTAAAATCCAGGAGCATTTCTAGAATAATAGGGGATAAGAAGTGATTGAGACACATAACTGTAATTTACAGTTATTTAACAGTCACAGAAATAATTTGATACAATTTCATAAATTTGGTGATATATTGAGTGACAGGAGATGACAAAGATGTCCCATATCCTAGCAATGAAAATATGAGAGACATTCTTTCGATCCATTTTCTTACTAATTGGCTTGATTTTGTAGGAGATCCTGTGTGCCACTGATTCTAATGGCAATGGCTATTTTACTTCATTGGATTGAAGCCTGAAATGTTAAACCCTGCAAGGAGAGGTGATGATTTTATGCTTGTTACACTCATGAAATCCAGAATGGTTGATGTTGGAAGGGACCATCTGGTCCAACTCCCATGCTCAAGCAGGGACACCTACTGGCAGCTGTCCAGGACAAGATCCAGATGGCTTTTGAAGATTTCCAAGGATGGAGACTCCACCACCTCTCTGGGCAACCTGTGATAGGACTCAGTAATCCTCACAGAAAAAAAGTGTTTCCTGATGTTCAGAGGGAACCTCCTGTGTTTCAGTTTGTACCCATTGCCTCTGGACCTGTCACTGGACACCACTGAAAAGAGCCTGGCTCCATCCTTTTTGCACTGTCCATTCAGGTATTTATATACATTAATAAGATGCCCCTCCCAGAGCCTTCCCTTCTCCAGGCTAAATAGCCCCAGCTCTCTCAGCTTTTCCTCACAGGAAAGACATTCCAGTCCCTTCATCATCTTTGTGGTCCTTTGTAAAGAGTCTGGAGTATGTGTCTCTTGTACTGAGGAGTCCAGAACTGGACCCAGCACTTCCACGTGTGGCCTCACCTGTGCTTAGTAGAAGGAAAGGATCACCTCACTCAACCTGCTGGCAACACTTTGCCTAATGCAGCCCAGAATACTGTTGGTCTTCTTTGCCGCAAAGGCACACTGGTGGCTTATCTTCAACTTATCCATCAGGACACCCAAGTCCTTTTCTGCAAAGCTGCTTTCCAGCTGGATGGCCCCCAGAATATACTGGTGTGTGGGGTTGTTCTTCCCTAGGTGTAGGACTTTGCAGTTCTCCTTGTCAAACTTAAAAGATTCCTGTCAGCCCATTTCCCCAGCCTGTTGGGGTCCCTCTGGATGGCAGCATGACCCTCTGGTGTATCAGCCACTCCTCCCCGTTGTGTGTCATCAGCAAACTTGCTGATGGTACACTAAACCCCATAGTCCAGATCATTAATGAAAACAGGACTGGACTGAATATTGAGCCTTGGGGTACACTGCTGGTTCCTAGCCTCCAACTAGACTTTGTGCCACTTATCACCACGGTCTGGGCCTGGCTGTTCAGCCAGATTTCAATATGCCTTGCTGTCTTCTTGATCAGTCCATAGTTCAACAGCTTTTCTATGATGATCTTATGGAAGATAGTGTCAAAAGCCTTACTTAAGTCAAGAGCCTTACTTCAGTCAAGGTAGACAATATCCACTGCTCTCCTCATCTAACAAGCCAGTCATTTCATCACAGAAGATTACCAGGTTGGTCAAGCATGACTTCTCCTTGGTGAAACCATGCTGACTACTCCTGATGACTTTCCTGTCCTTCATGTGTCTGGAAATGGTTTCCAGGACTAGCTGCTCCATTACCTCTCCAGGGATCAAGGGGATGCTGACCAGTCTCTAGTCCTCTTTCTTGCTTTTCTTAAAGATAGAAGTGACATTTACTTCCCTCCACTATACTGGCATCCTTAAAACAATGAGGCTGAGGCCTCTCTCACTACTGTTTTTACATATGTAACGAATAACCACAATAAAAAGCAACTCTTCACATGCTGGTTTGGACAATGGCTAGGTTGCTGGTACCAGAGCAGAACTGGGGAAGGTCATGGACTTTTTTTTTTGCTGGAATGTAAATATTTTCAAAGCCTCAGAATTATACTGGTCCACAATGTGGGTCATTCATATTTTTTTTGTTGTTGTTTTTAAATCTTCTTAAATCTGCTGGACTGGAAATTGTTTTTCAATCTACGGGTTAGACAGGTAGTCTACTGGGAGAGCTCTGACAGATGATTCATTCCCTAGAAGACTAACACTAACATTAATTTTGTTGAGAAATATAAGGGGAATCAAGACCATGATAGAAGAGAAAGATGTATACATTTTATTAAAATGTTATGGACACCTAAATCAGCAATAACTGTAGAGCTTTCTCTATGCTAGAAAAACTTAAGACACATCATAGGTACAACTGTAAGCCATACAGTCCGTCCATTTCCTACATCTAGCAAAATGTGATTTTTTGGTGGGGAGAATTGAAGTGACACCTCTTTGTGTGCTTGATTTTTGTTTTAATGAAAAGTGCCAAATGGAATAGATAACAGAAGAATTCTTGCCTTTCTTTTTTGGAGGCACTGATCTCTCCTCCAGCTGCTAGTGTTTATAAATTGTTTTACATGAATAATTGCCTGTGGGATTTCTACCCATTTTTAAGGTTTGGTTGAACTTGGACAAAAGTGCTCTAAGGTTATGGGGGATTCCCAGGTGGACTGATAAATTGATCCCCTAACATATTTTCCTCATGCTTAAAATCAGGCCAAACCAACATTCTTTATTGTTGTTGGTTGATTTTCATTTCTTAGATCAAGGGTGTATTAATTTAAATCTGTTCAGAACAACAGGATCATTGTACAAAATAGGACCCAAAGTTGTTATTAGTCCCAGATACATAACCTGAAAATGAGCATGAATAAGTCACTAGCTGCATGTGTGTGCATGCACACTCTCTCTTTTATTCTCCCTTTCTTTTTAGGATCCATTCTTTTCAACTCAATTGATTTATGTTGTTTCAATATTTTAGTTGATTGCTGTAGAGAAGGCTGTAAATATACGCAATGGGCTTGCCAGGTACAAGAAATACACACATGCTTATTTTCTAAGGCAGTAAATGTTTTCTGTAAAGTCTCAGTAGCCAAATTACACAGGCCAACAACATGAATGCAAAGTGATGTGTTTTTTACTGCTGTCTTTTCAAGGAAAATGGGGGTCCTATTTATTTATTTATTTCTACATTTATTAATACAGTATCTGCAAACCACCTGCAATGGCAGCCTCTTCTGCAAACTGACTGGCACCCTGGTTTCTATGGCAACTGAAAAAAAAAAAGGAGTGAAGTGAAATGAAAGCATGAATGCCTCAGCTTTACTCATAGCAGGGAAAAAAAGGAGACCTCATTTACATTCTGGTGAGTAAACCAGCTAAGTGATGTTTCCTGAATAATTTCTCATGGCTTGAAACTACACATTCATGTGGAGTTTCTCTTTTTTTATTAGGACAGAGCTAAAATGCCCCATAGCAGTTTGTCTGTACAAATTTGAGATGGGGGAAAAACACAGACAAACAACTGGAATTTTTAGTTAATTGTTCTGTCTGCTCTAAAAAATAATAAAATGGATTATTAAATTATAATTACTAAAACAATGGAGTTGGTTGGAAAGTTTTCTTCATCTGTGACACAAATATGTTGTGTTGAGGAAACATCTGCTAGGCTAAATGACCCATTTCTAAACAAACAGCTTAAGAAAAGAGAGAAATCTAAATGCAAACAAAGCTCCCTTTGGTATCTTAGACAATTCCTCTGACAATAATGCATTCCAAGGGGATGTGCATATACTCTGATTGTAAGAATTCTGCCTATTGGTTTATTACTGCCCTCCATACAGACAGGGACTTAATCCTGGGGCTTTGAGGTTCTATGATGACAAAAGTAATAATAATAAACATATACATCAAAGTTTCTTACAAATAACAACAAAAATGTATTTTTTATATAGAATTCATGAATGACTTTGCTCCTAAAGTAATTGAGAGATTTATCTTATTTTAAGAGAAGTGTCTTAATTTTAGAATTAATCTATCAGTTTGTGGGAAATGACCTTGAAACATTAAAAATTTATCTAATAAGCTCAAAACACCTCCCTGGCTTTAATTTTAGTCTGCCCATTAAGCATGTGCCCAAATACAGTCAGAAATTCAGAATTGCTCACTCATCTACTACTCCCATCCTTTCAGGACCAGGCTTTGGTCTGGCAGGTTATGTCTGATCTTCTTGTAGAGTCTGGAAGAACCAGGCATAGATGAAGCTAGGGGTACAACAGCCCAAAGGTCACCTCAGCTACTCCCAAGGTGAGGGTGGCTGCTCAGCCTAAAATGCAGCCAGGCTGCAGGCAGGAAAGAGAGCTAAAGAAAGTTCATGTGGGCTGCAGAGTTCAGTGTTTTTACCTCTCCTTTGAGCCAAGACTTCACCTCACAATAGAAGTGACTTCTTTTGGAGCGCCTTTGCCAGGGCTTTTTTAGTGGTAGACCTTCAGGTCTGATTTTTCCTCTATGTGATGGACTCATCGAGCCCAATTCCAGTAATTCCCCTAGAAAACATGTCAAGATTTTATTTCTTTCTTTAATGTTAAGCAAGATTATTTCATCTGAATTTTGTGATATTTGATACTTCTATTTAAGCCCAGTCTACCGAAATAATGGAATTGCATGAAAATACTTGCTTTAATTTTTTTTTAAAGAAACTTTAAAGATCTTGGTTTGAAAATATGAAACTTAAAGAACTTAAATCCATGAAGCAGATAACAAGAAGAAAAAAATTAAGAATTAATATATCTTGACTTTCAAGATAAATGCATGTGGTTTTTTTGAAAGCATTCTGAGTTCCTCTGATCATTCATGGCTGCAGAGGATTAACTTATTAAGGGAGAACTACTGAGCTGGGTTTTTTAGGACAGAGTTAATAATTTGGTTTTCTGTGGGAATATATGTAAAATATAAAAATATGTATTTACAATTTTTTCCAAAGACATGCTTAATTACATCACTATTGTACAGTAGTATGAACCCTGTTGATTCATTTGCAAGAACATCTTTCATTTTAGGTATATAAATGCTCTGATAGATATCAGCAAAGAGCAGATGGCTTCACAAAAGATGTTTGAAAGCTGCCTCCCTCCTGCCAGAAGCTTTTCACACTCTCACTTTGTCTGGTTTCAGTGGGATTCCTCAGTGGGAGAGAGCCCTCTCTGTGCCCCACTGTTGTGGAAGTACAGTCACGTAACCAGTTATGCACTGATTAATGCATTTGCTCAACTCCAGTGGCTACAGCCCTTTAAGAAGACTACCTCCCCACATACGCCTCTGGAAGGATATCTATTCAGAGCATTACAGTTGGATAGGTAGTTAGACAGATGTTGACAGTGCACGAGCTCTAGGGGGTAGCTCTCAGGTAATAGCTGGAGTTCAGTAATTCCAAGGTGGGAGCCTCAAGCCACCGATATGGCATCAGTGCTACAGCAGGACAATCACACAGGAACGGCTGGAAGTTGTTTGGTGTAACTATTGGTGAGAGTGAACTTTTAGCAGGTCAGTCCAGGTCCAGTCCAAATCCAATTTGGTCCTGTCCACTTCAAATGAACTGTGGCAGAGTAGTCTGAGATGGTAGAGAACTTATGATACCTCTTCCAGTTAGAGGATCATTCTGGGTTACAACACTGAACACTCATAGAGACACCAGAGTCTAGAAAATGTGAGCATGCAAAAACCCCCCAAACCTGGAGGCTTTTTTGGTCATAGTCACTGTGTACGTAAGAAACACCCAAAACCAGCCTTAGCGTTGTTCACTAGAATATTTGGGAGGCAATAAAATAATATTTTCACTCTACTTGTTCTGTAAACATGGACTTCTTCAAAGGATTTCATTTTTATGTTGCAATGTTTCAAATGTTAACAGACATAATAACATCATTATTTTTCATGGTTAAGGTCAAAACTATGGATCAACTGTGCCATTTGACAGATAACTACAATGATGTTCAAACAGTTTATTATTTGACTAGCTCTTCTATTCTTACAACAACAGGAAAACAGCATAATACAAATGTTGATGGACAAATTGGATGGATTTTTTTTTCCACAGAAGAAGGATATTTTCTGGCAAGTCAAGACTAGTAGAAGGAACTCATTACTCTCTTTCTTGCAGGTGGTAAAAGGTACATCTGTCTACTCCTGCCTGCCATATCTTTGGAAGAAAATTTTAAGTGATAGGATTTACCTCCTTGGTCCTCTTTATCTTATTTTTTCTAGTGTGGCAGCAGGAACTGTTTCTGCTAGCACGGGTTACCAGTTCTAGCAAACCCCTGAATAGCTTCAACCAGCTAAAACTTATGCTCTAAAAAAGGAGAGAGGAAAACCTATTTTCTTTCCTCAAAACATGGAGGTTTTTCCCTAAGGCTGTGGGAATCTATGGAAGTACCAAGGAGCTAAGTATAGCTCCACATATTTTTAAATGGACGCAAACATAAAAACACTGTGGCACCCTCTCAGTAAAGGCACCTGTAGGAAAAATATTCTGTTTCAATTGCCCTACAAAAACTACACGTGTCTGAAGCCCATATTGGCAAAATTTCTTTGTGATTTAGGCTTATTGTCATAGCTGTGATTCTATGCACATATGTGTTTGCTTCCTTCTTCCAAGTGGGACAGGCAATCTGTGTTTCTAAACTGGAGATCCCAGGCATTAAAGTCACAACAGTCTTTTAATAACTTTTAGATTTCTTTAATTTTGTCTTTTCTTGGAGAAAACAGAGGCAGCCTGACTTTTCAAATTGAGAGGTAAGTGCCAATGCAACATAAAATGCATTTATCTGCTGAGGTGGCATGGGTTATGTGGTATGCACAAACACATGGTGTCATGGAAAGGTAAGTGTTTGGCACGACCAGCCTTGCTTTTGAGTGATGTGGCTCTGTTAAACTGCAATCACATCACGTTCACCTGGTGTGGTCAATTTCACAATGTTCATTGTGAGTTGTTATAAAAACATGTGAAATTACAATTTCAGACACTCATACAAGGAACAACTAAGTTAAAAGTAAATAAATGGCTTTTTATTTACCCCATCCCTCCTGTGTTGAAATGTACAATGAAACATAGTGATGTTTCTTTCAGTACTTGTCCGTATATCCTAGAAGTTGAGTGCGTGGGGGCATATGGAACAGCTTTGCCAAGTGAAGAAAGGCCTTCATCCACTCACAATATGGTGGATTTGCACCACTGTGGATTGCAGTCTCAGTACTGCGTAAGGGTGAATGAAAGAGCTTGCTGTTATGTGCTGTGTGCCTCCAGTCTGGTGTAAAGTTGGGACAAACTTCTGGGTCTAGAGCCAACCTGTATCTTCATTGCCCCTTGCTCAGTGCAGCCAGCTTTTGATAGTTCTCATAATTTCCTTCTCTACTCATAGGCCATGAAAACTCTCTCTATACCTGCATCTACAACTTCATCATTGTGCTCTCTGTTCCCTCAATCTTTTTACTCACCAAATATAATAGTGTATCGTGCTAACTTCCACACATTTCCCAATATCTTATTTTATATTTTCTGCTGGGACTGCCTCAGTATTCAGGTTATACCATTTACTATCCTCTGTTCTCTTAGTTCCCAAGGAAGGTGATTCTACCCTCCATCAGCATGGGGGAAGACAGAATCATTATTTGTTTCTGTTTGTAAGACATCTTTAGAGTGTATTTCACAAGGGATATTCTGTGACATTTATTTTAGTTCACATCACAGTTCAGGCTCCTGAACAACCTTTTGATGAAAATGTGGAGTTTGACAGGTTTCTAAATGAATTGTAGGTACCAGTCTCACATTTGTGTTCCAAATTTTATAACAGTGAATTAATGGAAAAGATAGCAGAGCCTTGCAACTTTGCTAACAGCTGTACAGGAAACTCCTTACAAATGGGTCCCCTCAAAAAAGTGAAACAAATTCTTTTTCACACCTAGGTGATCAGAATATTGGTTTCATGTCCTTCCCTGAATATAATTCAATGTTAGGGAATGAAAAAATAATCAGGTTTTAATAAGTTTAAATAAATTGTTCGTTTGGGGGAGAGGAAGGAAGGGAAAATATTTTAAATTGTTAAGATCTTTAGGTAGTGTATTATTTACATTATCTGGTTATCTTATTGCAACTGATGACAAACTCTATTTGGGAAAGAAGGGATAATTTATGGAAGCTGTAGCTGAAGGTAAAAAGCTGGCATAGACTTAATTGCAAACAGAGCTGGTTGCAGGCCATATTTAAAATGCATAGACTCTTCTCCCATTGGATACATAAGACCCTGTACCCTGTATTTCCTGCCCCTTAATACAGAAGGAAAGGTTTTAATTTTTATCTCTGATGAAAATAGTGGTTGGTTTTCGTTCTTGGAGTGTAATTTCTCTTACTTCATCATAATCTTTATTCAAGATCTAAACTTATTATAATTTCTTTGATAAATCACGTATGTGATATTGTTGCTCTTAAATGGCAATTTTGAATCACAAACTTGATAGTTCTAACACAGATATGCATTGGAAACTTTGAACTGAGATTTCTTTAAGCCTGACCCACTATCCACACAACATTTTGCCCTTCAGCTTGTCAACAATATTTAGAAAAATCTTGCCAGTACTCATGTACCGTCTATGTCATTAACACTTAGACAACTGACTAGGCAAAGAAAAAACCTAGCAGGTGGTATAAGAATACATCGGTGCCTTTGTTTCTTCTACTCAATTACCCTTATTGCAAATGAAAGATCAGTTCAGCTTCAAACAAGACTGTAGAGTTTTCTTGAATAAAACCTGCTCTCCAGGACAGGAGCAAATGTGCTTATTTTCTAAGATTACAAACTAGATTTGCTCTGATTTGCCATTACAGATGAGCCTTTGAATACACAGCAGCTTTTGGCTGTCTTCTGGGTCACATGGCATGAGGCACCTCGGTTTCCACATGAAAGACTCCACCTTCATTGCTCAGTCCCAGCAGACTATGCCCAGCAGGCACAGGCTAGAGATGATTTCATCAGTGGGGTTGCTTCCCTGCTTTGCATCTGTCAGAAAATCGGGAACTCCTTGCTCTCTGCCTTACTTTCTCTTCCTTGTAAGCAAGTAGTAACACACACAACATTACTGGGAAGTCAATTTCCTTGAAGTCCACGGTGCTTAATCTGCCTTTTCTTCTCCTAGGAGGTGTGAAAGGCTCCTAGAACACAAGATGCCTCTTGCAACCTGCATTTTCAACTTGTTTCTCTCTCTCATCTAGAATCAAATAGAATCAAATATAGAAAAGGCTCCTGTAGAGCTGCTCTTCCAGCCCTCTGAAAAAAAGGAAAAAAAAGGTCTGTAATGCATTCCAAGAAGTTGCTGAACTGCTAGTGTCCTGCTATATTTCTTTTCTACGCTTTCAGTAGAACTGGGAGTATTAACTTGTAATCCTCTGCCTTGAATGTTTCTCTTAATAAATAGCTGTGCCCAACCAAAAAAAAAAAAAAAATCAGTTTAGCATGTCCTTATGATTTTTTTAATCTTTCTACCACAATTCAACACTGTCAATAGCTCTGTCTCCCACTCAGTGCTGACCTCAGGCAAGGCTTGCTTACTTGCAGGCCCTGATGAGCACATCGGATCTAATGAATTTGTCAGGATCTCTGTCTCCTCCTTTCTCCTGTTTATACTGCACAACTGTTCTGAGCATGAGCAAAGTAGTAGCTGCCTGGGGCATCAAACTGTAGGCAAGGAGATTGCTGCTTTTTCCCTCAAGCTTGTGCTGCCTTTGCCAGATATCTGGAAATGCCCCGTTTGCTGGGAGTGTTGCCCTTCTGCACCAGTGACAGCAGAATCAGTGAGCTTTGATTCTTGGCTCTGGCCCCCATAGCAGGCATGGACCAGAACTGAAGTTTATTTTTGCTCACAATACTCAGACCTTTCTGCTGTCTTCCCTCACAAAAAGCAATAGCTGTACTCTGTCTGGGGACTGCATTCAAACTTCCCTGTGTTGTGCTAAGTAGGTCAGCATTTTGATTATTTTTGAAGGCTTTGTTTTTCATCATTCACCATTTTTCATTATCCCCCAAACAATGAAGGAAGATCCCTGTAGCCAAAGCCACAACATTTTTTTTGCAAATAAAGGAACTTGAGATAGATGCTTAGCTTGAAAAACTTCTCTATCAATGGATATGATTTTGACAATATTGTAAAACTTGGCAATATTACAAATGCTAGTGTACTTATAATTCTGACATTTATATTGCTGCAAATGGCTTTACATAAACATACATACATACATGCATACATACACATGTATACACAGATGGTTATTTAAACAAAAGGATGGCCAATGGAGAGAAAGAATGCTTTCACAAACAGCTGTAAGTGTGGTAATATGATTCTGGAGGAATAACAGCATTAGAGATTCTTGCAAAATTACAGTCAGAACTGAGCAAAATGCCAGAGATTCTCTTCTTTCCTTTATACTGGTATTTGTTAGATGAGATTACATGATCAGGAACAGTTGCTAGTGTCCTTAGTTGGTAAGACTGACTCTATGAGGAAGGAGGGGAGCTGAGAAAATAAGATCTTTAGAGATGTAATTAAAAGAACTCTTTGTGCAATATCTTCATCAGAGTATTTCAGCCCCAACTTTGGGTGGTGTATGGAAGTGTGGGTCTTTATAGCATTATGCTATAAAAATTGTAAAATCTCAGTGTAAAGTTGATTATAGAAGAATCCAAGCTGCTCCATTCTTTTATGAGAAAAATCTTATAATAAAATAATATATCTTTATTCATATTTCTGGTGAAATCCCACTATAGTAATGAGGTGCACTGGTGATAAATTAAATTTAATTTCAGTACTATGGACTCATTTACTTGTTAAGTTGCTCTGTTAAACCATTGCAGTCCGACAGAGTGTGTGCCATTTCAAATACTTTCAGTACCAGATCAGAGTTTTATATTTGTTTTCAACAGGAGGTGATGGCAGAATTTCAAAACAAATGCATCCAGGTGAGTTGCTAATGTGCTTCTAAAACAACTCTGATTTTGTTATAAAAGGGTATTATATGTTTACCAGCCAGAGAGTTATATCCCAACCTGGTACAGCATTAGGCTGCAAGCATCTGCAGGGGACTGGGTTGATTATTGAATTGAGCAAACTAAGCACAGTTAGCCTTTTTGGGTATTCATTTAACAGCAAGTCTGAGAGGAAGTTTTAATGATGATTGTGGGTGCAATGTAACAATTGTGGCACAGCCTTTACAAGAAAAGTTGTGGAATGCTGTTGTGGATGCAAGATCTCTCTTCTGGACTAAATGAAGACTGGGATAATAGAAGGGTGAAAGAGGATCTTCCCTGCAGTTCCACCTTGGAGCTGTCTATAAACTGTGCAGACCACTAAAAGAGTGAGAAATGCTAGAGATTATTGTGTTACAAAAGGACATGACACATGGCTAGATTCTCTCCTAACTTTCATCTGTTTTGTCAGCTTAGCCAACAAGGGAATCTTAAAGGTGGCAATCACAGGCTTTTAAAAATGAATGTTGCACATATTTTTAAAAGGATACTTATCTACAGTTTATGAAAAATAAATTATTCTTTTCGTTTGAGGTAAGTATTTTCATCAATATTTGGGCTATGCTCATTAGTACTTTTCTTGAGTTGGAATGTCCTTTTTGAGGCCAGATGTAAGAAATATTTTTCTACCTTAGAGATGGATGGCAAGGTAACTTAGGCTACAGATGTCCCTCATTTAGAATGGTATTTTCTATTGTGCAGAATTGTAGTTGTCCATTGCATGCACAACTCTAATTTCAAAGTTCTCTCCGTACTATCTTTTACTTAATACTGAGTTGGTAGATGAAATCATGTTTGAGCTTCTTAGTACTGGTGGAAAATATTGACTGACACTGGTAGAGTGACTTTGCCAGCGAACAAGTCTTTTAAAGCTACTGCACCAGGAAGAAGTTTCCTTAACAATCCAGAGAACATGGATATAGTCTTTAAAAAATGCAAACTCTGCAGTGAAGCATAAGGCAAACTTCTCAAAATATGTACAAAAAGGTCATTTGAAAACATCATCTCTCTTACCATTTAAAATATGTGAGCGATGGAATTCCCGCATTTCACTGCCAGCTCTCTTGAGTCATAAGAAATAAAGAAGGGTGGGGAAAATATTTCGTTAATAACAGTGTTTCCATTGAAAATGCTATCATCAGTATCAACAGCAGTGCCAGCGACTTGAAGTGTAACCTTCCCCCATCGCTGCCCGCATGCAGCAAGAATGCATGCCTCTCCCCACGTCTGTCCAGATGTTCATTACAACATGATGAACCCTCCACAAGTATCCATTGTACTGTAATGAGCATCACAACCCTCCTGCAGAGAAAACACATCAGATGAGTGTGTGGGAGGACTGTGAACAGCACTATAACCGTGGCTGTTTGTACTAGGTGCTGGGAATGATACTGACATTATTTTGCAGCATGAAGGGGCAGCTGTATAACAATGGTTATGGCACAGACTCTTCTAGGTTTCCAAGACATTAAGCTGATTTTTTAATACTTTTGAAATACCCATAAGGAACTATTTATCTGTGAGACTGTTCTGCCTGGTCCAGAAATAGAGGGTTATGAGAAAATCTTGAATTTATTGTATAAAAATTCCAAATTTTGATTTGTATTAAATTTATGTTTATAGCAGATGAGGGGGAGTCTGGGTAATGAGGAAAATATTGTTCCCAGAATAAAATAGAGTCATCCTGTCTGCTGGATCTTCTGATCTGTAAGTTAGCCAGTCAAGGCACAGCTTTTTTAATAAATCCGTATTTAGAGACCAGCAGTGATGGTCTGTTACCCTCTAAAAATGCATCAGTTTCTGTAATTCAAATGCCAGTTGGATTTGTCTCAAGCATTTGCAAAGTTACTTCAACTCAAATATATTTTCTGTATACTCTTGTAGGCTTTTCTAAGGTGACCTACCTATTCTCTATGTAAATTCCTTATCTACATTGTCTTTGTAGACTTTGAGAACTTTGGGCCTTACATTTACTAATATTTTTGAAAGAGACATATTTGAGAACTCCTTTGTAGTTGTGTAGGTATAGGGGGGTGGCTTGCACATATACTTCTGGCCCCCTCTGGGACATACTGTCCACTTTCACATTATCCTTCTCGAGGGTCAGGACCCATAGGGCACCCATTAGCTTTTAATAACTGTATGTTTTTCTTTTGAATTCACAGAATCACAGAATGGTAGGGGTTGGAAGGGACCTCTAGAGATCACCTTGTCCAACCCCCCTGCTTGAGCAGGCACACCCAGAGCAAGGGGGCACAGGAACGCATGCAGGCAGGTTTTGAATGTCTCCAGGGAAGGAGACTCCACAGCCTCCCTGGGCAGCCTGTGCCACTGCTCCGTCACCCTCACGGTAAAGAAGTTTTTTCTCATATTCAGGTAGAACTTCCTGTGATCCAACTTGTGCCCATTGTCCCTTGTCCTGCTGTTGGGCACCTCTGAACAGAGCCTAGCCCCATCCTCCTGACACCCACCCTTCAGCTATTTATAGGTATTTATAAGATCCCTCCTCAGTCTTCTCTTCTCCAGGCTGAATAAACCCAAGTTTCTCAGCCTTTCCTCCTAAGGGAGATGCTCCAGTCCCCTGAACATCTTGGTAGCTGTCTGCTGGACTTGCTCAAGCAGTTCCACATCCTTCTTAAACTGGGGGGCCCAAAACTGGACACAGTACCCCAGATGTGGCCTCACTAGGGCAGAGTAGAGGGGGAGGAAAACCTCTCTTGACCTGCTGGCCACACTCCTTTTAATGCATCCCAGGATACTGTTGGTCTTCTTGGCCACAAGGGCACGTTGCTGGCTCAGGGTCAGCTGGCTGTCCCCCAGCACTCCCACGTCCTTCTTAACAGAGCTGCTTTCCAGTAGTTCAGCCCCCAACTTTTACTGGTGCATGGGGTTGTTCCTCCCCAGGTGCAGGACCTTGCACTCGCTTTTGTGGAATTTCATGAGGTTCCCCTCGGCCCAGCTCTCCAGCCTGTCCAGGTCTCGCTGGATGGCAGCACAGCCTTCTGGCGTATCAGCCACTCCTCCCAGCTTGTTATCATCAGCGAACTTGCTGAGGGTACACTCTGTCTGTCATCCAGGTCATTGATGAATATGTTGAACAGGACTGGACCCAGCACAGTTCAAAGTATCCAAAACAATGAAATGTGTTGCAGCCCACCAAAACTGATTTTTATAGGAAATGTTTCTCATGTCCTGAGGTACCTAGCATGAAGGCAAGTTGGGTTGTTGGAGGCACAAGTCTCTCCAGGAAACTGTTTGGGGCTGTCATGGCTTGTAGGTCCCAAATTGAGACAGTTCCTATCCGTACTGCCTATCCAGAGTATTTCCTATTAGCTAAGGCCAGTCTCTCTCTCAAACACACAGAGCTGAGTAAGCTTAGAAGGTGCCCAGAAGAGATCTAGCAGCTCTACAGGGGTGAGTAGGTAGTAAAACAGAAGAGACAAAGTGCAGGCCTATGGAAGGTTAGGCCAAATGGTTTGTTTTACTTGGGACAGTGGGACCTTTCAGCTTCAGTGGAAAGCAGGCCCTCTTTTGAGGGCCCAGATGAGTGCCTATATAAGTCAAAGTTGTGCAGAAAAATGAATCCAAATTCAATCTTGCAATAAGTATGTAATGGTACATAAAAAACACTAGCAGGCTTGTCTTCTTTCAACCAAGGCTGTGATACGTCCTTCAGAAAAGATGAATTGTGCTCAAAAAAAAAGAATTGCTAGGACCCACAGATGTCCCTAATTTCCTATCAGCGAAAAAATAAAGATGCAAAAGATGTTTAAATGGAATAGTGAGCACCAGAGCTGTTAACGTGGTCCTTATTGCTCATGTACAGAGATGTACAACTATGACATCATTTTACCTTCTGGAGTTCTCCTCTCGTGTTGAGTAATAATTGCTGTTTGATCAGTGTATTGATCTCAGACCTCTTACTTGGTAGACTATCATGTACTTATCTGTCAATGTTATGTACATAGAGGGTGATTTGATTTGTTATCCAGTAATCAATAGCTGGATAAAGCAGTAGCTGATCTTTTTTAAGCACAAAGTGTTGAATGGGGTTGAGCTAACAAACCACACAACGCCAGTCACTTTTTTAAGGTACTAATCTATGGTAAAAATACCACACAGCAGAAATCAAACAGCGTGAAATAGGATGTTCCACTGTATTGAATCGTTTCTCATACAGTGTCAGTGACATTTGGAATAGTGGAAAGATTTGTGTGAGTGTGGCAAAAAGAAAAGGTTTTATGCTCCTTTGGCCTGCATGCACGGAGTCTGACAGTCTGTTTATATCCCTTTCTGCACTCTGTTGACTTCCTAAAGAAATAGCAACATGTGAAGTATTGACAATGGGCAAACAAGAAAAAGCAGTTATTTGTGAGTATCCGCTCAAAGATAATTCAATTTAAACTAAATCCAATTTGGTTTTATTCATTAGCACATTTGTGCTCATTTCTCATACTAAAGATTTAAGCTTCTTTACTGGCAACACCTGTGAAGAGCAGATTGAAAGAATTCTTTGAAAGCAGGTGTCTTTTGTCCATTTACAACCAAGTTGTAAATTAACAACCAATGTGCTATGCTGATTACTTCGGAAAGCCTGGCACATACAAGGTAGCTGATTTCCTGGGTGGGTAAGGGGGTTGGAGGAAGTTGTGAGAATCAAAATGGGTCATATTAAGTAGAATTATGTGTATCGAATTAATTGCATGGTGCTATGGCTGATCTTCAGGAGCCCTAACTCTCTGGTAAATGTATGCCAAGCATATTAAATTGGCCTGGGAGTCCGGTGAGGAGGGCTTTAGTACTGGTTTGATGACTAGCCTGCTCTGTGACCTTGCGTGGGTCACTCCACCTTTCTTTCATATGTGTTATTTATTGCTTTATACTATACGTTGTTTGCAGCAAAGACCTTGTGTTGGCTCCAACAAAGGACTAGGAAACCTGAAACACCACCTCCCAGAGAGGAACCCCTGGCAGCATCCAGCTTTCACTGGAGGAAAACAGGGCTGGTCTCAGAAACAAGGGTGGAGAGTTCCTCATTGTACTGCTGTGCTCCTGCTCTGCTCTCAGAGCCCATACATTTTGAATTATTTCTCATGCATCAGCTCAGGAACAGACACAGCCCCTGCTTGATCAGGCCTGAAAGGTTCTTGTGATATATCTGCTTGCAGCCCAGGGCAAGGAGACCTCAGTCTCAGCAGAGGCCTTGTAGTAATATGGGAACACAGGCATGAAGCAACAGCAGGATTTTTTTTCTGAGGGCAAACAGGCATTGATATGTGAATTACAGAAGTAACTAGCAGGGCAAGAAATGACGGGCTAAGCAACTTCCATTCTACTCTAAAAAACAGAGATAACAATGGAATAACCTTAATGAAAAATATGACTGCAACATCATTGTTCATTAGATGGCACATTTGATGAAGGACAATTTGTTCTAATAACATCATGTTACTCATTATTTTAATGTAATATATGATAATCAAACACTACTTAGAATGAAATGGAATAGGAAGCCTATAAGTGAAGTATTAAGTGGACCTGTCAGCCACCTGTATGTTGTTTCAAAAGCATGCAACAGATTTGAGAAACACAGCTCACAACAGATCCCACTTCATTCCCAGTAATCAGAATCAGCCTGCAAAGAAGCACGTGCTTTATAAAAACAGTCAATCATAATACTGGTATAACAAGATATATTGATGATATAGATTTACAAGAATTACAGAGAATTGGGCAAGTGAGTGTTTCAGAAAAGATAGATTTGTGCACAGAAATTTATCTTTGCTTAATTTTCAGTTTAGCTCTTCTCAGCTGAGGTAAGATCAGCCTTCATCACTTTGTAGGTTGTTGAATAAGACAGCCACTATCATTTCATCCATCCAACAAGATCTTTTTATGCTTAACATATTTTAGGTATTCAGAAACTTTTAATCTATCAAAAGAGTGTATAATGAACAACTTTGGGTGGTACTTACACTCTGGCAGTCTTTAGGCATTAAAATAAAACTTTCCAAATTAATGTAGAAAAAATGTTTGCTTGCTTTGCTTTTAGCTTGCCTGGATGACACTAACAGTTGCTAGCTAATTACTTATCAGAAGTTAATAGTAGTAGAAAATAATTTAGATGTTGTTTTAAACTATATGATAGTGAGCATGTAAAGCTAGAATAGATGTAATAATTGAAAACAACCATTGAGAGGAAATTTTCCCAGGTAAAAAAGCAGCATCTTCTCAGAACGCAGCCTTTTAGGTGGTGCCCTGCTTAGTTTTTTGGTGCTAACAATGGACTCCAAGTCCAAGGGCTGGGGGACCATGGAGAGTGAAGTATCCCACAGTGGTGGCCCCAGAATTTCCTGGCTTGTGGAGAGAGATGAGACAGTCCCTGGTGATCGCACCAATGATTTTGCTTAGTGATCTAGGAAGTAGGAAGTTCAGCTTCACTTTTTCTGCAGTTTTAGGGAATTCAAACTGAGGCTTTTCCAGCCAAGGAAAGTTAGAGAAGGAGCAATACGAGTTTCATTCCCCAGCCTGAACAGACCTGGAGACCAAATCTCCCCCTCCCTGTGCAAGTGCTCTAACCATTCGGCTCATGTGCTACAATGAGGATAAGGGTGGCCATTGCTATCAGTCAGGACTCCTCTTCAGAGTGTATTTAAAAATGAAAGCAGCTTTCACTTTGCTTGTGAGGAGTTTGATCCTTTCATGTATTACCTGTGAACGAAGCATGCTTTATTGAAGTGGTTTCCTCCAGTGGGCTTAGGTATCACTTTGTTTAGTTTCTGGTTCTTCAACGGGTTTAGCAGGAGCTAAGTGCTTGACAGTTGCTGACCCTGAGCCATTTTTAGTCAGACAGAATGCAGAGACATTTTGGATCAGGAGGCAACGTGTCTAATGGTTGCAAAACTCTCCAGAGAAAGAAGTGAGTTAATATTTTTGGATGGGACACTTTAATTTGATCTAGATTTTCTTTCTGGGGACCTGACATTCAATTCACCTTAGGTACCTCCTAGGCTAACAGTTTTTCTTTTTTCAAGATTAATTTAAATTCTCACTCGTCTTTGATTTTAGTTCTATATTCTGTTTTTGGTTTAAAGATACTAGTTCATAGCTATAACTAAATTTATGTGCTATGGTTATCCTTCAGTGATTAGAAAAAAGTATGCTCTGTCAGTAAATGCAAGTGGTAGTCGCTGACCCTGTTGTAACAGCAAATTAAACAAGCTAAAACAAGCTAAGAGCAAATATTTAATTTCTCTCTTTTTTTTTTTTTTCTTTTTGACTTTTGTGCTTTTGGAGTACCTATACCATAGAATTGAGAGACCTGGAAACGGACTCCTTGCTATAAGCCCAAGGAAGCTTAATGAGCCTCCCATTCCTCTTTGTCAGAACGCACAATGTTAGGAGAAGTCATTGTTAAGATACCTCCAAAGAGCTGCAATGGGGTTACTCTTTTGAAAGCCCTGAATTTAGTAGTTTTCAGACTAAGATTGGTGACAAGGTCTGGATGTCAGCTTTTTCAGTTATCCCTGGAGCAAGCAAGACGATCTGCCTGTGGTTTCCTGTTAACTTCCAGCAGGCAGAAAATTTGGGAAATTCATGTGATCTTACATTTTCATAAATAGCTGTAAACTCTCCTTCAGAGACTTTTTGCCTACATCTCAGGAGCAGAGGCCATCTCATACTCTCTTTTCCCTGCCAAGCTCATCCCTGTGCAGAAAATGATTTAAATATCTGGCTTGGTGAGAATTGAAAGGAAGCTGCCAAAGTGATTTAAGTTGGAGAAAAGGGGAAGAAAGTGGAATAACTGCAGAGGATGTAGATAGCAAAAGGGAATTATTAGATCTGAGAGTATGTGTTTAAATTTTTTGACTTTGCTTTAATTGCTTGTAATGTCAGCACAAGAGAACTGGATCTGAGGTTCCTGGAGGCAAAGCTGATTCACCTGGCACACTTGTCATCACCAAGCTTAGCTTCTCCAAGTACAGGTGAAAAGGTGCTGCGCTTGCTTCCATGTGTTGAGCACACCTCTAGAGAGATCCAGATTTCAAGCCCCATATAAAGCTGAGTACCTCCTTGTCAGCTGGCAATGTGGCTGCTGGGCAAACGTGCCCTGCACTGTACCAATACACGTGTACCTGGGGTAACATCCACCTGCCTCCCAGGCAGCGCTGCTGTGCATCCCCAGGTGATGCAGGAGGGCGTGTGGGGTTGCAGTGGATCTCACCATTTCATGGGGTTGACAGCTGAAAACTGTCTAGCAGAATCAGGGTGAATCTGTTACTCTGATAGGCTACCTATGAATCTGCATTGATTTGCATTGACTTGAATAGATTGTTCATCCCTTGATGCAAGAAAGCGTAGGTAAGATTTCCTGTTATTTGTTTTATTTTATATTTCCTTTGCTTTTTTTTTTCTTTCTATATTTCCTTACTCTTCCCTACTTATTTTATATTTCCTTTTACACTTCTTAAAGGTGTTCCATAAAAAAAAAAGGCTGGCTTGGCATAATTACTAGTTTTGGGTTTTTCACTGTTTTCTACCAGAGCTTTTTCTAAATAATTCCGTGTGCTGCCCTTCCTCCATCGCACCCCAAATCCCAGCTTTTGTCAGAAAACTCTCAAGATATTTGCAAAATCAAAATTATTATATTTCACAATGACAACTGAAAGCAAACAAAATCAATACAAGGCAAAAAAAGGTAATCTTAGACAAACAAAACCACAGCTGATAAGATTACTTTCTCTGGTCAGGGAGAATGAAGCTTCATTAGGATAAGAAAATGTATCCAGGTTCTTATTTCATCTTCTATTCTTACCTTAACTGTCTTTATGCTTCCCTTTCAATGTGGAACACAGTGATTTGTATCAGGTTTCTTGCACAAGACCCTTGCCTTTCCTCTGTGTGACCCCTTGACGTGCACTTCTGCGGTGAGATCTAGAAGCAAGCAGCCCAGATCAGCAGTGGTTACAGACTTCTTGAAGTCACAGCATGTAAAGTCTACTTCTAATAAAAATTCCAGCTGAAGAAAGAGCCCTTCCCTTCTTTCTGGAAAAGGTGTCTGCTGGGCTGACATCTGTCAGGGACTGCATCTCGAGTGCCTCTGTACACATGTGATGGGAATGCACAAATCCAGCATTTTGCCCACCGTAGCTCCCAGAGAGGTGGGTATCTCTTGGGCCAGAGCAGACTTTTAAGTCCCTGTCTTGACTCTGGTTCTTTCTCCCTGGCTCAGCGCTGACTCCTGACACCAGCAAAACATCCCAGCTTTCACAAGCCCAGCTTCTGAATGTGCCTTTCTGAATGTACATGCTTTAACTTGGTGGAGGAAAGGCTGCCTGTTACATTGCATTTGAACAGCACCCAGCATATAGTGGCCTGCTGGCATTAAAGAAGTACAGTTTAACATTGGTGCAAAGGAAAGAGACTTTCCAACATGAAAGCCTAATTTTTAATTGTGATGCTAACATTGAGGAAATATTTCAGTAGCTGTATTGATCTGAGCCCATGATTTGAAACTCTTCATTTCTCAGGGTCCAAACATTTTTCATCCTGGTATGAAGGATTTTTACATTTGTTTTGCATGGCTATTTGTCATAGCAGCTGGAGTATGGATTTCCACCTTTCTGCCCATGGTTTACAGTAGAGAAAAAAAAAAAAAAAGCAGGTGAAGGAAAATACAGTAATTAGCTGGATGTTCTCCAGGGGCTGTCGTATCACTTTGCTGTCACAGCAAGTGCCTGTGAGGAAATTAATTTCCTGCCAAACATCAAACACTATCTACTCTATCAAATAATTTACACAACCTTTTTACACCTGCATATATATACATCTTTTAGTTACTCTTTTCTTCAGTAGTTAGTCTTATTAGAACATACCTTTCACTAGAATAATTTGGTGGTCAATCATACCTAACTACCTTGCCTTACATTCTAGAAGTGACAACTTTTCTGCTGTCATTTTACAATGTCAAGAAAATAATACATATATTTTCATTACTAAAACATCTTAATGAATTAAGGTACTAATACAAACATCAATCACTCGTATTGCTGAAAGAAAATGTCACTGAAGAATGCTAAAGAGAAGAAGGAAAGGAACTGGAAAGTATGTCTGTTGGTGCTCATTAACAGCAATAAACATGCAAAGCATCTCCTTTACTTTACAGCATCTCCATAAAAAGAACAGAAAAGTATCAACAGAGAAACATTAATAAAACAGAAGGAGGTTTGGGAATAATTCTGCCTGGCCCAGTTACCTAATTAGAACTTTTAACTGCAAGTAGCTCTAAAAAATCTTCTCTGCTAGGTAAGATGGGTGTATCATTGCCACTTTTAGCACTTCACTAAGCCGCAACAAAAGAGGTCATGCTCTGCTTCTTTCATCTACTCTGAGTCTCTATCCCCTCACTTTTTATGTAATTTCCAAGTCAGAGGCTCTGATGATAACTGGTATGGCTTGTCTACATCTACTCTTCCCATTTTAGTGTCTTGGAAAAAACAGTTCCATTCAATCAAGAGATCATTCTTGACTGTGTTTTCCACAATGAATGAAATTATCTTTTTCATGGACTTTATCACATATCAATAGGGTTATGGAATTAAATAGTACCCTGTCCTCCCCATCCACCTCCCATATACTGCATTTTACAGCTGGTGGCCATACTGTGGTGAGGGTTAAGATCTAGTATTTGTGAGACCATCTTGGTTAGCTTTAGCTCCTCTCAGTGCTTGATGTGATAGCTGGATTGAAGGCACTGAAGAGATTTGGTTTCCTGTGCTAGTTTAGTCCTCTGTTAGAAATATCAGATTCAGAACTTTACTAAAATGAATGCAGACCATGATTATCCTTTGAAGAGCTTGTTCCAGGTGAATCTATAACTTAGGTTTGGATGAAAATTAGGATTAAATTATGAACCAACCTGTTCTGGTTCTTCTGCTGATCTGTGAGGTTAGCAGAAGGACAGTGATTTTACCTTAGTGTTTCCTACAAAATAAAATTATTTTTACAGGTAATTTCATCTCAGTACAGACTTCATACCTTGTAGATACAAGACCTTTTAGATACAGATGTTGAAATACAGTCCATCTGGGAAATAACAGCATTTTGCAGGTTGCAAGAACTGCTAACATTAGTTCTAAGGGGATACTAAAATTCCCACTGCTCAGCCCGTAATCAGCCTGTGCACTTTTGACTTTACAAACATTACTTTATTATTCAGAGTCTGAGTATCTGATCAGTAAGCTCCTAGCATACCATGAATGTACTGCTTTTTAAAAATATTTTAAATAATAAAAGGAAACTACCCAGAAATATAAAACGTATTTCTCCTCTTCGGGCCACCTTCTTTTCTTTGGGAAAACATCAAAGAAGTTGAAAGTGTTGCTTTTCAGCCTATATGGCCATGAGGCTTTTCTGTGTTACTCAAAACTAGTATTAATTGCAATCACACAGTTCCCTCCCCTCAAACTAAACAAAGAATGATTCTCTTCTTTCCTGCACAGAATCCTTTTTATTTCTGCTGGCATATGACTCAGACAGTACTAGTATGAAATTGTTGATGAAATTCATAGGGAAGCAGTGAAAATGCTCTATATTTTTCAATTTCAACTGAGATGAAGGGCTGAACAAAGGCATGAATAGCTTTCTTCTGATGTACATGTATGTTGCCAGCCTTGCAGCAACATTCTTCCTTTCCCAGAAATCAATAGAGAGCCCTCTGTACTATTGGGATTGAGCTGCCAAGTGGTGAAGAGCTATGTCTAAAGACAGAGGAATCAAACAGGAGGTAGGGTTGAACAGAGGGGGTACTCCATGCAAGCTGTGGTGGAGCTCATTGCCTAAAGGATACTGCAAGTGCTGAAATGTAACTGGGTCCCAGAGAAGAGTAGACGAGCTCAAGAAAGAAAACTATTGAGTCAAGTAGCTGTAAAGCTGCCTTAAAACCTTAAAGAAGCTGGATTTTGGAGAGCATTTGCAATACAGATGAAGCCTTGGGTTGAACAGGAAATTTCTGTTCTCCTAAGCCATTAACGTTCTTTAGCAATTACTGGTTGCTGTAAAGATTGATGGAAAATGGGATTTTAGTGGGGTCACAATGGTGCCACCCCTGTATCTTTATTGTTTTCTTTGAGGACCACAGTGGTACCCAACACTTTTGGAATCAGGGGAATTCAAGGATGCTTAAGTTGGCTTTATAACCTCCTGTCTGGAGCTGTGAGGATTGCTCCCTAGCTGCAGCTCAGGGACTTGGGTTTAAAGTGTCTTACTGTTTCTAGGGTAGCTTTCGTGTGCGTAGAGCACACAACATTGTTAATGGCACGTTGCCATACCTATGGAGGAAATGCAAAACCTAAGCATGTGCTTAAATGCTTCTCTGGACAGTGGCCAGAATAGTCAGCAATTTACAGGTATAATGACCAAGTCCTTAAGGACTGCTCAGTCAGGGCTTCCTTCTGTAATCTAAGAAAAGAAAAAAAACAGAACAAAAGACAAATCTCTCAATACTCCAAGACCTGTTAGCTATCTCACTGAACTCAAAGCCTAAAGTTCTCAGATGACATAAAGTCCTTACTAGTGATTTTTACATATGGGCCATATTGAAGCTGTTGGTCAGCTCACAGCCTCAGGGCTGTGTATAACATAGACGACACTTCTTTACAGCCTGTCTCTTTTGGCTGAGGGGATGAAGTCTCTACATCCAGTGTAATATTTGTCATTCCTGAGTTCCTGTCCAAAATACTCTAGGATGTCTGAAATGGCAGTAGGTGACTAGGTATCTCAGGACCTATGTTTAGGTTAGCTGGTAGCACCCTGTCACTCCAGTCTCCATTGACTATCTCAGATACAGTAGGGACCTACACACAGACACCTGTATTTTAGAGCCCAGACACGGAGCCAAATCCTACACAGTCTCTCAAAGAACAAGATACCATCAGTCCTACAGAGATGTTAGAGAGGAGACTAGCAGCTCCCACTTGACATTGCTACTCTTTCAAGGCAAATATCACTAATCCATGTATGTCTACACATTAAAATTAGGATAAAATTCCTGCATGGCTGTGCTGTAAGAGGAGTTCCACACGCTTTGCTGTAGAGACTGTTCTTACCACCTAAGCCATGGGGGATTGTAATGTTTACAAGACTCAGTGGGGTCTGATGCTGCTTTTTTCCTGTGGTCTTTCATTTTGTGAAGGAAGGAAATGTTTCACAAATCACGGCACAGTAAGCAGAAGGTTAATGGACTAATCTGAAGCTAGACAATAGTAAACATGTAGAAGGTATGCCAAATAATGTTGATATGCGTAATATGCACATCTAACAGTAGAGGATGTAGAATCTGTGCTGTGTCTGTGGTATGTCTTCCTTTGTTATAAACACAGGCTTCACATTTATATGGATAAAACCTAAAAGCTTTGTCCAATTCTTTACAATTATTTCTCTTATCCCCCAACTTATGTAGAAATCACTTGAAAGTCTAGAGGACTTTTTATACATGCAGTTGAACATTAACAGACAGTGCATGGAAAGCACTAGTAAGTGGAAGTATGTACTGAATTCTTATTCATATTTTATTCAGTCAAGGTCTGTCTGGATTTCCACAGTTGCAATTCAAATTAATTGAGCTTAAGGGCAGAATGGATGCAAGGACTTTCAGTCAAATGTTCAAAATATTGCTAGACTAAGTAATAAAAAATTGAGTAGCTTCCATTTCTTTCTTAGATTGTGACATCATAAACCTTAATGCAGGGAGTTTTTTAGGATTATTCTACATTAAAAAATGTGTCATGGTGCAGAGATTCTTGAATAAATGTCCAGTAGCAGATTTGGTTCATGATGGTGCTAGAATGACATGTTTATAGCAATGCAGGGACAATACCTAGCATCGCTACATGGCTCTGCACTGTGCCATGGAGACCTACTAAGCTTTTTGGAGACAGCTTGGTGAGCTCTCACTCTTCCATATCACCATGTGTGTGGTGGACACATGCTTGCTTGCTTGCTTCCTTCCTTCCTTCCTTCCTAGTTTTTAAAAAATACTGGGTATTGTAATATCGATAACTAAATGGTAAGAATTGACAACAGTAAATTTGTGTCTTCTTTGTGTTGAGCTTTTTTTAATGCCCTTTTTATCTGTTCCCTCACTAGTAAGTTTGAATGGTTTTCAGATTCAAATACCTAAATGTGTTTACGGTCTAGGGCAGTATGTGGCGACAAGATGTCTAAGCCTCCTGTGGCAGTTAATGGAGGTCTAGAGCATCTCTTGCCATTTGAGACCTGGGATATCCCATCTGGCTTCTAAATATCACTTCAAAAGGTCACCCATAGGCCCTGCTTCATAAGAACTATCACCATGCAAACAATGTGGCTATCCCTGGGTGTCCCAGAAGTAAACTTGAATGTTTAGGCAACTGAATTGAATCCTAGGTCTCCACAAACTATGGTGGAGGTTTGGACACCTTGTTCAGAACAGACACCTACATTGTAGATGTCTATGTTTAGGTAGCTGGATCTGGAGCCAGATCCCACCTTCTGAATCCCTTTTGTCTCCAGGTACTTCAGCACTGTCATACCTGCAGATGTGGCAGGAGGAGGGGGATGTGCCAGAGGATTTCCTGAGTATGCCCAATCATTGGCTTTGGCAGGCCAGGCCCGATGCTTCTCTTGTGCCTCCTTCAAAGCTAAAGCACCATAGGAAATATATGCATGGTGGAATGTAAGCTTTCCAAAATAATTAAATAGTTTGAAAACAGTGATTAACTGTGTAAATAAAGACAGCAGTGTTGAAAGGAAAAGACAAACACTGTGACCCACATTAACTACAAAATTGAAGCCAGTCAGGCTGACAACAGCAGTTTAAAAAGAAAACAATCCTCTTCAGTGAGACAGACAACCAGTCTTCTTCATTAGTGCAATAATTTTTTTTCTGCAAACGTTTAAGGGGAATAGAGTCACACCAAGTAAGAAACAGCTCATAAGCATACAGGACTACATAATGCTGCTGTTTGATGCTCTTTTCCCAAGTTCTGTACAAAGTAGCCATGCAGACTACAGCTAATTATATATGTCAGTGTCTTTCTCTTCTAATAGATGGCTTGCACCATCCCTGCACATGGGTAATAGTTAAAAATAAACAAACCACCCTCAGAACCAATTTGCAGTAGAATGGCAATTCTGCACTGAATCTGTAAACAAGATGCCCAGTAAATTAACGCCTTCCATCTCCAGCCTCTGCAACTGAAGTGCAGCTGAAAAGGATGGGCTGCTGAAAAAGCAAGATTAGGAGTATGGGGTGAATGGTTGTCACTCACTTGCTAAAAAAATAAGTGCAGCTTTATGAAGCACACACTGAGCAGCACAGGAGATTGCTGCACATGCCTCAGAGAGGCTCCCAGCCCTGACTTGCTAGGGGAATGCCTACCTGTAGGCTACCTCACCCCTACCTGCTGTTTACTTTGCCATAGGATCTCCTGCCTCCACCCTGGTGATGACCCAGTGAATAATGTGGGAATTGCTGCATCTTAGGATAACTCAAAACTATTGCTAGCCAGAGATGCTGAATTCCTCCCAGAGTGAAGCGGCAGAGGAGGAGGTCTTCAACATCTCCTAGAACCCTCAAGAAAATGCAGATCTAGAGCTTTTATTTTTTATGCCGTTCTAGATTAGCACAAAACCCTGTATTCCCTCTATGGCTGTTCAGCAGTATTTGGCAGTAGTTTTACTCCTCTCCTTGTTAACTGCTGGGGATGTTCCACTAAGAAGGAAAATAGCTATCAGGTGCTGTTTTGTACCAACTCACCTCCTTTGATAGTCACTGAAGGTCAGTTCAAAGCTGCTTGAGATGCCTATGCTGGGCATTGTCTAACATATCAAGAGCGTGTGAGTCACCTATGAATCATGTGCCATCTTTGCAAGCCCCATATGGATGTTTTGGATACCTTGTGGTGTCTTGAAATTCTCCACCTGCAAATGTGTGGGCATCTGAGACTCGAGGTGTTTATATAACCCTGGCTCTTTAGTGTCATATCCTCAAGGGAGACTATGGCCAAAGTTCCAGCTGGACTTGGGATTGGATGAAAAGTTAACATAAAAAAAATACGTTCAGTGCTGATTTATCACAAGTTTGTAAAACCACCAACTTAGCATTTTGATAAATCACTCACTAATACATGCTTAAAGAAGAAGTGAAAATACTTTAAAGGCTGATTTTACTCTTAGCAAACACATAGTTATGTCTGTAGTTGTTCTTGGATCCTGGAGTGAAATAGTCTGTAGCTGGATGACAGACACAGCTTTAGCCTGCATTTTCTGAGTTCCCACAATACATCCTGGTGTCAACACTGTTCAGGTCTCTGCTGCGGCTCAGATGGATGGAGCTCCCTTTTAGCCACAAGGCTAACCTCATGTATGTGACAATTCACTGTTTCTGAGACAAGGCAAAAATGGCTTTTATAGGCCAAAGCATATCCTTCTTTGCACTGTGTGTGGTGACACAGCCTATGTGACAGTGAAATGGTTAATATCGTAGTAGAAAATTCTTTGCCAGTCTAGCTTGCACATGTAGCTACTTCCCCATCTTCTACCTGCTCTCCTAATGAATGACGGTAACTGTTGCATAGCTGATCATTCAAATCTCTCAGAATCCCATTACCTGCATTCTCATTGTAACTGCAGAAGTTATTTCCAATAAAGTAATTCTTTTATTAATGAAATCTAGCATTACTGCACTATAAAATTTCAGCATATACCATTATGTCTCATTCACTGCAATAGCAGTCATCATCTTTAAAAATTGTATAGAAGATTGTGAGTTTCAATTATAAGGCATCTCAGTAAAAATAGAACATGTAGCTAAATACAGCTAGTAGAGTGTTAGGAAATAGTATGATTATAGGGAGAAAAGAACAGGTCCCTTGATACATATTTTTTTTGTCATTCAAATTGCATTCCAGATAGTGTCTCAAGCAATATGGAGATGACCTCTGCCACTCCTCCTTTCATTCTTATAATCACTGCTGTGGATATTTAGTCCTTGCATGTGGCATGCTCTAATATAGCCAGTTTTACTCCTTGTTTTTGCTGTGTTCCTCTAGACAATGTAAGGAGGAAACCTAAAGCAAATAATGTAAAGTTAGTGCTCACATAAATGTATTAGTCTTCAGTGTTCATATTAATTTTAACAAATCATTAACATTTATTATGTAGCCAGATGTGTTATTGTTCCATCTAGGGCTCATAGTTGTATACAGATAAATCAAGAAAAGGTTCTGTTCTAGGGAGTGCTGGGTTTTGCAGAGGATTAAGAAATGATCCCATCATATTTCAACATTTTCTGGAGTGAGACATGTGAATAGGTAGCTGATGATAATAGCAGCAAACTCCCCTGAGAAACACAAGGGCCCACATCCGCAAAGGAAGGTAGGTGTCTCCTCCTGGGTCTGGAGTTCCCAGTCCTGGTTTTCGTGCCTCTAGTGGAATGAAATAGGACCATCATGTAGACACAACTGCGCTCACCAAAGTTGGTAAAAGACCAGACATGCGTCTCTGAGGCAAAGTGGGGACTGGAGCTAGAAGCCATTCCCTGAACATAAAGGCCACGCATGTAAACATGTGTGACAAACTCACTATTTTCACTGAAAATCTAGTAAGTGGCAGTGGTGCTACCCTTCCCCTAACACGTCACAGTTAGACCACTTGTGCATGGAGGAAATAACCTGGCCTTCAGACAGTGAAGAAACTGTCTTCGGGGCCAACCAAAGTTTTGATTTGCTTATAAATACACAAAATAAAAATCCATGGAAGGAAGACTGACATTAACCTTAAACAAATTAGTATCAGAATTTACAAGAAACATCCTGGATTTTTTCCAGTCTCACACTAAGATAAAAACAGACACTTGAAGATGGGCCTCTGTGGCAAAATGAACCATTCCTAACTATTAGTAATGTAATTTACAGAGTGCTGAAGATTAAACGCATATGAGGACTGCCACAATTGTAGGCTTCAAAGCTAAACAATCATATTGTCATACATGAATTCATCTGGTAATTACACTTAATCGAAGACAGAAAATACACAGATGCCATTACATGGAAACAAATATATACAAGGCATAAATCAGTTCAGACAGAACGCTGGCTAAAATTTAGGGGCTGGATACTTTGGATGCAACAAGCTTGAGCCTTCTCCTGGAGAACCCAGAGCAGCATGCCCAGCAGATGTGATCATGCGCTGTGCTAACCGAGTTGGGCTGTCTGTGTGGTGCAGAGCAATGATCTGAGATGTGAAGCTGGGACAGGAGCAGCAAAGCAGTACCGAGATGATACCACAGCCCCACTAATGAGTCTCCTCTGCCCTGGCAGCAGGCCAAGTTCTATGCTGTACTGTTTTGCATGGTGGAGACAAGATTTTATTGGCGCAGTTGAAGCCAATAGGAAAAAGCACATATAAATTAGCTGTGGAAGACACTTTCTGGGGTTGCAATTATCCAAGAGGTAAAGCTTTCAAGAAGCTGCAGTGCAGCCGTAGCATGAGCAGACCAAATTAGGATGTCATAAATATCAGTCTAAGTCAACTGCTGGGCCAGCTTCTACTCCCCGATTATATCCATCTGACCCAACAAAAGTGTCGGTAAATTTGACCCACTTTTCATGAAAGTAGTAAAATAAATTAGAAATTAAACAGCTCTGCCTAGGCTGAATCTACATACATAATTAATCTTTATTTTACATATGTAATGAAGAAAAGATAAATGAATTCTTTCCAAAATCTTGGGCTTGCCCTTGGTGACTGGAAAAATGTTCTAAAACTCATACGTCATCATTTCTTTGACAGCCACAGAAACCTGGAATAATTGCAATGTCTTTTGCCAATTAATTTCAGATTCATTTCAAAGTAGCTGTGAACACAGATCTGACTGACATTATTCAGGTGTTGGAGTAAGGTTTCTTTTGCTTTTCACAAAGCTGTCTGCAGTATACATATTGTGAAAATTGTGTGCTGGGCAGCAACTGAAGGTGAATTCCATGTTGTAAAGGCAAACCTGCTGCCCTGCCAGAAATGTTTGCAGTAGTGTTGCAAATATGTTTACCTTTCTAGGCATGTGTGCTTTCTGTTTTTTCCTCCATCTGTCTTTCTTACAATGAGGATTCTTTTCTCCAGTTTCTGAGGTTACTACCCCTTTGCTTTTAATTGTTTTCATAGCTGCTGTAATAAAACTATGCAAACTCCAAGCCCCAATGTATCTGGTTCACTGGGTTTCTTATCAACTGCATTAAAATAGCTTTTTGTGTATCATTAGCACCTGGCTTCATTTCTTCAGCCTGTTACAGTGCTAGCATCACATTGCAGCTGGCTCCACAATGCAGCTGAAATCAAAGGAGTCACTAATTTAACAGAGGGCTACAGTGATGGCAGCTGAATGGCAGGCAGCCCCCCTTGTTGGGTGCATTTGAGAACCTGTGTGCATACTAAAGTTGTTCTGCAGGTGTCCTCCCCTTTGCTATAAATCCTTAAACTCTCATTTATTGAATTCACTGAGATTTGTATTTGTGGCTTTCTTGCTTGTGCCTGTATCCCAAAGAGAGAAGCATTGGAGCCCATAGGGTCTGAGTCTCCATGCACCACAGGCTAGGCATTGTAGGTTATTGTTTCTGTCCTGCTCTGTGGACAACCCCATGTGTTTACTCTAAAGGCTGCTATAGCTTTAACCCTTTCTCTGGGCAATACAGCTGTCTGTTATTTGGAGGCATTTCTCAAATTATCTATGTCTTCATCTCTCATAGAAGCTAAAATCACACATCCTACTGTCTTAATAGAAATGTTATAGATTTTCTGAGTTCTAGAGCTTCTAGCTGTGCTGTTATCCATTTCTTTTCTTCCTTTTTTTTTTTTTTTTTTAATCCTGTAAAAATCTTTATCTTGTTAAAAATGAAATGCACAAAGGTTTAGCGTATCAGCAACAGCTTCATTTTCTCTAATGCTGTCCTGAGGAGATTTGTTTCATTAATTGTTCCCCTGACAAAAGCTTCCCTGGAATACATTAACCATGTTCCTGAAAATACATTTTACTCCCTTGCTATCCTTTCCCCCCTCAATGTGACAGTGAAAACAAGCAAGCAAAAACCTTTGCAAGCCAGTGCAACAGCATCAAAACACCTCCACGTTTATTACCTCTCATGGTCAGCTCTGTATATAGAATTAAGTCTTTCTTTCACTTCTATTCTTCTGCAAAATAGTTTATACGCGTGCAGATTCCACAGGAATATGTCTCTGCAGGTTGGTTTGCTTTGGTTCTGCTGTTTATACCTTTTAATCCCTTTGGTGTGAGTCACTCTAATCTAACTGTTCATATCCCATTTGAGATGTTGCAGGTAATTCATGCTGGGCAACAGCAGAGGACATCATGTTTATAAATATTTGCTTTTTATTAAAAGGTGCTTCAGCAAGCGTTGTAGCATTGCACACACCCTGACTTTAGGGTTCATTCTCAAAAGCTGTTCCCTGCTGCAACCTGTGTTCTCTCTTGAGTCCTATAGATGTTGTAAGATACAGCAAGAATTCAGCAAAGTGGGAAGAATTCCAAGAAGAACTGACAATATATGAAAGGGGAGATAAAGTGAGAAGAATTAAACATAAGGCTTCAGGTTAAGGTAAGTACTATTCATATTTGCAGAGTTGGCCCACTCATTATTATAACTTGACTATGTATTTTATTTAGGAATTGCTGCCTTTGTTTTAGGAAAGGGAAATATTTTCATAGTATTTGGATGTTCTAACAATTGCATGCAGGTTTCTGTAAGATCAGAGAGGGAATCGAAGAAGTGAATTTTGGTGAACGTATTTCTGAACATCTCTTGTGATTGTAGCTTCACCTAATAATTTACTTGACGAACAACTTCTAGGCACGGTATAGTTTCTGTTACAGGGAATTCCCTACCCTTCTCCTGAAATAGGAGTCTATTCATGCTGTCATTCCTTGTAACGTAGCAGGATGAGCAACCACAAGAAACAGAAGATACTGATATGGGACATACACATTTTTTCTAGTGTTCCTTTTTCTAGGCTCTGGTCTGGAAATTAAATAGGTAGTTTTGTCGTTGATTACTACTGCAAAACCTTTCATTTGGGAAACTTTGTGCTGGTGAGAACCCCACAAAAATGACAGCTTTGGAGCTGCTACAGATGGAAAAAAAATCTGGTCTAGGGTCCTATGACAATAAAGTTTTAAAAGACATTATCTCAGTACAGGGGCCCTTGAACCTATGTCCTCAGCTAAGTCATCAGAGTCTGAATGTGCTAAGGCCACTGCCTCTGCATAAGAGAGGGGAATTCTTAATGGACCAGGGCCAGACCTAAGTAAATATATCAAAGGTGAAGACTTTAGAGCTTTTCTCTGTCTAGCTTCTCTGGAAACTATCTTACAGGAAGATCAATAGCCTCTAGGTTCTCATTTACAGGAGGAGAAATGATCTCTGTTGCAGTGTCTTGCTTGTCACAAGCAGACTAAAAAAGTCTAAGACTTTCAAAATACCTTCAGCCCTATGGCCTGAGTTTTACAGTTTGTAAGCGTTTGTTTCTTCCAGTTCATTAGCAAAATGTTTCTCATAATGCACAGTTCTTTTCTAAGCTAGGCTGCATAGATAAGAGTTATAAAGGGAACTGCTCTAAAGAACAGGTCTGTCAGTCTCTGAAGTTCCCCATCATCATAATTTCTTTGCTGTCTCAGAGGTGGTGGCAGAATTGCTCTGTGATTGCTCCTACATCATAATGATATGTCAGCTCTGCTTGTCTGACTGTCTCTTATCACCTTGTGGGGAATGGCTGAGGACTTAGTCATAAATCATCCATCAGCAGTCCTGGCTAACCAGGGAGGTCCCAGCTGACTGGAAGTTAGCAAATGTGATGCCCATCTAGAAGGGCAAGAGGGAGGATCCAGGGAACTACAGGCCTCTCAGTCTGACCTCAGTGCCAGGGAAGGTTATGGTGCAGGTCATCTTGAGTGCCATCACACGGCACATACAGGATGACCAGGTGATCAGGCCAAATCAGCACAGCATGGGTTTATGAAAGGCAGGTTCTGCTTGACTAAGCTGATCTCCTTCCACTACAAGGTGACCTGCAGACTGGATGAACGAAAGACTGTGGAAACTGTCTACGTAGACTTTAGTAAAGCCTTTAACACCATTTAACACAGCATCCTCCTGGAAGAACTGGCTGCTTATGGCTTGGACAGATATATTTTTTGCTGGGTAAAAAGCTGGCTGGATGGCCGAGCCCAGAGACTTGTGGTTAATGGAGCTAAATCCAGTTGGTGTCCAGTCATGAGCCCCAAGCCTCAGTTTTGAGGCCAGTTCTGTTTAATATCTTTATCAATGATCTGAATAAGGGAATTGATTGCATCTTCAGTAAGTTTGCAGATGACACTAAGTGGCGCTGGAGTATTTATCTGCTTGAGGGCAGGAAGGTTCTACAGAGGGATCTAGGCAGGCTGGATTGATGGGCCAAGGCCAATTGTCTGAGGTTCAACAAGGCCAAGTGCTGGGTCTTGTACTTCAGTCAAAACAACCCCATGCAACACTACAGGCTTGGGGAAGAGTGGCTGGAAAGCTGCCTGGTGGAAAAGGACCAGGGGATGTTGGTTGACAGCCAGCTGAACATGAGCCAGCAGTGTGCCCAGGTGGCCAAGAAGGCCAACAGCATCCTGGCTTGTATCAGGAATAGTGTGGTCAGCAGGAGTGGGGAAGTGGTCATGCCCCTGTACTCGGCACTGGTGAGGCCGCACCTCAAATACTGTGTTCAGTTTTGGGCCCCTCACTACAAAGACATTGAGGTGCTGGAGCATGTGCAAGGAAGGGCAACGAAGCCGGTGAAGGGTCTGGAGAACAAGTCATCTGAGGAGCGGTCGAGGGAGCTAGGGTTGTTTAGTCTGGAGAAGAGGAGGCTGAGGGGAGACCTTATCGCCCTCTACAACTACATGAAAGGAGGTTGTAGTGAGGTGGGTGTTGGTCTCTTCTCTCAATTTACTAGTGATAGGATGAGATGAAATGGCCTCAAGTTGCATCAGGGGAGGTTTAGGTTGGATATTAGGAAGAACTTCTTCACTGAAAGGGTTGTCAGGCACTGGAACAGGCTTCCCAGGGAGGTGGTTGAGTCTCCATCCCTGGAGGTATTTAAAAGACATGTAGATGTGGTGCTTAGAGACCATGGTTTATTGGTGGACTTGGCAGTGTTAGGTTTATAGTTGGACTTGATGATCTTAAAGGTATTTTCTAACCTAAATGCATCTATGGTTCTATAAATCCTGCTCTGGTCTCAGATCCAGATCTCCCTCAGCTGTGGACAGGAGCCACAGTCAGACCCTCATCCTCCAGAGGCTGAAAGACGTGTGGGCTCCTGTGCACACTTCTTAAATCCCCAGCAGAACTGAAAGCATCATACTAAGGCACTCAGCAGACCCAAAAGTGGTGGGATGGGTTTCTGCTGTTATAGTTGGTGACTGTGACCAGAAATTCCCCAAGTGCCTTCTGAGCCACCAGAGGAATTTGGCAAATGTCTAATGAAGTGATATTTGCCTCTAACGTGTACCTAAAATGGAATTGGTCATCTGCCAGTGGAGAGAGCCAATAAATTTGTTCCTCTCCAAAGCTTTTCTATTTATATATATTTTAGGAAATATATCTATAGCCTTCTCTCTGTATCTGTTTACTAAATCTGACTACTAAAATACTCACTGTGATCATAAGTGGTAACTATTACATTAAAGTTCCAGATAATGTAATGAAAGAAATCAATGGTTCAATGGTTTGTATATATTGTAATTAAATTTGGTATGTGGGTGACATCAATGGCTGTGAATAAGCCTCCTGCAGTTACCATAGAAACAAAATTGCCTCAAGTAGCGCAGCAGAGTGGTGTGATGTTGAGTGGGGAGTTCTAACATTTAATTTTTAAATTAAACTGTACAGATAACCAGTAGGAAACAGCACAACCATTAATTCAGTATTAAAATTATGATAAGCTCTGTTTTTCTGTATTGAATGTCACCTCAGCGATACCTGACCTAGCAGCTAGCAAAATGTACATTGTGAGTTTTCAGCCTGCAAAGACACAGGCTAACAAATACTTTTCATATATGCAAAGGAACCCATAGATAGATACCTGTGAGAAAGAGATCAGCTTCCCACATAGCAGTAATCTAGCCTTGTACATTTTGATATGGGCTTATTTCCATGTAAAAGAAGAGTTTAATATGTTAGTAACCAAAGTATTTTCAATTAACAATAAAATACAATCTGTAGTTCAATATGAAGTATTTCTGAAAGCTGATGTTAAGGCATATATCATATAAATGACAATGACTTTCAGAGCAAATGGGAGCTGTTTAGTGGATTACCATAGTAACTGTGGTTATAGTATATACTTGACTACAGTATTAGATTTCTAAAATTTGATGTATGGACTAGTTTGAAGATTCACTGAATAACCATTTATTCTTTTAATGAGGAAAGAAAATTCATTGTTTCTGCAACCTTTCTGTCCAGCCCTGCATCAGGTTTTTGCACTGTGTCAGAAAGCTTACTGAAAACTTATCCCAGGGATATTCATCTGAATTCAAAATACTGAGGAACTGAAAAGCAAACATCACAGAGGAGTTTTTCTTTCTCCTGAGATCTTCTAGCAAGTGTCCGCTCCTTTAGACACATTAATATGAGATGTGATTATTGTAAGGACAAATCTGGAGGGAATTACAGCACACATGACAAATTTTCTTTGTGTGCAGTTCTGCCTTTTTTTGCACCTTGCAAGGGTGTAATTCAATTCAGGGCTTGATCCTGCAGTCCCTATGTCTTCCAATAGATGCAATAGATATTGTCCATATTTGTCTGCTTCTGGGGCTTTAAACATATCCTCAAAATTAAGTCTGTATAACAGGGCACCATGTAATTTGCTGTCCCAGAAGCACTGCAGTGACTGAGTTGTGACTGAATGATGGTTTGTGTTCTTCTTCCTCCATGAGACATGTAGGTAGAAACAACTTTTTCTCAGGTACGGACTCACATTTGAATGAAAAATCACCTCTAAACCGCTGTAATACAGCAGGGTGTCAAAGCCATGGAATGAAAATTCAGTCCTGCTCAAACTGTTTAGTGTTTATAGAAAACACAGTGGGTGGAAGACAAACTCTATGTTAAATAGGAAAGTCTAAGCTGCAAACACTGCTTTAAGGAGATACTGTCCTTCACTTCAGCTGCTCTGCTCAAGAAGAACTTGCTGGTTAGGAAATCGATCCAACCATGAGGAGGCACCCTTTAATTAAAAAGTTGCAGGAACCATATTGTTTATTTCTGTGATCCTTTCTGTGGTGGGGAAAAAGCATTTCCTCCAAGACCCTCATCTGATTTTTACAGGATTGCATATTCCCCTTAAGAGCATATGCTTGCAATCAATCATTCCTCCCCTTTGAAATCCCTAAGGAAATAGTTACTGTCTTCAGTCACTTATGAGCAACCTGATTTTACAATCTATGACACAACTTAAGCTCCCACACAATGCAGGCTCCTGCCTCTGGGAATGTCAATAACCCTGAAAGGGTGCTGGCTGGGGAGCAGCTCTGTGGGAGGCGCTGGTGCTCTGGAACACCATGAGCCATGCAGGAGCCAGCAGCAACCAGGCAGCAGGAGCACGGCCCATCCTTCAAGGGATGGGATTATCCTCTTCTACTCTGCACTGACCATGGCCAGATACAGTGTCTGGTTTTGGGCCTCCCTCAACATAAAACATGGAAAATCTAGTGTGAGTTCAGCAAGGGCTTCAAGTCAGTCAGGGCTGGAACCCCTGCAAGGAGAGTCTGAGGGATCGTTTGGCTCAGTCTAGGGCAGAGACAGCTTGGGGGGGCTGGGGGTTTGAGGTGGGGGGCTGGCAGCAGACTGAAACTTAACTTAGAGACAATGGAGATAAGTAAATTTCCTTAGGTCTCTGAGGATGAAGCATATTCAAGGAATCATCCACAGGGCCTGATCTGGAGCTCAAGGGTGCCTTTTAGTTTGTTCTGCTTTTGCAGGAGGACCTTCTGCTTGCATTTCTTCTTGGCCAGATCTTAGCTATGCAACACTAATTTGTAACAATCCCACTGGCTGCTTAGCCAGCCTAACATCTGACTGGTACCCAGGCTCTTGTCTCAGGAACTGTTGTACATTATTGTATATACTGTGTATGAATTACTGCTTTCTTGTCTGAGCTAAGCATTTTAGTGGCTAGCTTCCTCCTAAACTTGCTTAGGATTAATAATTTAAGCCCCTCACTGTGCCTAAGGGCCATGACTGGCAGGCATGCATGCCCTGACAAGCATTGCTGAGCTGTAGAGAAGAGGTGCAGCCACCTCCACACGTGCTCCTGCCAGCCCTGATGGCTCCCTGGGAAGTGGAAAGTAGGGGTACTGTCCTCCTCGGTATGTGGCCAGACCAGAGAGGATGCTGAGAAGAAGAGGATAACAAGACAGGGATAAAGAGAAAGTGCCCTTTACCACACTTTTATTACACAGTTCTCAATTACAAGAAGTGATCGTGTGGCTACTGAAGAAACAAGTGCAAGACAATGTGAGAGAACATGTTGCTGGAGCTGCTGCAAGATCCAGGCAACATCTAGGACTTAGATATTAAAAAGAAATGGCTGTAGTGCTTCAGTGTAAGACAAAAGGTTTTAAACTTTGAAATGGTTTAGGGAAATATAAACAAAAAGTAATATCACTTTTGCAGCTCCTATCCCCTCCTTGTGTTAGCTAACCGGCTCTAAGACCAATTGTAATTTCGCAAATGGAAGAAAAAAAATTATAAAAGGTTTTGTATCTTTCCCACATTTTCAGACAGACCTAATATGACATAAAATTGGTACTTTAAGGAATGAAGTTTACTTCACTCTGTTACATGAAGAAGGAAGAATGTAAAATTCAGGATTCCCAAATAAATAAAAATATAGGTATGCTCAAACTGAAGTTTTCTCTATTTAGTTTTTAAAAAACATTACCCTTGAGGTAGAATTTCATTTCAACTCCCATACTATTTATCTCAGAGAGATAACAATGAAGTATTTACCATGCACTTCAATTAGTTGTTGAAAGAAATTGTACATGTTCAGTCAGGATGTTATTTCTACATCATCAGCAACGCTTGCTTTTTAAAAGCTTCTCTAAATTATCTCTTTTGCATTGCAGTGAGGACTGCAAATCCCACTCAGAGAGCAGGAAAAGTGTCATCCATCATTAGAAAGAGGGATCAGGTGAAGTCACTGCAAGTTTCTTATTCGCATTGTTACTCTCCTGTTGGTGCCTTGCACATCCCTTTTCAGCTGATTTTCAGCTGAGCTGTCTCCTGATTTCATTTAATTTACAAATCACACCTCCTCATCCAGCTCTTATTCAAGACCACAAAGATCTTTCTGATGTCTTTTTGAGGGCTGGAGCAGCTTTTGCAGCTTCCCATATAGCCAGAGAAGGCAAATGTACATTACGGTGAATTCAGTCCTTGGAAAACACTCTCTGGTGTAAGTTTTGGTACAGACCTGGTCCATCTGAGGCTGCTATGCCTGTTGAGACCCCATAGTGAGCCTGTCATCAATAATGATTCAGGGAGAAGAAGCAGTGTGAGGGAAAGCATTGGTTGCCAGATGTGTGTGTCTTGTAGAGGTCAGCAAAGCCCAGGACAGATCAGCAGGGGTGGAGGGGAAAAGATGCCCTGGTAAACAGGGACAGTCTGTCTGGTTGCAAGGGCATTTCTGCCAGTCCCCTTTGAAGGCAATCAAAGATCCCCAGTACACTCTGGAGCACATCCAGTATATAAATGAGGGGAAAGAGAACAAAGTCGTGAGTGACTATCTGAACCTTTGACCCTTTGACCATTGTACGTATTTTGTGGTATTTCAAGGATTTATTTGATAATGAATGTCTGAAGATATGGACAGTATGCTGAGCAAAGTGGCTGAACTGTACTGTGAGTTCTAGGAAATATAATAAGTCATAAGTAAAAACGTTGCCAGTCTTTCAAGAAATGTAAGGAAAATTCAGTTTGAAAAAAAAAAGGCTGTTATCTTTGATGCTGTAATGTTTTTTAACAATATTCTTGGCAGAGAGAAATATCTAATCATCTTTGGCTATCCTAGAAAGATTAATTTTGTCTTCTGATTATGTCTAAAATAATTCAATTATATCAAATAAACAAAAAATCCAAGGAATATAAATGCAATTCTCAATTCCTGGGCAAGCAACAAAGAAACTGCTCTTATTGATGTATCAATAATCCCTGTTTTGTGCTGCTGCAGTTTAAAATGTCAAATGTGTATGAATGACTCCATTTATATTACAGGGCTCATCTATTTTAATCCTTCCAAACAAGTTTAAAACAAGGTTTTCATCACTTTAAATAGCTTTATATTTCATCATTCCTCTACTCCATTCAGTTGCTCTCTCTTTAATAAAAAATTTAGAGTTGATTTAGGTCACTTCCAGCATTCACATGATTCTCTCATACTACTCTTTCTTTAGTGTACAGAAAGGCAGAGATGCCTGTAATTCCCACTCCTCTATCTATGGGATGTATGCTGTATGCTGCAGGACTAAATTTCTTCCTGAAGAAATATTATTCATAAATTTTTTAATTACTACCATTAAATCATGGGTTTTCAATCTTCCTGACAGAAAATAAATACTATTTTTTGGCTTGACCTGTAAAAAATCTTTGAAGTCTGATAGATATTGCAGCAGTAGATTTATTTTTAATTATTTATATTATGCAATATGAAGTTGTACCTTATAACTGCTTTGATTTACTGTATTGAAATAGATTAAAATATTTCCTGGCACTGAATGCTCCTGTAAGATGTATCTGATCCAGACTAAGGTCTTTCCATCTCATGCCTGAAGACGTTCGCCTCCTCAGTTTGCTTCCTATAAGTAATATATTTAAGGATCATGTGACTTATTTAGTGTCTGGAGACAACTGTTTTTACCAGCTCCCTATTCAAAGATTGAATTTTAATAGACTATAGCTAAGATTACAGAGGTACTTTGACTGCAAGTCTTTTTTTTCAGACAACCATGGCAAGAACTGAGAAACTATGATTCAGGCATACTCAGTTACGAAATGGGTTTCCTTTGACTTATTCTATGATCTTTTTTATTTCTGACGAGAAGTATTCTAGAAAATGGCCTGTCCAATAGAAGGCTCTAACAGTTGACAATAATGGCATAGGTACTTCCTAAAAATACTGGTCTAGGACAAGTTTTAAGTTAAGAATTAAAACTGTCCAGTAAGGAAGAAAACCTACAGGACGATCCATTGATACAATCAAATCAGATTAGATTCAAAATCTGTAGCTTTTTATGATGGACTTTGGACAGCTGAAGCCTCAAACCAATAAAAATATATTTAGCAGAAAATTTCAGAAAGGGGAATATTTTTAACCTGACTGCATGGCGGATAGCTCCTAAACCAAAGAGGAGGTAAAAGACAATAAGCAAATGACTACAAATAATTCAGCCTGCAGTTCTTAATTTGTGAAGACAATACAGTTTTGGGATTAAAATTACTCTCGTTTGCTTTCAACCCACACTGCTGGGTTTTTTCTACAGAGTCAGAACCAGGCTAGCTGACTAATCTTTTAAAAAAATTATGGACATCCATTTTTCCCTTGACTCTTCAGCAAATCTCTGGGGACATGTTTTACACATCAAAACCCTGTATGAAATCCTGCATACAAGGTGCAATGTAATATGACAGAAGCCCATGTGGACAATGCTAATGAAATGTGATTTTGTCATGAACAATGATAACCTGGACATCAAATTCAGTGCCAGAACAGATGCTGGTGTGCAGTAGACAGCATGAAGAGATAAGCATCTGTAACGCAACATGGTAACAAACAAGGGCAGTGAAAATGGTTTATGTATGCAAAGAGGGATTATGATGAATTCAGGAACAGTAGATCTCTGTGGATACGATTTTTTCCACCTGATGCTTAATTATTTAGTCTAAACTAATAATCTATTCCTTCTCTGTATTTCAATGAGAGAATACGTCTTATGAGTGTGACACAATCCTCCTATCTTAGATATTTAACTGTATGAAATAGCTATTGAAATGTCTGTATCTGAAAACTGAAGCAGAACAGAAAATTATCACAGTCCATACTGTTACCCATCTAAAACTCTAAAATTAAAATTAAACTCATTTGTTCATTGGTGTCCCTCCAGGCCCAGGCCTGGAGTAGTTTGCTCTGTACTGTGAACCTGACTTTACCTCCACATTTTGGAGAAGAAACTTTGTTTAGGTGTACAGACCGGGATGTAAGCACTCATGTTTGGGTATTTAGCATTTGGAAATGTGGCAATTTGTTATCTGTGCACTTCTTTACCTAGCCCTTTACAAGGGCTATGAGCACAACTATGAATACAACAGATATTAAATCCCATCATCCCCTGCTTATTCAGGGTGAATCTGTGTTCCACAAAGAGCTGTCAAAGAAGGTGGTCACTGAAGAATTTTGATTAAGGGCAGTCTTTTATTTACACAACTATGCCATTGGTATTGAGTTTTCTCATGAGCATAGTTTCCTGATGTGGTTTTGTAGAAAGTAAATAGCAAGGCAGGGGTCCTGGATGACATAGAAATTAATGCTGGCCTTTTATTCTAAAGGACATTCTAGATATTTTTTTCAATGTCCCTGTCTTTTCTTTAAAATGTGTGAAGTTTTGCAATTTCTATTCTCCGCTGTGTATCCGAAGATAGATCAATGGCCGACTAATAAACGGAATTAGGTCTTGATATATATATGGAATATTAAATAATAACAACTTTTTAAGAAGTCCTCCATGTACATTTCTGAGCAGTAGAAAAATGTTTGGACTATTCCAAGACTAACGTGAGGCTAGTAGTTGGGATTTTAAGCTTAGGTATGTCATATCAATGAACATCTAAGTAGGTGTTGGGAGTGTGTTGAAAGGGGAAGTATCAAAGTGGAGATAAGCTATAGGTGGAGTCTGTCAAGAAACAGCCTTAGGTGTGATGTTGCTTATATGTAATGTTTCAGTGAAAATTGGAAACAATACTAAAATGCGAAAAGCCCTTAATAAGCAGAAAAATTGTATGTATTGCTTGGCATTCCAATTTGTAATAAGACAAATAATTTGTTACTGTTGAAAAGAGACATCCTCATGTCAGCCTAATTTACCATAAAAGCTTAACTTTTGACTTTAAAATGTGCCCTGTGGATCCCTGTGTATCTCATCAGAAATACTCAAGTTCATTGACAGTGTGGATCATTTGTTTGTAACTGAACTGGTAGTCTGCACTCTTCACTGCCTCCATATGATTTCACATGAGCTGGAAACAATATCAGCAAAGGAAATAATGATAATGATTCAACAGATTGCGTAGATAGGACTGCAGCACTGAACTGTAGCTGGCCTATAGCTAAATCCAAACGGTGCACTCAATTTTCTTCTGTCAGAAGAAAATGTAGCTAAAAATTACTGACTGATTGAAAATGCAGTTCAATGTCAGGGCTGTGAATTTTAGCACTGTGACACAAAAGGGCCATAGCTGGAACTATAACTACAAGAACATTTGGGACAAAGTAATACAGTCTACTGATATATTTCAGCATTATTTTTTCAGCTGGCCTGGTAAGTCTTCTGATTTTGCACATATGGCAGTTTGACCAGATGTGACTACATTACTATACACAGTTATGCTTCTGTTATCTTCAAAATTACAATGACTTATCATTACATCATTTCTTTCCTAAAGCCAGTGCAGATATGCCTACAGATTGTTTATGATCCGTGTCACTGTATAGATTTTACATGACAAAACACAGCCTGGACCTACATAGTTTTCTGCAGAATAATTACCAGTTGGTATACCAGAACGAATGGTGGGAGGCCATCAAACAGCTCATCCAAGCCTTCCACCCATCTGTCCACTTACTGTTTGTGGAACATGCAGTTTTTATCTGTAATGATTAAATAGTGTTTGTATATCAGATTTTAAGTATTCCCAAGCAATGCTTGTAAGCAGCTTTTAGTGTTCATTTGGTGTTCATTTCCCAGTGTGGCATCCTTCTGTCTAACTTCAACTGGTTAAAATAAAAATTGCAATTTAAAATATTTATTTGCTACCTCATTTTTTTTCTATTCCTATCTTTAATGCACTGTCCTTGTCTTAAAGCAACTGTGGTTTATATGTGTATGATCTTTTTTTCCTCAAGGGAAAAAGCTTGGGTTAAATATTTTTAAGAGAGTCCTGATTTATCTTTGATTTGATCTATGATTGTTAATAAAGTAGCTGAAGAACAGTAATTTTAATGGTATTTGCAGGTAAAATTTTTTTAGGAGTTTATTTCAACAGTAACAGGTGACTCAAGAATTAGCCCCTAAAAGAAAAATATATTTAAAACATTAGACGTGTTAAAAATAGAGCAACGTATATCACTGTCAATGTCTTTTTCAGTATATTTGGCATTAAGTAATTTAAGATCTGTACTTCTATTTACTCTTCTATAAATACATTATGTGTATATCCAGTGGATGCTGCAAATATTACGAGTTACTTTGAAGTCAAGGTTAAGTTTTGTAGTTTTGTTTGGTGTTTTGTTGTTTTTTTTTTTAGTTCAGTGAATTAAGAGTCCTGTGCCTTGAACATGGCTCTGGGATGTAAAGAGTATCACTGAAATACCTGAGAGTTGTGTGTGAGCCCATTGTGTCTGAAGCAGGGAAACCTCTTCTACAGTCAGCCCGCTTCCCTGTTCAGTCTGTTTATCAGCAGTATATAGAGGATGCTCTCTGCTCCACAAGTCAGGCTGCACCAGGCGGAGTCCTCCCACCTCCCCCGGGGGAAGGCTGTCACCTCCAGTCACTGCCATGGCTCTGAACGCCCATTGTACCAGTGCACCTGATCCTACTGCAGGTTGTCCTCTTCTCTTCTTTTTCATATCTTTCATAGGCTCATGGGGAGTTGGAATGATTCTGGCCTCCCTTTTTCTCTATTCCCCTGCAGTGACTGGCCCTATATTTTTAAGATGCTGAATTAAGATATTAGACTCATCGCATCACAGAAAATTAGGCTGGATGAGGCCATAAGACACCATCTGTTCTATTCCCTGTTTCAGGGTAGGATCAGTAGGAGCAAGTCCAGCGGAAATCTACCAAGATGATCAGGGGACTGGAGCATCTCCCTTATGAAAAAAGGCTGAAAGGCCTGGGTTTGTTCAGCCTGGAGAAGAGAAGACTGAGGGGGGATCTTATCAATACCTATAAATATCTGAAGGGTGGGTGTCAGGAAGATGGGGCCAGGCTCTTTTCAGTGGTGCCCAATGCCAGGACAAGGGACAATGGGCACAAGCTGGAACACAGGAAGTTCCACCTGATTATGCGAAAAAACTTCTTTCCTGTGAGGGTGACGGAGCAGTGGAACAGGCTCTGCTCAGAGAGGCTGTGGAGTCTCCTTCCCTGGAGACATTCAAACCCTTCCTGGATGCATTCCTGTGCCCCCTGCTCTGGGTGTCGCTGCTCAAGCAGGGGGGTTGGACAAGGTGATCTCCAGAGGTCCCTTCCAACCCCTACCATTCTGTGATTCTGTGATCAGCTAAATGTAAGTCTTTCCTGACAGATGTCTCTCCAACATATTTTAAAAATATCAATCTATTTGAGTGTTTACCTGGTTTTAGAAAGTAAGCATTTTTATTTTTTTCTTTAAAAGTACAACTTTAAATTTATAGGTGCAACAGGTTATTCTTGCCTTGGTGGACACAGGAAATGATTTATTCCCTTCTAACTTGCACCATTCTTTGTAATCTTTGGTAACAGTGATCCTTCAGTCATCTTAAGAGCAACCTTGCTTCTTTCAGTCTTGCATCATAGTTTGCTCCTAGACTTTGGACTCTTCCTTTTCTCCGTGCAGTCTCTTCAACTCATTCACATCTTCCTTGAAGTGTTGTACTCCAAACAGGACAATGTATTTCAGAGAAGACCCTTCTAATTCTGCATAGATTGTGCTAAACTTTATATTTCTGATCTACTGTGATTCCCAGACTTTATTCTACCGACTGCTGCCTAGTCAGTGTTTCCCCTTTTATGTGTGTGCAGTTGATTAAACTTGTTCTTACAGAATTATTTTTGCCTATATCCATGCAAAAGAATATCATTACTAGAGTAGGGCCCAGCAAGAAGAGCTCGCTGAGGATCCTGCTCAAGACCTGAAAGTGTTACTGCAATGACCTGGATTTCTCCATCGTGAACTCCTCCCAGAAAACTGTTGTTTCATGTCGGCATCTGTGTGGTGACATGCTGGCTTAAGAAAGCCTGGCTGAACTTAAGCTGAAGATGAGACATTGGCAATGTGTATACAGTGGCACCGGCCAGTGAGCTGTGATACAAAATATCTACAAGCCAACAGTACTAAGGTATCATCTTCATCTACAGAACTGTACTATGCTGAACATAATCAAGGTCTCTGAAGCAAAATGCTTGTCAAAAGGGTAAAAGGACAGCAGAAGTTTCACCTGCCTCATTGCTTCTAAGGTTACAGGAAGCGAGTATTACAGTCCTTTTTCCTTTTTGTACTTATGCTTGCTATAGACTACGGTGAATTTATAGATTTCCTGGAATAGAAAAATATGTTTGTGGGTACACATGTGATTGCACATTTTAAGTGATCAGTTATTATTAGGCATAATTCCTTCATAGTCTACAGCGGATAAAGATGGGTTTGACATCATGCAGGCCTGTAAAATTAGCATGAAATGCATAAAATATGGATGCTTTATTTCTAATTCTCTCAGTAATTGTAAACTAATGGGAGCCCTATGAAAAGGGAAAAAAACCCAAGATTTTTTGGTGGGTGGGAAAATAGCATTACTTGGTGAAGTTTTCTGCTATGGTGAGTAGGGAAGAATTTTCACAGATGATTCCTTGGCTGAGATTTCCCAGCTGACTTACATATAGAAGGTGACATATGCAGCTAGGATCTGCCTATTAGTCTTAATATGAAAGCAGAGCTCCTCCCAAGTTCCACATGGCACTGCTGCAAGCTTCTGGGAGTTAGGTTCAGCTCTGCTACTGTGGGGAATCATTTTGTCCTGGTAGGCACGTACTGACTGTTCACTTTAATATTTCATTACATCTGACCAATTCTTGGTGATACTGTAATATCCAGTGAAATTAGAATCGAATGCTTAATTTGAGCTTTATATTGAAGTTTATAATAGAGGAAACTTACTCATGACTCAGACTTCCTTGATCAAATAAATCAGTAAAACAAAAAGTGGCTTGTCTTTCATTCTGTGAGCAAGCTCTTCTGGGATTTAAAGGTTCTTTGTCTTATCTGACACTTCGACAAGGCGAATCATTTAGTGAATTAAAGAAAGCATGCATTTCCCTTGCAGATTACTTTTAAGTAATGAAGTTAGTGTTTGGGCAAAACAATCAGCTTTACTTAATGGTGCTTTGAAATCCAGTCTCTAAGAAGAAGCTGGGTGATTTCTGCATTACTACGTTCCATGTCATCATCTGGTATGAAAAATGCATTATACACTCACTTCCTTCCTCTCTAAGCAAACTCGATTTACAGCACCTGTGATCTGAATAAACTGTACACAGACTCTTATAAAAGATTTCAATTGTAAAAAGGTTATGGATTTTTTGAACTGCATTTTGAAGTCTGATATACCCAAGTTACCCAAAGGGAGCATGAGAGGCCAGTAAGCTGTAGGAAGGAACTCTCCACAAGTAACATAGTGAGTAGAAATGCTGCCTTGTGAGGCAAGGCAATGAACCAGAGAAGGAAAGAAAGTAGTCCTAGGCAGGGCTAACATCTTTCCCAAGCTGGAAGGAAGCCCAGTTGGGATATGCGGTGGCAGCTTTGCTGTCATTCTTATCCTAGGCTGGCAGTAGGTAAGAACTTGCATCATCCAAAAGACATTGGAGTGTGAGAGGGACCTATAGGTCACTTCTCTCAGTCATGAAGGAAAAGTGCTTGCTTGGTTTGACCTTGAGCTGCCTGGTGTCTGAGCACTGTGCAGTTCTCACGTTAATTCACTTTTGCTCTCCCTTTTTATCTGTCTTTCACAAAAACTTTCCCCAATATATTTATTTGAGTTGGCACTAAAAGGCGTATCATTAGGCACTATGCAGATGTCTTGGCAGAGAGGATGAGCGGCCTTTGTGCCTTAAATAATGTAGCTATATGATTGGAAAAAATAAGTTTTAACTAGTTATATGCATCTAATTAGTTAAAAGATGTCTTATCAACAGCCTGGGGAGCCTGTATGACATCTGTGATATTGCAGAGGAATTCCAGCATCCATCTGCTTTCTCACATCATATCCTCCACTGTACTTGTTTGCCTGCTCACTCTGATGTTCATTACTTTCACCTTTCTTTAATGAGATGACAAAGTTTCTATAATACCAAACCTAAGAAATATGAATTCATAGAGAAATGTCACAAAGCAAGTTTCAGTCTGAATGTCTCTATGTAATTTTTAGGGCTCAATATAGAAACCTCTCAGCCTCTGAGACTGTATTGAGTCTTACACCTATTTTCAGACAGAATTTTTTACTTGTGCTCACTATAGCAATAAATAGGAATCTTATTTAGTCCTCTTTCTTACATTAAGGACTGGAAACTCTATTAAAAACTGAGGAAATTTGACCTCTATTTCTTGTTTGTGGACAGAATCTTCCTATTACAAAGAATCTTTCATATGCATACCTACTTTCAGTCAGGTAGGTTGTAACATCAACGTTTTTCTGTACTAGGTGATTCAGAAAATTTTTTTTTTATCTAAATACATTATTGTAATCTAGAGGATGGCACTACTAACCTCTGCTTCTGTCTAATGCACGATAAAATTAGGCAAAAAGCCAAGGAGGCTAAGCAGAAATAAAAGCTAAAATAGAAAGAAAAGCAGTGTTCTGCTCTAAAAAAACAAAACTAAAGCATGCATACTGATAAGAATTTGCTAAGATATGGTAAAAAAATTAGGTTCATGAAGGAAAATCCCACAAGTAGATTCCTGTCTACATGTTTTCTAACACACAAATCAAAAACGTCAAAAGTACAAAAATATATTTTTAAATTTATGGATTGTATTTGACAACCTTTTATGTTGTGTGAGCATTCCCTTTACGCTTCTTTTGTTACTGTAGTAACTGTCAGACTGCAATTAATTGGAGATTACTAGCTGCTCATAATCAGTCCACCTGGCTTGTTTGATCTATGGTTGTGCTGGACTACCTATCCACCTCAAAGAGTTCATTTTAAATTAAAAGGTTATCTCCCATTAAAGGAGAATTTTTGCTCCTTAAATTTATAGTTAAGGACTACCAGTACCTTTCACCATGGGTATAGATAAGATTGCCTAGAAGTAAGGAGAAAAGACAAATGATCATGCCATGCTAGAGGGACAGTGAAATGCATTGAAGGAGGGTAGTAAGAAGCTCAACATTAATTATTTTGCTCTCTCTTTTCTGTGCAGTTTTGTCCTCAGGCTAACATGGGTGTAGGGTACTCCAACATTTAGATATGACAATCACAGGCATTTCAGATTCTCAGGTGTGACATTTTAAGTGTGGCAGTGCTAAATATCTAGGTAACAAAACTTTTATTTCTATCAGTAGAGTTGGAGAAATGTCTCAGGCTTTCTTTACATAGACCAAATGGACCCAAGAGACCTTGACTGTGCTACAGTCTCAGCTTGAGAGGAAATGTGCTCTACCCTCACTATGGCTCTTAAGGAAGATTTCATTTCTAGAGCTTTTTTGCAGTCTGGTTTCTTAGTAGGCATTTTGTAGGTGGAATTAATTTTACTCAGTAAGATTCTTTCAATCAGTGTTATGCAAAATATTCTAGTTTATATCAGCATATGAAGAATTAGCTGAAGGTTTCTTGTTTGATAATTTCTACTGTGTGTGTTGGTTTCTTGTCTGGGTTTTTTTGGGTTTTTTTTTTTTTTTTTTTTTTTTACTATGGCTATCTGCTTACATTTCCCTACAAAGAGCTGGACAAATACAGTGGCCTGAACAAACTTTTATTAACCTATCAATATTGTACATTTCATGATCAGGGTTATTAATCTTACTAAGATTGGATATTTTAGATATCAGAGTGCCAAGTTTTATGGAAAACCTAATGTACTGGTCTTTCTCATCACTGTATATTTCTGGCCACCTGAACACCTCTAAGGTTCAGTTTTGTTACTCTTTTTAATCTGTACAGTAGTTCATGGTAAAGTTATGTATGGATATCTGAATGGTTTGAAAACTTGAAATCATTATCTTCTATAAGTGAGGAAAGAATGGATGCCTTGGTGTTACAGAACAATAAGCTAAGCCTTTAATTATCAGCTGATTAAAATTAACATGCCTTTAACTCTAATAAAAGTGCTGATTGAATTTTGTTAAAAATCAATTATTTGAGTTGTGTATAAATTATGGGGTGAGTGTGAAAGTGGCTGTAGTGATTTTACAAACCAGACTGGCTTCTTAACCTTGTTATCATTAAATAATTTTCCTGCTTTCAAATGTTCTTCATAATCTGTATTTTTAACAAGAATCTTCAAAATGTCCACCAAAATTTTACTCTGTACAATGCAATTCTTCAGTCAATTAAATGAGTTAATTAAATCAAATGTCTCATTTCAAGAAGGGAAAATGGATGTGTGTTCTGCATTTTTGCTCCTTTCAGTGGCAATAAATATTTGAGCAGTACCCAGTTCAGGAATACGAGCAGGATAATTCCAGAACATACTCTATCTATGTTATTGTTATTTTCACTATGAAAATTTGATTTCTTAAATCTCAGACTTTAATGCTTGGCATTTTTTAAATTTAATTAGGTCTTTGTATCTCATTTCTTGTGTGTTGACATTTCAAAGCATTGTACATGCTTAACTTACCCATTGCCCTTCAGGAAGAATGGCACATCTTTCAAACCTCCTCTGTACCTGCCAACAATTACTCCTGCATACTCTGTAATTCCTCTCCTGCATAGATCCAATCAAGTTTCAGAAACCAAATGTCTTGTGGCCTCACGATCTCGTCATGCTCAAAACAGGCAATATAACTGAAATAACAGCAACAGGACAATATTCCCTTCAAATTGGAGTAGACATTGCTTGTTTAAAGATATGAATACCTGTGTGAAAAGAAGCAGCTCCCTTCTGTTTATGCAAAAGTCTGGTAGTTGAAACTCATGCTAGAATCAAGAGTATGGTGTTTCTATGCTCTTGCTGTGAAGGAATTAAGTGTTTTGAAATGAAAAAGAAGGAGAACCCAGGGGGCACTAAATCAGTCAGTCTCACTTTCATAGCCAGCAGGACACCAGGACAAACTGTATTAAGTACATTTATAACTACTTAGAAGATAATGAGGCAATAAATAAATAAATCAACGAACAAACCAACTGACCAACCAACCAGTGAGTAAAGATTTGTCAAGCATTTCACAAGACAGGATCATGATTAAAAACGATCTTGACAAATGGGAAGAATAATCAGAAATCAACAGTGGGTCAGAGAACAAAAAAGCAGTTAGCAGTATAATGCTGATGAAGAAAGGCAAAGCTTGTTCTGTCATGTATTACTAGGAATCTATTAAGGAAGGTGAGGGACTTGATTAGTTAATGTGGTGCTAGGAAATCCTCATTTGGGTACTGCTTCCTGGAATTGCTACCACTGCAAATTGGAGAAGCTCTATAGAATAGTGGTGAGATTGAAATGAGATTGGAAAAAGTAATTTACAAGGAATAATTGACAGGATCAGATTTTTTTAAGTCTAGGAAACATAATAATAAATAATAAGGAGGTAATGTGGTAACAGTTTTCTACTGTGTAAAAAGTCAAAACGAATAGGGTAGTAGACATATTTCTTCTCTCTTCATAGAAGAACAAGAAGTAACTGTCAGCCGGGAAGAGTAAGCTACGGTGACACCTGTAAGGGATATGAAACTTCTTTGGAAGCTTATGGAGTTTCCTTCCTAAAAGTGTTGAAAAAGAGGTTAAACAGACATCTTTGAGGGATATTTAATGTTTATTTCATCTTGTATGAGTGCATCAGGATTTGTTGCTACAAGCTTGACATCTCTGTGGTCCGTATTTTCCTGAAAATATTGTCAATTGCATGCAGAGAAGAATACCGATACTATAACTCCGATACTATAACTCCAGTGCTATAACTCCATCAGGCCTTGTAGCTAGTTGTGGGCAACTCTGGCCACAGGATGAACATCTATTGCTATTAAGGTTTATTGCTATTAAGGTTGAGGAGGCCCAGAGTTCACCTTTATCCTCCTTGTGTAAAATACCAGATACAGTTTTAAAAGGATGTTGATTCATTGTATCTTGACCTTATCATGCTGGGAGAGCATGATTACCAGATTCTTTTTTCTTAGTTCTTTATATCATTTGTTCCTTTACAAGTTTCTCTGAATTACTTTAATTAAATGGAATCAGAATAGATTTAGGGTGAGAGATCCTGGAACAGAAGGAAAAGATAGCCTCATCCATCAGATAAAAACATTCCCTGTAAACTGTGAACAGTATAATTAAGTCAAAGCAGGTCTTCATTTACTTATAAGCTCAGGAAAGGAAAATGCAGATAGTCTTTTCAGAAGCAGATACCTGCATGTTGACAGTGGAGATCACATCTTGAACGTTCTTCCATTGTTCACAGAAGATTTTCACTATTTATCATTAGCTGCCATTTTCAAAATCAAAGTCCTAACTCAACATGACAGACAAGAAAATGCTCCCATATTTCTGCCTGAGATTTCCTCAAAGAAGTCGGTGCATACCTTCAGCCTGTGTTGCTTGAGGACCTGCACGTGCATAATATGTACGATATGTTCTAATCCTGTTGGATTTATTGCCATGACCAGAGGTACAGGTGCAGCAAATCCTGCATATCTGTGGGTATAGGAAATAATTATGTAAGCACTACCTGGTGGACAAAATTTAACCTCACTGAGACATGTCGTATTTGTTTCCTTGGTGCAGGGCATTAGTACCTCCCTTCAGTGATGGAGTTTATCTATGACTAAGTCAGAGGCACGTTTTTGGACATACCCCATGTACTGATATCAGAGGCAGAGTCAACAAGTGGGCAGAAGAATATCCTACATGAGAATCTATCAATCAGCATGTTTTTTACATAGTGATAATTTTACCTTCTTAGTCCACAATAAATCCAGGCCTGTAGGTTATTTACAAGCCACAGTTGGAACTAATCCTCTATTATTTAAGAGTAATAGTCAAAGACATGAGTATCAGGGAATGAGTGTACATCATTTGAAGTTAGTGTTCAAAATGTGCAGACAACCTGAGTGAGCTCATATCTCTACCTGCAGTAGACTTATGTCAAATTAAAAACAGTGGATCTAGGGTATAAACAAACAATACGGGTTTTAAAATGTGCCTGGGATCCCATTTAAGTTCTGCAGAGGAACCTTACCCTGAAAGTAAAAAAGGCTTGGTCTTCAAACACACATATAGAGGAAACTAACCAGACAACACCCAGTGATGTTCTTTGCACAAAACACCACACGGTTCTTGTTAATTAATCTATGTGGAAATGAAAGAGAATGTTATTTTTTCCTCATAGGTCTCCATAGCCAATATACCTATGTGAGCTACACTATTAAATGGTTTTCTGCTGGGGCATGGTAGGATTATGTTCAGAACCCTTTGCTTGTGAACACACATAGATCAGCATTTCTGCCTATAATAATTAGCAGTTTCCAGCATCCACTGTGCTAACTTGTGATCTCCAACTGTTTGAAAATATGTACATATCATTAACAAAACTCTTTCAACTCCTGTGCAACTTGGAGGTAATTCTTAGTCAGTTTTGAGTAGAATGTACCAGATGAGACTTTGTTTTCATTAATTAACATAAATAGGTATACATCTCCCCAAGATGAGAAGATTTTTCCTTGTTTATTTGTCAAATTAAAAACAGTGGATCTGGGGTATGAGCAAAGAATAAGGGTTTTAAAAATAATGAGATAGATGTCCCAGATTGCTGAAGTGTGAGTGTCTTCTGCACTAAGAAAACTTGTCATTTCTTCAAACACACTTGATAGAATGTGGAGACAGTGCTTTAAATGCTTTTCGTTAGCAATTGCAAATGCTCCTGAAAGAATTTGATCAAGTAATTCAACAGTGCACAGCTTTCGAATGATGATTTTTGGATAAGACAGAAACAAATGAAGCTTAACTGGTTTCATGGTGCAGTGTAGCCTCCATATTTCAAAGCAGGAAGGCAGGAAGATCCAGCTGAATTTTAAAGTAATTTAAGCTGCATTGAAGCGATAAAACTTACATAACCCCAAATGCTGAATTTTGGATCAGTTTGGAGCGAGGGCTTCTTCCTGTATAAGCAATGAACAAATATTGGCATTACAAAATTGTCATATAGTTGCTACCTTTGAATATAGATCAGGCCAACCGGCATCTCCCAACCTGTGTGTGACTCTTTTATGGTTGAAATGTGATTCTAAGAACATAAAAAAAATAAATAAATACAGCCTCTGCATTCCATTGGACTGGACTCCGGTGCATGAGTGTAAGGCAATAGTTGTCTTGAATTTTTCTGCCAAAAAATAAGTACTGGGCAGATTCCTGTGGATAAGTGGTGGATAGGAAGAGGTGACCAGTTAATGTGGCTGCTATAATAACATGGCATGGCAATAAGGTGGCAAGGTAAAGAATATGGAGGTGGGTTATTGCAAAGTGAGACAGGAAGGAATAGAAATAAAGAGATAACTACCTAAAAGTTAGGGACAATATTTATTTAAATTGTCAGTTTAGGGGAAAACTATATAATGTATTTTTTTGCCAAGTCTCCATTTCTTCTGCCATTTCACATGCAGCTGAATCTTTATAAGTTTCAATTTCTTTTTTAAATGGTGCCTTTCAACATGCTTACAACAGAAATTAACGCATAATTTGAATCTTAGCTTTAACACAGAAGTCTGTTAATATTGATTTTCATCTGTCCAAATCTTTTTACACAAAGAAAATGTTTAATTGCTGAATTTCATTAAATTTGAATGAGACGGAATAAACTACATATTTAAAAATATCACACAAAAAGAATGTGAACATTAATAATAATGTGATGTTCCAATATGATTAATATGGCATACACATATGCCTTAGGGAATCACTCTGTACAACAGTCATACAAAACCAGTATTTACATATATCTGCTTTTCATCTTTCCAACCTTCTACATGCATATTTTATTTTTTTTCTCTTCCAGAAATAATGCTGCAACTGTTTTGGTTGTTTGTGCTTTTATTAAAAACTTACATTCCTGTTAACAATTTGTTTTAATTTAACTATTGCTAGACCCATTTTGTTATTAACTTTAGCATGTTCAGGTCATATTTTCCAAATACAAGATTGTATCAGAAAACCTATTGGCTGAATTCTGAAAGTAAGATAAGTGGTATTCAGTCATGGAAAACTTCTTAACATTTGTTCTTCATCATGCTTAGTGAAATTGAGATTTTTACCTGGATATTGCAGACATAATGTGCAGAAGAAAATTCCAGTTGGTGGAAAAGTTTTTAGTGACATTGTAACGGCAAGATGTAGAGATGAACGTCTTGGAGCAGGCCTCAACCTTTCCAGATTCTGAGGCTGAGAAAAGGAAATATCACCCACATGACTGAAATCCTTTTGTAAATGAATAAAAATGATAGGGAAATTTGTTCTACAAATAAGGGCTTCACCACAACATTTTCCTGTATTCAGCCTGTAATATGGGCAACTAACTGGATAAAAATACCTGTTACCATTTTCTGTTCACTTGTAAACATTCTCTCCATGATGGTGAATATTACAATACTTCTCACAGTCCTTCCCACAGGTTTCCTTCTTTCTGCTTTAACTCTTCCTTAAACAGTGCTTGCAAGTAAGACCTGAAGGACTCTCCATCTGTGGTAAAAGCTTTGGAAATCAAGTTAAAAGTGAGATATAACAATAAAATTGAAGTGTCCCTTGCAGCGGAGACAACTGTCAACATCCAGATAGCAACTGACCATCCTGTTTGAGAGATTTGACTTAAGTCCCCAGAGGAATGTTAGTTTTGTGGTGCTAAGGAAGTTACAGGTCTCCCTTGAAACTCTCATGCTGTCTTAAACTCAAAAGGACCCCAGGTTTGTTCTGTGTTTCATGACTTAGTGTTGAGGCTTTCCATCTCCTTGATTCATAGGTGAGTGAGGTTAGATGAAAATTGCCAGAGGGTTTTGGGAAGGTGTCTACTTAAAAATTTCCAAATCTATTGAATAAACCAGCTTTTTGTAATGTTTTAAAGCCTTATCCTTTATTTAAAAAAAACCCAACCAAAACCAAAAAACAACCCACACACAAAAAAACACTAAATCCCACAACCAATGCCTTTCATATAGCAAGGTTTATAGTAAAGTTTTGAGAAGTTTTCTTTCTTGAATGCTGAGTACAAAAATAAACCAGGGGTCAGATCATATTTTAGTTAGGGAAGCCTCAAATAGGAAGCCACATGCAGGTGTGTAATTTAGAGCAATCTTTGGATAACACAAAAGAAACTTTTCTCTTTGAACTTAGATTTCGCTAAATAACTAGTTTTCCTCAGGCTGAATTTTGCTCTGAAAAGAAAATTAAATCAACAATTATGCTGCCTATTGTTACTTAGCAAAGGGTTTTTCACTTGTTTCCATCTTCCTTCATTCATGTGTAAAAATTAATGAAAAAATCACATACTCAAAACCACAATATGAATGATCACTTCTTGCATACAAAGCAAAGAAATAAAGCACAGCTATCTTAAAATAAAGCAATGCCAGGCACTTTAGAGGAACAGGATGAGGGGAGCAGTCAATACTGAGAGTTTAGAGCAGTTAGTGTATGCTTTCTCGTTTTTGTTTCTAATCCATGAAAGGGTTAGAAACTACTGGCTGCAGCTGTTAGCAGTGATGAGGGTGTTTGCAGTATCTGTGTGAGGAAGGCATCTCACCTCATGCGAAGTAAATAAAATCTTTCTTGAGCACTAACATTATTTCTGTAACTCCAAAATTAAAAGCTTTGTCACTTAAAGTACTTAAGCAACTTCTATTCCAACAATGACACAATCTTTTAGTATAACTGTTCTTTCCTTTGCCTGAATTTAGAACTATTTCAAGACAAAAAGGTTTGGGTTTTTTTTTCCGAATATCAAGAAAAAAGTGATAAATTTGGCTCTTAAATGCATATTTTGTCTGAACAAACCCAAGATTTAAGTCCAAATATACTTCAGCTATTTACAGGCTTAATTAATTTATATTGACCTAGTTAATACTTGAGATGGCTCTTAGGACAAGATGGAGACTTCTCAGATTCAGAGCCTTAATTTAGAGGAGGATGGAAAACCTTCGGAAGACTGGTGTAGGGTAGAGCCATGCATGTAACAACGGTATTATATATAAGAGGTTTTTCCTTTCAGCTCTTGTACACGGACAAAGTAGCCCCTTGTGACAGATCTCTTCAATAGATAGAACAAGAATCTTAAGGAGTTTTGGTCAGCACAGAATTAAGTTTATACTAGGTCTTGTTTTACCCAAATTGTTAGTGTCACCTCTATATGGTTAAAAAAAAAAGACGAGTCAAGTAGTTTAATTTCATCATCTGGGGTTTCGTCTTGGAGCCACCCCTCTTCCAGCAGGTTCTGTTTCAGAGCTTCTAAAACTTTTTTAGACAGCTCTACATTAAAAAAAAAAAAATTAAAGTGAACATCCCTTGTTCCTGTCAGTAGGAATAACTTCAATGAGAATTGTCACAAAGAAAAGCATATTTCTACAGAGGGTGTTTAATGACAAAAGAAAATATGAACCTGATAGACGAGATTTTCTGTTTTAATTTCAAGCAATTTTTTCAGATTGCTATAATGAAGAATACATTTCTGGTTGGAGGCCTGGGGACCTGCCTAAACCCACTGCTTGCTGAACATGTCCCATACTTTTCTGATTTGTTACTCTGCTGCATATTACCTTGGAAACCCAAGAGGAGCTTTTAGATTGCTATGGAAAAAAATCAATATAAATATATCTAAATTTTATTTATAGACCAGCTAGTGTGAAGGCCAAAAATATATGCCTGCATGGATAGAACATGATATGCAGCAGAGCATTTTTGTTGTGCCTTTTTAATTAATAAAAATATTAGGCAATGCTGAAATAAGTGTCTGTTTTGTTCTGTTGCAGGGGATAAAGAATCCGTTCTCACTTTCTATCATGTGTTATTTTAATTCACAGGTTTTGCAGTTAGTCTTTCAAGGATTATGACACTAATCCAAGATTAACATCGACTTTGGTTTTGCAAGTGCTTTAACTGGTATTGTACCAAACCTAAATTATATGCTCCTCTAAATTGCAACAATGTAGTTATGTTATGTTTTGCTCTAAACATTGGAGCATTACTGTCATAATCTGACAGCAAAAGGAGCCTTTCAACCTGCATTAAACCACAAACTCATATAGCCTTATTCTTTGCTACCATATTACCTTACCAGAATTACCACCAAAATAATTTATGTTCTTGTTTGACTTATGAGAGCCTCACAAAACTCCTTCTCTGATTTTAGAACACCTTATTCAAACTATAAACCTCTAATGTCTGGTTAAGCTATGCAAAAAAGGACTACATATTTTTTTTCCTTTATTTTTTACTTCTATTATTTTCTCTGACTGGTCTCTCTATATAAACTAATAAAGAAAATAAACCACCACTGCTATATTCTTCTCCATATCTTTATACACACCTCTGTATAACTGCAGGATCATGCATGAGGACCTGGTTTTGATTTCTATCATATCCACTCTAAAATGAAGTGGCATTTTGCTTTTTCCTCAATAGCTTTTTAATTGGCGCCCGAGCAGAATTTTGCATGATTATAGAAAATTACACATGGGCCATCTTATCATTCCTACTTGAGGAACCCCAGCAATGTGGGAATATTAAACTGAAGTAGTAATGTATGGCTTTATCATGAATATGTAATTCAGCATACATTTTCATTGGTCTTACTATTATACCCACTGAAAGGCTGAAAATGTATCAAAAAGCTTGAGTGATCATAGGATTCAGCCCTATGGCTAAATTTCTGTTGTCTACAGATGGATCCTAGCTCCTCTGTGAAGCTCTGCTGATTTAAAGAAACAAAACTAACAGTCACTGGGCATGGCAGAAATTGCAGGGTCTGTCTACAGGAATTTAATGATGTATACAACACAGAGCACTTTTTGTATTAATTTAAGTTGAAATTCAGTTTATATTGGCCTCTGGTTTGAACAAATTGGTGAAAGAGAAAATACATAAAGCAGAGATAGATATTAAAGCCAGCCTGATTAAGACAAAATATTTTCTAACCAAACATTTTTCCCCATATCGATCTGTTTACATGGAAACTTGCAGTTTTGGTGGCACTCCATTTTCTGATAGTAGAAAACTGCTCCATTGAAAATGCTTTGACCCCCATACCATAACTTGTTAAACTGAAGCCTAGAGTGAAAGATGAGAACAATATGGATGGATACGGCAATAAGTATTTTATTACAACGATTATTGTACTTGCCCCTGTAATAGCCAGAAGCAAATATGGGTTGCATCTGGTAGGAATCTGTCAGCTCTCAAAACATTTGAGAAAAGAAGCACATGTTGGCAGTATCTAGGTATAGGGCCGTTACAGGAGTAAATAAAGTAGCAAATAGTCAAGCAGGTGGTGCTTCCTACTTCCTACCCCTTCCTACCCCATTAGTCCTGCTAAGGCCCACATATCATGGAAGAGATGAACGCATTGTCAAGATACCAGGCATACCTGTAAAGACTACCTGTTCCAGAAAATTAACCTATGGAATTGGAGAAGGAATTATCCTCAAAGTTAGGGAAACAAGGAACAAAAATCACTGGAAACCCTAAAGAGGTCTGAGGAAAAGGAACCCACATCACAAAAGTCTGTAGTGAGTTGTTCAGCTTCGTCTTCTTCCACTTTGAGCTCCCACTCCCATTTTACACCATCTAATTGCTTAATTTTCCCAATTCGTTTAGTTCATGCTTTCAGAGGCATCAGGCTTGATGACCCATGGAAAGATGCAGTTGCTTGTCTCTGGCATTTGCTGGATCAAGGTTAAAGCAGGTGTAGCCCAGCTGTGTGGAAAAAATGAAACCATTCCTAGTTTCCCATTCTAAAGACCTGTGCTCCATTTCAGAAAAATATGTATCTCTATTGAAGTTGCTGAGCTACTCACCTGGGCAAGCTTTTAGGAGTAGGGCTTCTGCTATTCACTCTGAATGTATTCTCTTGGGAATAAGTTTATAGTACTCTAATCTAATTTGAAATCATGACTTAAAGTAATGTTAGTCTGATATTTATAATTAGCTACCACTATTTGATTTTCCTGCGTGTTTTCTGTTTTCATGGAATTTCCTTAGTGTTCACAAAGGTTTATCTTTTCACTTATGTTCTTGCTGCTGGCTATCAGATGGAAAGGAAAAGAGTTAATGAAATTATCCTCAACAAAGATCTATGGTATGCATTGTCATTTGTTGGTCACAAACAGATAGGAGCATTTTATTTCAAGTGGCTGTTAAGACTAAAGCACAACATTCCTGGAAATGTAAGACACACCCTTCCAAATACTGATATTCCTCTAATCAGATAAATTTAATTCAGTGATGGTGGGATGCTTAATGGTATTGGCTGTTATCAGATAGACAAAGAAAGAGATGGAAAGAAGCCAGCAATACTTTTAGGACCTGCCTTTTTTCTGAACCCTTTATTGCATGTAATTTACTTTGATTTCAGTCTTGCTTAATTTAATTTGTGTTCATTTGCTGTGTAGAGTGGTTAGTTATGTCTCCATTTGGCTTGCTATACTTTTCTTTCTCTGGGTGGTCTTTATTTATTGGGTAGTTTGTTCTGTGATCTTCGTCTCATTTATTTGTCTTGCAAAGTGTGATTTGATATTTAGGGCTACAAAGTCTTTAATCATCTGTTTTTATTTGGTTTTAACTCTCATTTTTTCTCTGTCTAGGGATTAGGTGATGGCAAAATGTATTCTGCTACTTGCATTTTCCTAGCAAACAGGATTTCCTGGCAGTGTAAACTTCCCTCATTTAAATGCCAAGATAAGTGAATTTCAACTGTTCAATGAGCTTGTAAAAGGTGTTGGTGTGAATGAGAGGAAGATGTGATCCTGCACGCTAACGTTGTCTAAAACTTGTGGGTCTTCCCAGGTGGGGCTTTAGTTTGGCCTGAGCTTGAGAATAGCCGCATATGGAAAGCACATTGATGGATTATTCCCATGTGTTACACATGTCAGTAAAAATGACCAGAATGTTAAAACTGGCAAAAGTCTTACTGTCTAGAACAGGTTAGAGTGCTAACGTATTTTGCTGGTTGGTTTCCTGCAGGCAAAGTACAAATAGCTCCACCTAAAAAGTGAAGAGCACAAGTCTATGTCAACACTTTGTTTCAGAGAGAACAAAATGTCAGATTACTGGGCAAATCCATGCAGCCTTCTCATTTGATTGCTGTCAGACAATGGCTTTGATTTGTATCCACAGCAATGGCTCCCTGCATGTTTTGTGTGGAAAGAGGCAACGCTGTGCTAAATGTATACTTTATTATGAAAAGAAAATTTTTCACATACTTCCACCTTTTGGCTTTCTATGCCGTGGAAATTAAAACCCAAGATATCAGAACATGAAAACTTCGATGAAAGCCTGACTACCCTGTGCTTAGCTATCAAAATATCTGAAATGCAATTTTAGAAGTAGACAGAGAAAACTATAAAATGTTGAGCAAATATTTAGAAATTAAAACTGCTCTTGTAACCAAAAGAACAGATGTTTTTTTCTGACAGAGGATAGTCTTTACAGGGGTTATCTGAAAACAGTAATACTGTGACATGATATGCAACAGGAAACAAGTTGGAGTAATATAAAAAAACTCCAAGTAATAATATGACAAAATGACTATATAAGAAACAGTCATACTGGAACAGTAAAGCATAAAAGAGTAAAAATATAATGGTCTTTCTTTGTATAACTGTAAACATTGCCTTAATTACAGTAGTATTAACAAGGTTTAAGAAGGATCTGTTATTTTCAAGATGACATTGAGTCTTTAAATAAAAAAATCTTTCACAATCACTTTCCTGTGACTTGTTTTTTCACAAACTGAAGCAGTCTGACACTGAATTTTTTGCATTAGAACCATTGCTTCAGGTCACATACTGTGTCCTAATTGATGTGGCATGGCACAGTAGGGCTCATTTTCAGCACAGCTTGCAGGAGAATTAAACATCTTAGATCACTGTTAATAGGAGTCCTGCCCCCTATGTCTGCTCAGCGTATGCTGAAGATTTGCCCCAGTGTCAGGACATATTTGCAACACTAAGAAAAGCCTTTGAGAAAAATGCAATGTTTTATGCAGTCTTGGAGGGCAAAGGTGGGGGGTGGGTGAGAGGGGAAAGGAGCAAGTTTCTATTTGTAAAGGTCACATCTGAAGTATTTTTGAACTCTATGGTGTTGTAGATAATCAGGTGAGACAACTCTCATGTCCACTGGTGATTCAGCCTGACCTGTGTCTGCTTGTGTAAGAAGTAGAAACTGTGTGTCTGGCATGATATCAATGTATTGTTCTTATTTTTGCACATAAGGACCTTAGCAAACAATGTTTCTTTCACTGTAAGACAAGCTTTTCCCTGCCAAAAGCTAAGTCTAAAACACAGCTGTCTAATGCATGACTAGTAGATAAGCCATTGAAAAGTATCCTTCAGGAGCTGGTAGGAGTATATGAACAATTTGGTCTAAGAGGTAATTCAGGTTGAGATCATAGGACAGAAAGTACCTTGTAAAGTCTGGAGAAAATATATTTACGGGGAAATGAGCAACAACATTCATATGAACAAACAAACCTTTGGTGGTCTGAGGCAGGAGTGTTGAGCATCAAAGACACCCAAAGAGTTGCCGATAGCCACTGGAGTGTGTGAGCAAGACGGCATTTTTCACTGAAGAGCAAACTAACTGGTATTTTATCTCTATATGCACTCCTTTTGATTGCTATTAAAAAAGAACTAGGAAACCCAGTAGAGTAACTCATGTAGTTGTTTTATATTTGTATTTTCATTGGGAAAAAAAATGTTGTTATTTTTTATCTCTGCTCCCCCTCCTTTCTTTCCCCCTTATCTTGGAGGTTTGTACATATGGATGTTATAACATGGATGGCATGTTCCCTTCTTCTCTGATTTGTACCCTGACATGGAGAAGTCAAAGAAAGAACTGTCTTCATCACCAAACCAGTTGCAGTGATCACCCGTGCTTTGGCTGATTATCATTTCCACTCCTGTTCCCTACCAGCACCAAGTGCTTAGGTGGAGTCACACGGGACAAACCAACACAGAAATTGGATGTTGACCATGAGGCTTTAAGGCTTTGGGCCTTAAAGATCTCTGAGGGAGGATTGAAGCTTTTAGGTTGTTGTAAGGAAAGGTGCTGGACTGGCATATTTAGTGGAAAATAAAAAAGGACTGTGGCACAGAACATCCTTACAGCTGCCAGAGACACTAACAGAGAGTGGCAAAAGGCCCTTATTTTTAAGCCGAATGCACCTTTTAATTCCAGAATTTGACCCTAAATTTGTGTCTTGTCATATGTCACTAAGAAATTTGTTGTACCTGAAACATTTTTTTTTCTGAATCATTGAAGCATGATTTTATTCTAGTTTCTGTCAGAAAAGATCACATTTGTAATTTATTAAGTTTTGGGAAACTGCCATAAATTTTATTTCATCATGCAAACTAATGTCATAGCTGGACATCTGTTATTGTCCTTGCTGGCCTAAGGGTTATATCACACACTATTAGTTTAAAGAATGTGACTTAAACCCACCTAAAATGGGAAAGGTTAAACTCTGTAATTAATCCACTGCATTGCACGGGTAACACCACACACACACCCGCTTGCTGCTCTGAAGTTCTTTCTCTTTTAGTCTCCCTCTCTGAAATTACCATGATGGAGCCCTGTTTTATGTAAAAACTTAAGGTCCAACTGCTAGTTTTTCCTTTTGCTCATCCCAAGCCTTTTTCCTTTTTTTTTTCTTTTTCTTTTTATTTTTGGTGAGGGGACACCTATAATCTCTAAATATTTTTTTATTTTTCAGTACTTTATCCAGGCACTTCTGGTCTTCAAAGCCTTCACACCATTGTAGCCCAGAAAGTGCCAGCGCCTTAAGCTTCTGTGTAAAAACAGAGCTGGTTCCTGTGCCAGCCTTTCTTACACTGCCTCAAAGAGAAGATTTTCTAGTCCCAAACTGTTCCCCAGTCAGCAGGGCTGCAAAAAGAATTGGGTGACAATTTTTGTAATGAGGTATTTTTACTGAAAAGATATGTTTGTTTACAGATTTCTGAAGAAATAGATGTTTATAGTTACAGCAGCTCCAAATAATAGCAGCATTTATTAAAGATTAAGTACTTTATATCAGCAGGTGTGTTGTCAAACCCTAGAAGAAGCTTTTCAACATTTTCTTCAAATTATTTTAGTTCTGCTCAACTGTTGCCTGAAAATAGAAGCCCATGTAGATCAAGCAGAAAGGTTAAATAACCCAAAGCCAAATCCCAGCCCCTCTCTCCAGATGTTGCCGTCTGGTCTCCAACATTCTTTCTACTTATTCATTTCTCTGAAAATCCCTCTTCAAATCCCTTTGCTTTCAACCTGACTGCAGAGCTCCAAGTGGGACAGTGTAGGCAGCGTGCCTTTTGTTTTGCTTGGAAAACCATTACACCGCCACTTCTTTGAAGATATGGCTGCGTTATGCCTGACAGTTTTCAGCTTTCAGTTTTTTCCCTGCATTTGTTTGATAGCAACCTTCAGAGGCTGCTGCAGTGGGGGGTGGAGGGTTGCTGTAGTCAGAACCAGCCTTCAGGAACTCAGCAGGACCTTGGAGTGTCTGCCTCAGCAAGACGAGGAGACACCATGGGATGGTGCACCTCTGCACATTGGCGGGGAAAGAGTCGCGCCTCACTGTTGTGCCCGTGGTTGCTCATGTTACCACAGATGTGCAGAACTCCTGCTCTCAGGTATGGTCTGAGTGGGATACCTTCTCTTCCGCTTCTGATTTATTGACTGGCCACTGATATGAAACATCTCTCTGGTACCCCTGGTACCCCTCAGGTCTCATAGATCTACTTCATCTACAAGCCGAAAGAGGTGCTGCATGACACAGAGCATCAGAGCACCCTCCCCATACTCATCGACAACTCCACTCCAAGTTTAATATTGACTGTTTTATTTGCTGTGGTTTTTCCCTCACATTTCTTTCAGCTATTTTGTGGTTATGTACAGTAAATGAAAACTGCTGTATGCAGAGAGTTCTATTTTGCTATCAGTTAAACTCATACAGCTTGTCTGGCTTCTGGAAGAAGCCAGAAGTGGTGGCAGTGATTAGCTTTCTGCTGGAAAATTTTCCTTTCCCTCAGGGAAATGTGCAGGGAAATAGGTTGGTACGCAGCCATACATTCACCACGTAACTCATCACTGCAAAGTCAGTGCTTGCTACCTCTGACTGCTCACAGCAGCTTACCTAGGTGGTTCAGTGTGGTCCATCAGCTGGCAGGAGACATGGATATGTCCCTGAAACCATTTTCCCTTTTAGATAGATATCAGATCAGAGTCACCCCTGTCTTTAAGGGGTCTAAACCTCAAGATCCTAAACATAAAGGAGCTGAAATTCCAGTTTGGAGATGAAATTTCTTCAAGTTGGAGCAGTTGTGAGGTGGGCACAAGCTGCAAATTCAGATGTGAAACTTCAACACCGGGTTTTTGTCAGGTACTTTGTGTGTCCTTGAGGAGTTGTGCTGTAGTTTGTCAGCTGTCATACTAAAACTGTCCAACCAGGAGGGATTTTTGGCAGTAACGTAGACCATCTTCCCTCTGTGGTTTTTCTTTTTTTGTGAAGGAAGGCAATATTTTTCTCTGAATCTTCTCTCTGGACTTGCTCCCACTCCATTGTAGTGGAGGGCACGATTATACTTCAGTACAGTTACTGTTCAATATAACTAGTGCTAGGGATAAGGAATTTGCATCACAGAATAAAAATCCACCAGTTCCCTCACTGTCTGTGCCTGCGTATTTCATAAGTGATCCAAAGAGTTAAAGATCCATGAAGGAAAACTGGATCTTGTACTGCTTTGGGGGAAAACAACAGACTAGAGGAGCTGTTTGAAGGTGATGGGATATCTCACTGCCAGTGGAATGGGAGTAGAAGAATAGCTTTGGGGCTCATGTGAAACCCATTGTAGTAAGTAGAGATTTTTGTTTCCAGCAAGGGCATTTAATCATGTCTGAATGCCTGTCTAAAGGGATCTGTAGTACTGAGATTATTTCTGTAAATTCCTGCAATAATAAAAATGGCTCCTATCCAGAACTGTAGGCCCCATGATATAAATCACAAAACAATATGGAATAGCAGTTAATCTACCAACAAAATTGACCCTTTTTCAAAAGAGGCAGCACAGGCCCATTCCTTCTTCATGGTGCCCCAAACACCTTCAGACTTGCCTCTTTGCATCATTATTCAGCAAGACTGAGTAAAATTATGTCTTACATAGTTCTAAACTTTTCTATGCTTCAACACAGAAAAAGATTCACCGTAGATTTGGCCTTGTATGTTATATAACAAGTCTCTGTCTGTGACAGTTTTGATGATGTAAATTACTGAATGAGAGGAGGATCAAACAATGTAGTTAACATCAGTAGATTAATCTAAACAAATCTCACAATTTCAGAAAGTCAAAGGGGCATTTCAGTTTGGTTCTCCAAAATATAACTTGACTCCAGACATCAATCTTGCTCATCGGATTTAAAAATTGAGCAGTCTTCTGAACCAGCTGTGTGGGGTATTTAATCAGACAACAGGACTCCAGACAAAAGCAGGAAAGGCTGAACTCCAACAACCTTTTCCATCATCATTTGATACAAGCTGCCAAGAATGATTTCTTTCAAAATGTGTGAAGTTTGCTTTTGGCCTGAGTGATGTTGGTTTTCATAATGTCACTGTGAAAAATGTTGACAGAACTGGCAGAAAGTGATCCACTTATCCCATAAAATTCAGCAAAGAGCACTCCAACACACAGTCCATGCTGTTCTTGGTTGGCATTCAACAAGACTAGTTTCTAGGGGTTATGAATACCAGTTACCCTGGATGTTGCATCTATTAACAGTCAGAGTAGTAATCAATCATACAAATCTTATTAAAATGTGTATGCAATTTATGCAGACAAAATTACATGTAATTGTGAACAAAATACAAATATGTCTAATCGAAAGAATAAAGACTGGTAAAGGCATTATTACATTTTACATTGAAACATCGTAGTCAGACTGGTCGTCCTTAGGGTTGTCAGGCCCCTGTGCTGGGAGATGGAGCTAGTATGCAGAATGAACTCCCAGTTGTTGAAGAGGTGGCAGTCACTGACCTGCTCCTTCACCTCAATGTTCACAAGTCCATGGGGCTGGATGGTATCTACCCGAGGATACTGAGGGAGCTGGCAGAGGAGCTCGCCAAGCCACTGTCCATCATTTATCAGCAGTCATGGTCAACTGGGGAGGTCCCAGATATCTGGAAACTAGCCCTTCTACAAGAAGGGTTGGAAGGAGGTTCCAGGGAACTACAGGCCTGTCAGCCTCACCTTGGTGACTGGAAAGGTCATGGAGCAGATCATCTTGAATGCCATTACGTGGCACGTGCGGGACAACCAGGGGATTGAGCTCAGCCAGCATGGGTTTATGAAACGGAGGTCCTGCTTCACTAACCTGGTCTCCTTCTATGATAAGGTGACCCGCTTAGTAGATGAGGGGAAGGTTGTGGACGTTGTCTATTAGTACTTTAGTAAGGGCTTTGACACTGTCTCCCACAGCATTCTCCTGGAGAAGCTGGCTGCTCACGGTTTGGACAAGTGCACTCTGCGCTGGGTTAAACACTGGCTGGACGGCCGAGCCCAGAGAGTGGTGGTGAATGGAGTCAAACCCAGTTGGCGGCCAGTCACGAGTGGTGTTCCCCAGGGCTCAGTGCTGGGACTGGTCCTGTTCAATATCTTCACTGATGATCTGGATGAGGGGATTGAGTGCACCCTCAGTAAGTTTGCAGATGACACCAAGCTGGGTGGAAGTGTTGATCTGCTGGAGGGCAGGAAGGCCCTACAGAGGGACCTGGACAGGCTGGACCGTTGGACTGGAGCCAGCGGTATGAAACTCAACAAGGCCAAGTGCCAGGTCCTGCATTTCAGTCAGAACAGCCCCATGCAACACTACAGGCCTGGGGAAGAGTTGCTGGAAAGCTGCCTGGTGGAAAAGGACCAGGGTGTGTTGGTTGACAGCCAGCTGAACATGAACCAGCAGTGTGCTCAGGTGGCCAAGAAGGCCGACAGCATCCTGGCTTCTATCAGGAATAGTGTGGTCAGCAGGAGCAGGGAGGTGATAGTGCTCCTGTACTTGGTACTGGTGAGGCCGCACTTCGAGTACTGTGTTCAGTGTCAGGCCCCTCAGTACAAGAAGGACATTGAGGTGCTGGAGCGTGTCCAGAGAAGGGCAACAAAGTTGGTGAAGGGTCTAGAGAACAAATCTTATGAGGAGCAGCTGAGGGAACCGGGACTGTTTAGTCAGGAGTCTGAGGGGAGACCTTATCGCTCTCTACAACTACCTGAAAGGAGGTTGTAGTGAGGTGGGGGTCAGACTCTTCTCCCTATAAACAAGCAATAAGACAAGAGGAAATGGCCTCAAGCTGCGCCAGGGGAAGTTTAGGTTGGACATTAGAAAAAACTTCTTCACCAAAAGGGTTGTCAGGCATTGGAACAGGCTTCCCAGGGAGGTGGTTGAGTCTCCATCCCTGGAGGTATTTAAAAGAAGGGTAGATGTGGTGCTTGAGGATATGATTTAGTGGTGGACTTGGCAGTGATAGGTTAGCAGTTGGATTTGATGATCTTAATGGTTTTTTCCAACCTTAATGGTTCTATGATTCTATTATTATCATCCAATACAGTAGGGTGTCATGGTTTAGCCCCAGTCAGCAACTAAGCCCCACATAGCCGCTTGCTCACTCCCCCCCAGGGCGATGTGGGACAGAATTGTAAAAGTAAAAGTGAGAAAACTCATGGGTTGAGATAAAGACAGTTTAATAGGGCCCCACTTAGTCATGTGGTGGTCCACCTGCAAAAAAGGCAGAGGTCTTTGTCCAACCTAGTCAACATTTTGTGTTTTCTTAGAGATGAGAACTGGTATCCTGCACCACCATTCAAGTTGGATATATAGGCCACAGGCCTGACTAAAGTATGGCTGCACTGTAAAGTGGGTAGAGAAAATTATCTACTATCTGCACTTCTGTGTGTATGTGAAGACCTTTACAGAAGCAATACAAGTATCAGTCAGTTCACAATGGTTTGCATATCAGTCTGCTTGCACTGTGACCCCTTCTGGTCACAAGCCTTAAATAATATGCCCTGCAAAGAAGGATTAAATACAACTTGGACATTATGCCCTCTCATCTCAATTTTAGACTTCAAGCAAGCCTTTCACACTTCTTTATTTCAGCACATCACTTTTGGAAATTGGTAAATGAACTCTAGATTTAATTTTTTTTAATTAGAAGTCACTGAAAAATATGTTTAATTGGCTTGTACATTTTCCTAATCTACTAATGGCAACTGAATCCCAACTAATCAAGTTGTTTCCTTTCTTTGCAAAATATGTCATTTTAGCTGTAATAACTAATTCACAAAGCTTATTTTTAGGGAAGAAAAAACCCCAAAACATTTTTTTATTGTGTTAAATGCTTTTGCTTTTAGGCTCTGATTAATTCTAAAGCTAGGTCCAAAGATTTCTAGATTCTGTCTGATTTGTCTTAATCTTTACCTGTGTATTTGCTTTTTAACACTGAACCTTGGAAAGTTAGCAGGTATTTAATCCTGAATAGTAAAATGCTCCATCTGCTCAGCAGTCTACTAATTTCAACCTGGCAGTGGTTTTGCCAGGAGAGGTTGCCAGTGCTCCATACACACTGGAAACTAATTGAAGTTTAGATGTTTGCATGCAGTGCACCACAATAATAAAAGCTACAGGGAAGGGTAATAGGTCTCAGATTTCCTGCTTGTTGGAGCCTGAGTTACAGCAGTGGTTAGAGGCAGGCATTTCAGTATGTATCCCAAATATCAGGGTTGTATGACTACTTAAACTGCCACTCTGATAGGAGCTGTGTCCTGTTCTGTTGTCTGGAAGGTATTAAGGAAAAAAAAAAAAAAGAAGAGATATGAAGACTTTTTTCAACATATGGCATCATTTTTTTCTGCAAACCACATTCCATAGTAGGCGCTGTCAATGTGCAAAGCATTTATGTACCTCTTCTTACCACCAGCTCATCTGTCTTTTAACCCCGTGGGGCATAAAATGAAAAATCCCTGTTACAGAAAGGTTAAGGGTGAGCTTTTGTAGTATAAAAGGCAGGAAATTCAGAGTTAAGAGTCTATTTTAACTTCGTAATAAGTTCTTTTCGTTATGACCCAAGGGCAGCAAGGTATCTAAGCAGAAGCTTACCTTTAATCTTGAAGTTAGGTGCCTTGCTTAAACACACTGCTGAAACAGGGCCCATGTGATCATTTGGATCAATTAGTGTCTTTGTAAAAGCACCAGGGTAATACTTATCTTGAAATATGTGTCACAGGGACTTGCTAAAAACTAATTATGAGACTGCGTTGTTACTGAACATAGGTTATAAGTTTGTTGGATGTTGCTAAAACATATCTGGTGATATCCATGATTGCTGTCACCTTCTGGACAACATCTAAGATATAGTCACAAGAATGTGAGTGACAGAGAAACCCCAGTGACTTGAAAGTGAGTGTAAAAATTGAAATTTTTTTGACAGGTGAGATTTGGGGTTGAGAGACTTGTGGTTGGAAGTGGTCACATTTTATTGGAAGAATATAACAAGTATCTGTGTATGTCTCTTAACTTTAGCACAGATACAGTACAGACCTGAAAGAGAAGAAAAAACTATAAGAATGCTAGAAGTTATGTGCACAGTGATAATGAAAATACATATAGTTTCCAAAAAAATTACTTATAGGGCCCTAAAAACTTTATATGTCATCTTCACTGATACATCACAGAAGAATTCTTATAATTTCACAGAAACAAAATATTTTGTTTCACTAAAAGTTGAACAAAATTACTGTAAATGTTAAAAACTTTCAGAATGTTTTTTGCTTAGAGAGAAAATTCTCCTTTCATATTGCCTCCCTCTACCCCTTTTATGAAGTAGGAAAAGCTAGAGAAAAGTACAATTGTTGTTTCTTCCTTATCACAGTCAGTCAATATTCTGGGCATCACAGGCTGTACCCTTTAAGAGATGACATTGATGAGATATGTCAGGTATTTCTTGGGTGAAATCCAGGTGATTAACCAGAAATGTGCACAAGTGCCTGTTTCACTCAGCACAGAAGAAAAATGTCAACAACAAAGCACTTTTTTGTCCAAATATGCAACATTTCTTTTGCAAAGTGTTGAGTCCATTTACGTCTCAGATTCTGTTTTCTCCTGGACCTATTCAGCATTGGCAGTTTGGTGTGTTCCACCTGGTAATTACTCTTGTCTCTTACAGCAGCGCAAGCACATGCTGTAAACAAACAGCAAACCCCTTTGCTCCCCATGGAAGGCACCTACTCTCACAGATTTAGCTTCTTTCCAGACATCAGTGTGATCCCAGCCAAGGACAATAGCTGCCATTTTCTCTAGTGATCCTTCTCTATAAAAGGAGAGTATTTGAATCTTCCTTTGCTGTGGATTTTGGTTTTTGAACATATCACAGTACTTTAAGTAAATCTGTCATTACACCAATGAAAACCCACTTGAAGACAGTCACTGTAATCTTTCACTATAATAAAATGCAAAAAAAAAGTTTTTCTTTGCATTCTAACACTTATTTCACTCCATCCTTATTAGTGTGGACTTGTGAAAGTTAAAAATGTTCCCCTACAAAAAATAATGGCATTAGAAATGTAAAATGATTTTTTTAGCAGGTTTAGAAAGAAAAGAAATAAGTTTTCAATTTTATTTCCAGAAAAACTTTTGAAAATTTCTGGAAAATGTGTTATTTTAAAGTTTTATTCTTTTAGAATTTTAAAAAATATTTTTATATTGTTTCAATGCATGCTAATTGCAGTGGCACTTTAATACATTCTGTTACTTCTGAAAGGTATTATACATAAATAGATGTAATATTATAATATTACATTTTAAACTCAGTGATTTAAAAAAAATTGCATCTTATTGCTTTTAAAATGTAAGGTAATAAAAATATAAAAAAGAAAACCATAGAGAAAGTCTGAGTGCAAGTAAATAAATACACTTTCTTTTAAAGAACAATGTCTTCTGGAACTTGCTTCTTCAAAAAAATTCCTGGAAAGTGTTATTGTTTGCCCAAATCTATAAGTGGACTAGCTATTCAGTTAGATCATCAATTTTAAAGGGTGCTTAGACTTAAGGTGGATCAAGTCTTTATGGAAAAGACTAAACAGGCTTGTGATCATTAAGCTGTCAAACCAAAATATCCCTTCAAGACAAGATTATCTAATTTAGATGTACTCTTCTCCACATACAATTACTTTTTTTTTCCCCTTCCCAGATAGAAAGTAGTGTTCCTTATGCAGGCAAGTTCCAAAGAGGGCTGAGAAGGAAAAAGTTTATTTGAACAAGCCTGAAAGACGGATTTTAGTTTAATTTCTTGCATTTGACACCTCTGCTGCATAAGTCCTCAATACAACACTGAATGCTTTGTCTTTGAGCATGCAGTGTGTATGCATGCGTGTTATGTATGCTGTACAAAGACTTCTCAGGGCATATGATACCACCCTTGAAAAGCAACTATAAACTTCCTCCCCTAGAAAACACATATCTCTGAGTTTTATGACTTGGACATTATGACTGTTTATAGCTCAAGTTTTTCAAAGGATAGTCAATATAAAGCTAATATAAAAAATACCTTTTTCATTTGCATTGGCATTCCCCCCATTTGTGAAACACACAAAAAATAAAGTACTGTTTTCCCTGTGAAATAAGTAAAGAGAGTTGCTCTGCTAGCAGACCGTTAGCAGATTCTATGTCTCATTGTCCATTGAAGTGGTAGCTACTATTGCTAAAGTGTCATGTAACATGAGATCCTGCTCTGATGAAGAAAGTTGGGTAAAATTCACCATAGGCAAAACTGAAGCAGTGCAGATCTGTGGATGGAAGGTCTTTAAAAGACCAAGCTGGAATGCCTCCCTTGCCTTTTTGAAGATAGACTTCCCAACCAGCTTGCTGACTAGAGGAACCTGGATGGCCAAATGTCATCAATAGATAAAACACGCTTCACTTTCTCATCAGTGATTAATTGCCATCTCCCTCTTCTGGGGGAGGACAGGGTTGTAGTAACACCTTGACTATTTCATATTGAATTATTATATTTCATTATATTTGTAGTGGACCACCAAGCCAAAGCCATGGCTTCAGCTAGTACAAAACAACTGTTCTGACAGCTCTCCTATGCTCAGTTTGCACCATTAGCCTAAAGCCTTGGCTCTAATCTCCACCATAAATAGTTGATACAGTCTACTATCAGAGGTCATACCTCAACCAGTGGAAAACCAAGACAACTGCAATCTCTGAAGCAATGAGTTGATAGAGATAGTTGAGAAGTGCAGAAACATGTTTCAGCTGACGGGAAGCTGTTGTGGAGAGCTGTCCCCAAGTAAGCCAGTGCCTGAACATCATTGCAAAGCAGTGCAATGTATTGCCAGATGATTACATTTTCCCAGCTTTAAACAGTGTTCCCAGCATCCACTGTCCTCTATCTACTTATCTTCACTACATACAAGTCCCTTAAACAAAACTTCATGTGACCTATAAAAGGAGATAACTCAGAAGCTCTGTGGAACCTAAAGAGATGACCTTGCTAGTTAAAAGGGCTTTCTGAGAGACAATGGAGTCAGTGAGTCTCTGGGAAACACTAATGTGGACACTGGGTTTAAATGTAAAAAGTCATATAGACATACAGACTATTTCAGTTGGAAGGGACCTACAATGATCATCTAGTCCAACTGCATGAAAAGGGTATGCTAAGAAGATTTGTATTCTGAGGATGGATGGACAATGTAAAGACCAAGGGGTAGCACACAGACTTGGTTTTCTGGACATGGGCTTAAACCATCCAGGAGACCAGCAACTGAAGCATCTTTTAGTTGTATAAGGGGTAGTAGACCTCAACACCTTGTGGTTCAGAGGCTCTGGTTAAGAATGAAAGTTTTCTGCCTTATAATATAAAAAAAGAATCAAAATCAATTTAATGGGAAAGTGAATTGAAATATGAAACAGTTAAATGTGTCATGGAACGCCTTTCATGATCTCTAATACTGGGAACAGCCTTGGTTAATAATTTTGAGAAAAACAAATGGATGTGTCTGTTGATAACCGACACCTGAGTGTTAACTAAATTGCAGTTTAACAATCAGAGTTTGATTTATCATCTCAGCAGGCCTGCAACATAACCTTGATGTGGATACCAAGACAAGAAAAATCCAGCTGACTTCTTTATTGTGTTTAAAAGTTATCTTCATTAAGTGACCTCATCAGGTTTCAGATATATCTCTTTCATGAGATGTAAGCTATGACCTTTATAATTAGTTTTTAATAGCCTTTTGATAAAAGGAATGTGGAATTCTCAAATAAAAAAGGGAACAGAAAAGTTACTTTCTAAAGGACAAAATCTGTATTTCCTGATGTTATGGAAAGCTCCACTGTTGCATGGCTTGATAACAGAGTACAGAAAAAGGAACTTATCTTTCCACTTTCTTTCCTGCTAAATTGAGGGTTCAAGTCCGTATTAAAAAGAAATCTGATGAGGCAGAGCAATTGTCTGGTGCACACTTCACAGGAATAAGTCATCAACAAACACAAAGCTTTCTTCATTGACCTTGATATTCAGCAGGGCACAACAAACCTGTGCAAAAGTCTGTAGAATTCTGAGCAGAGTAACACATTTATACCAGCATTCATACTTCTTGATGCCATGGAGCTCTGGGAGCCAGAAGTGCCTTTAATGTAAATTGCTGTGTTTATGTGAATTAATTGATTTCACTTTTTTTTTTCTTGTGAGGGAATACACAGTAGAATTTAATTTTGTTATTCTTTCTCTTCTTTAATATAGTGCTTGCTTGATATGATTTTCAATGCTTCATTGTCAAAATTTTTTTCCAAGAAGGCATTGCTTTTCATGGCATTCCTTGTCCTGGACCAGTCAGGGGAACTTGTTGAAGAGACGCTGCCTCATGTTCTGAAGAATTGTGGGATCAATGACTTGGTTATACAGCAGTGCCTGCAAGCCACACTCCATCTGGAGCAGCAATAGCAGTGTCATACAGTGTCCTCCTGGAGGTCTGAGGTGCCTCCATGTGATGTGACCCAGAATACAAAGTGGAGCCAGGAGTATTGTCCTATTCAGACAGGTAATGCTGTTAAAACCATACAGGCAACAGTCTGCCAGGGATTGATTAAAAAGGTGTAATTTTTAATTCCTCATGGAAGCTTCTCAGTGACCCAGCCTCCTCTTCTTAGCAGTCCTCTTCATTCAAAATCTAGGCTCTTGGGGGCAGAGGTTTTATCCCTCTCAAGGTCAGTACCTTCCAGTGTTCCCCATTGCACACAAAAATGCAAGCTTCAACACAAAATGAATCTTTAGATGAAATGACTGTTCCTCCATTCTATTTTTTCCATGGCATGTTTGTATGTGCTTATCAGTGAGAGACGATGTTAACAGCTATGGCAGAAACTGTATATATTGGTGTAGTACCCACAGTTTTCCATGAACAGTCTATTTTAAATCAGGAGAAGAAGGATTTACCACAAAGATTTAACCTGGTAGGGATTTTTTAATAAGATAGCAAAACTGGTGCTCTGTGTGGCTTAAGCAGAATCCTCCTGCCATCAGCAATCGTTCCCTCTATAAGGCTATTATTTTTTATACTATATGGAAGTCATTTACTATATGGAAGGTGTATATGATGTTGTAGTGAACATGAAGAATTTATTATAATGCTGGATGGAGAAAGTTCTGTTGTTACTTTAGGGACTGAGTCGATTTATTTAAAAAAAAAAAAAAAAAGAACCCTGCATAACAGTTTGTCACCTCAGAGGTCCATCCCTCTGCATTCCATTTATTGTGCTCCCACAGGCATGGGCTGAACTAGATGAGCTTGCAGGTATTTTCTCTTGCACACATTTATGCAGTGGAAGAGTGAGGAATTCATGAGGGGCTGACGGCACTTTAGCCTCGGCCCACTTTCCTCTCATTTAGACTGGGAGTGCATGCAGTCCCAGTTTAACATATACCAGCCAGATATCCCCCCTGTCCCCCCCAAATATTTAAAGTGACAAATTGTGTGTGATTTGTTGTTCATTATGAATTTTTTCAATGCAGTAAATAGCACATTGACTTCAGGCCTTTAAAAATCTGATTTTAAGTTTGGATGTTCAATAGCACTATCTTCCAGATGGTTTGGATAGAGACTGGCTCAAATCATCCCCTAAGGATATTTTGTTTTGAAAATGCTTATACTCTACTGCTGAATACTAATGCTAAAATACATCTCTTTTTTTTGAGGCTATTTCTTACTTTTTTTCAGGAGTGTGTGGTTATTATAGATTAAGGTTCTCACTTTTTCCTTCTGTATGTGGATAGCATTAATGTTAGATACTTAGCACAAATATTGTGCTCATTTTTTTTCTGAATATATAGAGGAATAAATAGTTGTTTATTGTATATTAATGCACCTCTATGAAGTGATATGAAAAGTATCCTTGTCAGAAGAAATTCCAGTAGTAGTATTCTGCTTTTGTGTCCTTTTATTGTGTAGATACAAATATCTAATGATCCATCCAGCCAAATAATATGCAACTACGGTGGAATATTTATCAACATTTATGGGTATAAAATGTGCCAGAACCTATGACTGGCAAAAAAAATTCCCCATATCTCCTTTCTGGCCTTATGACCTGTGGTTCATCACCTAGAGATCTTAAAGTCAACAGTTTTTTGCTCCTTGGTGGCTTTGATAATGTATCAGTTTAGTACGTCAGAGATGAGATCAGCACAGATTACAGTAACGCTGAGAGGCAGCTCTGAAATCTTGCTCAGTGTTCTGCTAACAAAACTACTAGCCTTGCTGTCTGAGACACTTATTTGTACACAAAAAGACTATCCGTTCAGTCTTAGAGTTGCTATATAAAAAAGCTATCAGTTCACTTCTAGTCCATCAGTCTCTGTAAGCGATTTTTGCCAGTTTATTCCATTTGTGATGATAGAAGCCATCTGTCTCTCTGTTTTGCATGTCCTCAAATGAGTTCTTACATGTTAAAGAAACCTTTCCCCTTCTAACCTTAATGTGCAGTTGCCGTTTTGATAGAATTTATAACATTTTCCCTTAAAAGATCCTTTTGAACTCCACTATTTCCAAAATATCTGCTTTAATGGGCTGCTTATTTCTAGCTAGAAGCATGATTGAAATGTTTCATATTTCTCCAAGCTGTGAGTATTAAATAATTGATGGTTGGGAACAAATTCCTAAGCTGCAATTTAATCACTTAAATCTCAAGCTGCCATTCATATTGACCAAACTGCTGAAGCACAGCTTTTTATTTAATCAGGATATAATATATTATTTCCAGAACAATTGCTATCTTTCTCCTTCTCATGAGACCCTTATCCAAGAGGCTTGCCTGGTTAATGGCTGAGATGTGGTACACATGAGAAAAATCTGCCATAGGTTGACCTCTGGAAAGGAGGAAAGCATTTATATTTTGTTGGCTTTCCTGTTTAGGATTCTTTGACTGACTTTGGCCTATTGTTGATGAGAGCCCCTCTTTGTGCACAGCAAGCTCACACCCCCCCTTCTGCAGCTCAGACCTGGCGTGTCCCATAAGGGTGGAGTGCTCTGAACTGCAACAATATGAGGTTGCTGATGCTCTGTGGGTCACTGTTTTCTTTGGAGGCAGATGCTTACTGTAGTCTCCAATACAGCAATGGAGTCCCTCACTGAACAGCATGACTCTGGCTGCTAGGACTTCCAAAATACTGTCAAAAATCATTTTTGTTCTTGCTGATACAGCAGAAAGACACAAAGCATGTTGGTGAGGAAATGCAATGAAATAGCGACAGGACAGATATCAGTGGCAACTCACACCTTAGAAGTGTCAGAGGTCAAAACAGGCGAACTTTGGACACTTAATCTGACACACTTCAGTTGTGCTTTGTCTGATTTCTTACAATGCCTCAAAGGGTTTCTTGAGAGATTTCTGATACTTACTACACCAAAAGTTAATAAAAACAAACCTTATATGATTCTATGTAGAATCCAAAATTTCTAAGAAACACAAATGTGGAAATAACTTTTTAAAGCAATTTGCTTTTGTCTTGTGTATTTAACTTGTTTTTATTTCAAGTGCAAGAGCTTCAACCTTTGGTTGAAAAGATATCTTAGTTGTGTGTCTAAGAAAAGTTAGCCATTCTCATATACCTTACATATAAAACAGAGTAATTTATATGTAGAAAATTGGAGCAACCTATATTTGTGTTGGATTAGAACAACCTACAGTTGCAACACTGGAATAATCGAATTGCAATAGGCTGTGGAAATAAGGGAAACACATCCAGCAGTATGCTTGAGAACCCTTGCCAGGAACTTCAGGTATTTAGTATGTGCTGTGAATTAACCAATGTACACATGGGCCCCTTAATTTGCTGATAGGAAAGTGGGTGTCGCAGACAATTCACTCTTGAGAGCTGTAGGAGGAGCTTTTGCTTCTAAGAAAGATGTGTGTCTATTTCTGCTGACACTGGGAAACACTGAGGAGGTATGAAATAGAAGAGCTTGCCAGGAATCCCCGTGCACTCATAGAGCTGTAACAACACTATGATGCCAGCATGGATATTAATATCAAACATCACAATGTTAATAATATGAGGACATGAGACTGAGATACACTGGATGAATTTAAATTTTATCTCCACAGAATATGACACCCCTGTGTTTTCATCTGTTAAACTCATGTGTCTTCAGGATCAGCACAAAGTCTTTCAAAGCGTATGCTTCATGTCAGATAAATAGAGTCAGCATATGATACCTCACAGGAATCCTTGCTCAGATGTGCATGTGCAGAGGTTACCTTAGTAGGCTTGAGCATTAATCATTTACCTAATTTGAATAACATAGAGACACACAGGTATAAATATTATCCTGTATTGTGTTTTGACCCATCAAAAAAACCAAACAAAAAAAAAGACACCCACATTCCTGATTTTTCTGACTGCCTTGGTGCAGCCTAGGAACACATGGAATGGATTCCCCTAGTGTGGGTTGCTGGATGGCATGAATGGCGCTTAAAAGGAGAGGATTTATTGGACTGTGTTGTCTCTAGTTCAGCGGCAATGCTGGCTGTAACCTGTAAATGCTCCTTGTGACTGGGAGAAATTTGAAAACCTATGCACCCACTCTGAAAGAATAGGCTTGTGATGGGGAACATACTTATATTGGTGTGTGAATGCTGGCTGAACAATATTCCTAAATAGACCAGCTGGAAAAAGAAAAGACTTTCTTGGCCAGGAGGAAAAAAGGGTCAATTAAACATAGAATATATCATCAGCTGTTGCTTGCTGATTTTAGCCTGTCATGATAACGCTGTATCAATCATTGATCTCTATGATTAACCAAACTTTTGGTTCCACATACCTTAATGTCCTTGGGTCAGTGAAAGGTCTTCCTTAGTTCCTGGTTCACCAAAGGAAAAGGATGGTTGCTCAAAGGAGTATTCCAAGCATAGCAGGATACTTCTTTACAACAATATACTTTCTTGCAAAAAAGTACGACCATCTGCATGTCTAAGCCTCCTGGGGGTGGAACGGTGGAAAGCTACTTCTCATGGCTGGCTAACGCTGAAGTCAGAAATGCAGACGACTTATCCTACTCAGCTGACTTCCAAACATTTCTGTACACTTTCCAGAGGTGGATGCAGTGCTTAGGTGTTGTCATGCATAGACTTTGTCTAGGTATCTTTCATCTGCTGCAGCAGGAGTTCACTTGGTGCCTGCCTTTTTTCACACTCTTGTTTGGAACATGACTGGTCACCATTGGCGAGGACAGTTTAGAGCAGTGGCCAGCAAGGGGAAGGAGTTATGATGTGAATGGGGAAAAAGGCCTCTCTGTTTCTCCTTCATCTCAAGAATGTGGTTGGAGGTAGGTATATCTACTGACCTTCATCTGCGTAACGTGAGAGGGAAGGAACAAAATTATTTTCTTTATGTTCAGAAGCCCATCAGCCTTCCAACTCATTCCAGCTCAGACCAAAGCTTGACATAAGGCAAGGAATTTTCTTCTCCCCGAAGCTCAAAACAAACAGCAGTTAGAGGGTAGGTTTGACTGAGTTCTCCAGTCTCCTGACATCCCATCCTAACCCTTTCAAGCCACAGTCAGGCCTGTGTTTTGGCACTAGGAGAGAAGGATGCTGTTGTATTGGCAGGTGCTGCTGCTGCTGGGAAAACAAACAACTTCCCGCTGTGGACTGCAGATGTTTGCCTCTCCCACCTCCCCTGGGCATCCTACTTTGAACATGTTGGGAGAGAATGCGGTTTTCTGCCAGTACTTTGTCAGATACTTCAGCATCCTTGGGACTGGAACATACTGCTGACATACAAGATGATGTGTTATTTATAAGTTTGCCTTTGTCCCATTAATCTAAAAATACTTAGATAATGTGACAGAGCTTTACATAGTTTGCCAACACACTTGGCTGAAACTAAAAGTATCTGCTGGAGACAACTGAGAACAGAGCCCTGGGAAGGACTTCTCCACTGGGTTCAGTTAGCTGAATCCCATAAAATATTTTATTCTAACACTATTACAGAAATCAGTATTTGAATTCTAAAAAAGACTTTGATTTTGGGGTTAGTTTGTGGCATTCTGCTTCTGCCTATGGTTAGCCAACCATATTATTGCCCTGCCGAGGAGCAGCCTGGGAGGAAAATTGCTACCTATAATAGACAATTTCCCTATCACAATCACTTCACTCTTGAGGAGAGCTATGCTGTGGGAGGTCGCTGTCTTGCACCTCATGGATTACTCAGCACCTGTTCCATTGTGGAGCTTGGTTTTGACATCTGGGAGAAGTCCCAGGTAAAAACAGAAGGGCATGGGAAATACAGGGATGGAAATTCACCTGGATCACATCCTGAATGCATCAGCCCTTTTTCCACCCTTGTGTACTGCACAGCACCACCTGCCCATCTTTGTTCAATATTTCCTAGGTGTACATACAGAGGTTTACTTAGCAACTAAAGTGGTGTATTAAGCCACTGCAAGTTTATTCAAAATGCTTCAGCTTTTGAGTATGTGTTGTGTCATGGATCTCAACATGTCATTGCCATTTGTCAGAACTATTGCCAGATGTCCAGAAAGCTCTGTTGGATAGCCAAGTACAAGGGAAGGGGAGAAGAGAGGATTGGGATTTGCTGATTCTTCTATTCCCACAGTGCTGGCTGTCATGGGATACTGCAAAATACAAAGAGAGGGAATGTCATGTCCTTTTGCACTGTTAAGCTTTTTTGGTACCCAAACCATTTTGCATCATCTTCTTATGGGCCTTATCGGGTTTGAAACGGTATTTCCTGGAAATACTACTAAAATAATGTTTTTAACAGCAGAGAGCTGATAGCAGCAGTATTTTAAAACAAGCAAAATTTGGGGCCTCAGCCCAGTGGCCTTGCCACTGCCACAAGCACACAGCTTTGATAAAATAATGGATGCCATATGTTGTTTCTTAGAAATGTCATGCAGTTTGAGTAGGAGAATAATTTTCTAATCCAAGAAAGCTCATGGGGAGCAGAAAAGTCAACAAAAATCTCCTTAAGAAAACAGTAACAGCTCCTTACCACTAAGCCCTGCACTTATTTTGCATTTTATTGAAAAATACTTGCAAAAGACATTATCTGGTGACCAAACTTTGTAACTTCCCAAGTCAAGATTCTGACTGCATAAAAGCTCTACCTGTTTCTGCTTTTTGTATGCCATTTCTGAAAAGTATATGGATTAACATATTATATGGGTCTTTACAACTCTTACTAGGCTTGCAAATGATTGGAGTACAGCTTCAGCATTGATTTAAGCTGACAATTATTATTTTCAATGTTCAGTTCAAAAATATGACTTGGTGTAGAAGCCAAAATGCTCTGGTTTTCTCATCAAGTGCTTTTCAGGTAAAAACATTTTATGAAAAGAAAAACATCAGTGGTGTGGAGCCAGTAGATCATAGGATTATGGCCGTTTTGAACTGACATTTTTGGCTATTCGTAACATCGATGTGATCAGTGCTATCTAAACAATAGAGAATAGAACAACCTTGGATATTAGACTAAAACCCAGCAAATGAAAATTTTTCATAGTTCTTTTCCTAAAATATCTAAAACATGTCTAAGCTCTTTAGAATGAAAACAGTTTTGAAGTGTCATTTTTTTTGCCACAAAACTCTTTATGTTTCTTCATTTTCAAACCCTGTCTGTTTTTTTGAACTCTATTCAAACTGCCTTGCTTCTCCCTCCTTCACCATATGCTCTCCTTAGAAAGTGGGGATATCTTTTGGTCTTTTTACTTATCCATGGGAGTGCTTTGTTGTAGATAGTAGGGCTGAAAACACTCCAAAGACAAAATAAAGTGCTTAGCTTTGGATGGTTGAGGGAATTCTTGCTTAGGTAGCGATGCCCCTGCTAATTTAGGAGATGCAGTGACAAATTCCTAAAAGCCCTTTTGAGCCAAAGGGATACTAGTTTTGACTGACATTTCTCAGAAATCAGGGGTTAAGAGGTAAATGAAATCATCCTTCAGGATGGGGAAGACAGTGGGGATAAAGAAAGTTATATCAGCAAGCACTGTAGGACTTTCTTTCATAGTTCTTTTCTCCTTAATCAAATAATTTACTGCTTAAGACCTAGCGTGTGTGTGTGGTGTTGTGCTAATATTTATGATGGGAATGGAAAATTTTTTTTTTACTTGTATCTCTGGAACTGAACACAAAAAACTGCAAATTACTTACAGATTTTTCTTTACTTTACAAATTTTCCAACTCATTTAGCAGTGTGTAACAGGCAACACTTGCCCAGTTCCCTAATGACATAACTTGTACAAAAAAAAAATATGCAAGAGAGTACAGAAGGAGCTGTAGAAGGAAACAGCTCATTTTTTAGAGTAAGGGTGTCAGCAAATGTCATATTAAGGTCTTGGTTTGGCTTGATTTTCACACATTAGTTTGCCCATTATGTATATATATAGGGACATATGGGAGAGTTGCTGCTTGGGGCAGATGGGTCATGTTCCTCTGGGACACTAGGCATGCAGAGTGTACTCTTTCAGATCATCTAAGACTGCAGCAGACAACATGGATGTGTTTGAAAAGGTTTGTCTCCTCTAGCACATTTGCCTGAGTGATTCGGTTATGTATGAGATCATATCTTCATGCTGCCTGCAATTGGGCCATTCTCATTTAATAGTCTTGATAATAAATGGCATATGCATATGCATTTTTAATATAGGCCCAGCATAGAGGAGGCATTCTGTTTTCACACCAGCTGGGAGCTGCCTCTCTACAGATCTGTTTCTGAACTGTGTTGTTTTGAACACTAAAGTTCTGAAGTAATTCCTGTTTTCATACTGAAGACATTTACTGTTAGAAACTTAGTGTATTTGCTTTTTCCTCATGTGACAGGAAAACTTATCAATAGTTGGTAAGAACTGAGTTATAATAGTAAGAAATTATATTTTCTGTTTTCTATTAAAAATGTTTTTTTCAAGTTGTGTTTCTTAGCAGGATAGAAAAGATGGAAAAAATATGTGGCGACTAGTTCACAGAACAGGTAGGAAGTCTCAGGAGGTGCATATGAGCATAAAGCAACCTTAGTTAATATCTTAGGAGTAGACAGTAACTCAGAGTAGTGCTGCACACAACGGACTTTACAGGAACAACTTTTATTTGCCTATATTCAAATTGTCTAACATGCAGAATATAATGATTTTAATGTTTCAAAAAATGTCCCAGTGTGTGAGGTCTTGATTCTGTCTAAGTGGTTAGCACCTTACATTTCTCTGTATATGGAAAGGCAGCATCTTTTCTTTACATTGTCCTACATGACTGTTAGTGCATTTGTTCCATCCTAATTTAGAGGAAAGCATCTTGATTCCTGAATCACCATGAGGTGAAATTTGCTTGATTATGTCCCATTCATGTGCTACCCAGGTGAGTTCCCTGACAGGATCATAGCATTTGTTACTAATGGTAGGGGAGTCTAAGGTTAAGCCTGTCTGACCATATATGGGTATTTGAATAAATGTTTTCACTTCAAATATGTTGAAAAGCCATCAACACATGTATAAATCAGGGAGAGGTTCCGTATGATCTAGCTCCAGGGAAAACAACCGACTATTCACATTTACATGGTTTGGGGCATCACTCTTGAAAAGCCTGTGTCTTGTGCAAGACAGAAGAATTTTGTGTTTCACTGGTTAATGGTTTGCTGCTGCTTCTGCCCTGCTAGTTTGTTTATTAAGCCTTGTGACAAGCCTTCTGACAGGACTTCTGTGAACTTGACTTTGGAAATCATTCAAGACTTGGCCTTTATGAGAGCACAGCTGTGAGCATGCGTTCACCAGATTCCAACCACATATGCATTTTAGAAACTATAGGTGACAGAAGGAAATGGTCAGGATTGTAGGAAAATTCAAGCTGGAAGGGACCTCAGGAAGTGTATCAATTTATGTGATGCCTCTAAAAAGTTACAGTAAGAAGAAAATGCTAAAAAGCTAAGGGTAAAGTCTTGGCAGATAAATGGATTAACAGTTGCTTCACTGAAAAATTTTGTTTCTTAATTGACCTGTTACTTGATTTGAAAATAATTTTGGCTGGCTTTGTCCAGGTTCATAGAGGGTCATAAGATAACAGAAGTAGGAAAGGATCCTAAAAGGCCTTCAGCTGAACCTCCTGCTGAAGCAGGGGTAGCTATGAGATCAGACTGATGAGACCACCAGATCACACTAGGACTTTGTACAATCAGATCTGGAAAACCTCCAGGGACAGAGACTGGGCAACCTGCTCCTCTGTCTACTCTCTTCATGAGTGAAATTATTTTTCTGAAATCTAGTCTGAATCTCCAGTTTCAGAGAGAATTGCCCCTTGTCTCTCATCCTTCTGCCATGCAACATTGAAGAGCCTGGATCCATCTTCTCAGCTGCTTCCCTGTAGGTACTGGGGGCTGCTGTTAGACTACTATGGAGCCACCCCACGTCCCTCAGCCTTTTCTTGCAGGCAGGGCAACTGCTCCAGCCCCAATCAGCTTGGGGTGCCTTGCTCAATTCATGGCAATTCATCAATGTCTGTTCTGTACTGAAGGGCCTGAAACTGGAAGCAATATGCTAGATGTGGTCAAAAGTACTGAGTAGAGGGGAATAATCCTGGTGCTATCATTTGTAGGTTCAGGATCTTCATCTGGCGATTACTTTGATTTTAATATTTAAGGAAACAGTTTTGTGTCTACTCTGAATTCCAACATTTCAACAATCAGTCATGTCTTCTATGTATTGGTGTTCTCATTAAATATGTACAAATGGCACTTCTGAATAGTGGAAGTCACACTGTGTCATTTCTTTGGCTGAAATTAGTTAAAAAAATCTAATAATGTGTTTCATGACATTATCTTTAAGGAATGAAAAAGATATACTGCCTTGTACTTGCTCCATTCAGTGCTTAGCTAGCCAAAAATGTCTACTGCCTGTATATGACAGTTATTAGATAAGAATTTGAAGATTTTCTGCAGAATTTATTTGTAAAGCTGATTTTACTTCATTCAGTTTTAGAGACATACTCTAGTTCCATTTAAATGAACTTAAGAGCCAAATATTTTAAGTACCTTAGTGGATTTCTAACTAATTATATGTTAATTGAAATCTTATTTATGCCAGTAGAAGCAAGCTGTAATATAAGAGAGTTCATTTCTATCAAAAATATTATTTTCTAACACATAATACCATCTGAAGACATTATCTCTTTGTTTGATTCCTTCTTATTACATATTACTTCCACTAGGAAACTGAGGAGTCGGGCATGAACTAACGTAGATAAAATAAGAACTGATATGTACTCCAGTTGAAAGTCATATGCTATTGAACCATGGTTGCTTTAGAGCTCAGAAATTTCTGTTAGCTTACATGTCAGAAAAAGCCTGAACAAAAACCCAATTAAAAATAAAGTAATTCAGTGTTCATGAAAGCTGCTGCTGGACTGGCAGTTCTGACAAATAAAATCTTGCTTTTGTCAAAGGGGAGATGGTTATTGCATGCAAAGCAACAATATAAACTTATACACATTATCTGCTAATATTCTTCAAACCTCACCTTGAGGAGGAAGTAATAGTTCTGTTTACATGCCATCCTGTCTACATCATACACTGAAAAAAACAGCTAATTTGGCCAGTTATTTTCATAATCTTCTAAGAGAGAGTCCATTAACTAGGAATGAGTGAATAATTGATTTTTTGTTTTGGTAGCTAAAAGGAGACAAGCATATGGATGTAATAGAAATAACAACATTTTAGTTGTTTTCATAAAAAGGAATGTTTTTTAGCTTCAGAGGAATAAAAACATATTCTCTTTTGTAACTGGTAATAAATGACAGAGAAATGAAGATCCACATTCATAACGTCTATCACTTCTGCGGTAGTTTTATAATTAGCCAATTCACCTATTGAGAGACATAATTTCTGATTTTCTTCTGCAAAAACTGAGTGACACCACATATCCAGGAAAGTTTTCCGTTTCCTCCTGTGTCTTCGGGAATAAGTAGGTTGCAATTGAAAGTCCCATAATGTTTCAGTAATTCTGACCTTGAGAGTCACTGACTTTAACTGATGGACATAATCTACACAAGGAGACACAGAGCAACACACCTCAGTATTCTCCACACCGGGGCACTGACAATGACAATCTCTAGGAGGAGACAATAACCTGAGAAGAATATTCTGCAGCCAATGTTAAGACCTGAGTTTAGGCTCTGAGCCTTGGAAAGAGTGATCGAACTACAATGCTATTGGCTAAATAAATCTGTCTGTGTTGGCAGTATCTGTGAATGAAGCCCGTCATTTGCTCAGTGTTTATTCCAAGTGAGTTAAAATGTTTCTGAATTGCTGAGTAAGTTTATCTCAGAAGGAATGGAGCTTCACCATTTTAATTTTGCCTGCTACTGCTAGGTGAAACTGTATAATTTTGACACCTGCAAGAAGCTTCTTTTCCCCTCCCCCCCCAATTTTTGGGAAAAAAAAAAACAAACAACATATAGCTTAATCTCTACCATTAATGCATTGCAGTCTATACTTAGAAGATATGAGAAATATTTTGAGCCATATGCCTCACGTACTAGTGTTGCTTAAGATCTGTAGGCAGAGAGTACAACCACAGATTTTGCAGCCTCCAATACTACTTGTCAAAAGAAGGATACAAAGAAACTCTGAGTTCATGTACACAAGCACTGCAAGAACAGGATAAACTTACCTGTAAGGAAAGTGTCACTCACCTCTGGAAATATATCCTACTTTGAACATTCAGCCTCAAGTGCCAGAAGATAAAAATTAACAGTATGAGTTAGTCAAGTCTGGGTTTACTTTAGGAGTATAAGCAATTTTTAGCCATTGGCTCTGTACCACAAATCAATGACTCTCTAGAGTCATGCAGCTGCTCTTTTCAGAAAAATCCTGTATATCTGGGGAAACATATCCGACATGACCTGCAATGCAGAAATGCACCATATCACTGCAAATGCGAGAGTTTATGTTGCTGAGATATTTTTTTATATATGTTGTGTATAGTATCTATAGCATTTAATGACAGAACATCTATGAATAGCACATTTGAAAGTCAGCTTATTAATTAAGTTTACAACTTGAGGTCAATATATTATGTTTGTTTACATAATTTTTTGGCACTTCAGAGCTAATCAAGTGTCTTGACAGGAAGAACGTAATGTTTAAGTCTCTGGGCAAAAACTTTGATGAATACCTGTTACATGATTCCCACAATGGATACAAACTTGATTCATGCACTTATCTTTCACAAGCAACATTTTCATAACATTTCTAACAAAATAACCTTCAAAATGGAATGCTAAAATTACACAAAATTAATTTTATTTATTTTTCTTCAATAGTTGTGAAAACTCAGTTTGCAGAAGAATTCTAGATAATTTGTGTAGAGAAGGTATTTAGCCAAGATCTCAGCCCCAAAAACCAAATACATTTAACATTCTAACTTCCATGCTCTTGCCATTTTTCCTACATCTTCTTTTTTATTTACCTGAAAGTCTTTCTTAAAACTTCAGTTTCTGGAAGGATGTGAATAGATGAGGTCATAGCTCTTATGTTAAAAGAGGAAAAAAAAAAAACAAACAAAAAGACCTCCCCAAACACTTATGTGGTTTTCAAGCATCTACGTTTTCTGAGAGAATCAGAGACTGTCTTGCAGCATGGTGGTAATGGCAGATGGGGCATTACATTTTGTCCTAAACGAGCTGTTGCATGTCTGACCTAGGTTCAGAGGTAAGTGTGACACGGCTACGCCTTGGGCTGCCCAGCACCTTCGCTGGTGGCCTGTGCATGTGTTTGAGCATCTGTGTACACACATGTGTGTGTATAGTGTATTTGGGGGCCAGGGGTGGGGGCACTTTCCCAAAAGGTGTTTAGTGGTGTTTAGGAGAGGTGCACCAAAGCAATGGGGTCTAGAGTTCCTGACTACTACTTTGACCAGGTGTTAGTAGTATCTAACAACATAAAAATACAAATTAGTATGTACGCATGTGTGTCTGTGTCTGGACTATGAGTTACTGTGTGAATAAGTGTTTTTGTTTCTAGGGCAGTGAGACGGATATAATTGCTGACATACAGCTTTGGTGTTTCTTAATGGCCAGTTTCGTTGGCCCACGCTCAATGTAGTGCATGTTGTGAAAGCACCTTCAGAGTGCATCGTGCCTGTCCAGTACATATCTAATAGTCTGGGGCACCTAGTCAAGCTTTGTGTGTCCCGCTCCATGAAGCAGTCTTTCCTTCTTCTCTATTGCAACACTGAATATTGAGAATGTTAAACCCACCCCCTTTTGCCAAAATCCTAGCCTGTGTGGTTGTTAAAAAGTTACCTGAAAGTGCTCTAAAAGCACCTGTAGTTAAATAAAAATTGTTGGACAATTTCTGTTCTCCCCCTATTTGTAAAACTTCTAGTGTTTCTGCCTATCTCATAATTGCCTGCCTCTGATGGGTGTTTAGGAGTATCTGTCAATAATTATATTGAGAGTCCCCAGGTTTGCAGAATCACTAGAATCACTGTCTGCAAATGTCTCTGCCAAGGGTCAGCTGCATGACAATTTTGACAAAGCTCTATTTGCTGCCAGTGGCTGGGTAAATAGCATGGTTTGCTTGCTTGGTTTGGTTTGTTTGCGTGTTTTTCTTGTTTTTTTTTTAATGATACTCACCCTTTCTTTTCTCCCTAATTTTTTGTTTTGTCATCTTTGTCCTCCGGAACACATGTGGTGGTTGACAACACAGAAGTATAACAGTTTAATGCAGCCCTGATCAGTGTGACTGATTGACCACGTCTGAGTACTGAGCTATGCAGACCAGTACTAGTGGACACCTTAAGAGCTTAAACATGCTTTGTTCCCTTCTAAGTTTCTGACTGTTTAGCATTGATGTAAGCCATGGAAGAGCTACTAAAATGCAAAGACAGAAGATGGTAATTTAAATAATTTGGTTGAGACCTTATTCTAGGATTTCAGGAGACTTCAGTTTTTCAGAAGCTAGACACTGACCTGTACAGCTGTACTCTCCTTGTAATTCTACCCTGCCTCTCGATACAGATTCGGAAAAGTGAATTTCTGGAGGGGAGCTTCCAAAAAAGGGGGATAACTCCATTTGAGCTCAGCCAGAGTTGTCGCTGTGTTTCCCAACAGCACTTCTTCTGTTTTGCCTCCTTTTCTCACTGAGGCTCATTTTCAGTCTATAGAGGAAGTCTGCAATTGGCTTTGAATGAAAATGCAATTTAGTCCTATTTAAAATAGGTGATCATAAAATCAGTTCATAAGCAGCTGCAGTAGTTTCCCATGTTATCACTCCTTCAGCTCCTCTTCTGTAGGCTACCATGTTCCAGCTGAACATGGTAGAAGATCATAGCAGTGCTTCTCATGCAAAGTCTCAAGATAGGCCAGAAATTATTTATATTTACTTGGTTAACTTTGCACTGAGATAAATAAGCAGGAATGGCTCTGCTCTGAGGATGATAACTTTCTGCAGGCAGGTAAGATGTAGTATCAAACACTGGAAAGATCGTAACTTCTTGCAGTGCTCCAGCTGTATCTTCAAATCATGCCTGCTCCTGACTTTTCAAGTCTTTTCATGTTGCTAAAATGTTGTCAAGAGAATTTAGGATTGGGCGGGGGGGGGGGGAAGATACACACATATCTGGATAAGCTTTACTTATGGTCTGACCCAGCTCAAGAGCAGGATCCGTGCTGCGTGTCCATAGGGAGCCCAGGCTACGTAGTTGGCAACGAGCCCTCTGCCTTGAGAGTTTTTGAGTTTCATTTTTGGCAAAACACCTTGCATAACCACTTTCACCAGATAAGAACAACATAGACACAACCTGGTGCTGTCCCCCAGTGCTTGGGAATCAGAGGTTTCTTGGTTGCCCAATACTTGTATATGGAGAGCCTGGAAGTGGATGGTTTGTTATAGTTCAGCTGCCTGACCTCAACAGTCTTTGAAGTTTGTCTTAAGATTTTTTAAAAAAGGAGGAAATATTTTTATGAAAATGAATGCTTGTGGCATTTGATATTTAAATATAAAACTATGTTTATATCCTATAAATGAGAAAAGCTGAGAAGACAGGAAGATGTGTGTGGTGTTACTGCTCCCCAGGCGAAGCCGTGTTGTCCCCCTCCCACTTTACCTCTCTCTTATACACAAACTACTGAAGCTGGTGCCAGATTTTAAAATGTCAAAAGTTTCAAAATTGGAACTAATTTGTACTTCTGGAAGTGTTAAATAGGAGTGAAGAAGCACACACCAAAGATGGGGGGAGTCTTATCACTGAGGATGGGAGGTAGAATGTAGGATGCAATTTAGAAATCTACTGTAGAAATAATCCCTTTCCAGGTGGGACTGGAGAGATTTCTGGTGCTTTGTGGAGGACTTTGACAGTGTGTCACCACAACTATTCAGAGTGCTATGTGCTGTCATTTGGGAGGTGACAGGGGGTTACACTATTAGGAGAGCCTCAAAGTGACTAAGGCATTGTGGTAATGGATATAGATCCCAGCCGCAGTCAGGATCAAATGGAAGATAAATGGGCTTCTGTTATGCTTAGCCCATTTTCCAGGAAGCAGACTTCACTCAAGTTTGACAAGCACTTTGATGAGAGGGAGGTTTTGTTTCTTCTTCACAATATGCCGGTACATACCATATGTCTGTCTCAGACTCCCAGGGAGAAGAAAAGATCCAATACAGTGTTTCCAGGCGCCCTAGACCGGGCATCCCCAAGAGGGCTCTACACTGTACTAGCTTTGCACTTTCTGAAGGGCTGATAAGAAAGTAATGTATTCTATAAATACACTTTTGTGGGCACATGCAAACAGCAAAATGCAATGTTAACATTTAATAGCTTGTAAATAAAAAATCTATTACTTCTTATGAGCAAAGCTGACTTGTTAATTTTATAAGTAAGGTTGAACAAATGATCAAAAGTAATCCCGTCTTGATCCTTAGTGAGAAGCTGATAAATAAAATGAACAAAAGATGCTTTTGGAACAAGGATGCTGCTTTGCCTTGTAAAATTCTTTACTTGTTTAACAGCCCTGTGCAATATTTAAATTTAGTTTTCTGACTGATATGCAATCTTTTCAACAAAGAGTACAAGTCAGCAAATCAGGCTTTGATTTTGTCGCTTTAGTCTTCGGATAATTTAAAGATTAATAAAGTCATCCATCCCAAGCCTTCCACCTTCTAGGGAAAATGCCTAGTTTGAAAGGAAAGCAAAATATTCCAGAATTTCTATCTGTCCACTCCAAAACACAAGCTGAATCCCCACAGGCTGCTAAAAAAAGGAGCCTCTTGCATGCTACACAAAGGGCAAGTTCAGCTCACAAAGCTATTATGCATAATTTACATGGATGTTCCACAAAGTCTGCTTGGGAATAACACAGAGGAAAAATTAATTACATGCTTTTAATATTCATTAAACCTTTTTTTCCCTCTGAGCATGTGTTGCAACTTCAACAGTACACTTCTAAAACTGCATAAAACCAAGCACAACAACTAGATGAGGATCATGTATCATTGAAATATGACAGTAAAGGAATACTGCCTCCAGGTCAGCTCAGCTCCTGGCTTTGGGCTTGTGGGTGGCAGAGAGGATGAGGCAGCTGCAACCAATTCACTGTCTGCATGCACCCTGCTGTATGGGAAACGGGAGGATTCCCTTGATGTTGCTTTTAAGGAAAAATGAATCATCACTTGTTCCTACAGGTGAAGGAGCTCCTATCTTTCCAGAAGGGACCATTCTGAGACAGTAGTACCGCAGATGTCTTGCACAAAATACGTTCAGGTCTTGATTACCCTTTACAGAAGATATGGATTTTTTTAGAATAATAAAACATCCCACTGAGACATGAGACATATGCTTATCTAAGGTAGTTTGTAAACATGGCAGTTACAGGAGAGTTTATTTTTCATCCCGAGCACTCTCTGAGCAAACAGGAAATACATACCTCAACCTCTACATTCATCGTGCAAGCAGAAATGCTGCAAATTATTATGCCTGCTTTTTGTAGTTTTGTTCATATGATTTTTTTCATTGCTTTCTGTTCCTGAAATTAAGAACAAAACACACTTTTGAGGAAGAGAGGTCAGAAAGTGGGAAGAGTGTTTTAAAACCTTTAAAGAAGATACAAAACGAATATTGGTGCAAGACTAGCGATACTTCCAAAAGATTAGATGGTTGCAACAACAGTCTTGTACTACAGGTTCAATTTCCGGGTCTGCTAAAAGCTTTCTGGGTAAACTTATGCAAGCCACTTCATCTTTTTGTGCCTTAGTTCCCAATCTGCAATAGGAGGATAGCAGTGTTTTCTTCCTGTCAGACTTTATATGTTTGAAAGCTCCTCGAAGCAATGGGCATCTCTATGTAGTGGCTGGCTGTTAAATGATGATGAATTTTTATGCAGTGATGCTGAGAATGGGAAGAAAAGGTGGGTTAGATTTAGACCTACAAAGACATAAAAATTTTTACTTTGCAAACACATAAAAATATTTTCGTTCCTGAGTCACGACATGAGGATTAAAGATGGAATATTTTTATAGATAAAATGTTATATGTTGAATCATTTCAGCATTATGATGCATTATGGAACTACATTATTTCAAGGATTTTGAAGCTCGGCCACCACTGCAAGGCCAGGCTGTGCATCCTGTGATGCTCTGGTAGTCCCAGGACTCCTGGAAGGCACTATCTATCTTACTCATGCAGCAGAGAAAAAATTTTGCATCATAATATTTGCCCTCCATTGACGGATCCCATTCCATACTGCAGAGCAGAGGGAACCTGAGTTAGAGCCCTCACTGTGCAATGTGAGTACCAGAAGGTACCACACAGACAAAGGGAACACAGGAGGAATTGATAAAAGACAATATCTGGCAGCTCTTTCAGTGAACACTGTTCTGCCCTAAACACTGATTGAATAAGGCAGGCTGTCATAAATGTTTGCAACCGTGTAGTTAATAAAGACTGTAACATAGCACTTGTTGTCAAGGCTTCCAAATTAAGGTTATGCACAATCAACCTGTGGCATTCCCTGATTTCTAAGAAAAAGTATTTAGTACCTTAACATTTTCCAAGGAATCTTTATTTTTTATGTCAGTTCTTTCTGTCTTTCAGAAAGAAAAAATATTACAAGGCTTTATTTTTTAGTCCCTTCTTAAAAAAATCTAATTTATTGCTACAAAGTTCATTGAAGTATTCCTCCTTCAAGGACTGGGTTCTTTAATTCTTCTTTAACCTTTTAGCAAATTAAAAAATATAATCACTTTCATACTAATACCTAAATTTATGTACAAATACTTAATTAATCCACAATCCATCATCCGCTGAAAATGGTAAGACTCTTTTCCTTTATCCCACTGAGATCATATAGGTATTGCTTCTGCAGACTGCTATTATCTCACATGATGTTTATGTTTACAATTATTTTTTCTGTAATTGTGGTGCCTTTAAGGTAAAACTGAATAAAATGTGAAATCAGTCTGCATTGTCCTGACTTAAAAAGATGAGGTTTATAAAGTAAGAAATAGTATGAGATTTGTGAAACAATTATGAGAACTCACAATACTATATAGAATATATATCTGCAGGATATTACTTGGCTTGCGGCAGACATGCTTAACTTTAAGACAGAGTTAGTCTGGATTTTTGAAAGAAACCTGCCCATTTAATGGAAACCTCCTCTGAATGGAGTCTTAATCTGCTTTGGAAAATAAAAATTATTAATAATCACACTTGTGAATGGTGCTGTTCTGCATTTCTGGTACATTAGTTTGCAAAGCTGTAGAGATTTCAGAGATCTCTATTTTCTTCTCTTGCTGACCAGTGTACTATCTAAGAAAAATTAAAATGAAAACAAATATGAATTTTTATGGCATCCTTAGTTTCAGTCATACACTGCTAAATTCTTCAAATGGCCCTGAACTGCTCAGGCTCAATTTGCTGAAAAAAACCAAAAACAAACAAACCAAAACCTCTTGCTTGTATTTTTGTATGAGCCAACCCTTTCTAAACAGAAAGTGAGGGCTTAGTGATTTATTCAGTTTCTTAGAAGTTGCCAGCAGCAATGCACCTAATGAATTCCACACTCCAGCAAACGTGCACAGCCACTTTCCTGCTGGGGCACAGGTAGGAGATCCTTTTTCCCTTTATCTCTACTAGCTAATCTTGGCTGGTAACAGAAGTGACCTTCAGTTCCAATTGAGAACAGATGCAAAGGACTGAGAAGTATGCATGACTGCTTGATGCTTATTAAAAGTGTTACCAGACTTTCAGAGGCCTACTTAAACTTGACCTTGATATGCTTCAGCTAAGTACTGAAAGCTCAGTACCTTCAGTTCAAAACAATGAGCAGTATCACATTGAGCTTTCAGGAGAACTGTTTTGATTTTTTTTAGCTGAATATAAAAGACTAGTAAGTTCAGAAACAGGTTCAGTTCTAACAGGCTTGGAAAAAAACAAGGAATCATATTTATCTGAATCAGTCTCCCTGAAAAAAAAAATAAATAGAAGTATTTTATGGTAAGTACCCATATTTCTTATTTCCAGTCATGCTGGAGATAAGGGATTGCAAGCACTCCCGTAATTAGTTATTTCTGGACATGACAAGAGCCATAAAAAATGGTAATAATGAGAAAGAACCTTTTGGAGCCAGTTCAAAATAATCTGTGCACATGTCCTGATGTTTAAACAGGACTGTTCCAACAACTATGCTCAGAAAGTGCCTCAGTCAAACTTTCAGGTCTTAATTCCTTGCCAGCTTCTTCCTTGACCCCAGAGGGTTGTAACTTAATGTTGTCCTATATCAGGCTACACACTTTTCCTCTCTTGAAAGATTGCAGATCCTCTGTCACAATCTATCACTTTATTGTAGAAAAGGTATGAGTCTGAGAGCCACACATACTGGTCCCATTCTTCTAAGCAGAAAATGCTGACAACTATTTTCTTGTTCATCTTTTTCACAATAGCTAGGGAAAAAAAAAAATTATAAGCTAATTGTGTGCTTCAACTTGCCTCTGAACTGCAGGTATGGTTTACCTCGACCTTCTTAGAATCCCAGGTGTATGACATTATCTGGATTCTGGGAGGAAACACTATTTCTTCCCACTCTTAGAGTGTTTTGGAAAACATCTGTTGCAAACTGCTGCAGCTTCAGCTGTGAAGGTAGTTTCCCTTTCTATCAGAGGAGATCATAAGAATCATAGAACATCCCAGGTTGGAAGGGACCTCAAAAGATTATCATCTAACCTTTTGTGGGAAGGGGAACCTAGGTGAGATCATTTAGCATCCTGTCTAATCGCATCTCTAAAATCTCTAGTGATGGGGCTCTATCACATCCCTTGAGAGAGGTTGTTCCAGTGAATGATGATTCTTACAGTCTGTAAAAAATGCGTTATGTCAACATGAAACTCCTTCCAGTGAAACTTGTACCCATTGCCCCTTCTCCATGTGGCTTTTTGTGAAGAGAGAGCCTCTGTCCTCTTTGTAGCTGCCCTCTAAGTATTGGAATACCTCGATGAGATCCCTCCTGAGTCTTCTCTTCAGGGAGAAAAAACGTAACTCCATCAGTATTTCTAGTAGGGCAGGTTCCCCAACATTTTGGTCATCAGATCTTAGTCAAATAAATAGATTAGTCAGGCCTGGAATGTTTGCACACCTTGTTGCCTAATAATAAAATACGATAAGCCCAAATTAGAAGTTTATGCAAAAAAAGACAAAAAAAAAAAGATTCAAAGAATAGATATAATTTAATTTAGTTGCATTAAATATAATGTATATACATTTAAAGAGATCCTTACATTTTTATATTGTATTACATTTAATATGTTATTAATATTTTATAATTTATATAGTATATACCTTATATTTTAGTTAGCTATAAATTGTCAACATGTAGAGCATCACTAGGTCAAAGCAGGAAAGTCAATGCATACAGCAAACATTTCAGTAAGGACCATAATGTCTGGGGAAGAAAAAAGTAATTTGCCTAAGAAATGTTTGTTTTATGAAGTAAGGTAGATATGTCAAGGGATCTGCTGCCATTTCACCCCTGTAAGCAATCCAGCTTTCTTGCTTTGATGTGGAGATGTTACTGACCAAGCAGAGCAAAGAAGAGTGTGGCTGGGAGAAGGAACTATCCAAAATACCTGTCCGGCAACTTCACAAATACGCTATGACTGAATTTCTGCTGGTGTGTTTAATTTATGTTGTTTTGGAAGTGCTTTCTACTGAAAACAAAAGCATCACTGCAGCTAGTGTAATCCCATTAGCCCAAGAGGTTCCTGAGGCTGGAGCTGTCAGAAATATATTTCAAGTGTGTTTCAGCTTGAGAAGCAGCTGGAACACATGAGTAAATACATCTGAACATGGAGGCACCCTCTCATTTCAATTTAAGATGATGTACCACTCCATAAAAAAACTTATTCAGAGGCATCCTGAGATTCTTGGCTTGAAAACTGCAGCACTAAAATTGGATGAGCAATCCATAGAAGAATTTAATGGACACTGTATCCAATACAAAATATCAGGAGATAAGTACATACAGCAGCTCCCCAGAACGTGCTTAGTTGTAGGCGATTCCCTTCTCAGGGTAACTGAGAGTCCAATACGCTAGACAGACTATCCTCTTGTAGAAGTCTGCTGTCTCCCTGGGGCCTGGCTTAAGGACACGGTAGGAAACTTCCTAGCCTGATGCGGCCCTCAGACTACTACCCATTACTGCTCTGCCATGCAGGTAGCAATGAAACTGCAATGCATAGTCCAAGGGTGATCAAAAGAAACTTCAGGGCTTTGGGACAGTTGGTAAGGGAATCCGGAGCACAGGTTATTTTCTCCTTTCTCCTTCCAGTTGTGGGCAGCGACATTGGAAGAAACAGATAGACACAGTCTATTAACATGTGGCTCTGTGGCTGGTGTGACCACTACAGTTTTGCGTTTTTTGAGAATGGGATTGGCCTACACAGCACCAGGCCTGCTGGCATCAGATGGGATTAACTTTTCTCAAAGGGGGAAAAGGGCCTTTGTATGTGACCTAGCAGGGCTCATTGACAGAGCCTTAAACTAGACTTGAAGGGGAAGGGGGATAATATCAGGCTTACCTGCGGCAAGCTGTGGGATGACATGCCAAGGTTAGAGGCATAGGGTGCTAGCAAGGGCCCTCAGCCTGTTGCTCTGAGATGTGTTGCCTACACTGCAGCACACTTGAAGTGTTACGGATATGAGACAGGGGCTCCTGAGGTAACAGGAGCCAACATGGAAACACCAGTGAAATACTTCAAAGGAATTAAGAGGTATTCCTCTAAGAATGTGACAGGGCCGACAGCCCAGCTGAAGCACTTCTATATCAATGCATACATCATGGGCAACAAACAAAAGGAGATGGAAGCCACCATGCTGCTGGAAAGCTATGACATAGTTGCCATTACTGAAACTTGGTGGGATGAATACCGTGACTGGAGTGTGACTATCGATGGCTACAGGCTGTTCAGAAGGGACAGGTGAGGAAGGAAAGGCAAAGGCATTGCCTTTTACATCAAGAAGTAGCTAGGGTATGAAAAGCTGTCTCTGAAGAATAGCCACAAGCAGGTTGAAAGCTTATGGGTAAGAATTGGAGACAGAGGCAACAAAGGGAACCTTGTGGTTGGTGTCTACTACAGGCCATCTGGTCAAGGGAAGCCTATTGATGAAGCCTTCTTACTCCAGCTACAGGAGGCATCATGCTTGCAGGCTCTCATCCTCCTGGGGGACTTCAACCACCCTGACATCTGCTGGAAAAGTAACACAGTAAGCTATAGTCAGCACCCTGAATTTTAGCAAAGCAAAATTCCAGATGTTCAAGGAGTTAGTCAATAGGACTCCTTGGAAAACTGCCTCCAGGGACAAGGGAGCAGAACAGAACTGGCAGATCTTTAAGGACGTTTTCCGTAAAGCACAAGAGCTCTCAATACCCAGGTGTAAGATATCAGGAAAGGAAGGGAAGAGGCCAGCATAGATAAGTGGAGATGTGCTGGTCAAACTAAAGGGCAAGAAAGAAGTGCACAGGCAATGGAAGCAGGGACATGTATCCTGAGAAGAGTATAGGGACACTGCCTGGTTGCGTAGGGATGGGGTCAGGAAGGCCAAGACACAGCTGGTGCTGAACTTGGAAAGGGATGCAAAGTATAATAAGGGCTTCTACAGGTATGTCAGACAGAAAAAGAAGGTTAAAGGAAGTGTGAGCAAGACTGGCAAACTGGTAGCAACAGATGAGGAGGAGGTTGAGGTACTCAACAATTTTTGTGCTTCAGTCTTCACTGGCAACCTCTCTTCCCACACCTCTTGACTGGATGGACTGCAAGATTGGGACTGGGGGAGCAAAGTGCTTCCCACTGTAAGAGATCATCAGGTTCATGAATGCCTGAGGAACATGAACGTACGTACATAAGTCTATGGAACCTGATGAGATGCATCCCAGAGTCCTGAGGGAATTGGTTGATGTAGTTGCCAAGCCACTCTCCATGATATTTGAAAAGTCATGGCAGTTAAATGAAGTTTCTGGTGAGTGGAAAGAGGGAAACACTGCACACACTTTTAAACAGGTTACAAAGGAGGACCGTGGAAACTACCTACCTGTCAGCCTCACCTTTGTGCCTGGGAAGATCATGGAACAGATCCTCCTAGAAGCTATGCTAAAGCACACGGAGGACAGGGAGGTGATTTGACACAGCCAGCACGGCTTCACCAAGGGCAAGTCCTGCCTGACCACCATAATGGTGTTCTATGATGGAGTGACAACATAAGTGGACAAGGAAAGAGCTACGACTGTCATCTATCTGGACTTCTGTAAGGCTTTTGACGTGGTCCCCCACAACATCCTCCTCTCTAAATTGGAGATATATGCATTTGATGGGTGGACTGTTTGGTGGATAAGAAATTGGTTGAATGTTGTGTCCAGAGGGTAGCGGTCAACAGCTCAATGTCCAGATGTAGATCAGTGACGAGTGGTGTCCCTCAACGGTCCATACTGGGACCAGTACTGTTTAATATCTTTATCAATAACATAGTGGGAGCGAGTGCACCCTCAGCTAGTTTGCAGACACCATCAAGCTGAGTGGTGTTGTTGACATGCCTGAGGGACGGGATGCCATCCAGAGGGCCCTGGACAAGCTCAAGAAGTGGGCCTATGTGAACAAACCAAGTGCAAGATCCTGCACCTGGGTTGGGGCAACCCCGGTATCAATACAGGCTGGGGATGAAGGTGTTGAGAGCAGCCCTGCCGAGAAAGACTTGGGGGTACTGGTGAAAAAAAAGCTGGACATGAACAAACAGCATGCTCTTGCAGCCCAGAAGACCAACTGTATCCTGGGCTGCATCAAAAGGAGCGTGGCCAGCAGGTTGAGGGGGGTGATTCTGCCCCTCTACTCCGCTCTGGTGAGACCCCACCTGGAATGCTGCATCCAGCTCTGGAGCCCTCAACACAGGAAGGACATGGACCTGTTGGAGCGGGTCCAGAGGAGGGCCACAGAAATGATCAGAAGGATGGAACACCTCTCCTGTGAAGACAGGCTGAGAGAGTTGGGATTGTTCAGCCTGGAGAAGTCTCTGGTGAAATCTTATTCCAGCCTTTCAGTACTTAAAGGGGGCTTATGAGAAAGATGGGACAAACTTTTTAGCAGGGCCTGTTGCAATAGAAGAAGGGGTAATGGTTTTAAACTAAAAGAAGGTATATTTACAGTAGCTATAAGGAAGAAATTTTCTACAATGAGAGTGCCGAAACACTAGAACAGGTTGCCCAGGGAGGCGGTCAATGGCCCATCCCCGGAAACATTCAAAGTCAGGCTGGATGGGTCTCTGAGCAACCTGATTTGGTTGAAGATGTCCCTGCTCCCTGCAGGGGCATTGGACTACATGACCTCTAAAGGTCCCTTCCAACCAAAATTATTCTATGATTGTATGGTGCTATGATTCTATGATGTCATATGGGCAGATGCTGTGTGAAAGGAAGATATTGTGGCTGTTCATCAGATGGAGAAGCACAAGGAAAAAATTATAAGAAACATTATGTGATATTACCTCTTATGCACCCTTTTACAAAAGCTTTAAAGAAACAATGCTGTGCACACACATTTAATAGTATCCAAAGCTAGGGACCTAAATATGAACGCAAGAGACTAAATATGGAGCCTAATTTTCCTAAGTCACCCACAAGCTTAGTTAGATGTCTGTATTTATTTACCCCCACAATCCATCTGCTTCTGGGTAGTCAGAAGAAAGGTCTAGTGATATGTGTGTTCTGTGGGGCTGCCTGTTGGCAAAATATTAATTCAGGAAATGCCACAATCATTTGATGTAGTAATAAGCATTGGAAATTAAGACAGAATGAACCTGTTTTCGCTCTAGTCATGAACTGGACAGTAGCTGTTGGAGTTAATCACAGTGCAGGGAGATAATGCCTGTGAATGTAAATGGTAAGAAATGAGGAAGGATGCTTTTAAGCTGTTCTGAATTAATTCGTAGAACTCACTGATGCAGAATATTATCTGTGTAGAAATTATAGGTTAGTCAGTCTCAACACTCCACAGCAAAACCTGAACAGTTGATGAGGTCTCCAGGGAATACCTCCTATCCTAACCTTGTAGTTCTGTGCTTTATGTACATTATTGAACATTTTGTGCCTTGTTCTCAACAAACCAATGAATATCACCTGAGGACATGAGGTTACATGCCGCCCGTGATATTTTTACGCCTTTCTTTCCAGATAGAAATATTTACTCTCTGGGGCCTATATTTCTGTTTAATATTTTGGGTTTTTGTGTTTTGTTTAATTTTTTTTTCCCCTTCTTTGCTCTACATGCATCCCAGACACAAAGCCATGTTAATTCCTGTGGAGAAGAAATAAACCTAAAAGTGTTCACTAGCTCTTTTTGCTGGATTCTGCTAGCTTTTGTCAGGAAAATGAGACAGCAGAAATCCCCCATGCAAATGTTCCACTGATGCAGAGTCTCTGAGGTCTGTGAACCCGTTACATGAAATGTTGCACTGTCTGGTGGCAGGGTACGCCATGGCTAGTGGGGGCATGCACTGGCTCCTCAAGTCTCCTCTCTTTCCCTGTGCCAGCTCATGTACGACCCTCGTGATTTCATGGTTAACAGCAAAAAAATCAAGTTAGTAATCTTAAACTTCACTTTCTGATGTGAGTAACAGAAGAATGGAATATACTTATTTCCCTCATTATTATTCATGTTATGAATGTAAAATGTCTCATGCCTACTTAAAAATTCCTGCACTGATGCTGAATGAGGTGCTAGCCTTTCATACACTGCCTGTGAAACTTGGTCTATTTAAAAATGCTCCTTTGTCCTTAAATTTATTTTGAAGAATAGCCCAAAGCTTTCAAAAATAAATACTTCTGGACTCACATGTATGCTAGTTTACAGATACCAAGGCAGCTTTAAAGCAGTTACAGGCTCAGCCTGAGATGAAAGTTTTACAGTTCATCAGGTGGAAACCAGCGATGTCTCGGCTAATAAGCATGTTTCTGTTCGTCCCATAATTAAAACGAACAGGGGTTTCACAGACCACTGGCTTCACCAACATGTTTCTTCTGTCATGCAGTAGTTTTCACCTTGTGTGAGTAATGTTTGTGAAAATCAAGAATCTCTGCATGCTCCCAAGAATATTTACTTGTGCAAATGGACCTTATCTAATTAAAAGTACTGGCATGAGCTATTAGCAGCCAGTTACCAGTATTGAATCGTCTTTGGTACAGCAAAATGAAGCAATATATTATCTGACTAAATTAAAATCTCCACAAAATAAGTCCACATAGCCAAAAAGTCTTTCGGTAAATCACTTATTTTTGTTTTTAGAGAGCTTTGAAGGATACTTGAGCTGTGTGATGGTGTGCCCTTTTTAAACTTGCTTATCATCACTGTATTAGAGGAAAAACACATGTCCTGTGCCTGGTTTATTTTGGCGTACCGTGTTTAATGACAGTTTCAATACAGCTTCTTGAGGCTTAGTGTCCCTCTCAATTCTGTTCTTTTTGCTAATCTCTGCAGAAATGACATGGACTTGGGGTACATGGTTAAAAAATGAGAAATCCTTAGTGCATTTGTCTGTGCACACTTACACAGTTATTGTCGTCCTGTAGCTTTTCTTGAAGGCGTTCTGTAGCTGAAGCATTTTTTGGCTGAAAGCAGCCATAGGGCCTAATGTACATACAATCTGGGCTGGGTTAACAACCCTTAGGTTCTGTGTTGCAAGTACCTCAGGCATCGCAGGCTGACCTAGCATCACATAGTAAATCTTCACCTCTGTGAAAAAAACCAGAGGTGTCAAGAGCAACTGATTCAAGAAAAAAGCATCCTGCACTGGTGTTTTAGGAACTGCACTTGCTAATTAACAATAGATCTGTCATTACTGCTGTGTTATGGCCTGTCTTTAACTGAACTAATGCTCAGAGGGTAAGAAGTGCTTATATTTTAAAGACTATAGATAGTCTTTCACTTCCTGATCCTCTAACACTGGAAGACAGATCTTTTAACCAATTAAATACAGTTTACTATATGCTTGTGACACTGCTGATGAATGTCACTGCACAGATGTAACATGACAGATCAAGAAGAAAGCAGTCATGTTTCTCCAATCCTTCTTTCCCTTGTTTAAACTTATTGGTTCTGGTTATGATTCTTCCCAAGCCAAGATTTCTTCTGCTTTGAGCATAACACTCTTCAAATAACTATGAATGTGGACCATATCGTGCTTGATCATGTCTAGAAAAGCAGTATGTATTTGAAGGACTTCATTTTTCAGTTTGATACATGAAGATCATGATGCCCTTCCTCTACAGAAACCAACAGTATTGCTGTGACATGAAGGCAGAATAATGGAAAAAAGATAAGATCTTTGATTATTATCCTGTCTTCTTAGGAGAAATCCTTCAAAAAGCTTAAGGACGGCTCCATCTGGACAAGGAATTCTCAGAAGAGAAATCAGGGGTCCCAAACCACAAAGAACGTTTACCATAAAAGCACAAAGAACATTCAGATCTCAGGGAATGAAAAAATGCCTGTTACTAAGTTTTTTTCATTATAAGAGAGGCTTAATTAGTTGACAAACTATGATGAAGACCAAAAGAAAAGTATGTCTTAAAAGTTCATATTGTTTCCTGTCAAACCCTCTGATCCTTTGCATCCAAATTATTCAAGTTCCTGTTTTATATATTTCAAGCTAGACTCTTATCTTAGTCACATTGCTGTAAATAGGATGTAACTAGACTGCTTTCCCCTGTAACATCTGTGTTATTAAAATCTGACTTCTTCACAAAGATTTCATTCAGAAAAGTGCCAAATACAAGTCATCAAATAGGAATTTCTCTTTGCTGACAGCTTTGGCCCTCGCACGGTTAGGCAGAGCTGGGCGTCTTGTAAACAGGGGCACTGTTCAGTAACAGGCATGTCTTCCTTTTGGGACACCTCCCCAAGAAGCCTGATGCATCCTGATGACAAACTGACAGCAAACAGGAGAGCCTCCTTCAGATATAGTGTGTGATGTGATTCAATGTCTGATGGTTTCTTTTGATCTTGGCACTGGTGGACTTAATCACAGATATCCTACCTTGTGTGGCCAAAGAATTACTACTGATGGCTCTCTAATAGACCTGTTTACATTTCTGGTTCAAATTTATTGGCTTATAATGAATGGATTTGCTTTAGTTCTTGAGGATTTAGAGGATTTTCCTTTTGCTTTATTCCCCGCTATTACATTTCTCTTAGCCAGAATGATATTTTATGCTATTTAAATGGCACACTTCAATTTAACAGCCTAAGTGCCTTTATTATGTCTTTGCATGTCAACAACTGATAAAAAGTGCTTCTTAGATTTTGTCCCCTTTTTTGTATTAGCTAGGTTTCTTCTGCATGACCTTGACAGAAAGGAGCCTACTCCCTGCAAGAACAGAAAAGAAGTTATAGCAATTGCCATGAAATACTACGGTAGGGCAGAAAGGTTATCCAAGCTTTATTCTTTGAAAAGATAGTGGTGGAGTTTTTTTGGTTTTGGTTTTGGGTTGGTTTTGGTTGTTTTTTTTTTTTGGTGGGGAAGGTATATAATAAGCTTATAATAAGCTTTGTGCTGTTATTTCTCTTATGGTATAAATTTGTATTCATTGAACCAAAGTTGCTTTTCTTAAATTTTAAGCATTAACAAGTAAGACCCCTATCTTAGCTGTCACAGGGAATTATAGGATGCCTTGCAGTACTCTACTTCAGGACTGGCTGCACAAAAAGGATTTAGGTGTTAAGGCTGCTGGCAGTGTTTATGATACCTAAATTAGGTACTGCTGTCTATGCTGCTTGGAGAGGACTACACAGCACTCATTGCCAGCATGATATCTGGCACCATTTCATGGAAACCCAGCCAGGCAGGCCTCCTTCTGTAGCAATCATCACCTGGGGGCATTAAATGAGAGAAGCTGACATGAGCTGGCTTGTAGGTCAGGCTGAGATGGAAGTGAGCTGGGCTACAGCTACTCAGTGGTGTCAGGTCTGAGGCACTTGTGGGCTGTTGTGGAAGGGAAAGGTTTGGTGTCTGGGGAAGGTTCATATCAAAGGCACCTATCAAATATCTACACGAAGAATGTAAGTACCTAAATACAGCATGAGTCCTTTTGTTAGTGTTACCATGGACTTCCACAGCCTGATTTGCACAATCAAAAGCTGTCAAAAGGAAAATGACAGAGTCACAACCTCTTATATGCTCTTCCAGGACATGTCCTCCTACCCATGCCCTGAGACTACTTCTGTTGGTACCCAACTTTACTCTCCATTCTTCGATTGATTGCTTTAAAATTACACTGACAAAAAAACTGGTGTAACACAGAGCTGGACCCAGCCCTTTGTTGCTGGAAAAATATAAAAAAAGAGATATATCTTAGCAAAGAATTAATGAGACAGTGTTGCTATGCTGGTTTTCACTGGCTCAGGATAGTTCTCATCTAATTGAATTTTTAGGGGAAAAGTAGTATGACTTGGGAAAGGCACAATGTGAGTGATGTGCCACTGTTGCAGAGCCAGCTTTAGAGGTGTAACAACAAGCTCCCAGGTGTTATGAATGTTAACATCTCTTACATAGGGGAATATTTTTAGTGTTTGTGCTAGTAGGTATTTTTTAGTAGGAGTTTATGTTATTGTCTCTTCTTTTTTTAGTAATGACTGTCACAGTCCCAGTGAAATCTTAGACAGAAAATTTCCTTTCATAGTGTCACTTCAGGCTAAAATAAAATTCTTTTCCCAAGCAGAGCTCTTTTACAGCAGAATAGGTACAATGGGCTTTTCAACTGAATTCTATTGACTCTGCAGATTCAAGTTTTCATGTTCCTTTTTTTTATGATCTCCTCCTTTTCGTTTTAATATTGTTCTGCTTTTCCTTTTTTATATTGTGCATATCCTATTTTGTTTCACTGAAATAATTTTGTAAGAAATCCTTCATCAGAATAATGCTGTCTGTTCGCTCATCACAGGCACAGTTTTGTTCTTTGAGCTTTTGCTAGCTTATATACACACTCCTACACTTCCAGTGATTACTTCCAGTGCCAGCTGGGATACCTATTGGTGAATTCAGAGCTGATTAACTGCACAAGACAGTTGTTGCTCCAATTAACCTACTCCATGTTTCAAGAGATTTCATTTTTTTTCATTAAGGAAAAAAGAAGTGGAGGGACAGATTTTCTTTAGCCAAATTGCTCCGCCCTTCTCCCCATAGGGCCAAAAAAAAAAAAAAAGTCAATTTGGTGAACAAAAAGCAATCATTACTGGACATCTGTGGCTAATAACTGGGACACAACAGAAATTTGAGGACTGGATGCTTAACAGTTCATTGTAGGTTTTTTTGCATATACAAAGCTTCTTCCCAGCAGACTGTGAAAAAACATTTCCTTTAGCTGCTTGTGGTGGAAATTGCTAGTTTTCTATGTGGCAAACAATTGTGTTAAATAATTAATGTAACCATGAAGCTGCACTGCTTAAATGCCAGCTTTCAAAATCAATGTATTTTTGCTTCACAGAAGGGTTTAAATCATGTAATTCACAAGGTAGGACAGTGACTGACCTCTGTGGGAATGCACAGAAAGAAATGTTTCCATGATTTTCCCCCTTTGCACCCTCTCTATAGGAAGAAGTAAACAATTGCAGTCCTTGTCTTCTAGCACAAGGCTGACAGACAAGCTCTGGAGAAACTTGGGTAGCAGCACAAGAGGTTAACACAGCCAGAAGTTCACTCCATCCCTTTGCTGGGTATTTCTACTCTCACAGCTAAGTCAGTGGAACATAACGTACATCCACACCAGAAATGTCTTGGGAAGGAGAACACAAGCATGTTCAGCACCTTGCTGTAGACCCAGGGTCCTACTCAGGTGGTGTGGACAGACCGTGTGTAAGCAATGCCAGCTGCATGAAACTCACTTCAGCCTCACAAGCTCTTCCTGAGCTCTTGTTATGAATGTATGTGCCTGAGACTGTGGGCTGGCAATCATCTGCATGGCTGGAAGAAATGTAGAACACAAGCTTCTTCATTTTATGGTGGTCTTACACCACCGGAACACATTGAGTCTCTTCTTTACCTTAAGATGTTGCTAATGTTTCAGTTAAGTCGTAACAAATGTACTGCAAGGTTTCATGATGATGGTAGGGATAAAAATAGCTACTGATATCATAGGAAGCTCTCAGCCTTTGTTAGTTTTATATCACTTTCCCTTTAGTGGAAAAGACATTGATCAGAAGCAATAAGAAATAAAAGCTTTGTTTGCTAAAGAAGTATGTTGGTGTTTAGTTTTAACTCATATAGCAGGCCTGAAGTAGAGGATTACTGATACCAGGCAAATGCTGAGGTTTCAAAATCACTTTTTGTCCTCATTGTAAATACAATTATTAAAAAAAATACCCCTGTGATGACTTATATAGCTTATTTTGATGTCAGCTCATGGTTGTTCTGTACTGGAAAACTTTTCACCTTGAGACAGGAACCAGGATGCCTCAGGTCTCCAGGCCCAGAAAAGCTTCCTCTAAGGGCTTGCTGCAGTGCCAAAGACCCCATGCCTCCCAGGTTCCACTTAAGCTTACTCCCAGCACAACTCACCTCCCTGTGGTTTCACGGGGTTTTACCAAAACTGAGAAGCATCCACATAACATTACAGTATTTCAGCTGAAAGTCTGTTCCACTGGAAATTTTCCCGACACCTCTATTTATTGATAAATGCACTCTGCTTATTTATTCATACACTGCTGTTTCAACTCTGACTACAATGAAGAATTTAAACCAGGTGATCTGAAAGTAGCTGTATTTGTATGTTAGAAACATCCAACTCCACCAAAACCCTCCACCTAATACCCAGTGGCAAATAGCTTATGCCTTGTTATCAACAACAGTCAGAGCCTTGTATGCCATAGCTGATCCTCCACAAGACTTCTCATTTAAACATAGTTCATGCATGAGGTCAATATCCTGAGCCCTCTATTTTTGGTGGCATCTGCTGACATACAGGATGTAAACTGGTAGCTTGGACCAAAACAACAACAACAAAAAACCTGTACTATATTATTAATTTTGTCATTTTTAGTAATTTTTGAAACGGAACATTGTGATTGTCAAGCAGGTGGCAAAAGACAATTTCTGTCTTCTTTTCTGCAGAGAAGGTAAGGAGTTCCATAATATCTTTCAGAAGCTGGGATTCTTCAAATTAAAGTATTCTGTCCATGTAATTCAAAGCAGTGATGTAATCTTGTGGGTTTTTTGTATCCTGGCTGTTAGCCTCAGCTGTTACTGAACAGCTTTGGGAAAAGGAGAAGGGGATTGGTCAAGCTCTTTTCTGAAAGCACTTCTCCCTGTAAGGGTATTCAGTGTTAGAAAGAGAGGAGGAGGGAAAGTTACTTCACAGACAGATGGTTAAGGTAAACATGGTTTTCTGTCTCAGCTCCTGTTAACTAATGAATTTGTGTTTTGGGCTGGTAGAGCAACTCTCTTTTTTTCCCCAGATATAAGGACCTGTGTCTTTCATGATGTCTGCAGCAAATAAGCTGTTTTATTACATTAATTACATTATTACATTAATAAGAGAGTCTCCAATACTCTATTCAGGGTAGAAGTGTACACTGAGGATGTATTCTGTATCTTTTATCCACTGTGTTGGCTTATAGTCTCCCACCTCAGGAACATCCTCATTTCAAGATGCCTTCTCTGTCATGATCACAAAAATTCTTCACACCAGAAGTGAAGTCTTCTGTGATTGGGCATGGCAGCTCTAGCATATCTGGTCACTGAAATACAATAAATAAGCTTAAGGTCTGTGTGCATTGTACATACAGGAGGGAAAGGCCCTTTATGCCATCTTTTGGGAGAAAACATGCCTGCTGCAAAACTGAGAAAACATGCCCTGAAACAGAGTGCTGCAAAGTGCATTGTGATAATAAAGAATTTGAATCCAGTCAGAGATCTTATAGCTTTTCCAAGGTTTTATTTATCTGTCCTTTCAGTGCAGTAGCCTGTGGTGATAACATCAGTCAAAACATGATGCTTCTCCTTTTCCACAATGCTTCCCTCCCCTCGCACCACCTCCCCTGCTCTGGTCCAAATGGCTCAGAGAAGCAACGTTAATGAATGTGGTCAATGAAGTACTAAAAGACACTTTTCCTGCACCATAATATTAAAACCTCAGGGACAGGAGGAAATGAAAGGCGGCTGCCAGCTTCAGTGATACAGACCTAGGGTCCCTGCTGGCCAGCTGGTTTGAAGTGCAGCCTGTGCTCTGCTGCTAGCCCATCTCTGCCATGTTCCCCGGAGACAGCGCTGGGCTCCACCAGAGGGGTCATCCATCATTAACAAGCAGGGTATAATGCCTTGCCATGCCTCTCACAATGGCAGAGGCAGTTTAAATTTCATCAAAGCGGGGTGGTGTCAGGAGAGGTTTAATCAGATGGCAGGCTCTCCTGATTACATATTCCAGTGTCAGCTCCCAGGCGCAGGCAAGCCAATATTCTGGGTTCTCCCTGAGGTTAGTCTGGAGTCACTGAAAATATAAAATATGAATATAGAAAGCAGCAATCTTTTCCTTGCTGGATCAGAAGCATTTAAAATCGTATGCCCTTCTTGACTGCCCTTTGAATGTGGTCCTGTGTTCTGTGAAGTTATTTATTTCTTTATTTCACCCCTGTAAATATGTAATTAATGCTATCACTGTGTTTAGGATTCAGCAGGGTGTGTGAATCTCTATGTTAGGAAGCTAACAAAAACACAAGGGCTAATTCCTGATTTAAAATAAGTCGTAACACAGTGATCCACCAAAACACATCCTCTTTGGAAACCACAAGAGAGTTAACCTTAAATGAAATGTTAGGGTGTGTGCGAAGCAGAATGGCTCCACTGATGCATGAAACAGCTCCCTCATGTAAAATCATTCACTGACATCTTTAAGGGACTTGGCCTCAAATTCCTTAATTTTTCACTCCCTTTATAAACCTCTGGAACTGAAGGTACCATTCCGGAGAGTGTTCACAAAGGACAGGTAAGAAATTAAGTTACAATTGTATTTACACTTATTTTAAAATTAACATTAAATTGAAAAACGTTCTGCCCCCTCACTGCTCCTTATCTCCACTCAGTCTCACTGTATATCACTTGCTGCAGGAGTCCCACTGCAGTGAATCAGGAGGCATATCGAGGTTAGCCTTAATATGTACAGCAGCATGGTTATTGAGATAGATAACTCCAGAGATAACTTTTCCCACAGTTGTACTAATTCTTGAGATCTGCTCTGTTCCAAAGTGATGTGTCAGAAAGAAATGTGACATTTTCTCCAGCTGTGTGACAGTCTGAGATAATTTTATTTACTTCTGCAAGAGTCCATGTGTAACACTTCACTGTGTAAACAGAGTGCTGACATTGAAACAACCACGTGGTAGTCTCAAACTTTATGGACTTGAAAACAACTCAGTGCACAGGAACACGTTTACAGAGATAATATGTTGTCCAGTTGGAGGTACTCAAATGCAGGCACAGACAACATCTGCATAATGTAGTTGTAATGCTGCAATATGTTACCGAACAGCTGTGGCAGAATAAAACTACAGGATTTATAGGCTTTACTTCTGGGCTGTGATATACTTTTTCTTGAGTCTTGGGTGTACTCAACACAGAATGCTCCCATGAATGGAATTTACATGCAAACATCTAGAAATGAAATAAATATATTAAATGCCGTTATCTTGAGTAAGTAGGGGTGGATACAGCCACCATTATTAGAGGCTGCAGGGCTCTGCAGAAATGCGGCCGAAGTCTTCTTTTTATTTTGCACGGTGCCATAAAGGCTGTACTCTGCAATGAAGGACAGATGCTGTAAAAATATCTTATCTGTGTAATGTTTCCAAAAATGCCCTGCAAAACTGGGCAACATGGTGCAGCAAATCTGAATGAATCAAAACAGTGTGGATGATGATTGAAGGTATGAGACTTTAGAGGAAATATTGTTCAATAGACATTCTTGCAGCTGAATACTGCATACAAGAATTGGTTAGAAATTTCCAGGTGAAAATCTTTCTTTGTTGGGAAAGTTTGTTCTGTGCAACTTGCTTTCAATGCTCCTGAGAAAGGACTGTCTTAATTAGACTTGGGATGAAGTGTCATGATCTGAAACATTTTAAAATCAGAAATTTCTGCTTTTATACTTCCAGTTTGAATTCTGGAACATCAAAAATGTTCCATGTTTACTCTTCTTCTTCTAGGTCCTAGTCATTGGCTGCCAAGTTCTTCCCTCCCAAAATGTTATTAATCGACTTTAAGATTTCTGTAAAGGTTTTCCTCAGAGTAAAGACTTAGGATGGATTAAACTAAAGCTGACAAAAATTTGGGGGATGATTTCATTATCAGATGCCTGAGAAATAAAATAGGAGATGAAAATCAGTATTGATACTGTTGGAGTTAGGTGCGTGGGAAGAAAACACCAGAATTTTGCATACTGGCTTTTTCCAGTCGGAAGAATGAGTTAGGAGTCAATGCGGACAGGTCTGTGCCAATGCCAGCTCCATGCTCAGCACCAGCCAGAGATGCCAACAGAAAGGTAGGAACAACTGGGGAAGGAAAGAGAAACAAACCAAACCGGAAAATGGTGTTGTACCCTCATCTGTGCCACAAAATGTTGCCTCTGTGTCTATCCTCTTGCAGAGAATCAGCAGTGGAACAAGGAGAGGTACAGGGAAGGGAGGCAAAGGAGACCAATGGCTTCCATAAGGGGAGAGAGAAATACACTAATATTTTTCAGTATAGAAAAAAAAGTTACCAAAGGGAGAGATGACAGTTAAGGACAACCTTGTAAACTGGAAGTGATATTTACTGCTTCTCATAACACAGAAACTAATGGAACCAAATTAAATTACAAGACAAAAGGTCTGAGACAGACAAAAATACTTTTGTCTGTCAAATTTTCAAGACTGCATAAACGTACCGTTAAACTTATTGCCACAGAATGCTATGCAGGTAGAAAGTAAAAAAAAAGAAGTTTACAGAAGGATGGACAGAGTCACAGATGCCAATTGGTGTCTGTTGAGCATGATGGTTCAAACACAAACTCTCCTTTAGGTTATGGGAAGATGAGGCTTCCTAAATGGCTACCATTAGAGAGAGTACATAAACATCAACGTGGGTTTATCTGTTATTCCTTTCTTACTTTATGGAAAACAGATTATAAGACTCTTTTTATGCAATCCAGATATCTCAATTTTCACCTGTAACACACGGTAGTAATGCCTATGTAAATAATGCCTTAACTATTACTGTTAGCTGTGAAAACAGACTTCCAGATGATCTGCTGCTCAATAAAGTGTCTTTGTGTGTGTGGTTGTGGATAAGACACTTTCAGCAATGTCCTAGTGAAATATTTTTAACCTCCAGTTGTATGTGAAGATAACTGTGACTGGCGGTGGGACTGGTGAATAGTCTGTGCAGGTCTGCACTCACAAAAACTCCAGGTTCAGTGGGGATTCAGCCACAAGCAAGGTTGGTGTCTCCCTGTCTCCTACCAGAAGTGAAGTGCTGTATGGACAGCTGGGTGAGAAGCCTTTGTTTCTGGAGTGCTGGTGAACATCTTCTATGGAAAAGAGTGAGAGCTGTTATTCTTAAGAGGATTGATTTTAGTAATGAATGTTAGAAGCCCATATTACAGGAATAAAATACTTCTTTTCACTTTTCTCCTTCTAACACCCTAGAAAATCTTAATGTCACATTCCTGTAAATCGCTCAAAACATTGTGCTATTTGGAGTTATTATAATTTTATAGGGAAAAAAAAAAAGCAGATCAAGAGCTCTTCTTGGCCATTCTGGTAGGACCCTGTTCATCCAGAGAACAAATAGAGGGGGATAAAGACTGTGCACTGCCACTGAAAGAAAAACCTAAAAATCTGAAAGAAAAGAAAAATAAAGGAAATTAGTTGTCAAGAGTTGAAGTTTCTGAAGGTGGAGTAGGTGCAATGGTGGTTGTAGCTTTTTTTTTAGTTACTGTTTAGGAGCTTTGGAATTACAACAAACTTGCAGAAAGATACAGTAAGACATTTAATCAATTCAGCAGTTCAACTTGAAATTAAATTTACCCCATGAAAACATGCTTTCCAAAAAGTAGCTGAAGAAAATGAAGTAGCCTTTAACCAATTTCAAGGCAATTTGGTCTGAATGCATAGCTGTAGTGCTCCCTTGGAGTCTTAAACTGTGTTCACAGTGAATAGCCTTGAAATTACAAAAATTGATTCAGTTCAATTGACATGTTCAGAAAATTCATTCAGTCAAAACACCTCTCCATACTATTTCCTATAATGAAGGGTTTGGGTCTGGAATACAGTTGTTAAAGAATAAAAGAAGTTTGCATTGACTTTTTGAACATGAACAAGTAAAGTACTCCTTTTGCTGTAAACACTCAGATGTACATTTTCTAGTTAATAAGTTGGATACACTTGCCCCACCTGGCAGAGTTTCATTGCACCTTAGTGTCTTGTCCTTAAATTTTGCATAAGGTTTGACCAACATAAGATGGTTACTGTGCAGTAAAATTGGGGTTCCTTTATGATTATTATACCATTTCACCTCCCTATGTGGTTATTTGTAGCAGATCTGAGCTACGTGCAAGGTTGCTACCCCATTGCAAAATGGAGCTGAACTGTTTTGTACTTAGGAGACAGTACTATGTGCTCATGTGTCAGCCTGTTAAGGAGTTTTGTGTAGACTCCAGGTACAGATCTTCTTCCCTGGACACTGATTTCCATACATATGTAAACGTTAAAGCATGGTGAAGAGGCAAAAGAGGACATTATATTTAGCAAAACTAATGAATGGAAAATACTGATTAGGGAATGGATGAACTCCTGCCCTCAAATCAGAGATAACACTGTTTAAAAGTCCTGCCATTACCAGTCACTACATTATGAAGTGAAAAGGAAGGTAAGAAAGTACCAGGCAGTTCATAGTTTTTGACCACCAAACAGGTCTTTTTAACCATAAGGTATTATTTTTTTTAAGCCAAGCAGCTCTGTGATTGCCCTGACAAAGGCAATTTTAAGAGGAAGACTCTCAAATGCTGCTATAAGCCTCAATTACTCAGACAAAAGCTTCCTATAACTGAACTGTATTCTGCATTCCTCTATTCTGCGTCACAGTCTGTGCTGAAAGGGGGGTTGTGAAGAGTACTGGAATAGCCCAGGGAACAGAAACCAGAAACCTGGACTCCTCTGCAAAACACCGTAGAACTTACTCCTAATGGAAGGAATGCAGATTTATACCCAGAGCTGGTGTCTATAACACACTAGAGGGGAAACACTAAGTTTCAGTACTACTTTGAAGACCAGTTATGTGTTTTGTGTGAAAGAGACACTGGATGAAACCCTGGCTTTGAATTTGGAATCCAGAACACCTCTTCTGCTCCATTCTAGGTATTAATCTACCACTAGGTTATGGATTCAGGATATCTCCTCCTTACTCTCTCTCTAGGTTCCTAAACCTTGCATTCCTTTTTGCACAGTTACTCAACTTTCACTGGAGTGGTAGAGAAACTATCAAATAGCCAGGTGGTAAAGGTTATCTCTGGGGAGATGGAAGATGTTTGTTTAAATGCCTTTAGCCTCTAGAAAGCTTGGACCTCAGGTTGCTCCCTGTTTCTAGGCATGTATTCCAGCTACTGAGCTCTGTGCAAAATGTGTCTTCTTCTCACCATATTTTTAAGTAAAGTCAGTCCAAACCTACTGAGTCTCAGGATTTCTCTGTGGAGCTTTTAAGTCTTGATTGTGGTCAACGCCCCATGAAGAAGAAAGCAAGAACAGGTGTTTCTGTTTAGGTGTCCTGTAACTGGAAAGTGCCAACTAATTTTAGGTGCCTCTCAGGTCAGGCTGTGGGTGAAAGAAGGGGTGTGAACCATGCTGATGTTTAGACGGCAGTTGTGATAAGGCTGTCCATGCATACTGTTTAAAGTTTCCAGAATATTTATTTAAAAGAAAATGCTAGATGCTGAAGGAACTAAATATTTTTCATTTAGTTTCACTTTTCATCTCTATATATATTTTTATTTGTGAAAAACAGAGAGAAATATAAACGATATGTGAGATATGGAAGTGATAAGGAGATGTGAAATCCTTTCAATCATGCAGAAAAGCAATACTTTAATTACCTCATATTAAATAAACAGAAAACTAATCAAGAAACCATTCTAATAGTGAGATATACTGGATAAACCTGCTAAGAAATTAGTGGAAGAACCTTCCCTTGGGAGTTTTAAAAGCAATCTGAAAAAATGGTAGAAACATAATGTTAGCCATTGCACTTAATGAGGTGGGCGGACTAGGTGATCTAATTAAGCGATAAGACATGACAAGGTGTGCATTATGGTCTCATAATGACATGCTTTGGTGCCTTTAAATGTAAGACAGAGCGCACAAAGCTGTTAAACACTGGGGTGTGTCATCATGAAACTTTACAACACTTAGATGCCCTCAAATTATGTTTCTAAAATATTAATTTCCAAAGGTAAAACATCAACTATTATAAAGTAAAATATTCCCCAGATGAAGCAATCACTTTTTTTTTTCTTTTTTTTAATGCACTGTAAATTCATATCAAGGGAAATTGTCTAGACAGGGTTTATTTTACTAATTCTGGTTGACAATAATAATTAACATTGCTAACAAAAGTGTGGTAGAATGCAAACATTTCATCTTTAAGGTTGAAATTAAAATGCATATGGGAAGAAGGGCTGCTTGGGAGAGAGGGCTTACATCCCTGTTAAGTCCTCCTGTTACCCTCCTTTCCTTCCAAAAGTACTATTCTCTGAAGGCAGAAAGCATTGCAGAAGTAGCACAGAGAAGATGGGGCCATTTAGCGACTCACATCTTGCAAGCTTAAGACCCAGAATTTTCTTGATGAATTTCAGCAGTGGGTTTTTTTCTGTTTTCAGATGTTGCCCCACCTGCCAGCACAGATGTTTGTTAGCTGCCTGAAACAGAAAGTGGGTGAATGCCAGAGGTACCTGTCAAGAGGTTTGCAATATGAAAATACTTGTGCACTACTACTTCAAGCAAGAACAGCGATAACTTTTCCTAGTGGCATCTTCACTATGTTGTACGTTTCTAAATGCTTCATCAACAATTATTCCCAAAAGTGAGCTTAGTCCTTGCCCTAGGAAAATCAAGGGAAAAGCTAATGATGACTCTTGGCAGAAAGGAAATGCTTATTATTACTCATCACCAGCCATGGCTAGCTCCTACACAGCCAGTTCAGCATTTCCAGTGGGTAGCACCGGTGGGCCCTGAGTCTCCTTGGTTCCCTACGGGCCTTTGCTTTCCTTGAAGCCAAATGAAATTTGAAGCATGCAGCACTTACTTTAATTGCTTTGTAACTTGAATGTCTGTGGCCCAAAGGCCAGCCTTACACAGGCCCACTTGTGTGAACAGACCTGACAAATCACCTGTGTTTTTGAAAGGTTTAAGTCTAATTACATTTTTGTTTACCTTATTATTTCAGTAGATTTAGTATCCCTGGGACACTCCATGGCACCTTGTATTATTTTAATGGGTGACTTTCAAAACTTTGTTACACTTACTAATTGGGTATTTTCACTCCTGACAAACCATTTGCAATTACAAGGAAATGTTTTTTTAATTTTCTAAAATTGTTACTGCACTGAGAAGGGACAGGAAGTATACAAGGTTTTCTGCAGGATGTTAGGACTCTCTGTGCTGAATAAGCAGCTACTGAAGTTCATTTGACATTTAGATATGACAGAGAGAAACTTGGAGGGTAGTAATAGTTTTTTAAAAGGAAAATTATTCAGATTCAATTTTCACCTTAAAGTACCAAAGATTTGATTAAAAAAAGGCAAAACCCCACTCCGGTAGTTGTTCTTTTTTTATTATTTTAATCCTACCTGAATCCATATGCTTCATTATCTATATAGTTATGTCTGACAGAAGCAGACCCATGAAATATATAAGTGGAGCATTGAAAATTCATCATTATTTATTCAGAAGGCTGGTCAGTCATACTGCATTTTTATTTCTTCCACTCACAGAGAAAGGGTGATATAGCTAGTCAATCCCCATCATATCTGCTGATGTTAATTCTCCTGCATATTCTGTTTTCAATGCCAGCATTGCCTCCTTTATGTCACTCGAAACCCAACATTCTCTTAAAGTCTGTGTTACATTTCCTCTTATGATCTCACCATACATCCACCCAAATACCTTACCCAAAATTTAAACGAGATTATCATCTGGTGACTTCATTATGAACTTGACCTTATCTTTCAACAGCTTGGTTGGATCCAGTGTTGGCTGAAGTTGCGTTTTCATCATCCAGCTGACTGGGTGGTGCTGATTTTAATTCTTTCTTTAGCACTTATGTTTTACTGCAAGTCTATACACATATTATACAACTACAATAGTTGCTATTTCTATTCAGCTATCCATAAAGCACATATTCCCCTGACCTCATGGTGAGGTAAACAATTTTATTCTTTTGTAGATTTAAGTACCCTCTGAATATCCCATTTAAGGTGTTTAGGAATATTGGATAGTGTAGCAAGGAATATATTTTTTAAGAGATTTGTATGGGAATTCTCAGAGTTAGGAAGCAAAGAATCACGTTGTCTCAACAAGCAGTTAATTTCTAGACAGGCTATAATCACGGAGATTACTCAAGAGAAGGGATAGGAGGAAAATGCAGAGACTCCTTGTAATATGAAGAAAACAAATGTGTCCTAGTACTCAATTACAAGATTAGGACTAAACGATCCCAAAAAACCATTAAGATTCTGAAACAATTAGTCACTATTGTATTGATTTTCTAATAAAACCCAGTAATGATTTGCCTGTGATAATTCTTGTAATATAACTGCATAAGATATAATTATCAATTTATGCATTTATATGAAAATATAAGGTTTTGATGAAAGGCCCCACTCTGGCATTTGAATGATAATGGAGTACTTCTTTTAGCAGGGCTCAGTCATTAGCACATTCCATCTGGTTTTAGGGCAAGAGATGCCCTTGTCTGGGCATGCCCAAGGAATATTATTATTTCTAAAGGAGAAGGAAGTAAGCAATATTTGGGGATGGAATTTTGAAACTACCTTTTATTGGAAGCTATTGATAAATAGTGGAAGGACAGAAGGAGCTGAACTTTCATTTCAACTCACCCTAAATAAAAGTTTGGGCCATAGAAAGGAACAGGAGTCAGCAAATCTAGCCTTCTGTGAGTCAAGGTAAGGATTTAGGATTTGCAGAGAACAAGACTGACAAGACCATGAAACATCTAATCAGCTTGTCAGCTGCATACTGCAGAGATACATGCCATAGATATGTGTGCGTGCTTCTGTTTTCACTTCCTGTCATCTCTTTCCAAAGCTTTTTCCATTTTGTTACTTGTATTTGGTCAACACATTCTCTGTTTTTCTTTCATCTTAACCTAGCTTGCACTAAAGGTGATCTCAATACATTTGGAAAATGAAAAGGCCTTTCATTCCTTGGAGTAGAAATCCTTAAAAGTAGGGTAATGAACTGTCTCATGAACTGGACTGTATCATCTCATGTTGTCCATCTTTCAAATGATATTTCATGGAATATTTAAAGTATAACAGAATGTGCCTCTATACAGGCCAGTTCGGGATTCGGTAATTCAGTGGTTTTTTGACAGCAAATGTTTTTCAGGACTAGTGTTATTTCAGAAATTTTCTTGTCTTGCAGTACAACAGTGGTGAGTGTGTCTCAACCACATGGAATCAAAGGAAGTATGAAGCCAAGTTAATATAGAAAATCTAATTATGTCGGTTACAAGGCCAAATCTTCTGTGTACGGGAAAGGGATTTGCACGATGCAAAAATGTACCCCAATGGCAGAGTAGATCACGTCATATACAAAGTATCACTGTGGCTCTCAGTTTCTACTTGCTATGACAAAAGGTTTTCTTCAAAATATGTAGGATGCCATGGAGACTGAGATAAAGCCCTTAATCCCTGCTTTGCTGGTGCTGACAGAACAGATCTCTAGACGCATGGGGTATGGGACATTTGACAAGCAGGAAGCTGGGGACTGAGGTGAATGAAGGGATGAAAAGTTACTTGTCTGTAGCAGCCCAACTTCTCCTCATAGTCATATCACAGGATATTAATTTGCTGAACTGGCTTTAATTCAGCTTCAGTAATATGGGCTTTAGGGCCTGCTTATCATGAAGCACATGACTTTACAAAAAAAACAAACAAAAAAACAGTGAATGTTTTTATGCCTGGAATAGAAGAAAGTTAGCTCAGTTAGTAACCTAAGAAAAGATTTATAACCTACAGATTAACTACACAAATGTAGGGAAGTGTGAACTCTCTGTCTTCCGTGCTCTTGCCTTAAAACGTTGAGACAACTCCAGGAATCTTCTTGGACAGAGTTCCATTTTATTTTTCTTTTCTTCTAATTCTCATTCCATATGCTTGTAATGCCATATGCTTCTTGTGATGTTCTTACTGAACACCAACAATTTTTATGTTAGTGTTGTATCATCAGTTTTTACTTTGTTGTTGGATTATGTAGGTCACAGATTACTGGTCCCTATCTGTACAGCAAGGACGGTTTGGATAGGTGTGTTAGCTAAAGGGCAGTGTCTCACATACTGCTGTCAGTACTACCTCGTGCCGGTCTGGAGTTGTGAACTTTTGAGAGATTGCACTATTTCTTTGTGGTCATCAATATGTTTAAATTGCAGGGGGTGCTAACTAGCATGCGCTAAATCAAGGGAATTAAGGGAATTCTGCTTTCCAAGTTTCATATCCAGCAGAGTTTCTCCCAGGCTAGTTCCTGGAAGAGCTACCATCCTTGCTCTCTTCCTCTGAGTGTCAGGAGGTTCCTGTGCTGGGGCCAGCCCTAGTAAGAAGAGGGATGGTGTTGCTGGGATCCCCAGTAAGGGGCTCACCAAGTGTTAATGACACTACATTGAACCTAGTGAAACAAGCAGGACCTAAGCTGACTTCTGATGAAGCCAGTGGTATGTGTGTGTCCTGAGTGCCTAAGGGGACACTGCGGTACTGTGTCAGTCAGGCTAGTTCATAATTCAGATTAACTCAGTCCCCAGAGCCCGAACAATGGAGATCTGACTGAACTGACCAATTTCTGTTGGCTAATTCTGCACCTTTGACAAATTTTCTGAATTTAATTGTCGCATAATTCTGGTGGAGATCCTATAAAATCTGCAGAAAAGGGTAACAAATGCCAGCTGCAGACCATTTATATTTTAGTGCAGTATATTTCTTTTTGACTGTAAATTAAGTATAGGACATATTAAAAAAAAAAAAAAAGACAACTTCCTTTACCCTCCTCCTTGTCAGTAAGATACTTCGCTTGCTCTCTCAGGAGAAATAAATTGATGGTAATGCTGAAAGACAAAATAAAGTAATTATGTTTTCAACATAGATATTAACTTAGAGGTGGTCTCTTAGGGGCTAACACATTTCTTGCAATTTTACTTTAAAATGTCATTGTAATTAACTACTATTAATCTGCTTCATTTGTAAGGTATGTATACTACATAAATAATACAAATAGTTCTTTCTATTGATAAACACTCAATTACCAATGAAATTCAAGCTCAAAACTGATGAAACTGCTTTTTAGGCAGCACTCCAATTAATCCAGAAGGAGCTGATTCCCAAAGTAACATCTGCAGTCAGTAAATAGTATCTCTTTACTGTGGAATTTACTGATCAGGGCAATTCATCTCTTACAAACATCTGCTTTGACTCAGAGTACACACCTTTTATGTGTAAGCTAGAGAAGCATTTCTCTGGCTTTATGTTATTAGGCTTTGGTCTAAAGTCAACAAAAAGATACCCACTGATTTAGCAGACTTTGGATTAGGTCCTTGGCTGCTGTGCTAAAAAACAGGGAAAACTATACCTTATCAGTCCTGGGCTATGTCTGGAATACGATCATGCAAACTATACATAGTGTTCATACTGCATCTTACATCTTGATAGGGTCCATGGCACAAGAAGGCTTGTAATGGAAAACAATGAATAAAACAAGTACATCAGGGTCTGTTGTGTATGATAGAGAAAAACCACTGCAAGGAATCCCATTTCAGTGCTGGGCTTTCAAGACCAGGCTATTCTCCAGCACTTTTGATTGTGAACTTAAGCTCCTGCACAGATAAAACTTGGATCCAGTAGAGTCTATTACTCAAATCTCTGTGGGAAAGTAGGTGTTGTATTCCTGGGTCTGTTCCAGCCCCGGAAGCAGTACAGCTGTATTCATGATGTGCTTCATGTATTACTAAACACCCTGCTGGACATGAGTCTTTGTATCCCTGGCATGGATGATCAACAGAGCATATTACCTGCTCACAGACAAATGAAAGCTGGCTTTATTTGCCAAACATGACTCTGTTTCTAATGGACATGGCGCATAAACTTGAAGTTATATATGGGATTTTTTGACCATAAACTCCATAGGATGCTTATTGACTTCTTTATTGTTAACAGAAAAAGAATGCTGGCAAAAAAAAAAAAAAAAAAAGGTTGTGGCTTCATCACATATAGAAAAAAAAGCTGCTGTAATATCTAAAGTTTCTAATAAGTTTTTGTTTTACTTTCATTATATTGAAAACAATTAGAATTTTGGTGGTTTACAGCATCACTTTGAATACTTCATTGTAATGCTGTAAGAAGACCTGAACCAAACTGTTGGAGATTAATGGGAAAAGGAGCTAATTCACAGACAAGACAATATAACAAGCAGTAAATAAGAATAAGAGTAAACATATGAACTAGAAATAAATAAATAAATAAATAAATGCTATATTGAGAGGGAAAACCATGGAAAAAATCAAGAATCTTAATAAATACAAACAAGGTAAGTCTCAAAGAAACAGAAAGAAAAAGTTAAAGAGTGTTTGTTGTCAGTTGGAGATATTCCGGTCAGGCCATCATTCCAAGCTATGGATCTATTTAATCATGTTAATCTGTTGAACTGCAGGCATTTGTATTCAATGAAGTTAATTCTGAGATTCTTTGTACTAATGCTATGATAATAGTTTATTTTAAAATGCTGGCCACAGGAAGATCACTGTTGCCTTTAAAAGATTCCCTTAGTCTATCATTCTACTTTGTACAAATATGTTTAAATCAAATATATAAATGTCAAAAGGCCTTAGAAAGACAGGGAGTTTGAGTAGAAATTTTGTGTAAGTCTCTTGAATCTACCTGGAAATCCAAAGTCCCGTGAGCGTTCCAGGATTCAGCTCACCTTGGATAATGAAAAAATCGGCTGATTCGATAAAAAGAAACAAAATTTGAATGCTTTCATATATTCAATTCAAGATCGGATAGTAATTCATTCCAGGCTAATATTAATGACAAAATTTGGCCTGTCAGTATAGACTCTCAGTATAATTGCAGTACAGACTGATGAAGCTCTATTCCTGCTACTAGACCCACACATCTTTACATTATCTGGAGCTCTGGCTCAGCTACAGACACTTAGGCACATGAATAACCTTTTCACAGTAATATCATCCTGAAGCACACAGAATAACACTTGAATAAAGAAAGGCATGTTTATACATCTATGGAGTCGTGCTTAATTCCTACCATGTCTTTATTTTTGAATATGTTACCGATCCAGAGGTCACTGTTAAAAATTCCTGCACATTGCAAGGCTTGTATTCAGGCAAGAGGCTGTCGCAAACTCCTATGTATCTCAAGGGATTACATCCTTTCTAAAGAAACAGAAAACAGTGGTGAACGGCAGCCAAGAATTTGCCTAGTGCAAAACTGAAACCAAAATTGCTTTTCTGAGATGAGGTAAGAAAAAAAGGGCTGAGAGGGAATGTTTGCCTGATCCAAACACACTGGCAGCTAGTTCAGTATTTTTATTTTGGATTGTGGATCCAAAGCATAATCCTATTTTCATTGGCAGTGAAGATCTTAACCAGCATAGATAATTCTTGGCTTGGATCACATTACCAAAATCTCAGCAGTTTGCCAGTTTGCTTGAGTTAACTCAAGCAGCTGCATTTCCTTTAAGAGAGAATTACCTGAAGATAGCTTAACAGCACTGATCTGTTCCCAGTCAGTTTCTTTTATTATTAGACCATTTAACTATCATTCTTCTCTGTGATACAGGTTTTTATTATAGTTTGTACACTTTCCCAGAAATGTAGTTAATCTTGTACAACTTGTAATAAAATGGAAGTCTGCAAGCAATATTAGAAGACAGTGAAATAGAATATTTGTTTCTTTCATGCTTTGAAAATGCACAGCCAGACAATATAAATCAGATACTTTTCTGTTGTGTTTTACTCTAACCTGGACAGGTTCAGCAAGTTCTGAAACTTGGGTGAAAGGGCAAGACAAGAAGTAGCTAGTTTGGGCCAGCTTGTGTGTATTCAGGAGGCGGGATTGCTGGCAATGAGTTTCCAAAGTAAAGATGTACAGCGCAAGGGGGATGTGGCTGGGTGTAGTGGGTCACTTGCATAGGGTTTGATATGAGAGATCCAAGAAGGAGCTTTCTTGTTGGTCTTGAAAACCAATTAACTAACAAGGTAAGCTGAGTCAGATGGAGTAATAAATGTATTATTATAATTTCTATCTTTGTTAAGGTAGTATTACTATTTATGTTTGTAAATATTTGCAATACATCCAAATACTCAGGTAGGCTACATAAATACCTTAACAAAGTTAGAAATAACAGATCCACCATTTCTTCAGGGGAAAAAAATCCACTAATTTTTCTGTGTGATGACACTTACTTTGGCTGCAAAAGGTAGAGTTGTGGCTGTTCTTACTTCCTGAGAGAGTATTTCTTTACTCTGTCTTTATGCCCAGGATTTTATGGGTTGAACTAACTCATTTCTCCTTTACTGGAACCTGGCAGCTGCAGAACAGTAAAAGAAAGGGTGGGAAGTTACTTGTCTTGGTTATCCTGCACATCTGAAAGTGTTTTGATATTCTGGTCCACACTGATGGCATGAATAGGCTTCCTTTTTTATCTTTGTCAAAGAATTTTTAGTTTTGAGATATCTGTTTTAACAAATCAGGTGTTCAGGAGAACCTGGGCTTAGTTTAAATCTCTCACATCCAGAACACAGCCTGAATGATTTTCCTCCAATTTCCAGCTTGGTGTAACTTGTTATTAAGATGTCAGTAGTTCATTTTTTTTCTGCTTTTTAAATGGTTACACAATGAATGACCAGAACCTGCTCTCTGCATTTATTAGTAATAGCAGCTTTACAATGACCAGCCCTAGACAGCTGTTAAAAAGACATGAGATAAGAAATTTAAAAAATGGCACAGTGTGAGAATATCAGCTTTCTTCTTTTAGAGTCTTTGTACCAGCTCTTTGCTCCTGCAGCAAAAGGATTACCCATGTAGTTACTAAGCAGAAACCTGAACTCACAAAACAAAAGCTCAAATTAACAGCAAAACACATGCAGCTCAATAAACTGAAATGAAACAAAAATAATTAAAAAGGTAATAGTGAAGGACTCAAACTAATTTACATATGTTTAGCTTCAGTATTCAGGTGGTATCATCTATTCATCTAGTGTTTGCTGTGTCCTGTGTTTATTGTGCATTCTGCAAAAATGGGAAGGGGGCCTTGACAGCAGGAAACATGACTGCTTACCCCAGCCAGCAACCCTAACTGCTGATGATAATGCAAAAGAAGGATTTATTCTAATGGGAAACGGCAGGATTTCTCAGGTGACCTTTCTCACGAGGTGAAAGAAACAGCACAATTATTTACACAGGTATGCTGCCAGGGAATTTCCTGACGTGGTGAGACCTGGAGAACTCCTATCAAAGGCAACTGCTATAAGCTGCAGAACAGACCTTATCTCCCTTTGCTCCTCCTGGTTTCCACCTAGTTTTAAATATGCTTTGATCCCCACCCCTGCTGTAATTGTAAGCAGGAATTTATTCTTAGTTCCTAACACAGAAACAAGAAGAGAGTGTTAACCATTACACTTACAAAGTTTTAATGAGATGAAATAAATAAATGCCTTAATCTAGCCAGAGATTTAATCATGGGTTTTTTGCTTTCTTAAAAAAAAAAATAATCAGAGGTAATGCCAGTCTGAGAAAATGAACTTGTGCTTTTACTACAAATGAAAAGAAATTGCAATAGCAATACTGGCATTGTCCAGGCAGCCCGGGCAAAGGCAGAAATGTAGGAATACAGTTTCTAACTCAGCTGGAGTCAGCTTGCTTATGTCTGTGGTGTTCAAAACCATATGAAGTAACACTGCTGTTTTGCTTCATTCATGTACACATATCACGTAACTGAGTTGTGGTGAGGAGGAAGCAGTGCTATTTTCCTTTAGGTTATGTGATTTGCAGAGGGGAGGTGTTGTTTCTGATTTTTTGTTGTTGTTTGTGTCTGTATAAGATGTATATTCCTCACTGATAATTAAGAGTGTCTTAGTAGAAATGTGTTAAAGATATATTTATTTGAGTTACTCAAGTACAAAAAAGCTTGCAGAAATATTGTGTTCTGTGAGTTAACTGTAATTTTCAGGAAGCTTTCAAAAGGGTTAGTAGGAAAATTTCCCACCAGTCGTTGCTGTTATAGCAATATTGTATGAAGAAAAAGGAAAATGTTTACTGAGTTTGTTTTTCTTGTCCAGTCTCTGTAATCTGCAGTGAACCATGCACTGAATTTCTGCCTCTGGTGGTGCAATATTCCCTCTTCCATTATAATACGTTCTGCCAAAGGCAGAATACAAATAATATGATAAGAAACATTTACTCATAATTTTAGTCCATTTTTTTCCCTTTCTATCCAGGATAGTAAAATACAGGCTACCAACTAATGTATATTATTTCTGAGAAATGGTAAAGAGATGGGGGGCAGGGACTTGTCCATTTAGATAGTTTAAATTACAGCTTAATGGGATAACTCCACACTAACCTAATTTTATATTCTTTATCCTCAGCGCTGTATCACTGATCCTACTCCCACATGGATTCTCTTGACATTCAATATTCAGAAAGTGCTTCTCTGCTTTATCTTTCAGGGACTAAATAACATACGTAACCTCTCCATAAGAAGCTGACCTCCACTGGCTGCTTCCCACACAACCACCCAACAGTGAGAGGCATAAAGAGCATGAAAAGTGATACTCTAGCACCAGCATGGCAGTGTTCCTTGGGCTGCACGAGACCTTACCAGCCAGCCATGAAAAACCCTTTCACACTGGATCCCTTAAAACTACACTGACCAAAAACACTAATGAAGAAATTTTGAAGAATATCATGTAAACCTGTCCTGGCATAGGGATATAAGACTTGACCTAAGAGATATCTTTAATGACAGATGTCTAAATCAGTACATTTTAAATATGAGTCTTGGATCTAGCACTGTTTCTAGCCTTTCTCCCCACACCTCCTTAGCAGTAGCCCAGCTGTGGGTATCCCCAAACCTATATCACTATTGCTATTAACCACTTTTTCAAATGAGCTGAAAAGATTTGGGTACTTTTCTTCTATTAAAATAAAAAAAAAATCTAATATAATTTCACAAAAATATGAGATGTTAGTTTGCACAGCTAATGGCTTTGAGGACGCACTGGTCAGGATGCACCCACTTTTTAGACTTTCAAATGAGCTAGCTACAATAGGACCTTAATCCTTTTAGATGCTTTTCCCAAAGGAGATATCACCTTTTCCAAGTTCAAGGATCAGCTTGTTATGGAAAAGGTCATTCAAGTTCCCTCACTTATGTTTTCTAAGAATGAAGGTTCAGGTTCACAACAGAGTGACACCAAAACCATCAGATTTCCCACAAATTGCCTCACAATCTTACTGTTTCTGAATATCTCAACTGTTGAATCTTTAAAAAATGAAATAAGATGGAACCTAATCAAAGAAAATGGAACCCAAAGTTGTTTTCCTTTCCTTTCTAAAAGGTTGAATGGCAAATTCACATTTCGGCCCTATGCTGTTATTTTCCCCCAGACTGCTCCGCTCCTCTCTGGGAACTGGGCTCATCCTCTGGTTAATACTTCACTGGTAAACACAGTCACAAAAATTTGCAAGATAGCAAAAAATATAATGCATTCACTTTTTTTTTTTCTTAAATACTGAATTATTTTAGTTCACAAGGAATCTTCCTTATCGCAGTAATTTTTATTTTATGTGCATATATTTTATCTTCCTCTGATGGCTGGGAAATTTCAATTAAAAATTTCTGTTGGAGTTAATAAAACAGAAAAAATCCATATGGTTTTATGCCTACACATTGACCTGGATTTTCCCATTAAGCTACTGGCAGGTGAGAGGTAATTGTTTCCTTGCTGGATATTGTACTTCACCTAAAAAGAAGGATGGGTTTGGCTCACGCAGGTCAAATTTATTCCCAGTGTAACCTCACTGAAATCAGAGGAATTATATTAGAAGTGCACTGTTTGCTGCATGCGTTTCATATTGGTTAGGTATAGCCTCTTTCCTTCACTCGGGAGGATTTCTGAGACTCATTAACCTTTCAGAGCAAGGTTTATGCCAAACGTTCATTTTGTCTCAGAGGTTGATTAAATTTAACATTCTCTACAGCAAACAAAGCAATAGTTCAGTTTGAACAAAACCTTAGGTCATCCCACAGCGAATCACTTACAGGTGGTTAATAGGAAGTGGAGTAAGACAGAAAAGGAAATGCAGCAAAATGAAAATGCCTCTGAATGTTCAAGAGAGGAACCAATTAGTAAAGCAAGTCAGCATGATAAAGATGATAGCACAGAGAATGATTCATCCAGCTGTTGATTCAATTTTATACCAACGTAGTGCAAATGCCTTGATGGAGTTTCGTTAGTGTAGCTGGTATCTTGAGCCAGCAGTTTCATTGCAATTTAATGATACACCTAGGTCCTCACAAGTGTATCCACCTGAAACTATTTTCCATTTAGCTTGGAAGCAATAGTCAGATAATGTGTTCATTTCCATAAAATGTGCACCAATAAAGTTTGAGAAAATTTGAGAGATTTTTGACAAAAAAACAATAAAAAAAAAAATCCTTGGATTTTTGATTTTTCATAGAGAATCATTAATTTAACAACACTCAGTCTGGGATAATGCATTTTTCCTGAATAATAATTTGTGGTTTTATTAGCAAATAACACAATAGCTCTTTTTATATTCAGGTAGCTTAAGCCCCATATTAATCAGAGGTTACAAGCATATGCCTAGTGAGAAGGAAAAAATACTGTCCACATTTTGTAGGTATGTCCCCCCAAAAAACCTGAACAGACTCCAAAAGTTTAGAGTTGGGATTAGACTTCAAAGCAATTTAAAAAGTCTACAAGTGTGGAAATATGAGTTTGAATAAATCAATTAATCCCCTACCAAACTCTACCCTGAAGTGAGACCATAAGTTAAGCAGCCATTTAATAATCAGTTCCTAATAGCTTCCATCATCTGAACTGGAGTAATCTGGCTGTTTTTTAACCCAGCTCCCATTACAATCAAGGTTTATATGATCATACTGTGCTTGTGTACCACTAGGTTTGTCTGTTTACTCCTGAATCCACTGGCTAGTTTTAAGCCAAGTTAACTGAGGGCTGAGCTGTCTGAGCCCCACAAATTTTATGGAAACAGGAACTAAGCCAGAGAAGGGAAAGCTCATAAAAGCCTCTGTAAATACCCCAGCTGAAGGAAAGGCTGTATTATCAGTTTGTGTGCTATTAGGCACCAGAAAAGTTGCATAGGAAAGAGACATTTTCTGATACCCTCCGTCACAAATGAAACTTTAGCTGGTGCTCACAGGATCCATGGCAGTGCCCAAATCCACATGAAACCACAGTTTGTTACTTCTGGGTCACTGTTTCGTGGCGGTGCTGCCGTGGGGCCTAAAATGCAAGTTTGCTCTATGGGAAATGCTAAGTTCAGCTTCCCATATGTTTGAATATTTCTGTGCACTGCTTCAAAGTAAGAATGTTTAGTCTTCCTTGGCTCCAGGAAGGGGAATGCCTGGGCAGGAAGAGTCGTGCCCTTCCCAGGAAGGAGGATGTAGGGTCTGCGCCCCCTCCCTGCAGTGACTACCAGGCAACTGGCCCAGAGCATTTGGTCCATTTTCTGGGGACAGTGGTTCCTGGCTTTTGCCTTCTGGAGAACAAAGGCTTTGCCATTTCCATGAAGGAAGCAAGGGGTCGGCAGTCTTTTTTCTGGTTTCCCTGCCTCCTTTCCACTGGCTGTGGAGACATTTCTCTGTCCCTTTTGCTGCTGTGGTCTAGGATGTGTTTTCTGGCTGAGCTGTTTGCTTTCCCTTTTGTGCAAGAATACTCTGCTCTATACAACACATTTTTTAAACACTAGAGAGATTAGAGTGTGAGTTCTGGACCCCAATGTCTTTCCCACTTTCAAGGGAGTAAGACCCCACTTTCTGCTTCTATAGCCCTCAGCAGCCCCACTGGCAAATGCCAGTAGCACCACCAGGATCAGAAACCTGAGCATGGAAGCTGTTGGAGTACAAATGCACAGTCCTTCACATTTGGTATGAAGGCCAGGTGACAACCAGTTCATGTTTGCATGATTTTCCATCTGCTATGTGAAACCTAATAGTAGAAAGTAATGGCAACTCTAAACATCTCTTTAAACACCACCACCATTGTTGAAGGTTGCCAAATTTTCACCAACCCTTCATTTTTGCTTTGTTTAAATTCATTAAAGGACTGCAGGTTCCTTCAGTACCTCCTGCAAGTGTTCAGCACTTAGCGTAGAAAAAAAACCGAAGACATAGTTAACTAAATGCCAACTAAATAAATGCTGGGAATGAACCACAAGTGTTAGTACCTGTCAGAAGTAATCCTGGTTGAGTAATCAGTAGGGGTGGTTTTTTGCTGACATGCAATATGTGAACAAATGCAGTATGAAAGTGTTGTTGTTCTGCTTAAGATAGTTATAAAATGAAGTTAAATATCTGTTTGAAATAAGCGTCCATTCACAAAGGTTATTTTAGCTAAATATCAGTTGGCCATTTCAAATCTTTTGCTTGTTGATTACTTAAGAAACAGTAAGCAAATCCTGCCCTTTCAAGCCTTGTTAAATCCTTCCTTCAGAGAGTGCATGCAAATAGATGTTTATATTCCAGAGGGTTTCAGTAAGGATTTTTCAAGGTACAGGTTAGTTCTCTCTCCTCAGTGATGAGGATTCAAGAGTACAACCATCGATTTAAAAATGTACGAACTGCTTACAGCCGACACTGAGATGTTAAAATAACGATTTTATTTTCCTCTTCTCTGTTTTATGGCACAGCTTTGTGGGGGGTTTGCACACAATGTCATAAAGAATTCTGCTCTTGGGGAAAAAAAAAAGGAACAGAAATGAAAAACATTCTTGTAATTGACTGACATCTTTGTGTGAGCATTAGTGTTTGAATGGAGACTGAGACCTGAGCTGTTGCTGGATGTTAAATAAGAAATACATTTTTCATTTGTTTTTCCTTTTAGCTAGAGTGATGGAGAGGCGTAATGCAGCAAGTGCGTTCTGTTGTACCGTTCGTGACCTCAATGGAGAGGGAGAAAATGGGCTTTTGCTGTCAGCTTCTTGTCCTGTTTCAGATTTGAGTTTTACTCCAACATTACTTCCAGTCTAATTGCATTTGACCCTGCACTCTTGCTGTGCTAGTGTCAGTCAACATAACTGGAGGCCTATGTAACAACTAGTATTTATAGAGTAAGTATAATTGCTTGCTAAGCCCCAGAAGCATCAGCCTTATGAACTTCCTCATTTTCATTAAAATACCCGTTTTTTTCCATTGCCTTTGGAGGCAATACAGACAAGGTATTTATATGCCCTAAGTGGAAGATGCCTGCATTGAGAAATGAAGCTAGGGAAGTAAAAAAGCTTACCCCATTTATTGTAAGTTTAAATAAAAAATAGCAGCTTGTTGTCAGGTATAAAAACTAGTGCATATGTTTACTAGCAAAATATCAATACATGCAAATTACTAATGTCTGTATGTTTACATCTTAAAATCACAGAGCGGTTTATATGTTTGTGCAGCTTAGGGGATGTTCTTTTAATTACTTGCTCCCTTCAGTGGGGATAAATGCAGTTTTCAACATGTAATGTTTTGTGTTTGTGCCATTACAAAACAAAGTGTCTAGATCTGTTTGCTTGCCTTTGCATACTTGCAAAGTTTCATTTCAATTTGAGAGGGCATTTGACATTTTAGAATGAAAATCTGCAAGTCACTCTTCCCTGGTATTCTGTTAACACCTGAAACCACACATAACCTAGACCTGCAATAGTTTGGGGCAGTGTTTCATTGCTCCAATATCAGGATATTCACAATAACGTGAACATATGACTTTCATATGTCTAAAGAGATGCCTAGAGCAAGTTGCAGTATTAGTGCTTTCCAGCTCAGTGCTGCATGGTTCCAAGTACATCTTTAAGGATGATCAGCAACCTCAGTTTAGGCCTTGTGTATCTACAAGAGCTGAAAACACAGAACATTTTGCAACAGCAAGCTTTGAATTATGCATATCTATTACTGTCCCAACTTGAGGAAAGACTGTGTGTGGGTTACGGCACAAGGCGGTGTGTATGCTGACCTCAGTTCTCTCCAGTCTTTTTTACGTAATAAATCAAAGCAACCCATCTTCAATATGCAAGCTGTTTCATTTTCATAATGCAACCTTTCCCTTCCTACTCAAACTACAGCATACCAAAATGCTCGAAAGCAGCAGGACATCCACACCTATGTGTTGATTCACATATGTATTGAAAATCTGACCGTTCTTGTCTCTTTTCAGTCAAGATAATTTTAAAAAAGAAATGATCTGTAGAATTTTGCTATTCAGGATTCTATTTAATAAAAATAAAAAATGAGCCAATGCAACATCCACCTACTGGAATCCTCTCTTCATACAGTTCTGTGACATCCTGTGATTCACATTCTCTGGGATTCCACATCTTTCCCCTCAAAATAAATCTTATTTTCTGCATTTTAAGCTCTAGTGTAAGATACTCCTGAATAGTATCCCTCCTTTGCCTGGATGTTCAGATGGAAGTTTTTAATTATTAAAGAGCATGAATCAATTATTTCTCTGTTTCTGGTAGGTCATGCCTTTCTTTGTCCTTGAGTTTACACATTTTTTTTCTAGTAAGGACTCTGTTTTTTTCCTGGTGCAACATTGAACATATCACCAGCACACAGCAGTGTGCACAGGGCTGTATAAGCCCTGAACCTCAAAGGGACTGCTAGGTGAACACAGCTGTGGTCCCTCCGATTATATGGGAAAGTGGCTTAGGGCTCCTACATTTTTTTCTCTGAAATCCTAGACAGAAAATGTCTGTGTGAAATGTAAAGCATATGTGCCATAAGTCTGCTTAAGTTCTGAATGCATCAGACTTTCAGCACATGAGCAGGTGAGTTTTGCAGCTCATGTACTTTGATTCAAACAAAACCAACTCTGCAGCGTATGGACAGCAGAATGGGCAGTCCCAGAGGATTCATTTTCACATGGAAAAGTGCAATATCTGTGTTCAAGTCCATTTTCCCGCAGATCAAGCAGTCAGGTCAGATCTACTACCAGACTTCCAGCAATCTCTTATAAACCCAGGCAGCAAACTAGTGGAGAGTGGCCCTTGCCCTGCAGCTTGCACAGTAAATGTGCTCCAGGCTTTGGCATTCTGCTGCTTCTGCAAACTGCATCCTAGAGGCAAGTGAATTCCCCTTTCTCACAGGTCTGGATGGCCCCATCTCATGGAGGTCATACACTTCTGCTCAGCAGAGGTGTGGGAGGCACAGAGGGCTCTGGTTTCAGCCAACATGTCCAGTATGGTTTGGCAACCAGGGGCATGAAGGACCTCTTGTGCATCCTGAAGTGCAACATGAAGTAGGAGCCTAATGTGGAGCCCCGGCCATCATTGTTCAGTGTCTTCATTAACCACATGCTTCTCCTCAATGGCAGAATCTGTGCAGGACTCTGCAACTTCCTCAGGTTCCCCAGGATTCCTGGCTGTTGTGTTTAGCACAGGACTGGTCCTGAGGTTTTGCTCCCAACTTCAAGAACAAAATTCTTCCCCCAATGAAACAGTACAATGCCAGATGAATGTCAAGGTTTTGACCTTCACCTCCTAAAACATCTAAGAATGTTACGAAAGCTTATAGAGCTACATTTTTAATGTGCATCACATCTGTACACCTCTAGGAAGATCTGCCTATATGAACAACAGCTAAAACACCTCATTCTGTACATCTGCCAAAACTCTTTATGTGCATCACATTAGTCAACACAGAAGGAATTGGTTATTTTTATAAGGAAAATGCCACCAAATCCTTTTTCAAATATTTAAAATATTTTTGGCAAATCACATTTTTGTAATCCTTATACAGCTGTTTCATACTGAAACAAAACATAATACTGTACATGATGAACGTCCCAGAACCTCCCCTCTGCTTTTATTAGCTCCTTTGCACAGGCAGATGAGACTTAGCACAAACAAGGCAAATAATTGTGATATAAATCCACATTCCTATATGCAGTTAGCTTGTTATGTGCCACATTGGAAGCATCAACAGCTCTAAAGTATGTGCAGCTAAGGTAGTGCGGGACTGTACCACAAGAGCATAGCATGGAGGCACCCAAAAGGTAAGGTGAAAGGAGAAGTGGAAAAATGCATGGTCTTTTATGGAACTACTCGGGGCTGGTTTCTCTCCTGGTACTGACTGGCCAGAGGGGAGGGAGCAGGGACGCTGCAGGTATCTGGCCACCCCTGTATTTCTGCTGTAAAAACACCTGAGAGATGTGATCTGTGGGATTGGTGTGACTGAATGTAGGAATGGTCAAACCTTGTTAGAGAAGACCGTTCATTCATTTTGCTGAAGGGAAATGTGCCGCCAGTAAGACTCAAAAGGCTGACAGTTCTTTCTACCCTTACAGCCCAGACACCAGTGATCACTCCAGTGCAGCCTATCTTCTTTTCATTTTTTCTTCTCTTTTCTTCTGATTCTTGTTATTACCCAATGGATCAAATTGCGTTGTTTTATACTGTTCCAGAATACCCATGAATACAGCACATAGATTTACTCTACGCTTACACCGGTAGGATCGGTAGCAGGATTCGGCACGTTTTCTTTGTGAACACCCTGAACACTTCCTTTCTCTGCCCTCCCAGCTGGGTAGCTTCAGAGCCTGGCAAATAAGAGGCACTATTTTTAATGTCTTATTCAAAGAGCAATGTGGTAGAAGTGGCAAATAATAGTTGCTTTCAATACAGGAAACAACACACAGTGCCACTGTTCCTATTTTATGAACTATATTAAAAAATCTCTTCATGTTGATTATAATAATTATTTGTGCTACTCCAGCCTATAGACTTTTCATTTAAAAGTTTACTGTTAATCAATTCTGTATTTAGAGCAATTTTTTTGCTTGTGTGCATATGTCTGTGAATTTTAGTATGCTAAAGAATCTACCCAGTAGGGTGTAAAAGGTGATTTGGAAAATAAGTTTTTTAAGTACTTCAGTAAAATAGCTTATATAAATAATATGCTGAAAACGTTATTAGTGGGTCTGGCAAATCAATCACTAAAATGTTATTTTTGCATGGATATCTTTAATATAGAACAAAGACATTTAATTTTTTTTCTGAAATTGGGGCTGAAAATGACAATTTTCCTTTAAATGGTAAAAGGTGTGCATTAATACTAAGGCTACCCCTTCAGTCAAATTCTAGTTCCTGCTCTGAGATAGAAAGACTTTGCATACTACAAAGTTATCAGAAAACAACTTTCTAATATGGGAAATGAAATAGCTTGTCCTCAGCTTTGCTCCATGAAATGGGATTTGGGCTGATTTTGAAAAAAACACTCAACAATATAATCAGCCAGAGGAAAGCAGTCTGTGTGAGAACATGGAAATTTGTCAGAGAAACAAGCAAATGGAAGCACACTGTTATACTGAAGTGTTGGACAACATTAATAATGGGGCTTTTCAAATATGATATAAATAAAAATAATGATACAATTAGTTAAATGCTTTTCAAATTAAAGAAAAATAAAATTATCCACCCCCCTCTGATACAGGAGGTGTAATGGGTAGGGAGGTATGGTGCTTCATGTTTGACCTCCAAGCACTGTGATGCCCAAGATGTTGGAAGAGAAAGCAAGCTCTGATATGGACAGGGAACAGAGTTAGGAGGGAGCCTAAAACCTTACTGAGCAGAGGAGTATCCAGTGAAACTAAACAGCCCTTACTTTCCTTCTGTAGAGGGAAATAACTGCTGACTGAAGCCCCTAGTAATCACAGCTTGGGGTATTCAGCGAAGTTGCCTTCACAGAAGATTTGTGTGGAGAAATACCCATTTTCTACCATGGGATAAAACTGTTTCTAGGAGTCAGATCAGGAGATTTTGCATTAATCCTTTCTTTTGTGAATTATCAAAGCACTGTGCAGAATGTGTGTTTGCATTGCTGGCAACCTTATCGCATGCTGGGCCAAGCATATAGGGTCTGTGAAAACCTGCTGAGAAAATCCTGAAGAAAGCCTGGTGCCCTAATGATGGCAGAACTTGTGCCAGGCAGAGCTGCTGCTCCCTTTTATATTTGTGGATGTTGAGATGAAGAAGCAGTCCCAGACCCCCATAGGATCTCCAGGAAAAGCAAATTCTACAAGGATCTCTTCCCAGAGCTGCTTTTATCCCTAAGCAGTCTCTTACGAGGCAAACAAATCAGGAGCTCCCAGGCCAGCCTAAGAGGATGTTAATTATGGTTGCTATAAGTACAGCACAGCTCTGGATTGGTTAGTGTTTTGTTCTTTTCACCTTTATCTCAGAGAACAAGAGGCTGAGGAAGTGCATACCCTGTCCCTGACCTGCGCTGTCCTGGACATCTGACTGGAGGAAGAGTCTTCATGTGGAGCGGAAAGAGGTCAGAGGGGAGACGTGGGGGGAAAAGGGTTGCAGAGCCAGAAATGCCCTTTGTCCACATAGGAGCAGAAAGATCAACGAGCTGTGAAACTGCTCTTTTAGCAAACTGTGCTTTCTTTTTCACAAAGGTGACGGTTTCTCATAGAGATCAGGACATGAGAAATCCCCACATCACTATCTGCTGTTTGATGCCAAGGATTCAACCAAGAGCTTATCTTTTCTGGTGAAAGACTACCCTAAGGAAAAAAGCATAGGTATTTTGCCTTATAATGGTGTCTGAGGCCTTTGACAAAAAAGTACAGCTTCCTACCAAAAGCCTCTTCTAGGTTTGGTTGGGTTTTTTTTCCAGACTGAAATTATTATTCTGTTACAGAAAGTAAAGGTTTTGCCTTCCTTCCCATAAAAATTCCACCCACTTTAATAGGAAAAGAGAAACATTTATTCTTCCAGCTTCTGGTCCCCATCCAGACCTTCACAATCTTGTAAAGTGTATATCCTGGAAAACAGGGAAATATATGTATTTTCCCCAAATTACAGAAGGAGAATTAAGGCAGAAGTGGACTAAACATCACATGATGAGTGGAGCCCAGCCCAGCGGCCCTAGGATCAACATTGCGGTTCATGAACCTGAGCAAGGAGCTGTGCTCAAGCCACTGCAGAGCAGCATACCAGGTGTAGCATAGTCCTGACTGTCTGTAGGTCAAACATAGACTGTGGGATGCGCCTGGTCAGCCTGGAAGATGAAGGAGGTAGAGTCATGCAGGGAATGTTCTCATTCCCTCTCTGCTTTGTGACAGACCCTGGATCCCTTCTGTCTTCCCAGGCGAGCAGGGCTGGGCTGCTCATTCTCAAATCTACCTCCTCTTTTCCTTCCATACAAGACCATTTCTCTCCCCTGCTTACCTGTCCCCAGCCCCTCCCAGCAAGTGAGCAGAAGGGTAGGGTTGGCAGTGGCAGCTCCTGCCACAGGGATGTTTGAGGAGGGCTGCTCTGTTCGTGGTGGGGAAATGTGGAGAAGGAAGCGGCTGCCAAGGCCAAGGGAGGGGGATGTGGAGACAGATGGCTGTATGCGCGGGGAGCACTGCCTGTGTGGGGAACAGCATGTGGGAGGTTGCACAACTCAGAGCTGCTCTCCCCCAAAACTGTCCAGGCTGGATTACTCCTGTGGGCACTTACAGGATGATAGTAATCTCCTTCCCTGGACGATTATGCCAGCACGTGGTGGCCACACAACCAGTGGCCTCCTGATGATCTGTACCTCTGCTTTCTATCCTTTGCTTTTGATTTGGGTTTTTTCTGGATGCAGCCCTCCTTTCTGATTATTCTGGAAGCACTTGGGAGATTTGTAACAGTAATAATGTATGGTAGGTTTGGCTGGAAAAATTCTGTTTAACAAAAAATGTTGAGGTTTTGAAACTTATTTTTGTTCTGTGTTGGAATAAAATCAAAGTCTTCCAAAAACTGTTTTGGAAACTGAGCAGAGCAATCTGTTAGGGACCCACTGGGAGGTAGGAGGTCCTCATTTGGAGCTGAGCACAACAGGATTATGGGTCTGGGTCTCTCCTCCCCTAAAAGTGGGCCCGAGGCAGGGACTATTCAGAGGTGCTGCTCCTTTGTTCTGGTTCAGACTAGAAATTCCATTCTGGACCTCATTATGGAAAACCAATATATTTTCATTAGAAAATTTTATTGCAATATATTAGTATTTTCTTTTGAAAAACTCCAGGTCAACCTGAAATTGAGGCCATGCCACAGAAATTAAGTACACAGGTTCTCAGCATTCATTTCATTTTTCTTCTAATTATGTATTAGGCTACATTGCTTAACTTGGCATTTACTTTTTTTACTTTTAAAATATGCCATTTACTAAACAACAATATAAATCAAAAACACAGCAACTGAACTTCTGTGGGAAATGGCCTGGCTCGCCTGTCAGCCACTGCTTGCCAGCTTCACTTCAGAAAATCCTCTGACCCTGGAACTGCCTTCAGAAATGCACTGAAGGGATTCCAAGGCATGTACAAGATTAGTAAAATCATTTCAGGAGCAACAACACCATGGCTCTCCACCTCAGGGCCCAGTTGGGCTCCAGGGATGAGCCAACAGCAATCTTGTGAAATTCAAGGAAGATCAATACAAACTCCTGGACCTCGGAAGGGACGACCCTGCAAGGGTGCTGGCTGGGGAGCAGCCGGGCTGGGGAGCAGCTCTGTGGGAGGTTCTGGCGCCCTGGAGAACCCTGACCCACGCTGAAGCCAGCAGCAACCAGGCAGCGGAGCACGGCCCATCCATCTAGGGATGAGATTATCCCTCTCTGCTCCACAATCATGAGACCTCAGGATATAGTGCCTGGTTTTGGACCCCTTTGATATAAGATGTGGACAAACCAGTGAGTTCAATGACGGGGTCCCAAACTGGTTGGGGCTGGAGCAGTCACCCTGCAAGGAGAGGCTGAGTGATGGGGCTTGCTTGCAGGGATGGCTCCAGGGGGTCTGACAGCAGCCCCTTGTATCTGCAGGAAAGTGGTCAAGAAGAGGAAGCCAGGCTCATCACAGCAATGAATCAAGAGCTCTGATTTTGCTGTTATGTAGTCCATTCTACAACAATTTTATTACTGTTTCTGATAAAACTTCACGCTGACAGTTGTGTGATCTACCAGAGCTTCATTTTGACAGTCCTAGAAAGAAAGGGCCACTTTATGTGGTTGGTAGGAAAGGACATTTCACCTTCCTCAGGTGAAGGTGAAATGTATTGCTTCAAGAGCAGCAAGAGACACGGTCCCTAACCTGGATCCCTGGATTTTAAGCTACCCCACAGTCGAAAACATGTATATCTATTGCATTTTTTTAAAAGGATGGGGAAAGCTTTGCTGCCACATGCAGCCCTCTGGAGGCTCAGGGGAAATACCTGCAGCTAGCATTTTTTTTTTAATGGCAGTGAAATTTCACACACCCACACCTCCCCACCCACAACTATTTCAGCCTGACTCCTAAAAACATGGTCTAGCCGTAAAGATTGAATAGATCTATAAGGTTATCTCATCCATCTCTCTTCTAATTCAGAATTGTGGCCTATAATGGGTAATTTCAAATGCTTTGGTCAGTCAAGTCTGAAGAGTTCCCTGTTTTCCCATTTCTTGAAATACTGTTCCCCAATAGATGTCACTGTTTAGTAAATGTCACATGGAGAAAACCACTTTAAGAGTTATCACTGCTTAGAGATATCTCAACATTTTACGTTGCACTATCTTGTATCTTGAACCAGTAAAAAGAAATAAAGGGTACATACTCCTTTCAGAGCGAGGAAGGATTTGCTTCCATTGGCTTTGTTTTGTTTTGGTTTTACTTGCTGTATATATAACAGATATTTATAACATGATGCTAGTCGTCATGTAATAAAATCAATTTGTACTCAATTTCTCAGTCTTTGATTGGATCAATCTCTTTACAAACGAATCCTGTGTAAATGAATTTACAGCATGAGCCATTTTTCACTATTTGGTGGAAAGTGGTCTTATTTCACTATCAATTATATATGACAATCTAATACAAGCCTGATACATACATGCAGGTGGGAGACCACTTTGCCCATTAGGGGGCATTAATGACATTTATTCCTCGTTTCACAGAAGGCCCTTGTCATAACATCACCTCTAATCCTATTTTCCATGTGTAACAGGAAATATATTAATACTTGCTTCTTAAAGAAACATTGCAGCTTCTTCTTGATGTTGCCCCAGGCTTATCTTCATCCGTGTGCAGCTGGGGCTGAGAACATGCTCAGCATTTGGAAGAGAGGAACTGGGGAGTAACAGCAAGAAATGTTTCCGTCTAAAGGGAAACCAGGCTGCAAGACTCTGCTGCAAATTTCAGCCCTCCAAAGTTGTGGGGCTTGTTAAACCGGGGTTTTGTTTCAGCCCTGGAAAATGACAGGAATCCTTTGTGCAAATTGGGTGCAGATGTGGGGATGGGTATCACACATCATCCACATTCTTAGCTGTTTGCATGTCAGATTTCGTTTGCGGACCATATCCAGTTTTCAAATTGCACTCTTTCTTCTTCAGTTGCAGAAACAGCAGCAACTGTGGCCAAATCCCTCTTGCTCTCTGGCTGGTAGGAGAGGACCCTGTTTGGGAAAGAAGGTGACTACTTGCCTTGCTGTGTCCCCACAGAGAGCGCACCCAGGCGTGTGGGCACTCTCCACCCCTTCATTATGGCTGTCCTTCCCAGCATCGTTGGGCATCCCCACATGTGAACACGGGGTTGAGCAGAGGGCCAGCAGGACCATGGCCGTGGGCTCTTGCCAGCCGTACCCTGATCTAAACTCCGCACCATGACACATCCATCATGTGCTCTCCTGTACACTGCATAGCTGCCTGTGCTGCACCATAAAGCTAGAAGATGAGGCAAAACCAAGTTTCCTTAAGGCTAGCTGTTTTGTAGCTGCATTCTGGGTATGCTTTTGTACACACCCAGCTCGCAGAGTATGGGGGAAGGTGCTGCTATCTACCAGCAAAGCATTCCACTTATCCCATGGAGGGATGGGCTGTTCCAGTTTATCTTATATAGAGTACATTTTTGTTGTCTGCGATGGATATAGAGGAGCCCTGAGGGAATTAATAAAGCTCATGCCGAGAAGTTTTAACTTAGACATGCATAAGGAATAAATTAATTTTTAATACATTTTTTAAGAAGCACTTTTTTGGCTCGAAACCATCATGCCTGGTATGTTTATAAAGGCACCCGTAGCATGCTCCGGTTAAGAGTGTGTCAGTGTTTCCACTGTAAACCCTCTTTTGAGAGGTTTATATTATAATTCCAATATAAAATTCAATCCAGGCAAGAAAAAACTGGCATCGGTCTTGGACTGGGAGTGATGTTTTCTTTAATGATTTTTTTAATTTAGTTTTTCTCTTATCAACATTTGATTAATGTTAATTAATAAGAAAGCTTTCATCTTTAATCTCTGTTAAACTTAAAATGGTATCCTGAAAAGGTACTTGGGGTACAAATGAATTTCTGGGTGTTTTAGACACTTGCACAGCTTAAAAACATTTCCAAAGCTCTAGTTTGAATTTTGCAAGTTATGAACTAATTTTCTGCAATGCCCTGCTATAGCATTTAGGATAAAATATTATCCCAAGCAGGAATTGTATTCACCAAGCCCCACTGAAGCTCTCTAACTATCTCCTGAGAAGTGTTACTGGGCACTTTGCCGTTTGGACTCCCGGCCTTGCTGCACAGCTGTTGCAGTCCCACTGGCAGATGATGTACGGTGACAGCTCACTGGGTGAAGTTCAGCTCACCAACAGCAAGCATGTTTAACTGGCATCACTGACAGGCGGAGACCACTGCACACACCAACCCTCCCCTTGCACATTTTTTTTTCCATCCCTTAAACACGCATGCTCAAAAGACCTCCACAGGAACTGAAGGGCTCAAAATTACATTCACCTGTTTTTTTAAAAAAATAATATTAGTTGTAAATAAAAAGCATTATAGTTCAATATCTGCTCATGAAAGCAGAAAAATCCAGTGTTAGCCTAATAATGGTAGTTCCACCCTTATCAGCTTCTTTGTGCCTATAGGCTTTATAAAAGTCTCTCAGCACTGGGTAACGTTATACACCATATGCCTTGCCTGCAGTACCTCAGCACAACAGGGCAGATTAAGGACAGAGTTTCCGCCTATCCTTTGAAGAATTATATCAGACCTTTTAACCTCCTGTGAAAACAGTTTGGTGATTTAATTCTTTTCATGATACTCAACAACAGCTTTTATACTTCCACAAACACTGTGTAGCTCTCATGCCGTAAACAGTCATAAATTCAGCCAGTCTTTTCCATATTGGAGCAAAGCATGACAGAAAGCAACAGGGTTCAAGGCTCTGTGAACTTTCTTTCCTGCCAATTGGGGTTCACAAAAACTTGTTGAGTTCGTAAACTTTTCCCTCCCCTCTAATCCTGTTTTCACCCCAATTTAAACAAACAAATATGCTTGGGGATTTTTTGTGTTTTGCATTATGATTGGGAGAACATGCTTGAAATTCGAGACTGACACATATGGAGACCATATACAGTGCAATATATCCGTGGTCCACTAGTCCTTCGCCTCCCTCACTGGGCTGAACACAGCATGTTTCAAGACAGCCTCCCTAGAAGACATGTCTGTGATATGATATCACGCTTTCCAGTTCTTGTTCACCAAAGAAAGTCTACCTAGCTGGCTTTTGGGCCTCCTATTGTCATTTCCACATGGCTTACAAATATGAGTGGATGCATTACACACTACATTACTGAGAAGTACTTTTATGGTCATGGAGCTGAATCAGAGAGAGATTAAATGACTTGGTGAAAGTCACACAGGAAATTTGTGACAGAGCCAAGAATTTCCTGAAAGCCAGCCTACTGTTTTTAATTATTGTTTTTCTAGTTTTTCTTTGGTAGTATTCAAAGTTGAGATGAAGCCTGTATGGAGTATTCATCTCTGCATATATACTCATTAAGAGAAGCTCTGCAGACCTTTCTCTAAAGAGCATCTCTAAGTAGGGAAAGGAGACAAAGGGCAGGAGAAAGGACTCATTAGCTGCACCCCACACACGTGTCAGAAACTAGAACACAGAGCCAGCAATGCAGTTTGCTCCAGGCCACACAGGAAGTTTGCAGCAGAGACAAGGAATTTAATCTACATCCCCTGAATCCCAGTCCAGCACTTTCAACATCTTCCCTAACCAGTTCATATTTCATATGATAACCAGCCTATACTGTATGGCCTTAGAAATATTTTTTTTTTTACTTTCTCTTCCTCTCTGAAATAATGTAATCTAGGAATTTTTGCACTGAACTTTTGAACCTTTTATATTTAATTAGGTTTGAAATTAAGCAAACTGTGTTTCCATGTTGTTAATTGGAATGAGTCTGCCTGGATCTTTCAGCAGCCTCCACATGGTTAACTTCAAACTTTCGTGTCAGCCCAAAATAAATAAAAAAAACCCCAGGTCCCATTAAATGTGTTAAACATTTTAACTGTACAAAATGGGGAGTGAGGCAGATCTTTTGAAAACTGACTCAGGAGAACGACAGGCGTCTGTGTATATACTTCCTCCTGCTTGGGTTGAAGGTCATTATTTTGAACTAATAGCTGACCCCTTTGGCCTCTGGAAGGCCATTATGCTTAATGGCCTGAGCTAATTTGCTGTGCTACAGGGTTGGCTGATCTTTATTTTAATCTCCTGCACCTTCTCCTGCTCTTGTGGGGAAAGCAACTGCTCTGATATAATCCAGTTGGCACTAAATTGCCTGGGGGAAGGAACAGGCGAGCTGCTGTGAGACAGGACTATACAGTAATTTACAGAGGCTTGAGTCTCCTGGTTAAAAAAAAAAAAAAAAAAAAAAAGAGAGAGAAGGAATGGAATGGAAAGGCATATGCATACGTGTGGATACCCATATATGTGCACACAGTGTAAGAGAGTGGGAGAGAGGAGAGTGAAGCTGGTTAGATGGAAAGAAAGTGCAAGAGAGGGAATGAGGAAAAGTGTGGAAAAGCAGAGACACACTTTCACAAGAAAATCTACATTTCTAACCCCATTTTCCTTCCTTTAAGCCACTTTGAAAGAATAACACCCAAATGATTTGCTGCCAGGAAACAGAAATAACTTTGCTAGTACTCTTTCTCACAAAACCAAGAACCTATTTGAAAAACAAAATCCCTTTGCCTGGCACACATGCCTATGTCTCTTTCAGCATTACTGAAGAGGGTGTAATGAGTGACTAGTTTAAAATCATAAAATAGAAACCAAACGCACTGAGTATCAGCTGCTAGAGGTGTATTTTCAGAGATAAGACAAGGTCTCATGGGGTGATGCTCTCACAACCTTTGTCCAGACAAAGGGATTTTTGTCTCCTTGAAACCTTTATTTGAGTCCTCAGCCCAGGAGGGAGGGAGGAAAGTCTGACCTGGGGAGGAGCAGCGTTAGATGGTGTAAGGGGCTCCACAGCTGGCAGAGCTGGGGCTGCAGGGGTGCTGGGCACAGAGGGAGACAGGCTTTTATATCCTCTCCACCCATAGAATTTTTCCCGTGCTCTGAAAAGCAGTATGTCACAGAGCCTTTACTTTCTGTCTTAGCTGACATCATTTTGTCTTTGCTCCTTCCCTTGCTGATCCCCATCTGCTGCACATGTCGTGTGCCCTGAGCAAGGGGAGGGGCACAATGAAAAAGTGTCAAGTCAGCAGCAAACCAAAGATTTTACAGTATGTGAGAGCTTGCATGTCAAGGAGCAAAGCTGCTTTACATATGTCTGGTTTTGTATCTGCAGTCACACATGCATGAAATACCCCAGAAATGTGCACAGCATGACCAACTATTGCAAATTACAGGTCCTCGTTCCTCCGTTTTCCCACTGATTTTCCACGGTCTGCTGCTCTTGCTGATATCTTGTCTAATCTGTTGTGGACACTGCTTCATATCTGTGCTATGCAGAAAATTGCAGAAGTAACAGGGCCTTGGCTGTGTGTCTGTGGTTTTTTCCCACCTGTGCCCATTGTGACTGGCAGCGAGTGGAGCCTCTCTCTGGGGTTTCAGTCCTCTCTGTGCTGGACCCTTCTGGACATGGGTGGTGAAAGTCTGGACATCCCTGACTCCATGAGGCTGGGTCCTACCAGACAGTCCAGTCCTGCCAGCAAAGTCAGTGGAAATGCAATATTTATCTCCACGGCTCAACCCTGAGTCTGGGGCTGTCCCTGTTAACGGCATCTGGGCTGTCATAACTAAATCACCTACAACAGTAACCTTGACATTCAGGGTCGGGATGGAGAGCTATGAGCTGATATGCTCACGTCTCTGAATTCTTAAATATATCAAAACTATGCTCCTGTACTTAATTAAAAAAAGAAAAGGCCACACAGATGAACTTCTATTACATTTCTGACCCCCACTTAATGCTTGTGGCTCCCTGGATTTGCTGTGATGATGAGCAAAATCACATATGCACGGGGAAGGACTGCTGGTCCAGTGGTCCTTGGGCACCATGTGACTCCACGTCATACAGGGAGGAGTATCCGCATGGACATCTTGACCCAGTGGCCCAGGCACAGCCATGAGATCCCTAGTCCCTAGGCACCTTCCCTGTGCATGAGAAAGCCTTCACTGCCCTTGAAGGACAGCTTCCCACCAGCTTTGGGCTATCAGAAAAGCCCAGATCCCAGCATCTTGATTGTTCAACAGAGTGTATGCACCTCACGGGTATTAAACACATCTCTAATATTTCTGTCTACATCAGCCTGAAAAATTTGCCATATTGTCATCTACATTTTAACCAATCAAATGGAAAAGTAATTTCAAAGGCAATTTCTTGCAGCAAAGCTGTCAAAAGAAAACAATTAAAAATCAGGACCTAAAAATTGTCTGTCTGAAAGAGCACATATCTTGCGTGGTTTTGCTGTGTGTGCAGTGGGGTTATCATGGTGTTCTCTCAGTTTTGGGGTTTTTTTTTAATCCCTTTTTAAGACCTGTGGGTTTCTAATGCTTTGGTTTATAATGTTCCCACACAAGCTTGCCAAAGGTAGAGTACCCTAGTAAAATAAAAGGCCTCCTGCAGGTGGTGCTACAGTGCTGCAAGTATTTTTAATTAAATAGGCCCAAAAAATGCCTCCATTATAATTTTCCCTCACATTACAACAAATGAAAACCTCTATGTAAGAGCAGCTCATTATAAGCAACAAAGTTCAACTAGCTTCAAATGAAGATGTACAGGTAAAACATCTTAGCGACCTGGACTTAACTCACTCTCTCAGTAACACAACTCCACTTTCTCAACACAGATAACAGTTAGTTATATATTAAGAAAACCATTTCTTCCCCTCCTGCAAATTCTGAAGAAAATTGTGGCCTTATTCTCCATTACCCAGTGACTTGTGCAGTCAAATATAATGGGGAAAACTGAGGACAAAATAGCTGTAAGATGTCATGTATCAGATAGGTTAGTATCTCACAGCCCACAGCAGTGGTACTAATGTCCGAGCAACAGACAAGTGGGGGATTTTTTTTTTTAAATAATAACCTGTCTGCTAAAGAAAACACCTTCATAACTTACTAATCTCTGATTTTCCACAGACTAGACAAAATAACTTGGCTTAACCAGCCTAGCCCAATGGGTCACCTCTGCATATGCACAGCTAGGACTTGTTTGTCTTTGCCTTTAAATGGCATTGGATGGCCCCGAAAAATGAGGGCATTATGTAGGAAACAAAGTTAACCTGTGGAGAAAAATACTGCCATTTAAAACCGCCATCACTTACATGGTTTTTAGAAGAAGATTGTTATTCTGCATATTTTCTTGTCTTTAAAAGTGGGGATTTTTTCTTCCTTCTTACCTGCTGACACTTTTTTTCTTCTTGATTTCTCTTTTTTCTAATTATTGATTTATTTGTTATTGTGAAAAGAATAAGGAAATAAAAGTAAAAGACAAAAAGCCAAAACCTGTGGAAAAAAAGGGCAAAACAATGGCCTTTTCTGATTAAACATGAGTCAATTTGTTTTCAAGTATCCTTTACTATTGCTTCAGCTTTCAGTTTTCATTTTTATCCCAAACGTGCTCGTAAGACATTGTTTTCCTTTTTCCATGAAAATATGTTTTTAAGTGTGTCTGTTTGCTAGTCACAAGCTATTGCAACCCAGGTTGTTCTGTAGTTAAGATAACCTGGCATGGCATCCTGTGAACTTCCCCCACTTGTGCTTGCTCAGGGAAAGAAACAATTAAGCCATCAACACAAATGCATCTAGGGCTGTCAGACCAGAAAATAAATGAAGGCTGAATGATGATGTAGTACCAACACTTCAATAAGAAACAGCTTCAATTAAATTAAAAATGCAATAACAATAATTAAAATGTATGAGATATGGCTCTCGGCTAAGCTTGAATCTTATGCTTTGATTTGATTTCATATTTTTTCCCTTCTTTATGTGCAACACCTGAAATTTCCCAGGGAATTTACATGGAGAGGCATAGATTTAGAGAAAATATTATCCTGCTCTTCAGTGCTATTGCAAGGAAAGTCAGTGCAGGTATAATATTAATTTATTCTTCATTCTCTCATTCTCAGAAAGGCACAATATTTCTGGGTTAGCATGGCTGTTAGGTGTTCAGCAACAAAGTGTTTTTTATAATTAGAGAAGTGGTTGCTGCTTGTAAATGGAAAGCCTAGTAGTACCCACCAGTTGAACTGATCGGATGCTGTGTTATATGCATCCATTGCCTTGCAATGTGCTATTGTGATCAAGTAGATATTCCTTATTTAATGTAATATTACAACTGGCACAACAGTTTTATTTTTATTTTAATGAGGTGAAACCCTGCATGTAGATATGGCTTTAAATACAGAAAATCCTTATCATGAAACAACCATGTTTTCTTGAAATATCGGATGAATGAAAGGAGCATAGAGACATTTTCTGAGGTTTCTTTGAAAAGATTCAGTCTTCAGCTGAAGTCCATAATGAAAATAAATGAGGATAGAAAGATTCAGTGTCTGCATATGCACACTGTTCCCCCTCTTGGGAAGAAAGTTTTGCCTTAGAGGGTTAACTATTCACATTTTTGGAGACGCTAACCTTGGGGATTATTCATATGAATGTTATTTATGGCCTTTTGAAACACATTAGTGTGTCCTTGAGGGTACAGGAATGACACCAGGCCTGGACTTAGCACTCAGGGGTTTCTGCAGATAGCAGCAGATTTCCCTGGAGAATCCTTCCTCTATGACCGATATATTTTATGATTCTCTGCCTTTCTTTGGATGAGGCCCAGAGCTCTGCATGGGTGAGACCACAGTGGCAAGTTTAGAGGGAGACACCTGGGCTGTAAAGCCCAAGGGGTTTATGTGGTACCTTGTACATAGCTGCTCAGTGCTGCTGGGATTGATTATGGGCACAGGCAGCAGCAGAGATCGAAGCATGCAGGGGACGCCACTGACAGGGTCATAGAGACTCGGGGCCCACTGAGAGAGGGAGTTTGGATGAAGCCAGTGTTGGGTTCAGACATCTCATGTGGCATTGAGACCATCATTAGAGGAAACTGTCTTTTTGTGGATTTATTTTTCTGCGGCATATAAAATTCCTCTCCGTAGTTATTCTTATCACTGCCATGTACACGTCATCGCAGGTGATGTGAAGGCCAAGCAGATACTGGTTGTAAAGCAGTCATATTATTATTATTGTTATTATTATTATTATTATTATTATTATCATCATCATTATTACTGTTTTATAGGAACCTAATGCTCTTCTAACATTAAATCTCTGCTTTTGGATTTCTTAATATAAGAGAATTATGGAGTAAACTTTCAGTGACTGGAAAATAAACTGCTGTATACCTGTGAAAAGAAATGGCTGTGCTGTCTCCTTGGTGAAGCTATCTTAAGACACTTCTGGACCTTATAATTTAATGGCTGTACCCATTTTAAACAGGAAATGTGATACTGACATAACAGACATCTACCTAAAACCATCAGAGAAAACACAAAGTCTAGTGAGGCAGAAAGAGCAAGGCATTACTTATATCAGAGAACCACAGGTTTTTTATATTTACTGAAGAATTTCCCCTGGCTGGGCAGTCTGTTGACATAAACCTGAAACAACTGAGAAACCATTTCTATATTAGTACTCTGCTCAACTGCTAATAAAAAGCCTGGTGTAATTCCTTTCCATATAAAAGGAAGCAGAACTTTCTTTTTCATTTGAAACTGTCATCATCTTCGTTTAATTCAACATCATTGCAAGTTTAACATAACAAGAAGCCTACAGATTGAATTGAGAGGCTTTTGGCCATAACCAGCTTGTCTTGTCTATGGGAAATGACCCAAACAGAAACAAAGAAGCAGAAGTCTCAGTCGCAGTCCTCCCTTACTGCTCTACTAGACCTGGAAGGTTCTTGCCTCTACCCCCTGTGAAAAGAAAAGCCATGATGCGTTTTTCATAGTAACCTTGAAAAGTTATCCATAGTGTAGCCTGAGAGTAACTTCATTATATAGGTGAGCCACCGACATGGAGCCTCCCCATAGACCAGTTCCTTTTTAACTTGTAGAGGCCATGAGCAGAACGTGAGGCTTTGGAAAGGACTATATAACTCTGCTCAATATGAGTTTATCTGTTGACAATAGGAGGGGCCTAAAGGTGATATTCAAAATGTCCACATTCAAACTGAACTGATCATAGACCAGAATAAGCTAATAAGCTGAGGGAACTGGCCTTACAGCTTGTTCAGCTTCACATGTTTCTTGGCATACATAATAATATTGAGAACAAAGTAGAAACAGAGTAGAAGAATATGCAGTATTTACCTTGTGGTCAGAAACCACTCTCAGTTGCCCTGGCCATATATAAACATTATTATTAACTCTTGTGCAAAGTGGTGTCTGCAGTACCTAGCACAAAAGCAGAATTAGTGTTCGTTCTGGGTAGAAGTCTATAGCTACATTGTCTCAAAGAAAAAGACAAAAAACATACAAACATAATTTTTTTCCTACAGTGAAGGGAAGCTTTTCCTCTTATTTCCATACATGTTAGATGGCCCCCTTCTAGGTGTTTTTGTAAAGAACGGCTTTAGTTTGTAAATTGCAGCATTAGTGCTTCAAATGCATGGCAGAAGGAGTATAGCTTTTACTCACCAACCTGTAGTAAACAACCCCAAATGTAAAGAAACAATATACCTGGCCAGCAGGTAACTCAAAGGCTGACTGGGTTGGGATTTGGAAGTCCTGCTGGAGGCTTTCCTGTCTGAGGTAGGTTTTCAAGAGTTCAAAATTTCTATTCTGAATCACAATGAATAGTTACCTCACTATTTTTTTTAATTTTTATTTTTAAAATTTTTTAATTGCAGTCACCTTGGGTAAAACAATGCTGACTGGGTTATTTCAGTAATTCCAAATACTTTATTTATTAAAATATTTCTCTCCCCAAAATGTTTATATTCTACTTTACATTCAACTGTGTTTCTAAATGAAAACTTTCAGAACTGAAGTGCTATGAAAACATGAGGGGTTTTACCAATTAAAAAAAAAAAAGTAAGATAGTTTCAAAATCTGTAGAGCTAAATTCTGTGAAGTTATTCGAGATGGAGACTTGGCCAAACAACATTTTCCAGTGAGAATTATTTGGCTACGCATGCTCCATTGGCTATTTGCATTTCCAACAAGGTGAGGGCACAGGAGACAGAAAGAACCACACAATTCTATAGGGTGTTTTTATGAATATACATGTTCACATGTGAGGAACAGTCAGCAGAAGACCAAAACCAAAATCATCCAGTGTAATGCCAGGGTCTGCCTTACCTATGACAACCCTTCCCATTTCTGTTGCAGTGGAGGTACTGTAGTTTGCATTAGGCCTGAATTTGCTTTATATTTTTTCCTCCAAAGCTGTAAGAAACAATGCATCATTAAAATACTTTTTTCTTATGTAAGTAGCCACATGATATCCTAAGAATAGATAAAATTTGTTATAACTGTCTAGCGTTTATTTTAAGATTTTTCTGCAGTACTAGAAAAAAAAGCAATAGTAGCTTAAGAAATCGGTTTTGACATTTGATATCTGACACACAAGGTTTGCATATTTTCGATGTTTTGTTTGCTATTTTTTGTAGTAATATTTAACTATTGCTGATGGCTTTGCAGTATTCTGTGCTTTGGATGTGCAGAAATGGTTTCAAATCTCAGCGATATGAAGGTAGAGAGGCTTTTTAAAGGAAGCTTCAGGGTTGTTTTTTTCACTGTGAGATTTCATGTAGGAGTGTTGCTTTTTTAAGTTCTCTAGCATGTGATGGGGACTGGTGAAGCAGCAGATACAAACTTTAGTATATTCTGGGAGCTGACAAAAATCTTTAATTAGATGTGTATTTTTTTGCAAATAAATATTGTTTTTATGATTAATGTCTGCTTCCCACAAAATATTTTGACCTTTAGTAAAAAAAAAAATCCACACCCAAACAAACCACTGAAAACAGGAAATTTAAATCCAGAAATGTGAATTAAATCCAGAAACATGAACATAGTTATGGTCTCTCCTGTTCCATTTCCCTTTGCTGTCTGGCTGCTAAAGACACCATATCTGCTGGTTTGTCCTTGTGACTGGAGTGTTTTGCAGCAGAATGGGAGATGAGAACATGTTGATCAGTCTTCCTGGGAGGATGGAGGGAGTAGAAAGCGCCTGTGGTATGATTGCTGCAGGGCATTTGCTCCCACTTTCACTTTTGCATGTGGCAGGAAATGTTCCAGCCCATAGTTTACATACACCAGGGAAAGACAATATGCAGACTAATTGACAAGCAGGTATATTAGAACAACAGGCTGTAATTTTGACATCTTTTTTTCTGAAATGGCAGAAGTTATTCAACATCACATTTGCTTAGTCTATGTATGAGGAAAGCTATGCTTATGTCCATAATAATTTTCTGTAAATACTGAGCACTTAGTGGCAAACACATGAGTTCTTCACTAATGGAAAAAGGGAAATACTGTTGCACCTGCGAAGGAAAGAAACAAACCCAAGGAGCCAAAGAAAGAACAGGAAGATGCATATGCAAATGTAGTTGTCCATTATCCTTCACAAACATATATGTATGCATATCTTCATTCCAAATATAAAGTGGGATTAATATTGGTCGATATTGGACAACAAAAATGTAGACTACATCTCAAGAGTTATTCTCTGCAGGCTGCTTAATATGTAGATACAAGTCTGGAGCTCCCACAGGGTGAGTAGTTTCATCCTAATGCAGAAGTCTAAGACTAGTCTGATAAACTCCTCACCTTCCCACTCAGCCACCCAGTAATTTTTGATTTTATCTTCCACAACCTGTAAGAGTGTCTTTGTCTTTCCAATTAGTTTAGGAAAAGCAAATCCCAGAGCTGCAATGTGCCGTACCCATGGAGCTCAGAAGGGATAGCCCAGGGACGCAGCCCCTTCCCACAGTGTAGACTAGGACAAAGCCTTACTAAGCCTTGTGGAATACACTTTAACTCACACAGCCTTTTTGCATAATGTTTTCTCCTCCTGTTCTTAAAATTCCAGCTGAATGGACTGGCTAATGGGAAGACTGCAAAATCTGAATGTATTCTTTATTATGTTTAAATGTTTTGCTCTTATCAAATGTGTTTTCTTGCATCCCTTAAAGTGCTCAACTGACTGAGAGTCATTTTCCAACCCAGAAAATAATTTAGAAATATCCGGAATATAAGCCTTTTTTTTTTTTTTTCTGAGTATATAGGGTTGACACGACAGTCTCCAGTAATCCACCAGATACATTACATCGTTTACTGTTGGTGAAGTATTCAGATAATGTAAGATCTGATCTGAAACAGCCCCAAATTAGCTTCAACTCAAGTTTAGTCAATTTTAGCAGAATCTAGTTTATTTTATGTAGCTTTTTCATTAATGTATATTTGTCTGCATTTTCATTTCCCAGTCAGGAACAGGGGTGAAAGTTCAGAAGAGCTATTTTTTTGGTTTACTGAGAGAGCAGATCTCAAAAAGAGCATGAGAAAATTGTTCACTTAAGAATTTCAACACCCTGAACAAATTCACATAGTCTTCAGGGAGGGTGTCGTCCTAATCTGAGTAGATATCTGGACATTTTCTTTGGGTTGAAAATGATAGGTTTTATGTCTGTACCTGACAAAGTTTCAAATAGTAATTTTTTGTGCTGTTGGACTTATAGTTTCTGAAACATTTTTTTTCTCTAAGTATCCCCCTAAAATTCACCTACACTGTGATTTTTTTTTCATACTACATATTTTTCAGCATATAATCCCTTGATGAAAACGATTCTCATGCACAGTGTGTTGCAGATGTATGATGCATTTTCTACCCTCACTCTGTGTTACTGCTGCTAATGCCAACTATTGCCCACTGAACGTGAAGGAAAGAAACCATCTACAGAGCTCAGGTCAAGGGAATTACTACTTGCCAAAAGTGGAAGGCCTGCCTTTACAGAGGCGAGTTTTAATTTCTCACGTCATGTCATGTGTATCTTAGCAATATTGATACGACTAACAGAAGAAGTGTGCCTTAAGTGTGTATTAAGTGAGTGTATTACATGAGAAATTGCCAGAAATTGCCTCCTTTTCAGTAGGGACAAGACCCAGCTGGATGCCAGGACTTCTAGTCTACATCTCTGTTAATAAATTCAAAGCACTATGGCCCAGGCTTTATGTTATCTCATTACTAGCATTATTTTGGCCAAGCCAACTGGTGCTCTCCCAGGGATGTCCTAGGGAGATTTCAGAAGTCAGCACAGAGAATGGATCATTCTTAGCAAATAATCTGGATGTGGTCACCCTGTCTTGAAAGGCGGGAGACTTTAAAAACATAGGTGTGGAGCAGTCCCCACACAAACAGACACAGAGAGTGGGCCCCAATACAATGTCCTTTAATAGGGTAGATATTGCTTTAGACTTTATACTGCCTGTGACTATTCAAAACAGTAAAGAACGATGAAGTGAAATAGAATACTTAACCTAAATAAATTAATACTTAACTTTGGGACTATAAGAGTCAATTTTTGGTGACAAAAATGGATATGGGGATTGTTACCTTGAATACATACTTTCCATTCCTCTTCTGCTATAACTAGAAACAGAAGAAGACTTGCAAATCACAATACTTAACACATGATGAGGTCTCTGATGGGTTCTGGTTTAACCATACATGAGCCTTTTGGCAAAGTTAATTTTGAAAGGAATCAGGAAGCCAAACCAAAGCCTTATTGGGGGGTATTTCTGCCCTTGCTATGATGTGGTCTCATCATGTCACTCAGGAATGAGGCACTTGCTGTTATATTAAACACAAAAATAACACAGGAAATTGATTTATGTTGGCACAGTTTTCCTATTTTACATTATTTACCTGAAATCCAAGCCAGAACTGCAGTCAAAGTATAGTTCAGAGCTCAGATTTCTTGGGCTCACTTGTTAGAGAACTCGACATTTGTTCCAGATGGTCCATCTGCCTTTGATTACTATTTTCTGGTAAATAAAATGAAGTGGCCATTCACTGCCACATTGGAAAAAGATAAAATAATGTCAAGAGATTTATAAAATAAATTAATGAAAGTAGAGAGAGAGTGAGAACAAATATTAGAAGAAAAGAATGTCTGCTTTCAAAACAGATCTTTAATATCCCCTTTTATCTACTGGTGTTTGTGTTGGTATTTGGACACATGAGAAAAATGCACGGAGACATCCCTCATGTTAGTTGGTAAGAAATTCCACCAAACGCACAGCCAGTGATATTATTTGCAAATATGGACTGAACTGAAAAAGTACTTTTTCAGTTTTTAAGAATGCGCCTTATCTGAAGAAATAGAAAACTACCACATTGAAAAGATGTGACTGAAGGTCGGAGGGCACCTTACCTATGAGAGTGTCAAGACAAGGAACCTATTAAGATATGTTGATATCACTTTACTGAGTGTCTGCCAGACTGTAGTGCAAGTATTAGTGGAAGCATTTTTGAGATAGGAAGGATTTGGTTAACTTTCTGATTATCATTAGGTTTTTTCCCTCATGCTTTTGCACTTTGGGTCCTAGCCAGAACCTGAAAAGGAAATACCTCTGTACCCTGAGAGAAACTATTCGTGAAGAATTTCTGGCTTGACCTTAAACAGGAATTGTCTGAAATTACAGGAAAGACTTTATACAAGATTTCCCTCCTAGCTTTGCGAATGCAAGCCATTCAGAGGTTTTGGGTGCTTATCAGCAGCTCCAGGAAGCATTTAAGGTTTGTCCAGTTTATAGCTAACAAGGAGAGGTCCTTGCAAATGGCGCAAAGAATAGTGCCATTTTCTCTTAAAGTTATTAGTTTCCTGATTATGGGCTGGGTTGGAACAGTATAGAAACAACAGCTAAAACAGTATATGGGCAGAATATTTTAATTTTAAACCTTGACATGTTTAGTGTGAGCATTCAGTGCTACTGTAGCTGTGGACAAGGACCGAAGAAGGTAAATATGTGTGTGTTTCATTCCATTAATATTAGCTCTTTAAATTATAGTCCCAAGTGGATCTTTCCTACTGTGCATGCAGATGATATTACCTCTCTATAGCTAAACAATCTTAAAGCATCTCTGTATTACAAAAAGCTTTATTTAGCAAAGCTTTCAGAAAAAAGCAGCTAAACACCTCTGTGAAGGAGAGGTTTCCAAATCCATGCTTATAACTGTCCCTACACTGAGAAAATAAAAGAAAATGTAAGATGTTTGTCAGATGTTGATGTGATTGAAAACATTGCTGTGTAAGTGCCAGCCTGTAAGCATGCTGACCTTAGAAGAACTACTGGCATGATGCGGTCTGTCTCTACTTGTAACTTCATGCCTATTAGGAAGTTTCCGAAGCATTAGTGTGCCCATATGGCTGGGGCCTCCTGTTCATGCTGCCTGTGGCACAGCTCTTTGTTACTGGATATTTACTACAGATTTTTCTGTGGAGGGCTGATTGCCATGCAATAAGAAGATGCATTTACGGGGAAGGCTTTGGTCACTTCAGCTGAAGTCTCAAGTGAGAAACCAAGAGGTCTCCCATTCATAATTACTTTCCCTGTTCATTTCTGTGAATGAAGACTTGTGCTTGCTTGGGGAAGTCTTCAGCTAATTTTCTATTTTCTCTTTCATGAAGTAGAGGAAGCAGTCTCCAAATTCAACTTTCTGGGGAATGCATTTATCACAAAATTTCAAGAGATAGAACAAGGTCCTGTTGAGAGCTTTTCTTTAGTAATATATTATAGTTTTCTGTTAATGGGATCACTATCTTGTCTTGATATTTTATTGTTGATAACTAGTGAAGCAAACCTATGTGTGTGTTATTGTGTTACACCAGAGGGCTGTTTATCTGAATCTCAATGTTACTGGAAAACTCAGATACTGTTTAAGATCTAAAAGCCAAACTAAATAAATATTCAATGATTTTTCATCAGTTTGACAACTTTCTAATTGTGACTATCTGCAAGTCCTCTTCAGCTCTACCTGCAGGTCTTTTTTTGTCTTCAGATTATTATTCTGGTTGTTATTATCTAACCTTAATACTCATTATGCTTACCCGCTCGGTTAGGTGTACAGTGTGTCCACAAGAGAGGCTTTTGCTCCAGTAAAATTACAATGCAATTATGTCCTAAAGTTCCTAGTGTCATTTAATCATAGAGTAAGATAGCACTAAACATGACTTTATGTAAATCTGTCTAACAGAAGAATTGAGTCTTTAAACTTGGCACAGGTAAGCAAACATTTTTGCTGGAAAGTTAGTTCACCTCAAGCTGATACTCTATTTTACCAAAGGGTTATACTTCTAATGCAGCCTAGGACTAAACTGGAGGTAGTGTTTACTTTTAAAGGTAGCAACTAGTCTAAAGGTTTAGACTTGCCACAGGCATCACACTTGCCTCTAAACCCCACTAGAGTTTGTTCCCATCTTTGTAAACTTGACTCCTCTTTGACATTGTCCACATTTTCTGAGAGCTCAGATCCTTTTGATATCCTTTGTCTTTTATTTCTTTGTTACTTGTGCAGTTCCCGTAGGCTTCTGTGGTAGGTGCATCCCACCACTCACCTGGGCTCGGAAACACTGAGTTGTTTTTCCTCGAGGACCCTTCTCTCTACTGTGCAGATCAGTTCTGTTCTTTTTAGTTGAAAGTTCTTTAATCCCAAAACAGGTTTGGTAGACAGAATTACAAAGGCATCCCAGAGTGATGAAAGCACAACGTATGCACAGGGACACTGCACTAGACAAAAAGCCTCCTATCATTTAGTGTTCTGCCTAAGGTAGCTTCTCAAGTGGTAACAAACTAGACTAAACTTTGCACAGATTTATTTGAAATGAAGTGGATCCCAGTATGTATACCTGAAAACATAGTACGGGCCAATGCTAACGCTGTGTGGCTGTCTCACTGACAAATCAGTATTCCTAGAAGTGAAGGAATATCAGGCATAGATTTACCAAGGAAGAAAAAGGACTTTTCATTTTTCCCTATTAGTCATTGTAATGAGCTGGTTGTGACATGAGGGGAGAACTCAGCTAAGCTGAGCTGTAAGGATCCCTGAAAGCATAACATCTCTCTCTGTCTCACACTCAATCTGACAGAAACACACTATAAAAAACATCCAATTTTTAATAACATACTAACCTTATGTTAATCTCATAAATGTATATATCATCTAAGTTACTAGAAGTGGCCAACTTCAAGCACTGTTTCTTTAAATATTGACCTATAGCATACTGTGAAAGATTCTTCAGCAAACGATAGTTGACAGTTCAACCACTAGTGTGCTTGTTTTAACGTTTTGCTTGCTTCGTTAGTTAAGCATTCTGTCTCCTACCCACTGAAGAGATGTATTTTTAAACACACATTCAGAGCCAAATCCAGGGCTTATGTACAATAAGTGATTGAATATATTTTTGTTAATTCACTAGTAATTTTGTCTCTGTTTTATATTTTTAAAGCAAAATCTATGATTAGTGGAAACCAGTTCAGTTTAGTATCTTGAGCAAGGCAATTAAAATAAAAATACTTTTTTTTGGTGAAAAATTCTAATGTCTTAATTGTTTTGTGTGACTTTGAGTCTTCACAGGCTCTGAATTTTGCTTCAGGAAACTATGCATTATATCTTGGTTCTGCCTTACCAGAACCATATATTTATATAGATTTGAATAAATTATGCCCCAGAAGTCATTTTACACCTAATAATTCAGCTACATGTGAATTAAATATTTAAATCTACATAGTTTAAAAATATTTAATATGTTGTGAGGCAGACTGGTCATCAGCCAAGTGATGATTTATACAACTAATTGAACTGTACACTCTCTGAGTAAAGCCTAAAGAAATGCAACATCTTTTCCAGCCCATGAGAAATAATGTATTGCATGAATCTTAGTCTAGTGCCATAAAAATATGGAACAAACACTTATGGCTGCAAATTAAATAGTGAGAAACTCTTTGTTCTTTTAAAACTCCCAGTGTACTTAAAAGGGTATTTCAGTCTTATTTTTATTTTTATTTTACATTTGTTAAGTCTTCTTTCTTGGAAATACAGGAATAGGATAGAAGTGAGGACTTCTTTCCCACACGTTAATTGGAATTTTGTGTTTCTGTGTCTGCTCAAAGGGCCTATTGGAAGAGCCAGGCTTTGGGAAAGATCTTCCTCATGAAAACCAAAGCCACCTTGTATGTAACTGCGGGTACAGGTGTTATGCATGCTTGAACAGGAGTGTGAGCCCAGGAGACAACTGACCAGTCATTCAGCTGAACAGTTCTCCAAATGGGAGGCTAAAGGGTGAGTTAAGATGAGAGGGCATCCTTCATCAAGGAGCAGAGCTCTTGGGAAAGAACTAGAGGGAAAACCAAATATTTCTGATGCAAAGAATACTGCTGCAGATTGCCCAGGAGCCTCTGGTATGAAAGGAAAAACAAAGTGATGCAGATGAGGATCACATAATCCTTTCTATGGACTAGGGAAAGCATGGCTTGGAATTGGAACCAGGGATATAAGTGGCTGCAGAATTTCTTTCCTAAAGTGTGTTGTTGCACACAGATGTCACTGTGGTGACGAACGGGTCTTGAAGCTACGAGCTCACTGGCAGAACCCCAAGAAGGGAAGGCCAACTTTCCTCTTGGACCCAGCTCTTTCAAGGTCCTTCCATTTAATTCTTGAGTAAAAATTGCTCCAGACAGATATACCACACACTGCTGACCAACAGAGAGCTGCTCCAGGGCTGCAAACCAGGAAAAGGCTGCACATAAAGAGGTAGTCATCACGTTATACTCAAATTGCAATCTCTGCAGGGGTTTACTCTTAAGGACATTGATGATAGCCTGGCTGGTTTTAGAAATTTAACAGTATTGCACTGGCATGCATACAAGAAATATTCTGTCCAATATCTTTGTTCTGGAAAGAGCCACTTGTGAGACATTCCTCCATTTTTCATTTGATTTACAAGGAAATAAATATTTCCAAGTATTGCCCCTCCCATCTGGACTTTTCCCTATCTGGGCACCATCCTTTAACTGGACATTTCCCACTTTTGATAACTTCTGAATGGCATTTGTTAAGCATTTGGATTTATATAATTGATAAGAATGTGATTTTCTTAATATAAATAAAATATATATTTTGTATTAACTAATAGTATTTTCTAAGTACCTCCACCATCTACAATGGTATGTGATGCTACTGGTGCCAATGACAACTTCTGGACATGCACTAGTGACTCATACTTTGTAGTAGTATGTGTTCCATAGACTAAGAACTGTTGTATTCTATTATGTAGTATATGTAATATTTTATTCTATCATGTTATAATTAAAATTTCTTCTTCAGTTATGTTTGAAAGCAGGCAAGCTGCAGAAATACCACGGGCTAATGAAATGTATTAGCCAGAAGAAAAAGCTCATATTATATGTTCTTTAGATATATACTACTTTTATTTTGCCCACGTGATCAAACACAAATCCTTGTCTGTAGACCTCAAGTAAACATGGCTATTCTTATTTTTCTTTTGTTCTCCTTTGTGGATTCACAGAATGACAGAATGATGAGACCATTCCATATCATCCCACTCATTGTAAAATTAATCCAATATTTTCAGTGAAGGAATATTTTTTTTCCCTACTGGCTGATCCTGTGTTATGAAATTTAACCTACTTGGGTGTGCAGGGAGAACATCTCAGTTTTCCAGACCCAAAATATGTACTTTTGTGCCAGAGTCAACAGGAAAAGAAGACTTACAGCATCCAACTGACTTAGTTTCATATTTCCCTGATGCCCAAACAACCGGAAAGCAGCAGGACCAAAACATTTCATAAATTTCTTCCTAGGTGGTACAGACACTAAGGCAGGATGTTTGGGTCTTTGGCCAGTCCCTGCAGGAATATTACAATACAGTGAAATTTTCTGCACACTGCACACATTTATGAGGGACATTTAAAACTTAACTGGACAATGCATTAACAAGTATACTTTAGGGAAAAGTCCTGATCTGCCATGCAGTTGAACTACTTGATGTAGAAAGCATTTACACTTTCTAATCTTAATGTTGGATCCATTGTTATTGTGTGGTTCAGTGGCCACACAGGTGGTAAATCTGGTCACTTCACTACTCTCTTCTGTTGCCTTTGGATACTGATCAGGTGACCCTGATCTCTTCCATTCCTTTCAATGTGAGAATAATAATTGCTGCAATAAAAAAAACTAATAAAATTTCTTAGCAAGTAAGAGAGGCAGTTTAGTAAAACAGAAGACACCAGTGGATGTTATGCGCAGATGTTCACCTGTACCTCCATGTCAGCGATTTCATTTCCACTTCTGGAGGAAGTTAGAAAAAAGCTTAACTTAGTTTCTTGGTTTATATCATATGCATGTGGCTAATAGCATTTTCATTTATATTTCCTTTTGTAATTAGAAGCTAAACAATACTCAGTGGCCTGCTTTTGTTTTTACACTAAATGGATCTTTCGTTAGTTATTATTAACTTTTATGTTTATCTAGACATCTATTTCTGCTAGTCATTATGCATTCACCAGGTAAAAACAGACCCCATCTCAAAGAGCCTATGATCTAAGGGGTCAAGATGAAACCAGAGATATAGTGACTTTTCCAAGATCATTCAATAAGCAGTGGATAGAAAGAGAAATTAAACAGTCATGACTCTTAGTCTCTCTCTTTTCTGAATCACACAAATTTTCTTGGAAATACTCTTTGGAATCTGATTTCTTTTGATATAAGAAGAAATATGGCATATTATGTTATTACTTTGTACTGTTTATTCAAGTGATTCAGGGTGATACACTCCAGTTGGTTAAGCTGTTTATTTTTGAGGAGCCCTTCACATTAGAAACAAAAACTAAAAAGGTTTTGCCTGATGTCAAAGCCATATTTGTTCTGTTTGGAAATATACAAGAACTTAACAAAGACTGTGTGTGAGGAAAGCTAAATTCCCGACATTTGAAACACATTGAGGCACATAAACCCTTTTTTTATACACAAACCCTGATCAGTTTGAGATTATAAAATATATTGACTATAGTTCTCATGTATCTTCAATAACTTTCATAATTTCCGTGTAAAGTCATTAGCATGTTTTTCTGTGCAGATTGCTTCAAAGTATCACAGCACATAGTCCAGTTGTTTGTGGATTTTATTGCCCAATAGAAGTTTATTACATAAGAACATTAGAAAATTGTCCATGATTATTTTGAGCCATCTATCCTAAGTTTCACAATCTGCTTTCACCATCTGCTGGGTCTAGAGTAGAAGGTCATCATGTAAGCTGACTTCCTGGTCAACTAAACTAGGCTCCTACAGGGAATGTGTTTCCTCAGTTCTGTCCACTGACTGCACAGAGGATAAGATGACGATTTTAGTCTAGATGGCAACTTGCATTTAGCTAAATCTAGGTGGGATGATTTCCTCCACGTAATAGGATAATATCTTAACAACAATTAGAAAAAATAACTGCAGTTCAGTGATGGTACAGTAATTTATGATAATTCTTAATTTTTTAATTTTACCATGATTGCATTAGTTTTGCTGTTGTGTGTGGCATTATTCCATATACATTATCCACCTGGACTTTAGTAAAACCTTTGACACCATTTCGTGCAACATTATCCTAGAGAAGCTGGCAGCTCATTGCTTAGACAGGTGTACTCTTCGCTAGCTAAAAAAACTGGCTGGGTGGCTGAGCCCAGAGAGTTGTGACGAATGGAGTTAAATCCAGTTAGTGGATGGTCACAAGCGGTGTTCCCCAAGGCTCAGTTTTGGGTCAGTTCTGTTTAATATCTTTATCAATGATCTGGATCAGGGGACAAGTGCACCCTCAGTAAGTTTGCAGATGACACAAAGTTGGGCAGGAGTGTCTATCTGCTTGAGGGTAGGAGGGCTCTGCAGAAGGATCTCGATGGGCTGAGGCCAATTGTATGAGGTTTAACAAGGCCAAGCGCCAGGTCCTGCACTTCAGTCACAACAGCCCCATGCAACACTACAGGCTTGGGGACAAATGGCTGGAAAGCTGTCTGGTGGAGAAGGACCTACGGGTGTTGGCTGACAGCCGCTTGAACAGGAGCCAGCAGTGTGCCTAGATGGCCAAGAAGGCCAACAGCATCCTGGCTTCTATCAGGAATAGTGCGGCCAGCAGGACTTGTTAAGTGTTTGTGCTCCTGTACTCGGCACTGGTGAGGCTGCACCTCATATACTGTGTTCAGTTTTGGGCCCCTCACTAAAAGAAAGGCATTGAGGTGCCGGAGTGTGTCCAGAGAAGGGCAACGAAGCTGGTGAAGGGTCTGGAGCACAAATCTTATGAGGAGCAGCTGAGGGAGTTGGGGTTGTTTAGCCTGGAGAAAAGGAGTCTGAGGGGAGACCTTATCGCTCTCTACAGCTACCTGAAAGGAGGTTTTACTGAGGTGCATATTGGTCTCTTCTCCCAAGTAACAAGCAATAAGACAAGAGGAAATGACCTCAAGTTGCATCAGGGGAGGTTTAGACTGGCTGCTAGGAAAAATTTCTGCACTGAAAGGGTTGTCAGGCACTGGAACAGGCTGCCCAGGGAGGTGGTGGAGCACCATCCCTGGAGGTGTTCAAAAAATGTGCAGATGTGTCACTTCAGAACACAGTTTAGGAGGCATGGTGGTGTTGGGATGACAGTTAGACTTGTTGAACTTAGAGGTCTTTTCCAACATTAAAGATTCTATGAAAATATTACATATTTTTCTTTAAACATTTAAATATGCTGAAAGGGCTCCATGGGATGAAGCCTTTCAACAGGCAGTTTAAGCTTCCTCCAAAAGGTCTGCTGAATCACGACCGCTATTCTTATCTGCAAAAGAGGTTTGTATATTTACAGCAGTTTACTCCTCCTGCTTTTCCTCTTCCTGTGCTAAATGTCTGTGGATATTCTAGTGGATGAGTTTATCGATTATAGTTTTTGTAGGAACACTGAATCTTAGGAGATATTAATGGAAAACTAATTTTTATTTTGTTAATGCACCTCTGTAGATGGAAATCCAGGTTCTAAAAGCTGCGGTCAAAAGCTGAGGAGCAAAACTAATGTTGTGTGAGCTCTGTCTCTGATCAGAAATATCTAGAGTGGCTCAGATTTCATGTATTTGGAAGGGTCTGCTGGAGCACAATTGACAGACCACAGAGTATTTACACAAAATAGGCAGCAATTTTGCATTACTAATGTATATGAGAAAATTTCAAACTGCTTATAAAAAGTCCTCAGACAGGAATAAGCAGAATATTTGTCAAATGACATTCATTGAAAGGCTTCCATCCATCCCCACTGTTTCACACTTGAAGGGCAAGTGAGGACTGAAAATATTCCTTCTGAATTAAATACCACCCATATGTTGCAGGACTAGAGTAAATTTGAAAGCCATCAGTGGCTGCAACCAAAACTAAATGAAAATCTCCTTGTTATATAAGTAAAACCAGGTGAAACCTTCATGCTGAGTGCATGTGGAGTAAAGTAAATCATGTATGGGTAAGTGATGTTAGAATGCTAGGGTCTCAGTTTAGAATAGCATATGGAAGATTTATGAAGTGTTTTGTGCCATGGGAAGTGACTGTGCTGTTCTGATGCTGAGGACAAACTAATTAGCTAGTAGTGCAGTCCAAAGGTGCTCAAAACCCATAAGCTAATTCCCCAGAAATCTTGTGATTGGTTTAAGTGTCAAGAAATATTTCAGACCAATACCAAATATCAGATTTGTGATAAAATCTCAGATGCTGGCAACAGGAAATGTAAATTGCACCTAGTTTTTCTCTAACAATAAAACCTTTTTACATTATTCTACTGAAAATCAGTCCATATAGACTAGTATGTTAATTCTTTTAAGTAAAAAAGAATTCAGTCTAGTAATATTAACGCTTTCACTGTGAATTCCCATTGCTTATTTCTGAGGGCATTCTTTAATTTTTTCCCCTGTCTTATCATGGAAATTACTGTCTTCATGGGCATTTTGATGCTAAGCTTTATTTAGTTTAAGATCAGTTCAAACAACTGAAAGTTTTTATTTTCCATGATTACTTGCCTGAACTAAAAATTGTTTTGGAAGCCTATGGAAGGAGAGCAAAACCTGGGCCATGTTTCATATGGATCCTTCTTTGTTTCTCCTGTATGATTTTCTAGACAAAATGCTGCTGATGGTAACAACAGGAGACCTCTGTGACGTTGTCACTATCGAACAGCAGCGGGGACTATAGGGAGAAAATGTAAACACAGACACACGCACATTGATCACCAATGCTTTTCCTCCATCAGCAGTTGCATCCATTAGAAGTCATTATAACAGACTAGCTCCAAGGAGCGTGGTGTCTCTCAAATCATGACAATGCTATCATAATCATACTAAAGAGGCATTAATGTCTTTTCATATACAGTTTTCTTTTTAAAACTGGAATGTTAACTCCCTCTCCTATAGCATGTGCCAGCACAAGAAGATGTTGAAGATGAGTTAGTTCCTCACATCAAAGCCACCATAAATGTATTAGACAGAATGCAATGCAAAACCACATGAGTGACTATCTTTTCTTGTAAGCAGAAAGTTCTTATCCAGAAAATATAATCCTTTTTTCATGTGTTGCAACTATAGAGAGATTTCTTTGCTAAGTACAAACAAAGAAATACTCTGAAAAAATACACTGGTTGCTGTCAGAGTTGTGCAAAGCTGTACCTTGATTCACTGATCAAAATAATAAAAAGAAAGAAATAGGTCTTGGGTCACTCTGAACAAAAAGTATTTTCAGTATCACTGGTGAAATGCAAAATTTGGAATATATCACTTCAATGCATTTCAAAATGAAAAATGTTGCTAAATATTAGGGTTTTTTAAGGACTTATAATGAAAAATATGTAAATGCTGAAAGAAAGAATCATTTTAAAACAGAGAAAATAGAAATAATGTCTTTGGGAAAATGCTGAAGTGAAATATTTATCATTTTCAAATTTTTATGTTATGTTTATATTTCACTCACTTCCTTCCTCCCTTTTCCCCCCCTATTCATCAAGTATTTGGCAATGGTTTTGGTCAACCAGATAATGTATTTTGGTTGAATCTGAAATTTTGTCCAGCCCTAGTAACCCTGTTTTTGCTTTCTACAGCCTCATTCACAGCTACCATTTCTTCACACACACATAAAAAAAGAGGTTATAAATCAATAATAGATCACAGGTGAAGGAAATAATTTGAGCAAGTGTTGCTGTAACTTGAGAGAAACAGGAAATGTGAAAAAAACATTTACAAGAGTTTAAACTTTGTCATACAGGATTTTCTGCTACATCTAATTTAAAAGCAAAGCATGATGATCTTCTGCTGCCTCCTTGTTATAAAGGCATCAAGAAACAATGTTTAAATATCCTGAGTATGATTTTAACACCAAGATATGTACTCTATAATGACATTTGTCAGTAAAATATTTTAATTATTATAGAAGCTAATATTCTTTGACTATGATCAGTGTTTTATTTTCTGTGATGTCCTTTTGAAACAAATGGGATGACATCCGAAGCAATCTCTACTTCAGAGTATTGGAGTGTATGCTGTGGAGTGTATATGCTTATGCTGCTGATGTCCATGCATCCCTGATTTGGAATGACAGCTTGTCTCTCATAAAATCACTGACAATACCAGCAATGTCTTCAACAGAGGCAGGTTATATCCCTTTATTCTAGGATTCATGTACAGTCATTTATCTAAATGTCCTGTTGTTCTGAGTCACTGAAGTCAAAGAATGTCTAGAGGTTAAGAGAGCAATACTTTGTAGAACCTTTAACATTTTGAAAATGAGAACTTTCAAGCAAATTTTAAAATGAAAAATATATTTAGACCATAAATAAAGATAGTAATGTAGTGGTTTTATCAGATTTATTTATATGCTGTCTCACCTTTTCAATTCTCAGTGGAATCAGTATTACAGGACTAACATAACAATTCAATCAGTCAGTGAAAAAAGCGCTAAATACTATAAAAATACATTGGCAGTATAAAGATCATGCTTTGGTGGCTTAAGGTACATCTTCTATTACTGCAGCAGTCCTTTGGGTCACTGAATGTGATCAAATATATGTGATTAGCAACCTCCTGTTTCAAGCAAGAGTTACGTCATTTGTTCTTAGGTAATGCATGAAATGGTTAAGTATTCAAAAGTGTGAATTAATACTGAAGATATAGTGCATTTAGCAACAACAAAAAATCGTCCAAGGATTTCTGCCAGAACTGTGTTATTAATTTTCCTGCTATTATATATTGGAGACATGATTCTAGACTTAATGTACTATTACTTTATTGGCTATTGCATTCTTTGTGTCTCTTGCAGTTTTCAAGTTTTTGACTATGTTCTATTGAATGTGCTAAGGAATTATGGCTGATTCAACAAGAGAATAAATCTTCTTTGACAGAATTCTTTAGCCATGTTTAGTGGTGAAGTAGACCTGAGATGGATCAAATTGCAGAACCACTACATTTCTGTTACAACAACTGCCACATTTTCTTGCAGTGCTGCGGTCCTGGCATCATTTCCAATCTACTGGGTACTGAAAAAGCAGAGACTTTTTTGATTTATGAGCAAAGAAAAGAATAGCTATAATGTCATCTGGGAAGCTCGTAGTCAGAAGCAGTAAGGAAAGATGAAGAGGGTGATTATTAGAAAGGCTATATATAAGTTGCAGCTTTCCCACATGCCTATCAGTATATGAACTGAGGTTTGGATCAGGATTGTATAGTTTGATAAAAGAAAAGAGTCCTACTAGCTTTGTCAGCAAAGTCTAGTCTTCTGCAGAAATTGGGAGAAAATATTTTCATAGGAAAAAAGGAACAGAGAATTTTCTTGGACTATCTAAAAGGTTGTGTTGCAAGACAGAAGGAAAGTAAGACAAGGGCTTTTTCTCATGACTTTGCACACTGAATTATGTTGTATTCGTAGTGTAATATAACATTTTTGTTAAGCACCAACATTATTTAATTTAAGGATGTCAGTTTTCTGTAAAATATATACTTCTTTGGTTATTAGCAAATTCAGAATAAAAGGACAAAATAAAGAATCTGCACTACTGGTTTCTATTTACTAATTTTGCACTATTTCTTCTTTACAGTCATAAACCAAACTTTTAATCTACCTGGAGCTTGCTTTAGCTATATTATTGAATAGTTATCATTAAGTCACACAGTCTGTAAGGTGAAATAATATATTGCTTTTGACCACCTCTTGAGCTTTCAAGTGCAGTCCTTTCAGTAAGCCCAATACAAGTTATTTCCTCCCTCTAACAAACTTGGAGCTCTTATATGCCTGAACTATCAAACACTTCAATTTTCTACAAGATTTAAATCCCATTGTTTACAGTAGTTTGTTACAAGGGAAGAAGAAGGTGAAGACTAGTATACATAATACATGAATTTCGGACTTATGAAAGCTGGGTTTTTACCCTGATAGACACCACTTGTTACTGATCTCCATTTGGACATTGAGCCATTGGCTGCAACTCTTTGGATGCAGCAATCCAGACAATTCCAGTCAATTCCTTATCCATCAAAGAGTCCATCCATCAAATACATATCTGTCCAATTTAGCAACAAAGACGTTGTGTAGGACCATGCTATTGGTCTTACAGAAGTCAGGGTAGAAGGTTCCCTTAGCCACCAACGCAGTCACTCTAACATGGGAGGCCATCAGATTAGTCAAGCCTTTTGTAAAACCATGTTGGCTGCCTCTAATCATCTCCCTGTCATCCATATGCCTTGACACAGCTTCCAGGTGGATCTATTTAATGATCTTATTGGGCACAGAGGTGAGGCTAACTAGTAGGTAGTTCCCAGAGTTTTTCTTTTTACCGTTTTTAAAAATGAGTGTGATGTTTGCCTTTTTCCTGTCACTGGGGACTTTGCCTGACTGCCATGACATGTCAAATATGGAGAGTAACTCAGCAACTCCATCTGCCAGTTTCCTCAGGAGTCCTGTCTCATTTATCAGGGTGGAGTATGATTTCTTTTGTCTTCCTATTCTGAGTAATGTACCTGTAGAAGCCCTTTTTATTATCCTTCACATCCTTTGCAAATTTAGTTCCAGCTGTGCCTTAGCTCTCCTGATTTCATCCATACACTCCTGAGAAGTATCCCTATATTCTTCCCAGGAGCATGTCCCTGCTTCTACTGCCCATATCTATTGCTCTTGTGGTTCAGTTTAACCAGGCAGTCCTTAATCAGCTGTGCTGGTCTCCTGCCTTCCTCCTGTCATTCATGGTGCTTTCCTGCAGGGCCTGTGCTGCCTTCTTCCATACATTCCAAATCTATGTCTATCATATTATTGTTTTCATCTTACAGATCTGTGGAGCAGTCCAAGCAATTTCCCAAGCATTTAACTTCTTGGAAACAGTGATAGTATGGAGTACTCTGTCAAGGGCATGCTGTAAAGTCATATAGTAAAAGACAGAAATTTTCCCCTTTCTTTTAACTGAATTGCTCTCTGGGAGGTTGTTGTCCTGTGGCAGCAGGCTACACTAAATGATGCTTTTTATATTTTTTTTTTAGTACGGAGAAAGGAAGGCTTAGTTGTGATGAAGATAAATGCTTTCTTTAATGTAGTTCCAAAGCTAAGAACACAACCTGCCCTGTATTCACATAACCAAGGCGGGACAAATGTTTGATTTTGGGATAACCATTCACATCACATTTATTAAATTATTCATACTTTTCTGGCATTAAATCACTTGGGAATTAATTTTCCCTAATTTAATAAAGTGGTTTTTTTTCTTTAAGTCTATGTTTACACTGGTCTAAGACATAATAATTCTTTTTAAATTCAGAGTATCATGACAGGGAGGACATCAGTTGAAACCTTTACATTAGTCTCATTGCCATAATAAATGTATGCAATTAGTCATCTTTCCACCCACTAGCCATATCATTCTGACTCCAGCTCTCAATAAAATAACCAAAGTAATATCTGGTGATACTGTACACATTTTTTCTCACAGTGTATAACAGAACTTACCAGCAGTAGGGTGGTTTTTTTAGCTACTGAAACAAAACTAACCATTGTGTTAGTTATGGAAAGCTGTATGCTTTTGAGCAGAGATTTCCAGGAAACAGCAAATGCAATTTTATAATTTAAATAACACGTTCATTTCCATACTTAATTTGTGCACAGTTATCACAAACCTGTAAGAGCTTCCCACATGAAATCATTTGGATATTGCTTTGTCATTTGCATGGAAAAAATTAAGTGTGACTTAAGAATTTTGGATTTTCCCCATCTGTTTTCTATAGGTGCCTTTTGCCTAATGTGGTTGGTCATTTGGTTATATTTTGGTAGAGATTGACATAGAATGGGTCAGATCCTGTCCAGAAAACCACAGCAGTTAGGAAGTGTTCAGAAAGGGACTCTCTGACTGGAGAAGTAACCCTGTGAACACTATTTTATCTTAGTAGTATCACATGGAAAAAAAGTAATCTAAAATATCTTTTTTCTAAAATCTTCTCTTTTCTAAGTTCCTTTTCAAAAGCCATATCTCCTGTACAGCAGGAAACTGCTAAAACAGGTGAAACTTTAGAAAAATCTGGATGTTATGATAACTACCCATCTTTCAAGATAACTGCCAAAGCTGTTAAGCTCCTGTGTAGAATAGACAGCTGGAACAGTAGAATTCACTGCCCAAAGCACATTTTTTTTCTGAAAAATTGGTTAGGATTCAGATATATAGTGTGAGTTATCAGTCATCTGAATGCACAGCTGGGGAACTGAACATCAGATGACAAGACTGTTTGTATGCAGAGTAATGGAATTACTAAAGAAGCGTACAAGGAAGCACCAGAAACACAGGGAGCAGTATTTCTGTACATCTAAGAAAAAAATAAAGCAAGCACATCTGGGTAGTATATTTTCTGTTAAAAGTACATGTGTTGTTAGAAGGCCTGGTATTACAGACAAATGAAGCACTGATGGTCCTAGGGCTCTATAGTGTTTAGAAATTAAGATTTTATTTATGATGATTATATCCAGGATGCAATAGAGGAATGCAAGAGAAATACCTGACTCAGGTTTTAATTTCTTCCCAACCAGAAAAGAAAAACATTAAAAACCTGAATACTACCACTATGTGCTATAGCTTGTATTTACCTTCCTGCTTTTTCCAGAAACTACTGAGACAAAATGTAAAGATTCTTCCTTAAAAAGAGGAGAAAGACTTGATTAAGAAGAAAAGGGAAGGCAGATGCATTGTATTGCCAACATGAAAAGAGAATTGTACCTACTTCTACTTCCTTATCAGTTATTAGCAGGTACTTGACAGAACCCACGCATCAGGTAGGCTAAAACCACTTTAAGCCCAAATAAAAATCATGTGTCTGGTACTAAAGGAAAACAGTTTTGTGCAGCCTTTCTTATTGTGGACTCAGCCATATGGGAAAAACCATCATTACTTCATGTGAAACCAGATTTTTGCTCCAAAAGCTCAATGAAAGGAATGCTGAATCTTTTTTTCTGAAGGAAATATAAAGCTTCTGCAGCTGTGTTGTTTGGGCTCAAAGGGAAGCCCAGGGGCTAGGATCAACATCAGATCATCTGTTTATGCACTTTTAATACTTAAAACTAGAAAAACTGAACAAAAGGATGTATGCATTGGCCTACATTGCACAGCAAATACCTTTGAATTTTGGTAGGTTAGAGATCACTATACTTTGGCAGGAAGGGGGAAGAAGCCTGAAAGAGCTCTATTTTTCTTACAGTCCCATCTAATCCAAAAGGCTTTTGCTGGGTGAAGTCAGTTACTCTGAAATTTTTGGTTCTTCCTCAGAAGCATCATTTGGTGCTTGTCTATCCAAGGCTTCAGCTGAATGAATAATGAGACAGAAAGCAAACAGTGTAAGATTTATTTTCTGCTAAAAGAACTGAATTCATCAGCGATGGCTTACAGATTTCATGGGGAGCACCAACATGTTGACAACCTGACCTAATGATAGCTGTTGTCCTGACATTGACAAAGGTTTTCGTGTAGGAGATCAGAGAATATGTCATATGAACCCTTCCTTCACAGCTGTTTGTATGGGTTAGCTGGAAAGTTACAGATGCTCTTTACACCATTAATTATCTTGGGAGAGTTCTTGGCCTGTGCGTGTCTGAATAAACCCTCACAATCCGGATCGCATTTCTCCTGCCTACTGCTTCTTGAACAGCTCTTGTGAGAACAGGTGACAAAAGGAAGCTGTAAAACTTGTTCATATATGTCCCTTCTTACAAGATTCCTCCCTGTACAGGTCCTTCATGGTAAAACCCATAAGAATCATCCACTCTGTAGTGCCACTACAGTAAGATTAAACATTTCAAATTATTGCTGCAAAATTCCATAGTAATTTGTAAATATGATAAATTTTAAAAAGATATGTCTGTTGAAATATATGCATCAACAAAGAGCCATCAGTAATTAATTGCCACATAACTGAATCCTGATCTCGGGTCTCTCAACAGAATACAGAGTTGCTTTATTGATGTCAATAACATTTATTTATATTAACACTTCTGTAAATAGAATCAGTAGTTGGTCTTTCATATTTACATTTTCTATTCATAGATTTATAAAATGCATTTGTTTCATAGCTGCCAGAGCTGTAGAAAATTTTCAAATAATATGCAAAAGAGAATTAAATTAATTGGTTGAAAGTCCATGAATATTTTGATAGATATATTAAATTTGTACTACACATATCTCTTTCAGTTGCATCTTCACTTTATTAAACATCTTCATAAATATGAAATACATAATAATAGCTGATTATGATGATAACAGTTAATCCTTGCTAAAGGACTGACCTTTGCAACCTAAAGGTTGTCTCAGGGATCTGCATTCAAACCGACCTTGATCCCCAAATGGTCTCATTGTTTTGAATATGGAAAAGGTAATCAAACCAAAACAACCTTCTGAATCAACTTTTCACTTTGAAATTTTCCACCGTGTTGTAGCTAAAGGCAACATTACACCTTAAGAAAAACTGATAGACTCCTCTTTTGGTCAAAGGCTCTAGTGAAACACTAGAATTGAAGACCATATAGAAAGAACACATGACTCATTCCAGATGTTTAAACTCTGGGAGAATCCGTTAACTTGAATTGTCACAGTAAAGGGTAAGGGAAAATCTCCAAGGTAGATAGAATCTAAATCATTATAAGGACTTGATAAATATGGTCAGCACCTTGCATGGACCTGAGATCTTTATAGGAAATCAGTGGAGCTCTTGGCAAATATGTTTTTGTTAGCTAGCATCTCCAAACAAGGTAGTGTTCAAAAGCAACCAATCTTGGTTAATTAAATATATGTATATTGAGGTGAAAAAAGGTACTATAAAGTGCTACCAAAAAAGTAAACAACATATAGTCCAATTTTTTCTGTCCATTGCTCATTATGGTGTGGTTTTTGTTTGTTTGTTTGTTTTTTTTAAGTAATCTATTTGCTCCGGGTCTTTGTTTTCAGGCCAATTCCTGGGTAGGAAGCCCTAATTTTCTTCTTGTTTTTACTGCTCTAAACATTCAAAACTTCAAAACTATGTGATGATTTATTTCAATTTCCTTTAAGGTTCTTTATTCTTCTCAATATGAAAGTGTGGATATATTTTTTCCTCCTTTGCAGGTGTCATGTATAGTGTAGTGCTTCAACAGGGGTAGAAAGTTCTTTATACAATAATACTAAGCACCCGGAGAGGCAAAGTAGGTAATGTAAGTAATGTGTTAGGTGATCTGGGAAAATTTCTAGTGAGACACAATGGAATTCAGAGAACTATCATAACCTTCATACACTGTGCAGCATCAGGATCATGAATTAAAGCATGCGGGTGCACACTAAGCTTCAGCAGAGAGGACCCTTGTGTGGAATCCTAGCTCTGAGATCTACTGCAGACATCTAAGTGACTCCAAAGGAGCAGAGATTTCCCCATGACACTGAAAACACATTCTCACACCATTCTGAGTACCCTAAAATGAGTGAATAAATATTAAAATAAAAGAACCAACTACTTTAATTTGGCATAAGCAGATATATTGTATTAAGTTTTGTCAGGCAAAGGGGGAAAAAGGGTAAGGAGAGACCCTGTAATCTTGCTTTGGTGACAGAGAGGCTGTTGGAGGAATTTAGGAGACGAAATCTGGGTGGGTGGTCCATAGAGCTCCTATTTGAAGTTACCTTGTCTTTTGTTGATGGCCTTCCCTGGCACCCCTGCAGAGTCCCTAGTGCTTAGCAGCCTATTCACAGCCATGTCCAGCTGTGATTCAGGGGTGACCTGGATGGATCCCATCTGTCCCATCTGATAGAGCAGATACCCACTGAGAGGGTAATGCATCCCCAGTGCCTCTCATTGAAAACCCCTGCAAGCATCATAGCTGCTGTCTGCTCACATGGCATCAGTCATGTGGCCAAATACTTGACCTATGGAGCAGGAGAGCAGTGTGTACATCTGCCCCAGGAGCTGCACGGGATGCTACAGTTGGAGAGGAGAGATGGAGGAGGCCTCGGGTTTCTGCGTTACAGGGTAAATGGGGTAAGAAAAGAAGTGTCCCCAGTATCTTCTCAAAGAGTAGCCCAGTTAGGTTCCTGATCCAACATCTTGGGAGTGCTGTGGGGCAGCTCTGAGTTTGCATGTGCCATGTGCTCATTTGTTTTCCAGGGATGAGCTACAAATGGTTCCACTCTCTGGAAGGCTTCTCATGGGAACTGTGCATTGCCAGTGACTGCCTAAGAGGATTACATGCTTTTTGCTGCTTCCTAGGATCTTTCATCTATAGACAGACACAGAACACTTATAGGCATTTTAACAGTGATGCCCCAAAGCTGGAGATACATAAGATGCTTCCTTGTGTTTCACCCTAAGCCTGTGAGTTAGCAAACTAACTGTACAGGGGACAGACATGTTTAGTGAAACGAGGGTGCAATTCTGTAAAATATTACTATATACCATAAATATTTCTAAAATCTTTTAATAACTGCATGATTTTAATTTGTAATGAAAATTATTTTCATTGAAATGAGAATGAGTTTCATTTCTAATGGTTATCTTTGCCATAGTTTGCAGGTAACCCACAGAAGCAGAAATCAACAATGAATGAAAAATGCTTGTGATGTGAAAATCTCCTTCTGGAAAAAAATTCCCTTTAGGAAACAGTGCAGTCATTTGAAACAATGTGTAGACACAGACACAGAAATGTGCTGCCAGTCATTGAGGACTGTACTCTTACTGGTACCAAATACGTCTTTTTGGGTTGTTAATTTCTGCTGACTGAACAGCTGGCAAATAGTCAAAGCTGCCCACCAGAGAAAAGCCTTTCTCAGTTTCAACTACATGTCAAATCCAGCCTCACACTAGCTTCGCACCGAGCCTGGGTTCAGGAAGAGTTGAGGTCTAAATAACATTATTTCAGAGTGTGCGCTTCTTTCGGTAACACTTAAGTATTTGTGTAGACATAAACTGAGAGTGGTATAGCTTGGCCCGTCTTGATACTTTTTGTTTTATTGTGGATGCTAGCATGTGTTTTGAAAGCTTCTCTTTCAAGATAAAGCTGTTTTATTTCAATTTTGCTTGAAGCAAGGACACTTAGTTGTTTTGCTGACTTTTTTTTCCCCTAGACTTTCAGAAAAAAAAAAATCATCCTTGTCATGTCCTTATCTGTCCCATCCCCGCCCCCCTTACTGCTTCCTATTGCTGTCACCATTTGCCATGGCCATTCATGTCTGAGAAACAGCCAGAAAAAAAGAGGATGGTTTAGTACCTTGTCTGTCACTGGAAAGGCATGAAGGGTGAGACTCAGTATAGAAACTTCTAGACTGTCTCTCCTCTTGCTTTGTTTTCTGCATGTAGTACCAGGTGGTGCATGGCAGCTGCAAGAGAGGTCAGTCTCAATGTCTGGGCTTCATCTGAACTCAGAACTCAAAGTAAAGGTCAGGAGCCATGACCCTAGATAGATTAAACTAAATAGAAAGGTATAAAGAAACCCTGCCTTATGAACTGTTAACCTGAAGGGGAAAATCACTCTGCATTCATCTCTGGACAGAGGTTAAACTGAGTTTGGAGACATGATGCTTAAGATCCACTCAGAATAAGTTAATAGGTCTTCAAAACTGATTAAATGAGAAATAATAATGTATTAATCTTAGATGTTCTTATTAGGCTTTGAAATTAACATGTCCCTAAAACACAGCAGCTCTCACCACTTGTTCTTTTTCTTTCCCTTCAACTGACTCAGTAAGATGGCCCAGAGTAATTTCTCACTGGGAAGACTTCTTTGCAAATAAAAAGTTAGAATGAGATTACACAAAACTTTAGCATTCACCAAGATTTGCAGCTATTTTTACGTGGAAAAGAAATCTCATAGCCCCAAGGCTTGATACTTTTATTTTCTTAAAGGGAAAAAAAATTTTAGAGGTAAAAAAAAAAAGTTTAATTAGAGACAAAAAGAAAAAGACAAAAAGCGAAAGACATTGATAGATGGGTAGAAAATATTGTTATATTACAGGAAAAGGTTCTGTTTCAGGTTTACCCAGCAGTACTTCTTACAAAGGAAAGCACTCCTAAAGGATTTGCTCTACTGGGAACCTAACACTCTTAACAAATTAGTGAACAATGATTCTGACTTAAGACATTTGGCTTTTAATAAATTACTCTCCTTACACAGTGCTGTCTGCCTTTTTCATGCTGCTTTGCTGATTATTACATTATCTTAAATGGGAGTGAGAAGCAGGTTCACTGTATGTGTTTTAGGTACAAAACGTCCTGAATAAATTGCTTTATTGCTGTATCATTAGGGTTCTTTTGTGATTAATTATCATGGCAAATATGTTGAAAATAAATATATATACCTAGCTTCTACAAGTGTATATTGCATCCTTGATTAATATATTAACATGCAGGAAAGAGTCTTTTGTTTTAAAGTTTTTTACTTGTTTCACAAATTATATTAATTCACTTGTTTACAGTACATTTCCTGGACTGTGAAAATGTGAAAATCATGTGAAATCATGTGACAATCCTGCTGCACAGGACTTTTTGAATGCATTTTCTAAGTTCAGAATTCCTCGAGGTATTCTACTGAGCTTGTATTAGTATATAAAAATAGAAACACTTGAAAAACATATCTTTGCTTTCCAAATTCTCATGTATTTGTACCATTACACTCATGTTATCATAGAAATTACATGAATTTGTGATCAGTAATAGCAATAATATCAATCTCTTTTTAGCATGTTACACTACAAAACTGAGTCTAGTTTGAATATGAGGATAATTACAATTTCCCCATTAACATGAAGTAACAGTAGCAAATGGGGAAATAACTCACATCTGTGTCTAGATCTTCCCAAGGTTCTTCATATCAGACAAGATTTCTACTAAAAAAATATAGTCGTGAGCACCTGGCTTTTTATAGGCACATATATATATATGGAAGTATTAATAGGAAACACCATCAATTTTAAATATCCAAAAGCTGTAGGATGAGACACGTATCTGGGATGTAAGAGACTCCAGAACTGTATGTATGATGGTAGGGAAACTCTTTCCCATCCAACTCTATTTCTCATATCAAGTCCTGAGCCCTAACAGACAAACTATATAATCTGAAGCAGTGAGAATCATATTTCATAGCTACAAAGAATTAAGCGAGATGAACTTGTGAAGAGAAACAATACATTGTCTCAGAACAAGTAGTGGAGTTGGGAAAAATACACACATTTTTGTGAAACAAACCCTCCTTGCTTTAAAATGTGACACATATGAACATAATTGCATCTGAACACAGACAGCTTAATTTACAAACTAAAATGTTACACATATGTCCAGGCTTTAAATTTTTTCATTACTATGCACATGCATATGTATCATTTGGTTTTCTGGGCTAAATCATGGGTCTTGGACTTAGATAATCTGGGTTTTGAATCTTCTTGACATTTTATCATATTTCTCATTAGAAGACAAGAGAAGTATGTATAAGTTACTTCTTTTCCTATTAATGTTACTTTGCAAATTAAATTCAGAAGGCAATTTTCCCCCCTTATTATAACTGCTTTGGCTCCAAGGTTAAAATTCCTGGCTGTTTTGAATTTGGAAGGCTTCCCATGGTAATCATATTCTGTATCAGAGTGTGGTCTGTATGCTCAGCATTGCCTTATTTAGATCCATCAGGCAGCACTGACTAGCTGAAACCAGTTTAACTTTCAGCAGGAGAAGAGTAACAGGAGCCTAGCCCCAGTCTTGAATAAACCAGCGGGAACTCAGCAAGAAGCTCATCCCAGATAAGCAAAGGCACTGTCCTACGGAGAGCTTGTCTCCAGTGAAAGACTGGAGATACATTGTTTTAATGAACCCGCCTCAAGCTGTTGAAATCATTTGAGGGAGCAGCTTCAGGGTTTATGATTCTCCTAAATCTCTTTGATTTCAAAAATATGGAAAGTTTGATTTGTATCAAGATTATTTCTATTCGGCCCTTATCCCTACCACATGCATTCACACTGCAGGAGTGGCTTTGTGTGTGTCCATGGGTGTTCCCTTAGGAAGACAAGGAGCTTTCAAATTAAGATTTTATAATTTTTTTTTCTGTTACTGCTTTGTTGTAGATATAGAACTAGCTTTGACAGAGCATCATTCACAGCTTATAATTTAAAGAGAGAAAAAAATAATCACATAATTTGCCTGGCAACAGGAAAATTCAAATCTGGGCTCTTTTCCTTCAGCTCCAAAGAGAGCTTCTCTTTATTCCCACAGACCAAGATAATTCTGATATAAATTTCCTACCTTTCATGTAGCCTCTCTTTCCACTGTCTACTTAGTCTTCTAGACCTCATAATACTGTTCTTCCACGCCCACTTTCCTTCAGTACAATGATCAAGACTGATGACAGCAGCACATGTGAGAGACTGCTACTGCCTCCTGGCACACAGCTGTAGGCAAGAGTGGCTTGGCTGACCAGCCAGTCAATATTTTGGATAGCAGTTTATCACCTGAAATTGCTAGGAAAGAGCTGCTGCTCAGACTCTAACTCTTCCTGAGTGCATTCCTTGTGCATTTAATTCTGTATTAATTAAATCATCATCCTAGTTTAAGAAGGATCGGTTTTTGCTTTACAACATGCTGCTTTTGAGAGGTGGGCACACAAGAGGAATAGACATGTAATCAAGCTCCTACCACACTCAGGGAAGCAGTATTGTAGCTAGCCCTCTCATGGTACTCTTTGTCTGGCCGCTGCTGTCTGCCTTTACCACACTAGATAGATATTGGGTAGGACAGAATATTATTTAGTTTTTTGCTGCTTGATAGCTATTTCTTGAAAAATGACGTATCCTGAGATTGCTTGGTACAAGTGACCCAGCTGCAAATATAAAATATTAGTATCAAGAAGCTGTGGATTTTGAAGGTTGTTGCTGTCTGATGGATCACTTTACTAGCTCAGCCACTTCATGGCACATTATCCTGCTTTGTAAAGAAAAAGGTGAGGGACAAGGAAGAAAAAAATTTCCTTTGTCCTCACCTGTTGACATGGGGTTCAATATGTAAACATATTTTTCTGCATTTTTTACAATTGTGTCTGTTTCTGGTTTTCTCAACAGCTCTCTCTTCATTCCTTTCTCAAGATGAAAGACAGTATGAGGCTGGGTTGCAAGCCGTCTTTCCCAACACTTAGGAAAAAATAAACTGTTTTGGAGCTTTGTGATTAGAATCCAAGGTGTCCCATGCAAAAGTTACCAAACTGTGAGTGGTTCAGAGCTAGGACAGAATGTCAGATAAGGCTTCTGCAGTGCAAATAAGTCTGAGGCTGAATTAGGTGCTCACTTCTCACAGAATTTTTTAGATTGGAAAAGACCTTTAAGATCATCAAGTCCAACTATAAACTTAACACTGCCAGGTCCATCACTAAACCACATCCCTAAGTGCCACATCTACACATCTTTTAAGCACCTCCAGGGATGGTGGCTCAACAGCTTCCCTCACACTGTTTATCAAATCAGCTTTGCAAAGGCTGCCTAATCCTAAATTACACAGTTGTATGAGAAGAGGCTCTGCCTACAGTGCCATGCATGATGCCTCTTGCCGCATAGCTCCTCAGCCACATGCCTGGGTCTGTCACTGCGCTCAGATGCTGGAACTGGCTTTTATGTGGTGTTTGCATCTACAGTTCCCTTGTTCCTCAGTAATCCCTGAGCAGGTATGTTGGCAAATCAGGGACAATAACTCTACTGATGAGGGGAAAGTGGCAGAAGTTTATCTCCCTCCTATGCCCATGGAGATTTAGTTTTGTCTGTAAGGAGAATTTGCTAAAGTGCATGGTCTTGGTGACTGTGGCTTAAGGGCTGAGGATACCTGAACTTTCACTTCTATTGAAATTATTCTATTTTCCAATGTCATTGAGAAAAAAAAAAGGAGGAATTATTTCTAAAACCCTTACCTAGGAAATTCATGGTAGAAGAGGGAAGAGGGACAGGACAGAGCATCCCAGTTCCTGGCCCATGGACTGTTCCTAACAAAATGGGATGATGACATCACATTATTTGTTTATATCTATCTGTTCATAGATATAATATCTAGCTATATAGACATTTATATCTGTATCATTTAGCAATATTATTATAATATAAAATGCACATATACATCTATCACATTTTCTATTCATAGGGATATTTCTGGCCACTTTAAGCCAAATTAGAAATAACAAGACTTCTCAAAGACAACTTCCCATAAGTTCCATAAAAATAAGTGGCTGAGCAGAAGACAGAGACCCAAATCATTTCCTGACTGATGGAAGTCAGGCAGAAGTTAGATTTGCTTGGTTGAAAGCAGCTAGCTGGCTCCCTAGCCAGCATGTATATAACACATGTATTACACACTGCTTTATCTTGCTTCGTGGGACTGAAAGGGGCAAAAAGCTTTGGGGACAAGAGTGAGAAATAAGGACATAAACCAGCTTTATTATTTCCACTCTTCAGAAAATTACATAAAATTTATAACAAAATGATCATTCTATAAAATACTAATATCTTTCTATAGTGTATCAGTCTCTTGTCCCATACTCTTCATGTACATAGAGTGGGAAAAGCTGAAGTGCCCTCACTGCCCAAAGCTCTGCACCAGCAAGGAAGTGAGTTATGCCCAGACTAGCCATATTTCATACAGCAAAGGCAAGCATGATGGTCTAGGGGAAAATGTGGCAGTTTGACACACAGAACAGATGAGAACACGGAATTAACCTCTACCCCATTATTGTTATACGTCTGGGCTGTGACCAGTTACTCAGGCTGTATCTCTGTATTCCAGGTGCTTTTGCAACCTTCTCTAGAGTCTCCCTCCTCGACTATATAAAGAAGTTTGGCTCCTAAGTATAGGAGCCCTCAATCCCAATTTTAAATCAGAGTCATATTTAAAATAGTGTGAATAATGCCCTTGACTTAATGTAAAATTGTAAAGTTGTTATATAAATTCCCAGGGTAATACAGGCTGTCCTGATATATCTAAGATTAGTGAGTGAAAATATTTAGCAGTGGGAGCTGGGGAGTCACAAGTGTAGATTTCATGGCCAGAAGTTAGCATTAGCATCTGACAGTGTTCCTGCGTCTGTGAAAATTAGTAAATAAAGGTTATCAGTAAGGTCTTACTAGACTTAACCATTTAACAGATTCGTGCTAGCTGAACAATTACAGGGACTTTCACCTTTAGTCTTGAAGAATTTCTTTAATGTTCAAGGATAACGTATGATACTGGTAACACTAAAGGAAGATTACTTTGCCATATCCTTTTGCTGTTTCTTTTGTACAGATGAGACAGGTTTCATCTGCCAGAGTTGTCAGTCCACTACCTTTTACGAGAGCTACATTCACTATAAAAATGAAAATAAAATAAGAAATGTTGGGGGAAAAAAAGAATGTTACCAAATGTATGTACAGGAAAACCTAGACACGTATTACAGGGTGGAAATGAACTTTAAAGTACGATAGGGATACATGGATATTAGCCCACTTGCACTATGGAAAAAATGAAAGTAGCTGATCATGCCCTAAGCAGGAGATATGAAAACCAGATGTCTCTTAAAACTGAGTGGAAATCCACAGCATGTGTAGCAAGGGCAACTAGTGAACTATGGAAACAAGAGTCATTGCAAAGCTTAATTAGCTCTGTTATATTTGATCCAGGATAAAACATTCTGGCGATCCTATTTTGAGGCCTCTGTCTGGTAAAGTAGAATCCCTCCTTGTTATTACTGCAAAGGTCTCCTCTAGGTTTAAAACCACTGGAAACAGAGATCTCAACTCAGCCAAAGAGTTGTACTGAATATGGCAAAATGGTAAGAAAGCTTCAAAAAGGAAAACCTCTTCCAGTCCAGTTATAGACAGCACATTTTGCAAACAATTATAAAATAAACTGATGTATAAAAATACTGGCTGCGCCAACAGCGCAATGAATGTTTATCAACCTTTCCGTCCACATGTGATACTGAACATGTAAGCAGTGATCCAAAAACTCTCTGACTGGGTGGAAAATAATGCCAAATACACAGCTGTAACTGGTAGCACTGGAATGAGCAATAGACAGTGACACTGGGATGACGACACTGAGAGGAGAATTGAAACTTGTTTCTTTGAAACATAAATCCTGAAATACACAGACGATAGAACTATTTTTTTTCAGTAAACTTAGGAGAATACTTTGCTACCCTGTTCATCATTTACAACTGAATTTAATCAAATACTTTAATCCCATTTTTCAGAATGGGTTTTTGTTACTAAATCTTCAGGCCTTGCTTTATAAATGTAGCTAAGAGTTTCTGGAATGCAGCTCAGATGTTGTGTTATCCCATACAGTTTTGCACCACCATTATATAGCCCTTCTTCTCTGTGTAATCAGTTTGTTTAGATGACTTTTTAGCACCTATACAGATAAGTAACTTCAGAGGCTGCAAAGTCAAACATCCTGAGTTAAGGAATAGCAGAATGACGGTTGCTTCTTGGGCAGACTTGGGCATCCTCCTGTGTGTGCCTGCATTTGTGCAGACAAAATTTTTTTGTATCTTTTCCATAGGACCCTTGCCTCAGCTGCTGCCCAGCATGGCTGGGCCCCACTTAACAAGCAGCCATTCATTGTTCTCTTTCTGCCTCCTTAATGGTGTCAAGTCTAATGCCTGAGTTTCTGAGTGCTTTTGAATTTCTGCTCCGGAGACAGAATTAATGACTTCTTCCCTTCTTTTCTTTTTTATGTTACTCATCACTGAATATCTGAGTGCTTCACGAACAGCAATTTATTTTCACAAAAATGATTCTCAGAGGGGAGAAATTTTTTTAGATATTTTAGAGAAAATAGGCAGTAGGGAATTAATGCTAAAGCTACTGACTGGATTATTTATGTCCAGCCTGATACTGAGAAGACCTTCATTTTTTCCCTTTGCATTATTAGCACTGTGCAACACTCTGTGAGTTAATTTCTACAAATCAGAGTCAAGCTCTCAGCTGGGGTAACCAGAAAATGAGGAACACACCGTTTAATGAAACCTTTTAAAGTCTTGATTAAGTGACTCAACCTGGTACTGCACAGGGATCCATGGCACTTCGTAATCATGTCACCTACTCGCAAGATGGCTGATGTGAGGCAGAGTACAGAGCAGAGGAGATGCTCTTTCCTAACGGCTCTTGCTCAATTCACCAAGCAGACAGCTGTCACAATTTTAAAATATTATTATTCACAATTGCTGATTATTGCCCGGCTTCTGGATGGTACCACCAAAACCTGCAGACTAGGCTTTATAATAATGCTTCAGCTTCCTCTCATCTTCGTCACTCTACCGGGTTAACATGTTTGCACAAATCCACCTTATTCAGCCCAATCAGTTTGTGTTAGTATTCCAAAAATGTGTTGATAGACTTATAAGTTTAATTATCAAAAAGATATTCTGAACTACTGAATAAAAAAAAAATACAACCAAAAAAAGCCCTAATCAGTGCCCATTGATAGCTGGTTTCCAAGAGGGTTTTAAGAATATTTTACAAAAATGCTAAATTTCAAATGCATATATATATATATATATATAAAAAATTCAGCATTATAATAATAGAATAAGTATTGTCAGACACTCAGTATAGAATTAAAATATACTTTTAAATTATTTAAATTCTGGCATTGTTCCTTTACTTATGTATATACTTACATATATTGCTGTAATACTCTCAACAGTGACTCCAGCTATACAGTCTTTGGTTTGTTTCAGGTTTGTCAGGCCAGTTGGGATGGTTGTACCCACCCTGTAGTTTGGAAGCAAAGACACCTGGGGCTAACTTGCTTGAGTTCTTAAAACATGACGTGATCTTGTTTCCAAATTCAGATGTACCTGTCTGGGCCACGCCTGATGAGAAAACATTCTACTGCTGCCAAGCGATCATTTTGGTAGGGTGCACACCACAGCTGTCCTTTCCAAGAGCAAGCAGAACCTTGGTGTTTGTTTCCCCAAAGCCACAGTAAGACCCTGCCCAGGGTGCAAAGCCAGCTCACAGAGAGATTTTCTAACAAAAAAAAGGGCTTTATGCCTGCCATGGTAGTGAAAAAAGACTTAACATAGGGACATTCAGGGCTGAGGTGTGATACAATGCCAAGGCACAGGATGGTTTGGGAGGATGGCAGTTTGCAGGACACAGTGCTCCTCAGCGCTGTGCTCCCCTTACGCTCTGAGGGGAGGCAGAATGGGAAGTACCAGCAGTGGTATCATGTGTACCCCCTCTGCACCCTTCAGCCTCGCTCTCCAGCCATTTGGTTGCTCCCTGGCTGTAGCAGTGGTGCTCCAGTCAATCCCTATAGAAGAAGCTGCTAAAATTACACCTCCAGCATGCTCCTTTCCTGGCTGCCACTGTCTCTGTTATGGCAAAAGCATTATGCTTGTCCTGAAGAAGCTGATGCACCTGCAGAAAAAAAACTTTGCCTAAAACCAATGTCTGGAAATCTATTCTCTCTTGCCAGTGGACAGGAGTGACCTATCCTTGTTTTTTGACTCTGCTATTATGCTGTTGACTTCTGCACTATCAAATTCCCATCGGCAATGCGTCTTTGGTTCAGTCCTCCAAACCTTTATGAACAAAACATCAGTCACAGATTCATAAGGTGCGGGGAAGGTAACTTCCTCTGTTCCCCCCACCCCTTTTTTCTACAATGACACGAGTTTGAAAAATAAAAAGAGAAAATAATGTTCTTCAGCACAGCTGAAAAATATGCTTTTTCAGGTGTAAACATTTTTGGGTCATTTAGACATAAAAAAAACCCCAATTATTTATAGCCTTTAACAGATTACTGGGTATTATGGTCTGCAAAAGGGCACATGTGTAACCGGGTAACCATTACTTTACCACTGTTATTTACCCAGTATATCACAGATGAACTGTAAGGAAATCATTACACAGATGACAATCTATGTTTGCGTATGAAAGGAAACATAATACTACCCTGTCCCTATTGTGATAGCAACACCCTTTACACCAAGTGACAGTTCCAGTCTGTGCGCATAATACATGAGTCCATGCACTTATTTAAAGCCTGCTGTGGTGCATAGTATGTTTGGTATGAGAAGACTTTTTCAGGTTAAAGAAATGATACGTTGAGTATGCAATAATTGTACTGATATACTATAGTAAAAAACATTATGAAGATTACATTCAGTTTTTCATTACAATCCCCTCTTCAGAAATACTTGCGATGGTCTGAAAACAATCCTAAAACATCAAGAAACCATGGCTATTGTAACCAAAGATGTTACAAACCCCACCCACTCAATTTTAAGATAAAGAAAATAGAAAAAGACAGAAGGGAAAGGATTATTCTGCACAGCTGTGAGAAGAGTTGTCACATTAAGGATAATGTATTGGGCAGTTGCTCTTGGAGCAGGTGACGAAGTACTGCATAGACAGAGTTTAGACTTTCAAGAAAACAGTTCACAGAGAAGTTCAAGAAGAGTATGTTTTCTGTTACGGCGACTTGTGCTCTGTATGTCATATGGCTTTTCTGAAGGATGTTTTGAAAACTAATGAGTTAATGACTATAGTTTGTGGTGAAATTAGTTAATTTGTAATTAATGTCATGTTTGCAAATTGCTCCAGAAATATAATGTCATGAGTTCTAAATGTTATCTTCATCTATAACAATGTTTCAACTGTAAGTCATTCATTTATTCTCACTGAACTGAGAAAATGCACGTACCAACATTTTGCAAGACATTCGTGCATATCTAAAAAGCCACCTAATTTGAGCTGTTGCTTTTCTCTCTGTATTGTGAGCAAAACTACCCCTGCAGCCAAAGAAATCTCAACCCTTTAAAGAAAGAAAATACACTTTTAAAAACTCTCTTAGACCAATAGTTTAACTTAGCAGATGAAAGGCTTGAGTACGTATAAGGTGCACAGTTGTTATGTATCCTTTAAACACCTATGTAAATAAGGGAGGGAGGCTTCTAAAAGTCTGACATGTAAATCTGTGGCTTGTCACCTTTGCATTTTGTATGCTCTTAGCTACTAGAGTTAAACACAAGACTGCTGAAATAATGAGTCCTCAGGCTAGAATTCTATGCACAGTTAGAAAACCTGAAATGGCATCTAGAATGCCTGATTATTTTATAATTAATAAAGACATTAATATATGATTAATAATTAGTAAATCAAAAATGAATGGAGACAACTAATGCACGAACTAGGAAGAAAATGAAACATGGCAACTGCCATGTCATGTCATAAACTGGTTTGTTTTCCATTGATGCTGAGTAATAAAACCGATATGTTCATTGTATATGGAAATACGCGGAAAAACCTGGCTTCAGATGTACTTCTCTGTTCCCTAGCTAATTGTATGAAATTATTTTTGTGGAATGATGCAAAAAAATCAAAGCCTTTTGTAGTGTTCGTCAAGAAGAGACTTTCCACACCAGGAAGAATCACATTCTCTATGGTCTAGCAGAACACAAACTCATGGTTTCAAAAACACTTAAAGACATCGATGAATTTACAGAACTACTTTATTCAGCATTGTAGAAAAGGCATACTATTTAGGATCAGCCTGGTGAGATTGCTGGTGCTAAAAGTTGTCCCTTGTGCAGGGAATCTTGGTGGATGGCACCTTGGTGCTCTGACTGTGTCAGCCAGCGCCACAGGAATAGCCTTCGTGTCAGGTAACAGCAGAAGCATTTGTGGCATGCCTGCAGTCCTAGAGAGTAAGGCAGGCTGTATTCAAGCTCAGAATAAATTTTTTGGGGGTTTTTTTTTGGTGTTTGTTTTTGCTGTGGTTTTTTTTTTTTTTTTAAACATAATATACATTCGGCTGTGCCATTTTGAAAGGGAAAATAAATGACTGTGGCTGTTTCTCCAGCTGAGCTTGAGAGCCTTCAGAAGTTTGCCTTTGCTGGCGATCAGTATGTGCAGACAATTTTGAGTCAAGGAAGAATAGAACAAAAGCTTAGTGAATGGTTATGGGTTTTACTCAGCATAATGGCTAGTTGGTGAAATGTTTGTAAAAAGGCACGTGGAGCTGTGGACAGACAACAGTAGTGTTAATTCATATCACCTTGACTCTTGCCAACTTCCTCCCTGGGATGAGGGAGGCGTCAGACAGCCTGGACCCTTTCTCCTCCTTGCAGAACTGGGCCGCTCCTTCATGCCCCATTGACTGCCAAGCGCAGCTAGCTGCTGCAGCAGCGCCTGTCCCTTAGCGTTTTCTGAAACAGGAGGCAGCTCAGTGCTGGAAGCAAGGGGATGTAACACCTCAGCATTTCAGGCTGCCATCGGAATGGGAAGTGTCCCACACAGCACTGCTTACATGCAAGGCAAAGCAGAAAGCAGTTACATTCAGAGTTCTTTTATAAATTATGGGGGTCTGTGTTTCTGAAAAAAAGCCTTTATATTTCTAATATACCCCACTCTTTTGAGTGTTTTCCATTCATCACCCCTTGCCAGTTTTCAGCCTTGAGCTCTTTGCTAGCTGTCTGACGGTAATATCAAATGGTAGTCCCCTGCAGAGAGATGCAGAGCCATTTTGTCTGACTGGCTTTGAAATCAGTTCTTGTTACCTCAAAACCAGCAGTAGCAAAGAGCTTGACATAACCTGGCCCAGTGAGGAAAAAAAATATGGTCTTGCAAGGAAAAATTGGAAGAATAGCCATGCACAGGAGAAACACTATGCTCTGGTTTGTGTTACTTTGAGGCTGTTTATATTAACATTGAAAGGCAAGCTCCAGGAAGGAGGTAAGTTTACACAATATAGAATATGTGCAGATTCTGACTACATGATGGAAACAACACCTGCTGAAAACTTTAAAACTTGCATATATTTTCCATGCAAAACAGCACTTTTACTTTACTCATTCATCCCAACTATGACATACATCACTTGCTCTTCTTTGTATTTGGTGAATGAGGATTAAATGCACTGGTTGCCAATGGAAAATGCAGTCTCCATGTATCTCCTATGTAAACATGAACTTTTAGCATTTACCCTGAGTAGACTTTTTAAATAAATACCATCTGAGGGCAAATTTTGCTGAGGCTTGTGTAAAGCTGGAGTTGTGCCATTTTATACACCATCATTATGAACAAGCAATTAGTTCTGAGTGACTGCATTTGCTGATTACAAAATCTCATGTGAACAAACATCCACCCTCTCTTTCTAGACTTGTCATGGGGCATATAAAGCTTTCTTGTCTCTGAGCACGTTCTGATGTCAGAACTGTCACCTCACCTACCGAGAATAATCTCCTCATTCAACCAAGAGACGAGAAAATAAATGGGAAATGTGGGTTAAAACCCAAGAGCACATGAGCTGGAATGACCAGGACTGATGCAGAAAGATAGCTGTTCAAAAGAAGACTCTGTTGTGCTGCGTAGGCTGCTCCTTTATTTCTAGCAGAAAGGTGAGAACTGGTAAGTGACTCGACAGCAGACCTGATATGGTGCTAGCAATAACCTTCACTGGCACAGCATATTTCTACTTGGGCATAGGTGAATAGTCTGGGTACCAAAATGTGTGTGTGCTCCACCATCTCTGTGGCCATCAATTAGTTTTCCATAGCAATACCATAATTTCTTGTCAATAGCCTCTTCTGCTCTTTATCCTACTTTTAAAACTGGAGCTGGACTGTCTTGAAGCTGGACTTAGCCCTCTTCAAAACTGTAAAATTCTGTAAATATCAGGAAGATCATGTGGAGAACAGCAGACACATTAGTTGCAGCTCTGAGGAGGGACGGCTGGTCTTTGAAATGAGGCATTGTCTTCAGTTCAGCTTGTCCCGTTCACTTAGTCTCAAGCTTGCCCCCTTTTTAGTTGCAGTTCACAGGCTATAATTAAAGGGTATGTGGAAAGCAAATCTGCAGTCTGCAAAGATACTGAAGTCATATAAAAATCCTGACCCATCGGTAATCACAGAAAGCCTTAAAGATTTCATACTGGAGAAACTTTTCAAACATGTTATCATGGGTGGTTTATTCCATCTCTGTGAACGTCCTGTGACCCCATAAACCCAAATGCAATGTACACTTGTGGTTTTCTTGCACTTCCAGTAGTGAATAAATTTCATGTAAATACATGCAATAGGCAAATTTGACCTAGACTCTTGCCTTGCATACCTCTGAAAAGACTTTCTTCTCATGTTTGCACAGATGAACCACCTATTAATTTAGCAATATAAAGACTACATGTAAAAAAAAATAGAATTGTGTTCAACTCAGACCCAAGGGGAATGTTCCCAAATTCACATTTGATACAGATTCAGATGTAACTGCCAATGTTGCACCTTTGCCTCTTTGGCAACAACAACAAAATGGCTGAGGAGCTCTCAGGGAATTTTATTATTTCACCAAAGGTTACGTGGAGGACAAATAAAGGTGTTATCAGAATTAAAAACTACAAATAAAAGAATAAAAGAATACCAAGAGATAATACACTGTGTAGAATCCTTAGTACAGTTAACCACTAATACTCTGTAATTTAAATATTTTTCAAGGTTTGCTGACTCTTTATTCCCTGAAGAAGAAAGAAAGTTTGAATTCAAACCAGTTATGTGTCTGATCAAGTACGTTGGAAGTAGACGCTGACCAGCTGAAGTTTGTTTAGCTTGTTCTTATGTTCAGGTCTCTTCTGTGGATGAGGTAGTGGGGCCATTAGCATTTAGTGATAAACAGCAGCATGTCTGTGAGGCTCTGGAAACATAATCAAATGCTAGCTGCAAAAACTCAGTTATATTCAGTCATGCATACATACCCTAAGACTTAGACCTATAAAAATTAATTACTGATTTGGCTAAATTTCACCAAGTGATAAGAGCTTTAGTAATTTCAAGGGTTTTGTACAGTATTTCCATGACACAAGAGGAATTTATTCCTACTGCTTCTTTTAACAGGGATGAGGTTTATTCTAAAGGTAGCTAGTCTGCATGTAGCTAAAACACAAGGATTTGTGACACGTTTTGACAGAAGATAATGATTTTATCACGGATGCCTAGAAAAAACTGTAACTGTAAACATTATACTTATATAAAGACATATATGTATAAAAATACATATGTGACTGTTCTTGTAATTAAAAAAAAAAAAGAATAAACTATGTGAACACCCTCTGGCTATGGATCACCTGATGAGGTATTTCTAATCCCTTTTCTTTCCTCTTTTTTTCCCAGTCTCAACATATCAGGACACATCTCTAGAAAGCTGGAAGGGCACAGACAGTGAAGTCCTTTGCCACGTAAAGAGCTTTGAACCCAAAGTGCTTATCCAGGTTTGCCTTGTGTTGCACGGTAATATTATTTCCCTGAAATAGAAATGCAATATTGAAAAAGGCAAGAGTGAAAATCAAACCACTTTGTCTTGTTCGGGGTGGTGACTGCACATTAGCATTGCTGGAACTGTGCAGTAAGGATTCTGGGCTGGACTTAAATACTGTGGTAACGGGCAATGAGAAAGTGTGGAGATCTTGGTCATCAACAGCTTGCTGTTTCTGTTTGTTTGCTTGAAAAGCTGTTCAAAACCATTAACAACAATGAGACTGAGTGGCTTTCACTGAGGCCATAATCTGAATACCATGGGTTTATTCAGATATAGTAGTAGCCTAATTTGTTTGGAGACCCTTTATTGTCAGTGATGCAAGAAAAGAAAAGAGCTCGGAGAGCACAGAGTCTATTGGTGACAGTTAAGAAAAGAAAATCTTATTGCTTATAAACAGAGCATATGTGCTGTGGAATTGCTGAGAGAAAGTAAACACTGAATTCTATGGTGTTTTCTAATAAAGGCTTTCATTTCAAAGAGGAATTACACTTTAAACTCTGTTTTGTCTCTTAGAAGATACAAACATCTTAAATACGTGTTGACAGATCTGCACACAAAAAGCTTATTGCATTTGGACCAAGTTCACAAAGATTCATATCTTTGTGATCCTAATATCCTTGATGCAGTGCTGCTATGGTATGAGAATCACTTAAAACAGTAGGTGCAATAACAATCCTGTTTTACCAGTAAAAGTGAAAAGAAAGCCAACAACAATTAAGCTTCGTTATAAAACCAAGATGGCAGAAATAATAGCAGCCTCTGCAAAAAATAAAAAATAAAAAAAAAAAGGCACACATCTTCATCTGGAACCAAAAGATATGCAAATCCCACGTGGATGTGACACTTTTGCTGAGTTCTAGCTAAGAATATGTAATAGAGGTCAGCAGTTTGAAGACAAGGTTGTTTAAGATTAATATAGAATTAACATTACTATTTCTCACTTAATCAAAAACAATTTCCCTCTGTTCAGCATAAAACTTCTGTCCATCCTGCAGGAAAAGTTTTGGTACTTGCAAAAAAAGCAAACATAAGTTTCAAAAGTTTTCTAAGGAAATGCTCTTTACATTCAGCAGCACAGTGTCAGATCATACACCAGGGATGTACGAGGGATGGGCTTTAATTCTGCATGTGTTTATGCATAACGTAGAAAAGCCAACCTTGCCTCCTTTGAGGGAATATCTGGACTGTTAAATGAGAGAATCACTCTCACTATTTTGCTCAGTGCCAGAAAATCTTTACTGAAACAATCAAAAAGAATCAAAAAAATCAACTGGAAGGACTGAACATCTGATGCTGAACCACCTCAGGCAGCTAAATTTGGTTTTTTTACTTCTGAGTTTTTGGTTTTTTTAATCTGAGGTTTACATTCATATTTGCTTTCTGCCTGATTCAAAGTAGGCATCTGACTTAGGCTTTCTACCTTTTTACTGAACTGTGAAACTTCCTCCTGAGTCATGGTTACTCTAATTCCTTCCAAGTATAGCTATCCCATCTTCTTGGTCTGTATCCTCCAATTCAGTGAGACAGGGGGTCAAATCACCTTTTGACTTGGAGGCTGGAAATTCCTGGTGCGCAACATACAGGTTTGGATTTCTGTGCTACTGAATGTTTAATTATGATGGCGCAGTGCAACACCATTGCAGGGTGAATTGGGAGTGCTGCCCTACCCATAGGCCTTGTGTTCAAGTGCTCTCCTCCGGGGTCAGATGGTTCTGGCTCCCCCAGCAGAAGACAGGAGTCTCCAGGTGCTACATCTTCCTTAAGAGCTCTAAGCATTGGCTCATTATATAAAAGGGATTGACACACTTCTTATTACCTGAGACCTTCTCCAGCTGAAAACTATTCAGTTGGGTTGATCTGAAGTCAGGATGCTTTTTTTGGCTGCCAAATCCTCATTTTCCAATGAGTTTCCTAATTTTTCTGAGTTTCCTTGTTTTTCAGTGAGTTTACAGAAATATCCCTGATCTTTAAGTAAGTCTCTCATCCTTCAAAGAGCCTCTGAAGTAGATCAGATCGTGACCTCTACTCCAGGGGAATGAACTATACTTGCCATATTATATCTTGAAAAATGAAAGACCATTTAGGTCAGAGGAGCTTTCATGCTTTCAGGGGTCGAACTACAATGCAGTAGCCAGAGAGCAAGGAGGCTAAACTAAGCCATATTCCACACCTGTGCAGAGCTTCTGGCTTATTCCTGAGGACCTGCCCTGTGGGCGATGTAAATGTGTTCCACTTCAAGATAAGGACAAGAAGAGTGATCCTACATAATGCTTCCATATAGCTGTTTTAATATACAAAAATAAAATACATTTTAAAATGGCAAATTCAATGAGATACAATGAAGACTGATGTGGTTTTCTCCTAAAGGTAGAGAAGTGTGAAAGCAAAGTCTCAGTAAGCTGGAACTGATTCTTATTTAACACAGCTGTTTAAACAGCTAAGTTTGTTGAATGTGGCACTAACAAAATTTCATACTTTGATATTGAAAAACTGCTCTAAATTGGCTTATTTTATATGAGGAACATTTTTGCTTAGGTAGATATGAGAGTTTATTTTCTTGTTTTGGTGTAGAAATATAGAAAAATCTTAGAGAAACATAAGGTACAGTTGCAACTTATGACTTACTATTTCAGTTTGAGGACTTAAAATGCAGAGATGTAAGCAGTGGCCATGGCCCTCACTACCATAAAACGTCAATTTGAAATGGTCCCATTAACAGCTAGGATGTCCAGTTGGAAGTGTTTACAAGATTGGACCTGAAAAATAGAAACTATAATCAGCAGGGTATGTACTCTCAGATGAACATCTGTAAATGTTCTTTAATGATACCAAAAATACAACAAAAATTACTAACGTGAGAGCTATTCAGCTTAAATCAAGTGCATTACTTATTTTAGTCAGAGATCGACTGCTCTACTAATGCAAAACTTTATACATATCAGGCATAATATACAGATTTTTTTCCCCCATTAAACTATAAAGAAACAATGCAGCAAAGCAAGACTTTTCCTACTTTTAATAGTGTTGCATCTCTCCTTAAATAGGGACTTGGTCTGGGCTATATTTGTAAGTTATGCTAAAGCAAGGAGAGTTTAGAGTACTATATTATACCCTAATAATTTCTTATGCACAGATTTTGAAAGAGGCTGTGTTAACATAAGGAGCAAGAGACTTAGGAAATCATCACTTAGAGGGAGCCTCTGTGTTTTCTTCTGGTTTAACCATCTAGAAACATTGACCAAGAACACATTACGAACGTAGTGGTTGACCCATATGTGTGGCTCTTTCTTGCTTGGGGAGTGAATACCAGGAGCCTAGAGCCCAACTCTTACAGGTCAATACCAGGTGTGCAATAAGCCATGAAGGATCAGGGTCCATTTCCTCATGCTCAGACTCAGACCCAAACTGCAGTGACTGAGATTGCCAGATCCATTGCTTTCTTTCAAATCCTTACATCATCCCATGTAACTATTTTACAGCCACATTGTCCTGTCTCAGAAAGCTTGGGCACCAGCACCGTGTTTGAGGCCATTCTGAATTAGTGCCTTGTCTGCTGTTAATGGGGTTATTAGCCTTTGGTCTGTGTAATTAGCAAAAGGTCATTTCCTTTCTAGCCTTTCTATAATTAAAGCATAAAATTATTTTTTTCTGTGCTTTTCAAATATAGTATGAATTTGAAACCATTACATAAGATACATCTTCTGCTTCTCATATGGTGTGTATGTCAGGCTGTTATAAGAGCAAAGCAACATTATTTCCTTTTTTATTTTGCAAATAGGCTATTTTTTCCTTCTGTTACTTATAATTGCTTCTAATACTTATTATAGAAAGATCCAATAAAGGAGAATCTCTTTGTAATTACTCAAACAGCAGACTAATTTTCTAATTAACAACAAAAAGTCCTGATATCATAATTGCTCCATTTCCGTAGCATATAAGTTACATAAAAAAAGAAGTCCTCATGATATAATTGCTTTACTTATATTTTATAGCGCCATGAATGAATTTCTCTTCCATTCTCAATTAAAAAAAAGTTTCTATATAATTAGAAGTTATTTCCTTCTTGCCTTTTCATATTAATGTAATTAGAAAACAGAAAATAATATATTTCTGAAATAAAAATAAAATGAAAGATACACTTTTCTTGCATTCTTATGCTTATTCAGAGTAAAATATATCTCAGGTTGGAAACTCTTCAAATAAAACGCTCAAGTTATTAAAAAATAGTTAAGAATCTAATGTGGCTAAGGGTGCTTCATCCTTATGACATTTTACCAGTATTTTTATTAAACTGGAAATTTTAACGAGAAGTGTGGTTTTGCTGCATATGTTATTTATATACAAGAACACACACACATATATATTCACATACAAGCACAAACACCCAAAGTTTAACTAGTAACATGGAATACAGAAAAATAAATTGTTTTCTAGGTAATTTGGTAATTTTTCATATAGTTGCAGTTTTAAAATTTCTTAAAAATACAAGATATATATATATATAATGTTAAAACTATAGTCTTTTCCGTTTTGCATAATGTCTGCCAGGGGAAATACATCTATTTTGCTGATGTCTAGGAATTGCATGTCATATTCTAAAGGAGACACAAATGAACTTTCATTACTTAGCTCAAGTTTTGCTTAATTTACAAGACGCAGAAGTCCTAAAGGGCATCTGTTTTCCTAAAGAAAAGGTCTCATATGGATAGTCTGGGTGCAGGCCACAACACTGATTATTTTAAGGACACTGCAAATAGTATGTCTGGATGGACCCTCTACATAATGCCGATTAGCTGGGTTTCATGCAGCTTTTGCTACCTGTTTTACTGCCATGAGTGCACATCTGGTGTTCCCTCAGGGAGGGGGTCACAGGCTAGGCAGGAATGCAGGATGAACCCTTAGCCCTGTCCTGTATCTCCCTCCTGCTGCTGGTCAGGAGGTACCTGCGTACCAGTGCTGGTTGCAGCCCCGCTGCACAAGGCAGTGCTTTGCTGCCCCAGCCCCAGCATGGAAAGGCAGCTACAGGACCCTTCCTCACCTCAGCTGGCTTGGGCTCTTGAGAGCTCTACCAGGACTGGAGAGTATGGTGGAGGATGGTGGAGGAAGGGAAGAGAAGGCACTGTGTTGACTGCCCTGGCAAGTTATTTTGTCCTCACCTTTGAGGCAACAGGATTCCGTTTTGCTTACACAGCTGAAAAGCCTTAAAAGGGCTCCAGCTCAGTTTTTCTTAACATAGGATTCTCTGGAGTTGGATTTGAGGCAGCTGGGGTAAACCCTTTGACAGTCAGTATCAGTGATTTTCAAGCGGAAAAAATTTGTATTTTTACAGAGAACAGGAGAGAAAAGAACCTTTCTTTAGCAGGACTCACTTCTGAACAATAGCCCTAAGGTGTGGCATGCTAACTTTCAAGAAGCTGTGCTGGAACAGAAAAACAATAGTTTTTTCACTTCCAGTGCAAAGCACTGTGACGTATTTGATCAGCTTCTCCCCTCACACAAAGTTTAACAGAGAAACTGCAAAGATTTAATCATTTTATTCCACCTCCATGTGAGGATCGTGTGTTTCACTAGCCCCAAATTTCCTTTGCCCTCAACCTGGAACCCCATTTACATCCCAAGTGAACAACTGAGGTGTTCAGGAAGCCTTTGGGAAGTTACACTGAATGAGGTGAAGATTGAGTCTTACCATCTGCAGCCTGCTTTATTCAGTAGTCACCCACCATGGAGTTTGTTAAAGTATAAAACCAGATCCTATGGTAATTTACAGGACTTTTCCTTCCTTACATGTTTCATAGTCAAATTCATCATATGTTGTCTCTGCTGCTCCTTCCTCCTTACTCTCGTACCCTGCTCCAGTGTGTGGTCCCACCCATAGGAGACAGTCTTACTTGAACTTCTCCAACGTGGGTCCTTTCCATGTGTCCTTTCCACGGGGTGCAGTCCTTCAGGAACAGACTGCTCCAGCATGGCTTTTGCTCTCCAGGGTGTCACAGGTCCTGCCAGGAGCCTGCTGCAGTATGGGCTTCCCATGGGGTCACAGCCTCCTTCAGGCATCCACCTGCTCTGGCGTGGGGTCCTCCACGGGCTGCAGGTGGATATCTGCTCCACCATTAACCTCCATGGGCTGCAGGGGGACAGCCTGCCTCACCATGGTCTTCACCATGGGCTGCAGAGAATCTCGGCTCTGGTGCTTGAAGCTCCTCCTCCCCCTCCTTCTTCACTGACCTTGGTGTCTGCAGAGTTGTTTCTCTCATATATTGTCACTCCTTTCTTCTAGCTGCACTTGAGGAACAGTTTTTTTCCCCTTCTTGAAAATGTTATCTCAGAGGCACTACCACTGTGGCTGATGGGCTCAGCCTTGGCTAGTGGCAGGTCCATCTTGGAGCCGGCTGGCATTGGCTCTGTCAACATAGGGGAAGCTTCTAGCAGCTTCTCAAAGAAGCCACTCCTTTAACACACACCCCCACCCCCACCCCATTACCAAAACCTTTCCATGTAAACCCAGTACAGGGATGTTGCTAAATAAGAGTACGGGGCACTTTCTGGTGCTACAATATATACATATGGTGTGCAGATGTAACATGGTCCCTAGATGCTTTAGAGATGCACAAGCTGGAGCACACAGATTCAGGCAGACACAGCCATGGTGACTGAGTCATGGCCCCTTTGACTTGTGACACTCCTTGAAAAGGTGCAACTCATTCTACCCTGCCCCTCTTGTGGCTGGTCCTCTGCCCATCTTGACACATACCAGATGGAATCCTGGTGCATTTGACTACAAGTTTTGCTCTTCAGCTGCACTTACTCTGCAGGGTTAGTGCCTAGAAGGCAACAGCTGAGTGCAGATCTGACAGAATAAAACTACTCTTCTATGACATTGTCTCTGTTTAGCTAGTTATGGCCAGACTCACGACTCTGGCTTTTTATCTTGGGTGTGTCAGAACTCCACATTGTTAATTTACAGATGAACCCTTTCAGCATCACCATGCTGAACTTCTGCATGGTAATACTGCAGCTCCTCTTCAGCCTTCTGCATTTGTTTGGGTCCAGCATGAGTTAGTCATGTGAGCTATAGGGCTGTGCCGATGTGGACATGTTGATATAATGTGCCTCTAGGCAGAAATTCTTTGCATCATCTATGGCTTGCGCTTTTACTTAGATTTAAATCTTACTTCATCTCACCTGCTTAGTTCATTCTTCAATAACAGTAAACATTTCTGTGCATAGCAACTATGTGTTAGGTTAAGAGTCATCACTGAACTGTCACTCCTCATTGGTTCTCTATTTGTCTTTAGTCAAATACTACTTTTACAAACAGCCACAGCAAACATACTTTCAGAAAATTATGCTTTAGGTGAAAATGTCCACTCCAGGAAAGGCAGACGCTGAATCACCAATCCAACCTCCTGCCCAGCAGTGGCTGTATGACTAAAACTGCCTGCATTTCATTCACTGAGAAGTAGCGACCTTGCTCAAACAGAAGCCAGGGGCAGCTGCTGTGCTGGGTACTGCTACATGAGGCTTTCCTGTGCCTTTTTTCCCAGCAGAAATCTCACTTGTGTCTCCTTAACACCTCAGTACATGGACAGTCTATGCTTGGTAGATCCTGAGGAATTTATTTTGGGAAAGGAATAAGTATTTTTCTGCCTTATGTGCATACCAATAAAGTAGTGCCTGATCTTGTGTGGTGGGAGAGCAAGCCTATCCCCTACTTGATTAAGAAATGAGAGCAAAATAAAGAAATTGCATCCAGAATCATAAAAGAAGGCAGCAGCAAAGCAGGATATAAAATCTAGACCTCCCAATTTTGATTAGCAGACAAACCATCCTCTGGGACTTCTGGAAGTGAACAGGCTGTTCTTCATTACATCTACCCAACGATGACCTTCCAGCAAGAAACCATTTCCTATCATTTCTTCCTTACAGAAAAATATAGCTTGGTAAATGACAATAGTTATTTTAATTTTGGTTGGGAGTATGGCAGATCTCAGAGCAGCATGTTTTTTTACCAGCTATTAGATCAATCATGAGAGTATGTGATTCCTTCTTCTCAATATGCTATCAACGGGGGTGTTGAAGAAGCCTTTGTGTTACTCTCTCATTCTGTCTTCTACGTGCAGCTGAAATTGCCAAAAAAGACAGCCATTGTACATCTGTGTTGGATTGGACTGGTACAAAAACTGAGGTAATGAAATTAAAGCTAGAACAGGGCTTCTCAGAAATTTTGAAAGGAAAAAAAGGACAAGAAATAGCCTGCAAGGTTCACATAACATTTCTGTATTCTTCCTCAAAAAGTCATTGCAGGAATATTTTCAGGAACATCATTTGTGCGATATTATTTTTGCAATCTGTAGAGAAGCCACCAGAAGAAAGTATGATATTGCTGGCAATATTTTTCACTTGTAATATTAATTACCTCCAGTCCTGTTCGACAGTTTGGTTCCTGTACTCTTCTAGCGCATATCTGCATGGGAAGAAAATAATTAGGAAAGTGGTAATTAAGTTGTTAAGTTTAAATACAATTCCCTTGGTTCAGTCATTCTGCCCTTGAACACCTAGGCTTCCTGCAACAGAAGAGGAGATTTGTTTTAGCATTTAAAACTTTGTGCCATTATGTCAACTATTTGTGCTTAGCAGAAAGTGTTGGTTTTGCTCCCACTTCTAAACCAATGGCAAGGGTGAGAGGTAGGGGCTTGCGCACCTGAGCCAAGGAAAAGTTTTACACCAGAGAAACAGATTTTAAGGTCCTGCATTGACTGGTGACAGGGATTGTTCTGATTTGTACTCTAAGCCTGAAAAATCCTGTGCACATGATGCTTGTGTGGTTTGTGGTTTGTGGTTTATTGAAACCCCATAATTTAATGATGGACTGAGAGTTTACTCCTATGTACCCAGGAAAGCCAAAGTGTTTGCTGTAGCAGTACTCCTTCCAGTGTGGCTGACTTTGAAGCATTACACGTGCTGATTCTTTATTTGTTCTGCTGCTCCTGTGAAGACTTTCTTTTCTTCTTTTTTCTTCTTAGCACTAAGTTTATCAGCATAACAAGAAGGATATCTGCATTGCTAGTCCTGGATCCTCACCTCAGATTTTGGTCTGGCAAGCCTAACATCCCACCAACACTGTGTCCACATTTAGAGGAAGTCACATGTTTCAGAGAAGAGAAGAAAAACTAATATTTTGGAGGAAATGTGTAGGTTGCTCAGTGCCTAGCTACACGGGTCTTTGCCCTCCTTTCCCAAGGAAAGTCAACCAGGTGAGATTAACCACTGGTGACTGAACATTATGGCACTGGTCTCCAGTATTTCTCTCCCAGTAACAGGGATCTGTGTTGTGTCTTTTTGAGTTCACCTAAAAGGCATTCAGATGTACCAATAAGGTGGAGTTGCAGTTTATGAAGCTTCCCTTAGATGTAAATTTATTTCTGACTTTATGGTTTGCTGTTACTTCATTTAACCTGCTGTGGTGGGTTGAGCAAGCCAGCAGCTAGGCACCCACACAGCCACTTGCTCACTGCCCGTCTGGCAAGATGGGAGAAGGAATCAGAAGAGAAAAATCAGGATGGATTCAGATAAAGACAGTTTAATAAGTGAAGTAAAACAAAGCTGTGCGTGCAAGGAAACCAAAATAATGATTTTTTTTCTCTGTTTCCTGTTGGCAGACAGATGTCCAGCCACTGCCTGGGAAGCATGGCCTCAGCACGCACAATGGTTACTTGGGAAAACAAATCCCATAACCATGAATGTCACCCCGTCCTCCTTATTTTCCCTAAGCTTTTATTGCTGAGCACAATGCCCTTTGGTATGAATTATCCCTTTGGCCAGTTTGGGTCAGCTGTTGCATCCCCTCCTAGCTTCTTGTGTATCTCCAGCCTACTTGCTGTATGGGCTGACCTGGGCAAGGGTGGGGGGGGAGGGGGCAGAAAACTGCTATGCTGCACAAGCACTGCTCATAAACTGCCAAGACACTGGTGTGTGATCAACACTATTTTTGTCACAAATCCAATCCATATGGGCTGCTATGAAGAAAATGAACTCCGCCCCAGCCAGAGCCAATACACCTGCCCACAAGCTCATAAAGTAGAACGGATCTTTTCTGACTGTAGGATCTCTCAGAGTTTCAAGCCATGAGTAAAGGGAAAAATGATGCGGGCCATGGGATGTGAACTTTCTGAATAGTCAGTGACTTCAGGGATAACTTGCTTTTAGACATGGTTCAAATGGCCATATAGCTGCATGCAGAGGAATCATAGTGGATATAAGTAGAATTCAAATTGAAAAAGTTCTATGCCAAGAGTAAAAAGCTTGGAAACAATTAAAATATTCAGCTATAGATTTCTTCCAATTTAGTTTCTGCATGCATTGAAGGAGCGTTCTTTATTCTCCTGTTGAAATCTCCCAAAGGAAATCAAATGTGCCCTATTAGCCAATTAGGTATGTGTGATCAGGAACAGAAAATATTGGATACTTCTGTTTCCGTGAATGCAATAATTTAGATACACAGAAGAATTGAATCACACTGAATGCTTAGGATTTTTTCTTTTACTTGACAAGGTTAAGAGTTATGAAAAGAAATCTACTGCTGCTCAGAAAGTAATATCTATAATATAAACTATTCCAAAACTTTCAAAGAAACAGTTGTTAAAAAAAAAAAAACACAAACAACCAAACTGTTGAAAAATAGGTTGGTGGGTAATTTTTTTCCAAATGTCTTCAAAAGTTATCTTTATGCTATTAAAATTTACTCTGATACCTGCTTTGAAACACTTCTTGCGACTAGTCCAGTCTATTGCATAAGGCATGAGTGGTCATACAACGGCCTCTGAGCTGCGTGCAGTTTATCATGCATTCAGCTCTCTCACATTTTGCATGTACATCATGTAAAAGGCTCTCCATGTCAATTTGGATCCATGCTTGTGAAATAAAATGATTTTACATGGACTGCTGTGTCTGCATTGTGGGTGTTCAGCTCCAAATCCTGCCCCTTTGTATACTGCAGTGGAGACATGGGATGCCTGAAGAGTTGCCACGTCTCATCTATGAGCAACTTCTGTCCAACCAATGTGATGACTTATGATTTTTAGCCATAGGAATTTTTATAACATCAAGGAGTTCAGAGAACCCAGAAAAAAAGGGGTAATTACATGCCACTATTCTTTTGCCTAAAATAAAATCCCTGAATACAGAGGGAAACTAAAGGTGAGTGTTTGAGATTCCATTTACATTCCCATCTTTTCAACCATGATGTCAGAAGATGATGTAGTTTCAGTGGTGCAGAAAAAACCCCCAGGTATCTGTATTGGGTAAAAACAGCTGCTGAGCCTGAAGAGTCTTTGTTCCTTTCTAAGAGAAGTATTTTGCAGGAAAATCTCTGGCATCTGTGGGAGAGATTCTAAGAGTTGTGTCTATTTACCACCTCCAACTACTGTACACATATTTCTATATATTTATATATCTTCTTGCGCACACAAACACACAGAGGAACACCTACATGCATACAGTCACTTCAGCCTTTCCTAAATCTTTCCTAAATATAATAAGTAAATCTGGCAACAAAGCACTAAATGCTGGTATGGGAGAAACCTGTATTTTTCCTCTCACTTTCTTACAGAACATACAGTTCTTATCCAAGTACTCTGGAACTGTAATAAATAAATTCAAGGTCTTTTCAAATCTTCAAGTTCAATATGATACAGGACACATTCAGAATAGGGCAATAGATATAAACATCCAGATCCATTCCAGCACCCAGGCTCCTAACTCTGATTTTATTGAGACATTCAAGGCTTATGGAGGAATTAGGAGCTTAAATTCTTTATTGAATCTGCACCAAAGACATTTGAGATCATTTTTAGAACAACAAGAAGAATAAGTTTTCCTAATAGAAGTTCAATGGGTCCACTTAAAGACTTTATAGGGAACATATTGTCCCATTGCCCAGGCCTGTGCTTGTTGCAGCTGTAGGCTGAGACAACTCATGTACGCTTTATCATCTTCTACAAAATTTGAACTCACATTCCAAAGGGAAGTGTTTTTTCTCTATCTGTGACCACAAAAATAATTTTTAAAAAAAGCCTATTTGTAATGTCTCTCACAGATAAGAAAATAGAAATGTGTTTGAGGAGTTCTATTCCTTACAGGTGATCAGGACATAACTCAGATATTTCTGGTAAAGAGTGAACAGACCATTGTACAGTCTGAGCTGTAAGGGGTTTAGTTTACTTTTCTTTTTTTTTTTTTTTTCTTTCCAATGATAGTTTAACATTCATCCAAGTTCTAAGACAAATTTAATTACCAGTGACATGAGCCTAGTGAAATACTGTTGAGGCCAGCATAACAGGTCTACTGTTATCCTGTCAAGGCCAATTAGGTAAAAAGTCTTTTTTCCTTTGTCAATTCCCAAAAGAGAAAAAGAAAACTTAACTTCGTTTGACAAGTGCTAGTAACTACTGGGAATCACTGAACAGAGATATTTGTAATAGTAGTTAAGCCGGACAAAATCATGAAATGAAACCTGGTGTGTTTCACAAGGCAGGTTGTAGTTTACCTGTATGTGTGTGCAGTGGGAATAGGAGGAGATATACACCATCTCTCAGGATTGGGAGACAAGGCAGACTGTAATGAGTTGCAAAGGACATTTTTACAGACACACTAGAGATACTGACCCTCAAATGAGCAAAAAGTACATTAAGGAAAATATAAAAGAAGTTGAAGTCTTCTCACATGACAACATTGGGGCACATGAATCAAACTCCATGCATGCTTGCATCATACTTTGAAGTGCTTGGCTCTTTGAAAGGAAAAGGGAATTGTTTTTTATTGATTCATGTTAATATTACTTCTGTCACAACTATCATGCAGGGAAACTGCTCACAGAAGTGTGTAGGCATAGGCTGGAAGAGGTTTTAGGCAAAGTGTGATTTCCTCCCCACGTCCGTCAGTAGAGCTTTAGGAATGGTGAATACTGCACTCAGTCCAGATCATCAAAAATTATGTCTCTTTTCACCTACAGAGAACTGAAGAAGCATCGTGCCTCTGAAATACATTACAACGGCTATAGCAGGTGAGTCGGTACCCCCAGCCAGTGAGCAATGGGTACAGTATGACCTGATCTGCTACTAATTAGTAATCCTTTTTATTCATTTTACACAGTATACGAGGGACTGAATAGCATAATTCAATGAAATAAGTAGAATCAGATATCCCATATGACTGACATTACATTACTGAAATACTTAGAGGGTCTGGTATTTCTCCACTGGAAGCCAGATAATGTTTTCCATTGATATGAAGGGCAGCAATGAACACAAACGCAGCATCATGAACCTTGACTATAGAATTCAGAATGCTTACGAGGGGACATATAGTTAATGTGCCATCCACATGATACTCATATTGTGCAATGATTGTCATCTCAGGCACAGAGAAACCTGTGTTCAGCTTCTATTAAAGTAAGCAACAGAAAACCGTCTCATACAGAGGGCTGTATTTTGCTAGTAGTGTTAGCGTAGTAACTTGAGAAACTAAAAAAGGACCCATGAAGAATTGGATTACTACGTATAGGCTGGTTTCTGTCAGCAGAGCTAGAGAATGAAGTGTGTAAACAGGTGCATTGTCAATACCACAAACACTCCAGGATATCAATAACAGATACAGGGATTAACTCAGATTCCAAAGCTAAAACACTTCTTAAACTCTGTGAAAAATAAACCAAAAACCCCCATGATGTTATGCCTTCCAAAAGGTATGTTAAGAAAAATGCCAGATTAGTTGAGAGGGCTGTTCATTCCAGCCTGAGCACTGCTAAGGACCTACGCCTCTGTTTCTTGTGAGCCAACAATTCCTGCTGTCTTGTGAAACTCAAAGTCTCATGGTACCCTTGGCCTGAGGCTGAGAATGTGGTACTCCCTCTCCTCTCCCCATGCCTGATTTATGCTGTGACATAACTTAGCCTTTTGCCACCTCCCTCTTGCCCCTCTGGACTGTGACCCAGGACTGCTTGCCTATAAAATACATTCTGAACACTGTCAGTTTAGTTCCTGAGGAGCAGAAAAGCTGTAGAAGAAACAATAACAAAAAAAAACTTCAAAAGCCCTTAAGAGAGTCAATGACTTTCAATGAAGTTTAAGCTCCTAAATAATGTAACATCTTTTTGAAAAGAATGGTCAACTCGTTAGGAGTATTTAAGCATCTGCATATTGCCAGTCAAAGTATTTCCACTCAAGTGGGGCCAAAAAATTCAGATCATTCCAGCTGATGTGTGTTTGCAATTATTTATCTCCTTGGCTGGTATTGAATGGATAGCTACAATGAGTATCTAACTTCAGAATCCTTTTGCACAAATTTTACACAAATTAAAAGATATATACCCTTGCACTCCCCAGTTAATGGGGATATGGAAGATTACGCCTACTGAGGAAAGCAAGAAAAAAGTCACTGTCTCTATAACATTAGGACTGACCTAAGCTTTTAAATATGCATTAAATACGGTATTCCTCATTATCTCTGGAATGCAAGTTCTGCTGTCCTTTATTAGATTTAACATTTTACACAATTGAAAGGACTAAATTATTTGATAAAAGAAGCAGAGCAAGCCTCAGGCTTTGCAATAAATTTACATAGCTAAAAGTTTCTACATAGCTTGATTTATTGTATTGTAAAATAGTGTGTAAACTCATAAAAATTTATTTACACGTTTATTTTTTCTTTACCTCCCTAATTATCTGTAGACCTCAGAGATTAACTTAAGAATTATTGGCTGACATATAATTAATATTTTCCACCTTGGGAAAATTAAGACAAATAAAAGTCTTTTATCACCATGGGTTTCCCTTTTTGCTTCTAGCAGTATGCACATAAAATACAATCTTCTACATTCACCATGCCCAGGTTAATTTAAAAAAATAGTTTATCTAGTTCAGTGACCTTTCAAATAACCTTCCATTTTAGACAAATGACACACCAAAGACTGGTTATCCTCACAATATATAGATGTGTACTATGATAGACTGTGCTCTTTAGAATGATCATGAGCACCAGATTTAAAGTTAAAGCAGGCTGAGGGGTACCAAGATCACAGACAATCCCCAGATCCTTTTCTACCCTTTCAAAGCCAACTGAAAACAGCTTTATGTCACTACGAACTACAAGTGGAAATTTACTTCTGCTTGCAGAAACACTTTTTTTCCCTTTATTCCTTCCTGTATCATTGGTTTTGCTAACAAATGTAATTTTATATACTAGTATAGCCAGCTATATCTATGAACTGACTTTGGAGAAGACATTTCATTTTCCCTGCATCATAGAGGAAACATTCTTGTAAAGCACAACGACGTGTTTGGATACCTGATAATCTACAAGGAGAGACAGTCTAGGAAAAAGCTTAGAGAAAAGAGCAAACAGGTGGGGTAAAAGTCGTTTTCTCCTCAGATGTAAGGCATCTCATGGTAAGAATCAAGTATTTGGTGTTCCCTTGGTGGCTACAGCTAAAGACACAGGAACACCCGTGCTGCACTGCTGCAGCGGGGAAGAGCTCACCATGGCAAAATCCAGTTTTATGAGACCTGAGTGTGTAACACTTCCCCCAGTGCCTCTCACATTCAGGTTTCCATGGGAAGCAAACCTCCAGGCCAGAGGAGACCTACAACAGGCCCCCCAGCTGGGCAATGAGTGACCAGGGCTGCAGGATACTAAGCTGGCTGTGATACTGCTGACACACTTTCATGAAAAGCACAGCAGAGACAGTACTATCATTTTAAATGTTCAAAATTACTTCCCTTATTTTCCTTATTTTTGATGGAGGAATTTAAAATCTTGTGGAAGTCTAAAAATTTGGATATTAATTATTGGTCAGTATTAAAAAAAGGTTACTTCATTCTAAAAAAATCTCAGCAGAAACCAAAAAGTAATCACTGAGAAGTGAACATTTTTCTTTCTCTAGCTAAAAGTCTGTCATTGGAGGGAATACGCATAAGGAAAATACTTATAAGAGATGTCCATAAGAGGTGACTGAAGAGAAGTAAGACGGCCTATGTGCTGGCAAATAGAGAATGGAGAATAAGAGACAACAAAAGAAGAAAATCAAAACAAGCTGAAGGGAAACAAGAGTGCCAGAAGCCTTTGGAGTATTGCAATGACCTGCTCTGCCAAGACTCCTGCAATTTTAGACTGCTGAAATCCAAAGAAAATGACTACTCTGTCTGCTGTTAATGGAAGGCATCAACCACAGCTTAGAGAGGTGAATCTGCCAGACCCTGTGAAGAAAATGTTGTTTTACCGGTACTGAAAATTTCTACATTTGTCAAATATCACCAGTTTAGCTACTGCTCTGCATCTAATTTTTCACTCTCAGCCAAGCCACTGAGACAGTAGTAACAGCCGCTCCATTACATATGAAACCCCACCCCTGAGTGAGAGAGGCTGCCATGAACTTGTGTTTTGGTGTTGTAATCCCTAAAGATATGGAGTAAATTCTTTTAAGGCTGCATCCCTGATCTTCAAGGCCACCAGTGGTTTAGGCCGTCAATGACTTAAGACACCACTGATTGCATATCAACACAGAGTGCAGAAAAAATACATCTATCATCTTGGACCAAACAGCTGGCAAGCACATGGAAAAGTAACAGAGAGCTGAAGGGAAAAGCCTGTCATAAATAGATTCCAACCAGGTAGGAATTTCAGAAGAACAGGTATAATCAGGAATCTAGTCATCTTCCACCCGTAATAAACTTCCTGCACACTTAGGCAAAAGTTTCACAGTATAAACATGTCAAAGAGGAGAGACTAAAAATAAAGGAAGAATAAAAAAAATAATCTCAGGTAAAACCCCAGACAGTACAGAAAAGAAAGAAAGTCTCTGCTGTAACAGATCTTTAACTGATTTAGATAACTATGGATCTAGACATACCCAATGAAATTTTACTGTATAATACCAGGCAAAGATTAAGATTTTGAAGTACCTCAGTGAAAACAAACTAAGATGTTTTTAGGTACGATGTAGACAGGTAGTACATAAAAAAATAAAAAAGGATTTCTGAGATACGCAGATATACAGAGATTATAAAAATGTACTGGAAAGGTGTTTGACTTTTAGTCACATTCCTCAGTCACACCATCAACCAGAAGGACAAAACCCAAAGAAAATAGCAAATATGGAGAACTTTACATTGCCTTAGGATGTTTTCCTTTTTCAGTAAATTTTTCTGTTACTTACTTTATTCAGTTTGGTTTAGTGAATGGGTTGATTTAATTGTACAGCCAGCTAAAAGAAATAACTTCTTTCTCCATGTGTGAGTGTTGCTTGCTCTTACTTTTATTCTTCCATGATTTGCCTGCTGCTTTCACTTCAATATCTTATGGCATGAAAGCAGCATTATCAGGGCTGATAGCAATAGTCTGGCTCTCCCAGGTGCTTTATATTCTTGTTACAATAATCTCATGGTGTGACTTGATTAAATTATTGCTCCCCTTTGAGCTTTCAACTTCTTTTGTTTCTTTTTACATATCTGAGCTATGGGAGAGCAATGAGTGATTTCTGAAATGGCCCATTCTCTCACGGACACTGTTCTGCTGCTGATATTTTAACTAAACAATTCATCTTCTGATAGTTACATTTCCTCTTATACAAATGAGAAGGTGACAAGGTGGCTATAAGTTTTCCTGCCAACTGAAACTCCTGAGAAAGGGAGAGGGAGCTGTGCAGATTACACATCCAGTTGTATACAACTTTACCACACATTTGACTGACAACTCTATAGCCAAACTGAGGACTTCTATATTCAAGTGAGGGAGAGCAAAGACAACATGAAGTCCACAAGGGAACTCCTTGATCAATTACCTTAAAATACTCTAAGATACCATGGTAATGAGAGCCTAAAATAGCTCTAAGCTAGACATATACACCGTAACGACTACCTATTATGCTACTAGTTTTCTAAAGGTCTGTGGGAGGTGGTCTTGATAAATTATAGTGAATAACTAGAAGCTACAATAATGACTTAATTATCCTCTTCTATTTTTAGTGTTACATGAATCTAAATAATGCTTAATGATAATTTTTATACTGGATGCAATCTCTGCAAATAACATGTTCAGAAAATGATGTTCTTATCTTTTGTTCCTATGGCGCATACAAGCTCTTTTGAGTATTGCAGTGGACACTTTGTGGCTATTTTTCAGTAAAGAGTAGCCCTCACAGTGTTATTGTTCATAAGAACATGACAGTATTTTATTTCCTTTGACATCCGTTCCACTTGCACTTACAAGAGGGATATTTTTGCCTCGTCACTGTTTGGATGGAAATGACAGAGGGACGTCTGTCTTTGAGCTCTCTTTTCTGCTTCTAATTCTTACTGAAGCTTGCATGTTATGAAAAAATAGTTTCTTCAAGCACCAGTAACAGCTACATAAAACTGTCTCATTCCACTAAAACCTGAAGAAAGATCAAAAGTGCGATTACTAATGAGATGTTGATGGAGTATTTTTCTATGATAAATCTTCTGTGAAGGACAACTGTATCCCTTTAGGTCTTCTCCTTACTTTAACATATGCAATGATCACAGTTTAACAAGGAAAATTCTTATTAACATCTCACACTTTGGTCCTTGTCCTTTTCACACCCACTTGAAAGCTGTTTATATTTTTCTTTTCCCCAGGAAGAACTAGTACAGGAGATACAGGAACAAGGTCACTCGATAGGGAATATCTGCCGAGTAGCTGTGTTAACAAACAAGAACTCATTTGAAAATTAGCTTATCTTCTCCTTTTCAAAACAAACAAACAAAAATTAAAAAGAAACCTGCTATGAAATGCTTTTAATGTAAGCCTTCTCCGTCTATACTGCGTAATTACTAACATTTCATTTAGGAGGTCACGTTCATCAGTCTGTTTAAATCAACAGTGCCAACTGTATCATGTAAAGCTGTGGGCAGCTGGTGCTGATGCCTGCACTCCAGCCAGCAGCCCAGGCAGCTCCTACCATCCCCCTGTACAAAACAGCTCTGCTCCAGGCTCAGCCTTTGACTACATTGTGCTCTTCCTCCCAGCGTCTGTCCCTTCTGCCCCTTCCACTTTCTCAGGGCTACTGTGAATCCAGAGATCCCATTTCATTTTCTGTTACAAACAAATGAGATTTTGCAGGCAGTTTGGAGAGTGTTCATAGATGGACTAAAAGGGAGTTCCTGAATAAACAAAAACTTTACTTTCAACCAGTCAGATGTTATCTAAACAGAAAATATGCACCGAGTTCATTAAGCAGATGTGAATCCGTAAGGCTCTGAGTTCATTAAATGAATGTGAATCTGTTAGGCAACTCCAACTGGGATTTCGACTGAGATGATTTTGGTCATATTCCACATTTAAGACGGGGGAAATATATATGTTTAAAGGCCTACTGTGAGGGAGTCTTGATTAGAGCTTGATTGCTCAGCCAAGGCAACGATTTCAGTAAACTTTTGGCTGAAAAGTTAAAAAGAAAAAATCAGAATACCAGAACAAATGTGGGTAATAGGTAGTTACATCTTCTATATTTTTTACCCAAGGTCTTGAGATGCACCTATAGCATTTATATTTTTACATATATTTATGCTTTTCTTTGTAAATTTCTTTCTTCCTACAGAAATGAGTATATCTGAAAAGGTAGTAGCATTTGTTACTAACACAGACTTTGAATCCTTCATTACTGCTGAAAATCCTCCTGTTCTCCTAACGTTTCCTTTGACTTCAACAGGAGTGACTTCACCTCTTCATAGAGTGAAGCACATGAATGAAGACATTTAGAAGAGGACCTAACTCCTCACATGCACCTCACTTTCAGCGATGTTGAAGAGACCTTTTCCTCAATAATGCTCAGGAGAGCTTTCAGGCTTTGTCTCAATATTTTTGCTTTCCCGTTTGCTTCAAAGGAGATTTCTTCCCTTAACACTGGTCCTCAGTGAGGGGGAAACTGTAGTGGAAGACTGTGTCAGCTGCAACAAGGGCAGAGAAACCAAGAGTCCTTTCTTAAAGTTTAACAGATTTGATTGCTCTCCCGAGTAATCATAACAAAGACTCACAATTGACTGTGGCTTCGTGACGGGATTTTCTGTGATGTTTCCCATACTGAGGCCACTGTTGTAACCTGAATGATCAGATCTGACTCACGGTTTACCAATAAACACTTTTCATTATTGTTGTTTTGTACCACAGAAGAATGTAACCCTCTGACATTTGAAAATGCTAAAGCAACATTGGTTGTTTTTTGAAACTCTCTTGAGATAAACATTACCTTTGTGTTAATTGGATGGTTTTGCTGGTCATCGAGTTTATTTCAGATATTCTCTCTTACTGAACAACATATATGTGTAGCCTCAACTGCAGAAGAATAAATTGCAAATACAATTGCAAGAAGAAATTTTATGCATTCAAATTACACTCTATACCACTACAGCTCTGAGTGGACAAGAGTATGGGTCACAGGGTGCTCTTCTCGTATGTTAGAGCATAACATATTTGAAAAGGGAGAAATGCTTTCAAACAGTACTTTGTACATTACTCTATTTTCCAATGTGATATTTAAGCAAAACTTTTACTTACTTAACTTAATTTGATTTAAAATATCAGGTAAAATTATACAATTGCATTATATTTTGTACACATATGCATTACTCTATAAAATAGATGTATATAAGGTGTATATATATGCATGTATATAAAGTATACATGTATATATACATATGTATACATGTATATACATGTATATAAGGTATATTTAATAAATAAAGATATATATATATTAGAAATGTATATATTAGTATTTTAAAATCCTTATAGTTGGCTCCTACTTAACAGAACTAGCTGATAAACTGTCACTACTCCAAACAGCCTCCTTGTGACACCAGTCTGACTCCTGACAGCCTCCCATCTGCTGCCAATTTTCCTTCTCTAATTGGTTCCCGAACATCCAGCCATTTTGTTTACAAATCAGCTTTGTCTGTTAGTCAATTTAATGTGCTTCAAAAGTCCTGTAGCATAGCTGGCTAATTGCTTACCAATTAGCAAATAGTGATTATGATTTTTCCTTCTGTAAATCCCCGCAGCTATGGTCAGGTTTAATTTTTATTTAGGGGCAGTGATAGGTATGATTTAAACGCAGTTTGAATATTTAGAGAGGGAATCTGTTTTTGCAACCTTCAATGTCAGAGTCCACCCAAGAGCAATTCTGTACAGGGAATGTGGCTTTGTAATGTGAACTGCAACGCAGCCTCAACGTCAGTGACACAAATACACAGCAATAGCACAAGCCATGAATATTGTGACTCCCCAGCTCCTGACAGGTACTGATGCCTGTTGCCATGGCACTGGCTCAGATTCCTGCCAGTCTTGAGCTGCAGACTGTAGCTCTCCCTGCATCCAGCTGTCACTGTGTTGCAGAACATTTCCCTTTGACATCAGAGTGCTCAGCTTTTTAACTAACACTCTCCATGTCTGGTAAAACAGGTGTGGACAAAATGCATGTATTTTCCCCAAAATATCTGGGCATCTGATCTGTAGTTTTAGCCTGTGTGCAAGTGTGGAGAGAGAGAGATCCACTGCTGTAGAAATTATTTGTGCAAGTAAGGCTGAATGATATTTATTCCTGAAACTCCATGAAATCCTTACTGTTTCTTGTCCCACTCAATGGCAGGGTGTGTGAGGGCAGCAAAATAGAGCAGAATACATCATCATTCATTAAGCACAGAGTCAGGGAGCTAGGGGACTAGATACTATACAGTAAGCAGAAGACATCATGTGGAGTTCAATGTTGTTGATGAGTTTCAGGATGTTCTTCAGGTATGAAACTTTTGAGATAATACAAATCACAAAATTTTATTTTATTTTTTTTGATGCAGCTAATGTGCTTATTCTGCAGTGTTGGGGATCTCTTTGATCCCAAAGAAGGGAGACATGGACTTCCTGTGAGCCTTTGTCTCTGCTCATGTGGAAAGAACAGAACACTTGGAAGGTCTCAGAGGCGTCTAGAGAAGAGGCAGAGGGCAGCAGTTCTTGGAAATGTGCAACTGCAGTCTCTTGAAGGGTGCAGGCACTTTTGATTAAGGCCAAACAGTCTTGTTCTACTTGCCCATCATCTGAGAGCTAAGACAACCACAAGCTGAGTATGAAAAGGTTATAATTTAGAAAAATGGCTGTATTTCATACCTGAATGATCCATCATGAAGATATGCCTGAAGTAGGTGTTGTAAAAACTGCACTCAAGACAGGCAAAATACTAAGGCTACTGTATTGCTTTTCCAAATGCATGCCATGTTAAATGAAGAGCTGTAAACTGAGTTCTAATTTCATGGTATCCACAACAGTTGACCACAAACAGCCAAGCATTGCCCTGGCCCTTTTCTCCAGGCACAGCTGGAAGGATGCTCCTTTTTGAGAGTCAGTGCTCCAGCAGCAGGGAGAAAAAGTGCTAGAAGCAGATCTCTCTTTCCCCTTGTCCTGTTCCTATTTGTGAGGCTCCTCTGAGCACTGGTGTTGTGCTGCAATAGGCGACCCCTCAATGGAAGGTATGGACGAGGAGAAAAGGGTCCTCACCTTGTGCTGAAGCTTGAAGTCCCACAGGAGCAGATCTCAGCTGCTTGAACAAGGTCACACTGGCTCAAGAGAAGGGGCTAATGAGACTAGAGAGAATTCATCTTCTGCTACCCACAGAATATTTATACATATATATGCATACATTTAAATACATATCTTCTGAGGAAATCTTGTGCCTCTGTCTTTTGGAAATTTAACTCTGTGTTGCAGGCTGGGGCTGGGGGGAGAGATCAAAGGAGATGAATATTATGTTCATGTTCTGGAAAGTCTGAGCTCTGGCCAGTGACAGAAATTAAGAGAATGGCTTTTGTAGCATCTCTTAAAGCCTTTCACAAGCATTCAACTTTCTTACACAGCCTTGCTTTTCCACTGTATTTGACTATTTTTTCCTATGTTTTCCCAGTTGTGCAGTATGTTGTAGGTAGTCTCTTGGCCCGCTTACATGCTGCTGCAATGAGTTTCCTAACAATTTTTCAGGGTTCCAAAGGGTACCAGAAGTACCAGCAGTACATGGAGAGAGGTGAAAAACAGTTATTACTTTATAAAGTGTAAACTGAGGCAAACAAATTTTAGACAGGACAATTCTGCAGGAAAGAAACCAGGCCTCTGGAATCCTGCTTTCCTGCTTTAACCCCTAGACCACAACCAGGAACAACATAATGTATTCTGGAACTGAACAATGAATTTTGCTGGCAAGTTCTGTAAATCTCATGCTTTCTGTATTCACTAAAGCCTAAGCTAATGGCTTCCTTGAGCTTTGTGTGCACACTCCTCAGGGGTGTGTGCACAAGCCAAAAAGGAGGGAAAGGAGATGGCTGTAAATACTTGGCTCCAGTATGTGCATTACATCTGTCACAAGGGAAACAGTGAGAAAGGTTTGAAAAACGCAAGCCAGTGCAAATAATGCTGGCCAGAAGTAAAGTAACATTTTCAAAATCTCCTTTTAGTGGTGCTTCTGCAAGAGATCTTTATGTGCTTGCAAAATATAACCCTACAGTTACTAGCAGGACAAAAAAAAAAAAATAATAAAGGAAATGTTAGCCAAATATGCCAATTCAGCCCCTATATAACTCAGCTGGAGTTACTGAAGACAAATATGACACCAGAAATCAGCAGTGGCCCCACTGTAAAATTGCACAAATTTATATTTTCAAAAGTAATTTTCATAATAACAGTTTCATTATGTTCCAGAATAGAATGACCACATGCTGCAGAATAAAAACTGGGATGGAAGTGAGGGCAGGAACCATCCATCTAAAGGGAAAGGAAAAACATAAGGAGGCAATACTGAAATATTGCATATTACACTTAATTCAGATTTACTGACTTTCAGAAAGGCTTCCTGATGAAGACTCAGAGGTGACAGTTTAAGGAAGCTTCACATCAGCTGAGTCTAACTCCTTGCCTGCCATAAAGGAGCAAAAAAAGCAGACAGTGCAGTCTTCAAAAGAATTAACATCACAGATTTTATGATTAACCCCTTAATTGCTACCTTTGATCTCATCTGGGAAACAGCCACCTGACTTGAGAGACATGGAGACTAAAAACATTGAAATCACCTGCCATATTTTAAACAGCTGTGTTTGGAGAACCTGTGGTCCAGGCCACCTCTGTGTTGTATCATTTACCTCAGGTGTGAACCTGAAAGAAAATTTTACTGTCTCCGAAGTTGTGTTTCATTTTTAAGAGCAGCAGCTGGATGCAGCTACACTTCTTTATGGGATATTTAGCTGCTGATCTGCATGGGCAAATCATTACTGGAGCCTAACTGATGTGCTTTCTGCTCCCAGCAAAGACCCGACTCCAACAGATTTGATTGACTGGAGCTATGGGAGCATGATAACCCTAAAGCATGAGATTTTCAGGCTAGAAAAATCTCAGATGGTTGGGCTTTTAACAGTAGCAAGGACTTCTGTGAAACCTTTAAGGAAGTAGGGACAACTTCATGAGGTGTCAGAATAAGAGCTGGCTCTCATTCACAGAAGATGTTTTATCTTAAGGTCCCTGTAAAGTAAAAGCTAAAGAAATAAAAGAGGGTTATGCTTCAGCATGACACCTAAGCAGTATTCTTCCCTCTATAAAGAAGTGAGACTGGTTCATGGTCTCACTTGTAGCACAGTGAAAGCATTGCCACACACCCAAAATGGCACAGTGCGTTCATACCTGCTGCAGAAGAAGGTGCTCACATTCTGTGATTAGAAATGCACAGAGGAGCCTAATGGGTGCCTGAAGGGGATGGCTGAAATATAACAGAATTGCACAAAAGTAGTAGAGAAATGAGGGGAGAATGTTGTGCCCAGAAAAATTAGGTAGAATGTGTTCTCTCCCTTCCTTTCACAAGAAGGAATGTCAGATCTTTGATACTCCCATTTCCTGCCTCTTTAGGTTGGGCAAAGAGCCAAAAAAATAGAATCTTATGAAAACAAGAAGCAGAAAATACAATGAGTTTGAGGTCATATCAACAGTATTTCATATGAAAGCACATCTTGCACATGTCCACCATTCAAAGTTCAGCCAAAACTCTCAGATGAAAAGGCACGAGTAGAAGAGTTTGTTGGGAAATATACTAGTCTCCAAAACATGAATGCTATCACCTCTTTCTTTGAAGAGGCATGACATACACCCTTACTATAAGCAAGTCAGAGCACGTATCTTAATGGAGCATGTCTGAAAGTTGTCCACAATGGTCCAGTTCAGCTGGTGTAGTCACTCAACACTCAGTATTCGAGAAACGCAGAGTGATGGTATATGTGGGATAATTTTAATTATCTGGTAGGAAGCAAAGCAGCTTTTTTGACTGCTCAGATACCAAATGCCCCTTGTTAGTAAATGTTCTGTTATAAGTGTTAGTGATTGTGAACACTGTGGCATTCTGGGATTCTCCCCTCAGAACTTTATTTCTTATTACAGAATGTTGCTATTCTTTTTTCTTGGTGATGGTTCATTTTTCTTAGCTCAAATGGGAGAAATGAGGGGAAAAAGATCGAGATTGAAGTCAAGATAAAATTGTTTGCAACAAAAATCATGGGTGGAAGCAGCAGTTTGTAAAGAATTGCCGATGTTGGTGGTCCCCACTGCCTTTCTTTGAGCAGTACTGTCATAATAGAGTACTGTTGCCACGCTCTAAAAGAAAAGACAGGTGGTTTGGGGTTGTGTTTTCTTTTCTCTTGAGGACAAAATTATAGGTTAAACAATTGTTTGGTGGTTTGAATAATGCTGACACCTGAGAACTACGTACAGAAGTGGGTGTATTAGAACTAGTCATCTTTGAAAAGACAGCTTCTTTTTGACAGGTTTCTTTTCACTACTTTAATAATTTTTCATTTTATATCTCATTCACTTTCTTGCATATAGGAAGTGCAATAAAAAGGATAGTCATCTATATTTATAGTAAGGCACAGGAAAATATAGCAACACCACCGGCCGTCCTTTGGCTTTTGGGAAAACTATGATTAGGAAGTCTAGAAATTCTTCTTTTTCATTTAGCCTCCCTGGTGAAAGTTATTTTCATAAGCTTGACTGAAGGTAAAAGACCGATGGTGTCAACATCTCCATCTCTCATGAGGAAACTATTCTTGACCCTCTAATGCAACTGCTGGCTTTTGTTTCCCAACGCTGATCCCTCATAAATTACCATATTCCTCAAAAGTTTAAAATTCCCCTTGTTTCCTCTCTTTGTGCTTATGCATAGCAGAGGCCTCCGAGTGCTTGCAATGAAGGATGACGCCAATCCTTTTCAGTGCAGGAATGTTCCCAAGGAAATGGACGGCTCCTGGGCCCGAGGGAGGCAGGGAGCAGAGCAGGATGTGCTGCAATACACAAAGCAAAGTCTCTCTAGTAAAGGCAATGCCACCTGCAAGAGAGAGATAGACAGGATGTGAGTGATGCACAGGAAGTGATGCGGGCAGGAAATATGAAAGCCGAGTAAAGAGATTTCCAAACTAAAACAGGAAAATGGGTGAAAGAAAAGAAACCTAAATGACATGGAAAAAGATGGCAGGGTTTTGTTGTGTTTTGTTTTCATTCAGGCTAATAGTAAAGCATTGGCAAAACAACTGAGGTGAGCTTCCTAAACTGATGTAGCGTGGAGACCTTTGCAGCCTCGGCATGAGGTCTTGAAGTGTCCTTCAGAAAAGCCTTGGAAGTTGTAAATGTCATGTGTGCATTGATATGCAGTGTGTATTGCAGCTGTATGTGCACAAAGCATAACAAAGCCTATATGTGCTTCAAAAGGATCATTTTAAATAGATAGTAATCTCAAATTTCCTTTCCCTACCATAAAATCCCTTCCGTAACAAACTCTGAACATAAAGAGAAAGATTCTATCTCACACCAGTGATTTTAGCGAGTTTGCATCCAAATTGTACCAAGTGTCTCTGCGATCGGAATCAGGCTCAGTCTGTTTTTTCTGGGACATGCTTTAACTTTGACAGGATGTAGACTGGATCCTGACATATGCTACACTATATTTCTAGAGTTTAAAGCAACTCAGGAGTCTATTTCTTGCTTTCAGTTTATTCTCAGTGTCATTGGTATGTAACATTAATTATGCAGTTATTCTATCCCCATAAGCAAGACAAACAAAACTAAAACATTTTTAGGATTATACGATACTGTAGTTTTCAGGAAATTGCACACATTAGTTAATAATACACATTACTACTATTACTACTTTTACTACCTTTATTACCTTAGAAATATGACATCATCATTTGCTTCACTTCCTTCACACACAGTTCACAAAAACACATTATACCAAAAATATGACACTACTAATGTCTCAGAAGTATTATTTACACAATTTTAGTCTGTCATATTAAGCTGTTCTGAGACTTCACATAAGAACATTGTAAAGAACTGGTATTTTTATTTTTATTGTAATTATTATTAAAAATATCCACTATTATTAAAAATTGTACCATTAGTGTTCATAATGGTCCATGTTCATTTCTTTCACTGACATAAATCCAAAGGGACTACGCTGCTAGACCCTTCTCTGTTCCCACTGCTTTTCACAGCCCGGAGCTGCTGCAAATGGAACTTTCTGATTATTAAAAAACCAACAACAGCGCTTTCTGAGATAACAAAAAGGAGATGGCAATTGCAATGTATAGACTCTAATACGAGCATATCACAAGATGGAGCCAAAGAGACTGGATAGGAGAACTGGAATGAAAAGTGTAAGTGTGGAGAAGAAAACAATTCTTTCCTATCTGATAACTGGGAGGAACTCCACAGTCTTCAAAGAGCTATTTTCCAGCAGTGCTATAACTCACATGCCCCTTTGACAAAACAACCACTTTCAAGTACGTACTGAAAAAGAGTGTGGTCTTATGCATTAGCAACAGAGAGTATTAAATTTTGGACTCTATCTTGAAAATAAAGTAAAATACAATTGCGTCCCATTAAATAATCTACTGAGAAAAAGTGCTTGCTCAGAAGGCAACAGGCTAGAATGAAATGAGAGAAAGGGCTTTTAACACTGAAATACCTTGGGGTCTCTTCATATACTTGCTGAGTTCATTTGTGACTTCTACAAGGTATGGGGTAATATAAACTGCCATTCTCCAGCTGTGATTAATTGACAGTACAGCTTTGTGAGCTCAACCCCTAGTGTACTCTGACAATGAAACACGACGTTGCCTTCAGTGTTTACACAGGCTATTCCTGAAGTCACCCTGTTTCACTAACGCAACAATTGCATTTGACCTCATTTCTGGACTGGACCCCATTCTGACTTAAAACAACTCTTCCTGGGGTTCATGTGACCTGCATCTTTTGAAAGGGCCAAGGAGCTTTCCAGAAGAGAGGGAAATGAGAGGTAGGCATGGCATTTCCAGTGGAAGAGGTCCTATTTGCAAAGCACATATTTTAGGTGTTTGTTTGCTTTGGTTTTGTTAGTTATGTGATAAGCTTGAGGTGAAGACAGACTTTACATATCACTATCTGATAAGACTATTAGGATGAAGAAAAAAACCAAGGGGTGTTCCTGAGGAAAAGGATATTTTTGCCATTCATGAATGACGCCTCTCAGCTCCAGCACTGGCAGAGCACACCAGTCTTGGGGTTGGTGACATTAATCCAGAGCCTTTATGCTTAAGCTCTACATTTCCCGAAATTGCGTTACTTTGGCTTCATGTGTTCAGATATGTGAAGATCAAAAGTAATGTCTCTTTGATGACTTCTTATCAGATTCTACAAAATGGATTTGATAGATTTAGTTTTATTTCCAGGAGATATAAAAAATTAAGCCCACTGACATGGTTCTTGTCTTGCAAAGAGCCACAGTGCTGAGGGTGCTTTTTTATGCACTGAACAGATGATGCCCTTAGCCTGGGAGGGACCTCTGTCCACTTAGACCATACAACCTATGAATAAATATGAGATCTGCTTATCAGAATTGTTGATTCAGATCCTGAAGCAGTTCCTAATTCTCCCACATGTTTCTTGTCCTCATTCTGTGCAGTGATGGATACCTGCCTGTTCAAGTGCCCTTGTACAAATGCCAAATACAAAGCAAGACATAGCTTCCTTAATGTAAGGCTTATTGAAATCAGAGCAGTAGCCCACAATCTGGTGCTCACATACCCAGGCTGTAACTTTTGCTGAACCTAACTGTTATCCAGGTAGCTCAATGAAGGCTTATACTGAGCTGAAGGTAGATTTTCTTTTCTGAGGGAAAAAGCAACCAGTGAAACTACAGTCTACTGCAGATTTGCGGTGCAGTATTGAAGGTGCTCGGGGGAGGTTACTTTGGTGTAATGTGTCTCTGGCCCTGTTTTCACCTCTGACATGGTTCCTGCATGGTTCTTGCTTACAGAAAGCAAATCTGTGGCTCTAGGCTATGTCATGCAGCAGGTGCTCTACCCATGAAATTGGGTCAAAGCCCAAAACTAGTCCCTTTTCTGGCACACGAGACTCAGCTCTTGTTCTGTGGAGCTAAGGGTTAGATTTACTTCTCAGAGAGTGCCAGGGAGCATTTTCTGGCTAGGCTTTAGTTATTACTAAACCCATGGGTTGCTGAACCCATTCTCAATTCTGTGGAGAGATATATGGAAAAAATGCTACCTCTATCTTGGTCTCAGAACAAAATGATTCCTGATAGGCTTATATAACTCACACCGTATTTCAAGGGTGTCCCGTGTGGGCAATAGATTGGATGCAAAGTTATTTTTATTTTCACATATCCATCTGCCACAATTCATGTTTTATCAAAGCAGTTTACATGATTCCAGGCAAGGCTGTTAAAGAGCATTGGTTTTTGAAGTTGCTATGGATACCAAGCAACATGTTTTCGTTTTATGACGTGGTAATATTTTACAATTCTGTGTTAATTTATTTTTTCATGACACTAGCTTCTTCATCCAGCTCCCAACCACAGCTTGGAACAAAACCTTGACAAAAGTGACTTAGTGGTCTGAATGCAAGGATTGCAACCACAAGGAACCAGGCAAGACCAAATCATGGGCATGTCATTTGAATTAGCATGAAATCAGTAAGTACACTAAAGGATGGTGTTTTCATGAGCCATTCAAGACAAACTATCGTCTTCTTGAAGATGATCCCATGCTCATTAAAGATTTCCCTGATGCTTTTTGAGAATTATTTTTTTCTTTATGTTCTTGTCAGGAAATCTTGCTTCCTTTCACATTCGGTGTGATGCAGGCCAATTGTTTGTCAAGATGCCTCTTTCCTATACAGACTCAGGCAAGCTCTTTGTTAATATAAATTAGTATTCCAGTTTACAGCAACTGAACTTTCATATGTAACCAGTATCACATAACCCTTTGCTCCACAATACCAGCTGCCCTTCTCTCCCAGAGGATAGCTTACTGCATTTCAGTGATGTTGTGCATATAGTAGCTGGAGTTTCTCAAGCACTTTGGGATCTATCCTGACAAACACTGCTCTATAAGTGAAAGCTGTTATTAACTGTCAGGAGAAGTACGGTCCTTCTAAAATTCCAAATGTTTCTCCCTTAGCCAGCTGTAAAAGTTTTCAGATACCTTTTTCCTTCCTCTTTTTCTTGCCTTTTCAGACCAGATATGAGATCTGTGATTTATCAGCACTGAGATTTAGTTGTTGTACAGCAATATGTCTTAAAATATGTTCTTCTAAAATGTGCTGCAAATGGAGTTGTGATAAATCCAGTGAAAGCTGAAGGCAAACAGGTTCCTTCTGCAGAACCCAACTTTAATATTTGACTAAGCCCTTCTGTTCACTGAAATAAATTCTGGACAGCTAAAAGAATTGAAAGTAGGTATTTGCTTATGTAGGAAAGCTCAACCCCTTTACTAGTCCATATAACTTGATATTCAGGTTTAATGAAAGAGAAATGTTTTTCTTACATGTGGAATAGTCAATGAATCTTTACTGCTGCCACAAAAAGATGTGGCAATTAATATCAGATTAAAGCTATCTAATTGATCAATCTAAGGCTATAGCTACAGTTTCAGAAATAATTACAAATGAGCAGAAATAAATTTGTCTAATCTTGGTGGGACTGTAGCAGGAGGAGGGCAGAGATATAGTTAACAGGAATGCAAGAAAACCTCATATGTGCAATCCAGATATAATTGGTGTCTATCTGCACTCCATAGCTCTCTATCTGAGCTTGTGGTATATTAGCCTTAATAAGACTGGGCATGGAATCACACATTAACTCATAAAATCTGTGGCAGCTAGCATGCACCAAGCAATTTTTTCATTAGCAGTACCCTAGCTAGCCAGACACGCACAAGTACAAAGCAGCAAGACCAAAACATTCTCTTTTGGGTGCTCCTGAGCCCTTAAATGCCATTCCCAAAGATGAAACCAAAATCTTTTCTTTTTTTCAAAGGGAGATGTACTAACGTATGCTTAATTGCTCCCACTAGCCTTAGGCATAAGCAACCCAAGGGATGGGTTGGAGTCTGTGTTTCTAGTGGTCCTCTTGGCCTGGCTTACCTGAGCTACTCTACCTTCTGTTTTCTGTGGTTCACCTATCCACAGGTACCTGCCTCTGTGCCCGATATTCTCCTTGGACATACATCAGGTAGCGTAGCACTCTTTTAAGTGGGAGAAGGCAGCTGAAAATCGCATTGACTTTTTCATTGGATAAAAAGAATAGTCATGATGGGCATGGCAGAGCTTGGAGGTCTTGGTGAGAACAAGTTAGAAGAAGAATTAGAAATGGCCTGGAAAATAAAAATAATTGAATAAAGGCATCTAGTTTGAAAGGAAAGCGAGTGAGAGTACACTAGAGGAAGCTGGGGGAGTGAGGAGGGGAGGAGCATTAAAAAAAAATAAATTGTGGGGAGGATATGGGTTTAGAATTCTGGCTGGAGAAGGAGAAGGTGTGACATAAGACTGGGTGGGGGGACACTGACTGAGGTTCAAGACTAAGGTTGAGCTATTTCCTTTGTGAAGCGTTTTTCCTTTACACTCAATTTGTTAAATTGACTATAATACAATTACCAGCCCACTAGATAGCAGGATGTTTCTTATAGTTGTCTCTCTCTGCTAACTCCCAAATGAAGCATGAGCTGGCTGTTTGCCAACATAAAATTAACAATAATTTTCTGCCTTTTAAAAAAAATATTTGAAGCTGTTAACTGTGGCAGAGAATGCTAAAAGCAGCTCAAAACAAGATCAGTTCGACATGAAAGCTTGTCTAAATGAGAGAAACACTTCATCCATGCACCTCTTCCTTTATGTGTGGGCATTCTTATTTTGTTTTAAGAATACGTAGTGTAAATCAGTAAGCAACCACTTTTTAAAGACCTTTAGTTCAGCTGGAAACATTTTTCTCCTTAGAGAAAGCTTATGTTTCGACAAAGCTATTTATGTGGTTCAGTGGGAGGTACTTTAATGCCCTGTCTCTGTTTACAGTCTTGACTAGTATAACACAATTGTTTAGAACATACATTTGCCTTACCTCTTCTGCTCTGAGACAAGCAAACCAGCACAGTGAATGACAGACATCAATGACAAGACAGCCTTGTATTTGCTGCAGGCTGCTTCTGAAAAGGCAAAAGAAAACCAGTCTGGAACAACAAATTACCACTACTTTTACAGTTACTAGTAACCACAGTTTGATCCTTTCTACTTAGTAAAATTAGTTCCACAGGAACTACCAGGAACCAGTAAATGATCAGCTATAGGCATAGCTGGCAATTACTGATTCAGAGAGGTGCCGGTGCCCTCCTTGTGACAATTACTGTTTGGTGCATTTTCCAAATTGCTTTTCTAGAGTGATTAGTGCTACTGCATTTTCAGTGCAACTGAAGCTATTTTGTTCTATTTTTCCTTTTACAACAGGTTTTTTCTCCAACTGAAATTGTAGCTGCACTTTATAACCTTAGTTTGATGTCCATCAGCTATTCCAGTGGCCAAAGAAAGACAGAAGTCCAGTAATCCTAGTATTAAATAATTTACAAAATAATTTCCTGTAATTTTCTTGAAAAGTTTTAATTAACCACTTGATTTTTAAAGGTGTCTGTACTGGCAGCTAAAATCCACTGGTCACTGAGACAGTGCCAGCATTTTCACACTTTGCTGCTAGTATTCTTCAAGCCTGACCTGCAGAGATAATTTATGAAGGCCCTGACACACCAAAGCATTTTGCTTGATTAGTGCCTGAATTTCTAGGGATCCTTATGGATGGAAAGTATATTTATATACTTAGGATATAATTATATATTATATATAATATATACAGGGTTTTTTTATAATTGAGAATGATAAAAACATGCTACTCACAGATTCTGACAAAGGACTGTGCCAAACATTAGGGTTTCATAACCTGTGACTATGTCTTCCTTATTTCTTCTTCCCCAGATTTGCACTGTTTTCACAGAACCACAGAATCACAGAATCACAGGTTGGAAGGGACCTCAGGGATCATCTAGTCCAACCTTTCTGGGAAAAGCAGAGTCTAGACAAGATGGCCCAGCACCCTGTCCAGATGACTCTTGAAGGTGTCCAACGTGGCCAAGTCAACCACTTCCCTGGGGAGATTATTCCAATGGGTGACTGTCCTCACTGTGAAAAATTTCCCTCTGGTGTCCAATCAGAATCTCCCCAAGAGCAACTTGCGTCCATTCCCCCTTGTCCTCTCCATGTGACTTCTTGTAAAAAGGGAGTCTCCATCTTCTTTGTAGCTACCTTTTAAGTACTTAAGTACTTGGTAATGAGATCCCCTCTAAGCCTCCTTTTCTCAAGGCTGAGAAAAGCATCAGGCATGTTCCTGTTTATCATACAGTTTTTGCATTATACATGGGAAAAAATATTACCTGCTCCTGTTATGAGCGCTTCTATTAGCATATTGTATACTACTCTAGAATTGATATGACAACAATCAGCCTTGTGAAGACAACAGCCTCATCTGTATCTGCCAGTACCATTACTCCTTCCAGATTAATTGCTTATCTACTGCAAACGGCTACAAAACAGCTGGAGATAATGCCTCAGACCTGAAAACATTTTTCATGCTTTCCTATGTCTTGCTGATCTAGTGTGATACTTGTAACACTGCATTATATCACAAACTTTAATACTGCAGCTGCCTGTCTCTGGTTTACTCAGAGTTCATTTCCACTCTGGAGTTCTATTTATACAACCATCTTCTGCTGATGTGTAAACTGGTTCTCATTGACTTTCTTATCATATGCCCACCTGCTCCGCATGCTTAAGGAATGGTTTAGTTTTGCTAGCCATGCTGATATTTCTTCTAAACCAAGTTAGAAAGGGCTGTCTTCATTTCAGAGTATCTTACCTTTGTTTTATATAAACTAGCAGTAGAAACAGTTGCAAAAATATTCTAAGAAATTTTCAATGGTTGCAATTAACCACTGCTAACGAAGAAAGTGATTCCAGTCAGTCTCTGTGGTTATGGTTCTGTATGCAATTATAGGAATCCTAATTATTTTTTTGAACAAGTTTTTTTAATATTTTATATCTGTGTTGCTTCATATGATGATGTACTATGGACCTGGTTTGGTAGAAATAATTTTTATGCTGTTCCTATGTTTCTAAACTCTTCCCAGGGATTCAGTGCCTTGAAAGGATAGATTTAAAATTACTTACCACTAAATCACTCAATGGTTTTAGAAAACTGGATTGTGTTCCAAATGCCATATGGCTTCAGTATAGACTGTTTTAAGGACTTTTTTTTGTTCTAACTAAAGATGACAAATATAGTAAGCCTTTATGATCCATGCATTGGAAGTATTGAATGTTGCAACAATACGTTAGCAAGCCTTATTCAGAGGAATATCAACTTTGTAACAGATTCTTCTGATTCTCTTTTTACAAGTATCACACCCACATTACTCATGAATGCATTATTTGTGATCTCACCCTGCCTAACTTTTTTCCTCTAGTAATTATCCAACAGGCAAACACTCACCCCATGAACAGATCTTCACTAATATCATTAAAGGTTCTTTTTTCCGTTAAGTGATCTTTCAAATTTTACCTTTTTAAAGAACTGAGTTTCTCCCTCCTTGTAAGATGACAAACTACCTGTGTCACCAGGAGCTGCTCAGAATTTTACTGAGACATGATATGTATGTTTCAGTCATCTCATGCACTTGGTGTTTTACGTTGTTCCACTGTATCCTCAGCAGCTAGTTAATATACCCTATTTATCTGCTATTACAAGACCTTATCTTTATGTAAAGACGTTCCTAAGAAGGAAATATTACAATTATCAGTATTAAAAAAGATTTATATATATTATACAGATATATTGCTGACAATACACATTAAATAGTTTGATTCCTTCCTCCTATTTAATATCTCAGTAATTCAGTCCTGCCCAACTGCACAAGCAAGTGAATTGTACATGGAAACACTTATTTTCTACCATAGCCTTGTACCTGGCCTTGACCGACCATCTTTCCAAATATTCCAGATACTGCATTCACTTTCATTTTCCAAGCCAAGGGTTGGCCTACCTACTTAAGTAAGATACATCCAAAGATTGCATGCTAGTTCCTCCTTTCCATAAAACTTTGAGTCACCAAGTAGAAGGTGCATTGTGACAATCAATCAATGGTGGCTTTAGGATCATACAGTCATTAAATCATTATGGTTGGAAAAGACCTCTAGGATCATCAAGTCTACCCATCAACCCAACACCACCATGCCTCCTAAACCATGTCCTGAAGTGACATGCTTACACATTGTTTTTAACATCTCCTGTGATGGTGACTCCACTACCTTTCTGGGCAGTCTGTTCCAAAGCCTGACCACTCTTTCACTAATGAAATTTTTCCTAGTATCCAATCTAAACCTCCCCTGCTGCAGCTTGAGGCCATTTCCTCTCATCCTATTGCTAGTTACCTGGGAGAAGATACCAATACCCACCTCACTAAAACCTCCTTTCAGGTAGTTGTAGAGAGTGATAAGGTCTCCCCTCAGACTCCTCTTCTCCAGGCTAAACAACCCCAGCTCCCTCAGCCGCTCCTCATAAGACTTGTTCTCCAGACCCTTCACCAGCTTTGTTGCCCTTCTCTGGACACGCTCCAGAACCTCAATGTCCTTCTTGTAGTGAGGGGCCCAAAACTGAACACAGCATTTGAGGTGTGGCCTCAGCGGTGCTGAGTACAGGGGCACAATCACCTCCCTGCTCCTGCTGGCCACACTATTCCTGATAGAAGCCAGGATGCCGTTGGCCTTCTTGGCCACCTGGGCACACTGCTGGCTCATATTCAACCGGCTGTCAACCAAAACCTCCAGGTCCTTCTCTGCTGGACAGCCTTATTCCGAAGCCTGTAGCGTTGCATGGGGTTGTTGTGACTGAAGTGCAGGACCCCGCACATGGCCTTGTTAAGGATGGCTGTCCCCCCTTTCTGGCAGTCATTTGGAGGGGTGCCTTGTTTGTTGATAGGGCACAGCAGTCAGATTTCCAAACTGTTGTCGGAGGGCCTCTCTTTTTTCTTTTATGTCTTCTTCTTTACCCTCTGTTTTACCTTTCCTCCCTCTGCCTTCAGATAAAAAATTCCAGCCTCACACTCACTTACTTACACCCTGATTGCTTTCTCTCATAGCATCTAGTTTCCACAGGGATCTCACATTACATATTCCTGTGCCACCATCCCTTTCCCATCCTTTCAGATCAGTATGTCAGAATCAAAACTGGCTAGAACTCCTCAAGTTTGTCTGTTCAAGGAAAAACAACAAATTTATGAATCATTTCCTATTCTGAAATGAAAGATTGATGATTAAAGCTGTACAGAGATACCAAAAAGCAAATTCCGTTAAATTTTAGATATAGACAAGAATCAACTTTAGGTTCCAGGTTATATTTTGAATGTCTAAAGGCAGCAAGTTCATAACTGAGTGCCTCTTGCTCTTTGTCCATTGAAAATACCCAGTCTTCAAAGTATTTTTTTTTTCCCACAGGGATGTGTACTGTGGTATGAGCGTCAATAAATGCTATGATTTGGTCTGTCCCTTTTGTACTTGAAAGTGCAAGCACAAGGTTTTGCATCTACAAAACTTTTTTCCTCCAGTCCTTTCTGGCTGTCATGCATGGAAAAGCCAAATGTAAGGGCACAGATAAAATATATGCTTTATCTAGACCATTGACAGTGCAAACAGACTGGAAAGGAAGTGCCAGCAATCAGCCTCCAAAAAATAAGCTAGATCTGTTCCTTATGTTAAGTTCTCCAGATGGGTGGGCACTGTCACCATGGCCCAGGGGCCACACTGCTGCAGCTTCTGTAATGTTGTGAAACATTTTGCACAAAGCTGCTGCTGTAAAACCTTGTATATTAATTAGGAAACCACCTTCATTTGTCTATTTATATGTACACAAATCCCTTCCTTTTCCTTTTTCTTTTTTTTTTTTTTGTTTGTTTTTGAAAGCTTCATAATAACTATTGAAGCTAGTCCTTTAGCTGGTGTAAATCAACAAAGATAAGAACATTACTGTCACCTTAGGAGGCTGTGCTTCCCTCCTTTCTCACTGAATGAGGGAGAAGGGGTGGGGAGGAAAAAAGGGAAGAGAGACCTGTGATCTAAACCGACTTCTCAAATCTGCCTGGACTTAATCCTTTCCTGCCTGATGCATGGGGGTCAGTAGAGGGAACTTTCCTGACCACAGGACTGGGCACCCTGAACTTCTATTGGTTAAGGGGTGGACTGTAAATCAGCCACTGTCCTCTGAAGTACAGCTCTCTAGCTAGCCTGAAGTAAGCTGCTGCTGCTGCTGATATCAATTTAGATGTCCCTTTTAAGTTACTAAATAGATGCAGGTATAAAAATCAGCAGCCACTCCATGCAATACAGTATGCTCATTGAACATAGTTTAAAGATAGGTTCAATTCAGTGCATTTTTGCATATTTTTGTAAATACATTTCTCTATCCATCCCTGTGAGTTAGTATATGTTCCTCAAGATATAATTCTGTGACTTGTGCTTTCCCATTGTTCAAGAGATAAGATACTAAGGAGGAAGTCCTGACCTTGCTGAAATCAGTGATAAAGGCTATTCTGTCCACTGGGGTCACTATTTCACCTGGGTGTTTATTTTGTTTTCTAAAGGTCACCTTTGACAACAGTGTATTGACGCAGTATGTTTTGAGGCTATCAAAACAGTGACTTTGACAAAGAGCTACTTAACTATTGGATTATAACCTTCCCAACTAACGCCCTATGTGGAACAGTTTTTCACAAGTTTTAACTGTAGATATATGTCAATGGAAGTTTCCTGTCAAGCAGAATGTTCTTAACAAGAAAAGAAAAATATTACGAAAGAATGAAGCCTGCAATTTTAGAAAACTGCATTCTCCAATTTTTACAAAATATTAATTTACAAAGGCTAGCAAATGATTTTCTGTTCTTCCCTTAAAAAAAAGAAAAAAAAAAAAAAAAGAAAAGACTGTTGTAAGACTAAGGGTAATTCCCAGTGGGCTTGACATTTTTCCAGAAGAAATTAAGAGCAGAATTCATCAAACATTAATGTTAAGAAGTCAGAAATTCTGGAATGTTTGTCCAAAGTCCCAAGACCCTAAGCAAACACTGTCATCCTGCCGGGCTCCAGCCGAAAATCAGAGCCAAAACAAACAGAGGCAGAAACTCCATCTGACTGATCCTGTGGAAACAGCTGTAACCACTTAGGTGGAAAACCACCTCAAATTCTTCTCCCAGAAAACACTGATGACATGGGAGATGGCGAGCAGGAAAGCCCTGTCAGGGTCTCTCTTCAGCTGTGGTCAGGAAAATATTTTCTTTCTCCACAACTGTAAATAGAAGGGTTCAACCCTGGTCATAGTAAAATGCAACCACATAAATGTTAAATGCCTTCTTTTTCTTGCCCTTGTCTCTTGTGCATTTTTAAATGTTTGATCTTAAGATCACTTCCACAAAGGTCCTATCTGCAAGAAAACTCTTCTTCCATAGGAAACCCATGCTTCTATCCAAAAATGTAATATGATGAGACTCTAGTGTTTGTGTTGAGATTGTGATTTACAAAGTTGTCTGAAACATACTCACTTCTTGATTTGCTGAAATGAAGCCAGCATTCAGACTAAACACCTTCTGTTCAGCCTTTTCCTTATTATTTTCTTTAGAGGGCTTTTGTCAAGTGCTATTTGGCAGAAGAATAAGGAGCATGTTGGAAGAAATAGCAAACATAAACAAAGCTGAAGGAGAAAGAACTCCAACTTGGGTTGTCCAAGCTGCACATGTCTTCCCTAAGGAATCTAACAGGTAGAGGAAACAGAAAGGCAGGATGAAATGGGAACCACTGGGGTGCTAACAAGAAGGAAAACTGGATAGCTGCCTCCACGCTTCCTCTTTATGTAAAATAATGTTTGAGCATACTGGACCTTTAAGGTGGAATAGAGAACATTGCAGGAACACAATCTGCTTTTGCATTTTATTCATTGCCAAAGGCAATAACTCTGGATTCCCTATTTTTATATGAAGGCAGTGCTCATTTTCCTGAAATTTCTACTCTGGTCCAGGAATTTTATTTAGTTTTAGCTCATCAGCAAGCTTAGCAGAAATACATAGATGGTAACACTTTAAGATGTTGCTGACATGGAAAAATCATTACCGTTTATTATTCTCTGTTTCTTCCCGCATTCATCAAGACTATGACCTATCTGCTTAACTGCCATTCCTTTCAGCTGGTTTTCCTGTACCTCAGCTAAGAGCATCTTATTTTCATTCCTTCTGATATAAGTCAGTGTACAACAGTGGTGTTGGTTTTCCTGCCAAGCCATATTTCCAAAGAGTTTTCATGCAAGAAGTAGGAAGCTAAAGGAGCTTATTTGTTTTGATCAGTACGGATGGATCTGCTAGAGCAATTTCATTTTTTCATGGATTAAACCTTACAAAACAAATGTTAAGAGCAAGTGATTTTATTTTTTCTGCTTGATCATTTCCACAGATGAATGAAAAAGGCAACAATTGCTCCTGCCTGGATGGCACAATTTAAGAAATGCTGGCACCATCAAAATATTGTGAGTATTTGTGAAAGCATAGCTATACTGCATATCAAATGAGAGTTATAACATTTTGCATGTGTAAGTCAATGTTTATTCACATATTCTGGATATATACACACTGAATTTTAACTGAGTGTTTTATAATATGTTAAAAATAAACGGCCTCTTACAAGTTTTTTGAAAGTTAAGGAAGAATTATAACAGGCCTCAAACTTGTAATATTTCTTTATTTTTGACAATCAAACTACACAGCTTATTCCATCATCATTACATAGCGTCCTTTGAACTACCTTCCTTTCCCCCAAGTGTGTCCCCTGGCTCCCCATCGTTCTTTATGTTCATAGATCCTGATCCTTCTTGTAGTAGATCCCCATACAAAGTAGCTAAGGACTGTTTGCATGACAACTTGCAAATTGCAATGACAAGTTGCAATGGGCATATTTTTGTGTGTATCATTCAAAAAAGAGGCAGTGGTATGCAACACAGGTACCCTTCAGGGTATCTCCCAATGCAGTAACGAGCCTTCAGGGATATATCTGCTTGAGATATTGTTTGAAATTCTTGTTGAGTCTTTGGTAGGAACTACTTAGGTTTTGCTCCTTATAGAAGGTATAAACCAAAGAAATAGCCTGTAGAATGAAGGTTGATATTTGCTACTTTACAAGCAACCCACTGCAAAACTTTTACATGGGTACAGCATAACTAAATGGTTCGCATTTCTGTGTTTTGCAAATGTCATTGTTAGCACATACAGGAGGTATGAGCTGAGGAAAAGCACAGTGGTCAGCAGAGAAACAACTTCTTATTTCCCAGATCTGAAATCATTCCAGTTGGGAAGGGGTAAATAAGAGCAGAGACAGCATGGTGGTGGAGGCAGAAGGGTGGTGGTTTGGAGAAGGAATCCACAGAAACCCTGCAACTGACTGACTAATGTTACCTTGACTTCTGGTGCCAAGATGATGTAAGCTTAAATGACAGAAAGAAGATTCCATTATTATTATATGTATCCTTTTTCCACAGCTGCAGCTGGATGAGAGCCCGGGAACCCAGAGAGGCCAACAAAACCCCTTCCTCAGAATAACAACATAACAAGAACATCTGCTGTAGCTATGAAGGTCAGAAAAGTAAGGTCCATAGTGGAATGTACCACAGATGACACCTCTCTTTGGACAGACAGGGCCTTGGACTCCAATCCGATAATGGCATGTGATCTTTTTTGTGAGCCTCAGAGGAGAGGAGCAGGTGTGATCTCTCAGTTTCATAACAACTAAGTTGTCTTCAGGCCTCCTCTGCAGGGTGGGGAAGGGTGTGATGGGGAACGGCGCTCTGCCAGGGGCCCCCACTTGCTGCTTGTTATGATTCCCAACAGATACAGTAGCAGATCGCAGCAGCCAGAGGATGAGCATGGGATCAATACAGAAATGCCTAGGAATCTCTTGTGAGTCAGATTTGGGCAAAGTTGAGCAGCCAAGCTAGCTGCAGCAAATCCAGCAAGCAAGCAAGCAGAGAAAATAATGGAAGTCTGCTTTAGTGCAGTTTTTTTTGGCACTCCAAGCAAGGCTGCATTCTGAAATGTTGGAGGGGAATATTTAGCTGAAAGGCAACTCTCTGTTCACATTGTCATGGGTTACAGCTCCCTCTGTGACCCCTCAGCTTTTCTTGTTGTCTGATACCAGTTCTCCAAGGATCACAGTCCAGTCTAAGTCAATCTGTTCTCTAATAGTTTCTTTGGCATTCATCACAGCACATGAACATGAAGAGCATCTGTCCAGAGATTAGTATGACTGGAGGAGCAGCTGTGCAGTTCTACTGCCTATATGTTTAATGACCTCCTATGAGGGTTTGTGCTCAAAACAGTAAAGATTTCAGAGCATGGGATTTAGAAAAGCCTTAAAGAGAGCTACTGGTTTTGGATAAATAGTGTCACTTAAATATCTGTTGTCATTTTCAGCCAAAATTTATTTCAATACTTGTGTCTTTTGAAATTGATTAAACTGGCTAACAATGAAAATAGATTCCATTACACTGAACTGCACAAACCCTTTGCTGTTACACATTGTGATCAGATCGGAGCATAAGAATTTCCAACAGAAAAGTTATGAGCCATGGTTAATTCCTATTGCACCTGTGCAGAAAGGGCCAATTCCCTTTCACCCTTTGCACTTGTCTAAATTATGAAAAGTGCTTCTATTACATACCCTTGTTGACCAGCCCGTCAATGTCTACCAGGACCCAACACTTAGATACTGACTAATCTGGCTGCTTCAAGTGACAATGTGATTGGTTATCCAATAAGGTTTTCCCTCATGCTACATATCTAACCCAGAGAAATAATGGCTAAAAATGTTACCATTAATTAATACTGAACTGGATGGTTGGTCTATAAGATATAATTGGAGTTCTCAGGCCAGCTTGTAGTAGACTATTGCCCACATCATGAAAAGACAAACAAACAAACCCATAAGCACATGGTGATATCATGCTTGTTGGAAACCACAGTAGAGATGCCAAAGGCAAAATAGCTGGGAGTGCTGAAATATTTTCTCATCACTGCATAGGAAGATGTAGACAGTCTGTGGAGTTAACATAAGGATGGTTATGCTTTTCTCTGAACAGAAGATGGATGGAGAAATACAAGCCTGTCAGCTCAATACTGTTCATCAGCATGAAATTTCCTATTAGAAGAAAACAAAAAATTAATCTTTAATTTTTGAAAAGGCAAGAGCCTTTTGGTTTTGCCAGGCCATCTGCTCCAGTCCCCTGCTACAAGGACTGAGCTGGTAACACACAGCCCTGAGGGTGAGATCCTAATCATTAAAAACACAAGATGTGCCAGGAGACTCTTCAAAAACCTGACTCTTAGTATTCTGTGTATTAACTTCCCCAAGCCGTCCAGAGATTTGTTGATTGCCTTCTGTGATCTACTCACCTAGTGTGAGTGGGCGTGATGCCATGGTAGCAGGTGGACCAGGGCATATATTTACCAGTGGACATGTGGTTTGTGGAAACTAAGAAGTATTGTCTTCCCATGCAGGAGTGTTGATTTATACTTTGTGAAATATCTCCACATTGGATAAATTAGAAAGTATATGACCCCTACTCCTGCTTAAAGCTGGAATAATTCACACCAAAATCTCCAAAACACAGGTTTTTTCAAGTTTTCTTTTTCCTTTGACTCCCATTTATAACAGAACCTTTACTTTTTAATGAACATGAACATTTTTTATTCTTTTTTTATCTGAAAAATTAATAATTTTTACCTCATTATTTATTTGTTCCTAGCATTAAAAGAAAGTGTTAGGTTAAAAGGAGAAATATTAACTAGAAATGATTTGACCAAATCATATTATCCCCAAAAGTTATTTTTAGTGGGGTTTCTTAATGGTAGAAAGAAGGGTTAGGTAGCAAAGTGCATAAATTTGTTGGAAGAGGGAGAAGAAAGGGGGAAATCTACTCCCCTTGAACTAAGTTCCTAAATTCAAAGATGAAAAGCAGATCTTAAAGGAAAAGACAGTACACTTAGTTTCTGGAGGCCTAGCTTACCATTTGGGAATGGTAGACACCTATATGCATTTTGAAAAATATTATGGACACCTAATAGACCAGGGCTGCCTTTATTTTGAAGAAAGAAGTAGCATTACCTCCTGCCATTCTCCTAGTAACCTTCCAGCTATGTGGTTTACCCCAGTGCAGAAATCTGTCTTCTAGCTACACTTCAATATCTGTGTGTGCATGTGTGGAGGAGGGACGATGAAGGTATTTCTTACACACATACTGCAGTTTATGAACCTCTGGGTGCTAGAAATGAAAGGAGGAGGTACGCCCCAAACTTCCCGGTGAAGTTAGGCCCATGACCCTTTTGGACACAAGCCATGGAGCAGCCAGTGACCCATGGAGGATTTGGCTCCTGCCTCTGCTCTCTACTGCAGTCACGCACTATCTGACAGGTGAACAGGGAAAGGAGCTGGAAACAGCTCTCCTCTCCACTAGGTGAGTCCTCTAACTTGTAGGATAGATTTGGTTTCCTTCTTTTCTTATTCTTCTTCCACATGCATGACTCCTGCATTGTTGGCTGCAGGACAAGCAGGGAAACTGAGTGCCCTGCCAGGATTACCTAGGGTCTGGGTGTCTGGCTGCTTTCCTGGCTCATGGGCACCCATATGGGCAAAGCCCTAGTGCGTGATTCCACACTTCCTGGCCCAGTGCTCCTGCCAGCTATTGGTTTTGTGAAAAATTTCCCTCTCTAACAGGTAGAAACCAGTTTCTGTGTGCTCCTTGGCATGAATGAGTGACTAAAGCTAATGACTCAGGAGGCTTTCTGGTGAAGAGAGGAAGTGTTTAAGGAGTTAAGCACCTAGGGGGGTAGAAGATCTACAAATGAATAGGACTGCATGGGTGTCAGGTTGTACCTGGACTGAATCCTTGTCCTCTGCTCAAGATCTCAGCAGAGAAACCTTCAAACAGCTTTTTTTTCAGAGCTGGGTAGATAACTATTATTCTTCCCCTTCCCAGGGGGACTGTGATCTCACCTATCTATACTTTGACCTGACTTGACCTTGAACGGAAGTTTGTGAGGCTCACCTGGGATGTAAGGCTGTGATGTGGTAGCTTCTTTACCTGTAGGTCATTTGAAGGAATGACCTCAGCAATGAGGAAGAATGAATGCTAGAACTCAGACAGTCTGCTTCACATTTCCCACTCGTGACAGGATGGCTTTGCTTGCCCAAGCCAGAGGTGTTTGTGGCACCGCTTAGCGTTCTGGAATGAGCACACAAGGCAACAGAGGCTGGGTGATGTCACAGAAACTCTGCTGATATGTGACCTAATAAAATCAAAGCAATACCATGAGATTCTGGGCAGAAACATGGTATTGAGACATTACTAGTTTGTTGGGTGATTAGACTCTTGTAGTAACAGAAACTTTTAACTGGAATTTGACATAACTAGGTTTTGCAGAGGATCATGGTGAACAGAAGCCCACTCTATGTTTTACTGACTCTGGCTTTTCCTCTCAGGCAAATTCCAGAGGATGCTGGGAGATGATTTTTTTGCCTCAGTTTATGATGTCCTAAAGAGAACTACTTCTAGCCATCATCTATTTCTCAGGTATTAAGTATCTGGAGAAGAATTACAAAGTTCCACAGGCTTTAGTGCTGTATGAAAAACCAGAGGAGAACCGAAGGTATTGTTAAGTGGCAGAAAGGCAATGCCTGTCATAACTAATTTTCCAAGTGGTTAAGGAGTATATTCTAAGGGAGGAACTTTCCATACAGCTAAAGAACATAAACATGAAAACTTAAAAAACAGCAATTGTCTGTGCAACATCCTTAACATGTGCCTAAGTGTCAGAGGAAACACATGAGATCTTGCAGCAGTAAGCCATTGAGTTCTGTTTTTTCCTATTTTTTCCATACAGCATCAGTAGCATTTTATCAGGTCTTTTGCATTGTTACCATCTTTTGTCTAAAAACACCTGCATCATAGAAACATTCATTCTTCACACTTATAGGAATGTTTTATTTTTATAGAAATTACCACAGATGTGCACACATTTGTATCCTAAAACCTATGTTGTTATGGCAGATTTGAAAACAGCTGCAGACCCAAATTTTAAAGAATACTGATGCAGGCAAAATCCTGTTCCTTGCAAATTGTGTGTGTTGATTGGCACTGTATCTCTAAAGTCTACTGAACTGATATTTTCTCATACCGTATCCAGAGATATATTATTCTAGTCATGTATTTTAAACTAAGGTCCAAAATTATTTTTTGTTCCAGGATTATAAACCCTCTAAAAATAGTGTTTTAGAATGGAAAGCATGACAACCCTCATCTACAGCATCACAAATGTGGTGCTGTAATGTCCCTATCATCTCTTCAAAAGGTATGTCGCATAAATATGTCAGAATGCTTGTCATGTTGTGAACACTTGCAAGTAGCAATTGGAGCAAATTTGCATAAACATATTAGAGTGAAAAAAGCATATGCCTGGAGATCCAAATGGCACAGAAGGGAAAGCAACCAATGATAATAAAACTGCACATACATTCAGGTTGTCTCTATTTCATTTCTTTTATTTAATTTTCAGAAACTCTTCCTGAGTGAGCCTTGCCTAGTTGTGTGCAAAATCTTAGTTTCTCTTGATAAACCACCATTTTTCTCACTCTATTTCCAAACCTATAAAGGGGCTCTTAACCCTAACTGTGGATATTGTTCCTGTGTAAATAGGAGGTTTTGTTAAGTATTCTGAAATCAGGGTATAAAGGTCTTCCATAAATGCTGCTCCAGGAATATGTAGGGTCTCCCAATTGCAAATGCCCACGTGGATACCTCAGGGACCTTCAGGTAATCATCTCAACTGGCATTCATGGTACTTACACTTCAGCAACCGCATCAAGTCCCTTGTGGCTGATAACCTGAAGGCTTGCTCAGTCAGGCAGCAATGGATGACCAAGGGTACAGGACGGGCCTCGAGATGAGGACCTTAGACCAGCAAGGCTCAAAACACTGACGTTTTCCAAAGAGAGGCTCCAGAGTAGCTTTTTTAAATGATCTGAGCACCCCCATTCCAGCCAGTTTATACATCAGAGCTTCACCCTGCTGAGCACAGCCTGCCCAGAGGAAAGCTGTGCTGTGGTAATTTGGGAATGTGCATGACCCCATCACACATAATCAAAATTCAGTAGGTGTCTCAGTTAAAAATCTGCCCAAATCATTGTTCCCTCTGATGAAAGTCTCAAAGGTAAGGGGTTATTATGGGCACATTTGAAGAAATAAAACTATTAAAGGAGGAAGAAGAGCAGTAGAGGGAGGATTACAGAGGAACTGAAGAATATGAAGGAAAATTGCAGCAAAAATCTCATATAGCTTTGCATAAGCATAACTACTGTAGTCCCTTATGGCTTCTCTGGCACTAATTAAAACATCTTAGAAAAGGAAAGTCTATTCACATGCTTTTTCGTACTGTCCAAGCTGACATGTAGCAGTTGGAAACTCTATTTTAAAAGCAACTTCTTGTTTCTTCTCAGGATATATAAAACAAGAAATATATGGAGAAATAGAGTTTGTTTTGTAAAATCCAATTAGTAGATTAAGAGATTTTCAATTTGGAGACAGACCACTTGGGCTTTAAAAAGCCTTGTTAGCATCTTCCAAACTCACTGCCCCTGCTGCTGACCCTGAGGGAAAAGAGATTTCAAAGACTGCCAAGTGACATAATTTGTGATACTCACTGATATTTAAAAATATTTTAACAGATCAAATTACTTGGAATAAGAGGATGCCATTAGACATAGCTGCCTGCCTTTAAAACATCAGAGTTCTCTTCCAGTTAGCCTCCTGTTTGGTGTTACTCTGGATCATTAAAGGCAGGCTTTTCCCCTCCTTCCCTCCTCCCTCCCTGAACCCCCAATTTTGATGCAGAAGGTCACATACATGTCATATACATGCGTATATGCATGTTTAGATCGTATCAATTTTCTTAGGATCTCAACAATCTGTAGGAAAGAGCTTCCACAAAGGGAAAATACTCTGGGACTGGTGAGGTGAAACATGAAACTACAATCTCTGTAGGAATAGAGGAAGGCAATGAAAGTTTAGAAAAACTTTCAGATTTTAATTCATGTTAAAGTCAGATGTTTCTAGACCAGAGACTGCTTTACTGCAGATCAGATTATACAACTAGCCTGCTCCCCTTTATTAATTTAAGCTGTCTCTGGCTGTGCTGAATGGAAAAGGCTCCCAGTCGCCAATGGTGAGGAGTTAACAGGATGGCCAAGGAGAGCTCACATGCCTCAGCAGTTTTATTCAAAAATTCCATTTAAAAATGGAGACATTTTACAGGGCAATATACATTCAGGTCTCTCTTTCTTAAGACCCACATTTACTTCCACCTATATAGGTGCAGCCTACCTCACCTGAATTTTTTTCACACGAAAGTTTAGTTAAAACACTCTTATTTAAAAAGTAAATCATTTCTGGAGGAAATTAATCCCTGATTCCATCTAGTTAATTTTGTCCTGTATCCTTTCCCACTCTGCATGTTGAGTGCAGCACTAAGGACCTTACAAGGTTGAGAGGGAAGAAATGAAGATTTCTTCCTTGGTCCTTTTATTCTTTGATTTAGAGAAAGCTGCTTTCTGAAATTCTATACATACATACACACACATGTGTGTACACACACACACAAATATATAAAAGAAATCTATCTGGTAATGTTCTGACACAGAAATTTATTTTCTCAATCACTTCTTTCCCTTAAAATTTAATGTCAAACAGATTTGAAATTGAGACTACTGTAATGGAGCATAAATGATGGAGAGAGAATTATGCTATTATCTGCTGCATGCCACTCAAGAGCTTTAAGGAAAAATATACATTTTTGAACAGGGATGTTTTTACCATATAATCTCATATGTCTCTGGCCAGTTACCCCAGTTTGTTATTTTTGAAAGGAAAACACTACTCTAATTACCTCAGGTTAGAAATACAAGAATAGTTATAAAGAACTAGAGAAACAGATTAAAATAAAGGTTTAGTGGCAAAGAAAAGTTTTCATATTTTGATGAATGTTATGAAAGGGAAAGATAACAAAATAAACAGGTTTTATTTAAGTTTTTACTCAGTTTAAGTTCCCTGGATTAACTTCTTAAGACTTATTTTTTGTACATAGAGAATAATTTATCACAGGTATATACAATAAATAGATTTAGGACAACTGGAGTGACTTTTAGTATCCAAAGCCAATGAGAATGAAGTTGCCTTGTGACCCCAAACTTGCTGCTGATATCTCATAGTAGCACATATAGGTTTGTTTGGTAATCGTAACAAACCAAGGACTGTAAAGACATACAGTAGAAAGCATGCTAAATAAAGAGTTTGCAGTCTGAGAGGTAAGTATCAGGTATTTACTCTGATTTGTAACAGGACTTCTACCCAGAAGCTCACAGCGGGGTCTAAGTTTTACATGTTGCCCTCTGGATTGGACTGGTCATCACCAAAACCAGCATGTGAGTACAATATTCAGCATGAAGAGGAGAGTGACACTAAATGAGACCTGGCATCCAGTCTAGGCTTTATCCTTTTCAACTGCTAATGGGCATCGTTTGCCAAAAGCTGGACCAAATTTTATTTTTAAATCTGGGCATAAGTTCAACAATGGCAATTGTTTAGCAAAATGCCAGGGCAGAAATTGGTCCTCAGTGCCTTAAATCACTGTTTGCTTTCAGAATTATGTAATTATCTGTCCACAGATTACATGACAATAAATTCATAACCTCAGTGCCATTATTTCATCCAAATAGAAAAGGTTTTGGAAGCAACTAAGGATAAAGTGTAAGCCTGTGATGTCTGTGGTTTTTTCAAATCCACTGAGTTTCAGACTCATGCAGATTTCTTCTGATGCTGTAGCACTGCCTATGAATATGAGGTTGGATGGTTTTGACCACTTTTTTAGACACAAGCAAAATGGAAAGAAATTCACATTCTCTGTCTTACTTTTTACTGTTTTCCTGTTTTTCCAATAATTTTTCAGGGACAATATATGGGACTAGCTGGACTAAGCATAGAAACAGCTGTTAAAACCCTGTAATATTATTGGCCAATTGTATACACAGTACTCATAAAACTAATTTAATTTCTTCTTGGCATTTTATCCTCCCATACCCCAGCTCATCCTAATTAGGGACTGTGATTTATTTAATATTTTTCACAGAAATAATTTAGCAACTTCTGGGAAATGAATTGCTACAGAGGTACATGAATGTGACAGGTGAAAAGCATTTGGGTTTTCTGTCACCTGTAGTATCTACACAGTTTATGAGTCTCATCGCCTCAGTACTTTAATACTTATGAGTTATGACATTAAAGGCTTTATAACAAAGGCATATATTATAACTTTGATATTCCAGGTCATAATGTTGTACTAGTTGGTTAAGCATTAGGAAGCCCTCTACCCTGCATCTTTGCAGAGTGTAACAAGTTGAAATTTCCTTTTATTGGAAAGTTTTTCTTCAGTGAAACAGGCTATGCCCACAGTCCTTCTGTGGGAGAGCTTTGTGAGATCAGGTGGCTGTGGATCTCACCTTTACCCCAACATTTCTGGTGACTTGCCTTAGAAAGACAAACTGATATCAACAAGGGGAGGCCCAAGCCTACTAACCACACCATGTGAGTGAAACAACACCCGCAGTAAAGGAAAACATAGTTAAGGAGTGGAAGAAAGACAAATATTGTATCTATCTGATGGAAACAGGATCCAGCGTGATCAGCTCAGTCCCTGGGAAGATTAAGAAGCAAACCCTCCCTGAAACCATTTCCAGGCACAGGAAGGACACACAGAGGAGGTAACTGGGAACAGTCAGCATGGATTTACCAAGGGCAAGTCATGCCTGACCAAGCTGGTGACATGAATGGCTGTGTAGAGAAGGGGAAAGCAATGACATACAGGAAAAAATAAAATCACTGTGAGGGTCTCTGTACTGGAGCATGTTTCCCAGAGAGGCAGTGGAGCCCCCTCTCTGGAAACAAAACTCAAATGGACACAACCATAAGCAACTTGCTCTAACTGACCCTGCTTTGAGCATGGGGTTGGTCTAGAGACATCCAGAGGACTACATGTTTTTGTGGTTCTATGACAAAATGAACTCCATGATCCCACAGAACTTCTAGCAAATCGGGGAAACAATTGGGAGTCTCAGTTTTTAAAAGCCAGAGGGTACCAGGATAAAGTGTGTCAAGATGCTTAGCAAACTGCATATCTCCTTACTCCTTGGCCTTCCCTTCAGGTTAGAAGGCTCAAATGAACTCAATGTTTTCCAAGATTTCCACAGATAATGAATAAAAAGAAGTTAATTTCCAAGACCATTTTTTTCTACTTCTGCTTTTCCTGACAAGATGACTAAACAAAATAAAATAATAGGTAAGAAATATAAATCAGTTGCATTTAATTTTCTCTTGGCTGACAATAGTCTTGGAATGCAATAATCAACCTGCTGATATGTTTTCTGAATGTATGGTCAGAAGATTAGAATAGGTAGAATAAGATGTGTTGATCTTGGATCTGAGCTTGATTTATATATTTTGATTTGATCAATTCATAACTAAATGTTGCAGGGATGAGGAAAGCAACCCTCTCACCTATTTTCAGGCAGAATCAGCTGTAGTATCCTACTCTGTGGTTTAATTTTTTATACTTCAAACTGTAGAGGCAATGAGGTTTTTTTAATTACTTATTTTACATTGCAGATAAATTTCCCAATCTCTTTTCTTAGAGCTAATCAGGCATAGGCAGTTGCTTCAAGAGCTGCAATATTAAAATATAAATATAAACCACAAGAAACTACTAACACTTCAAAACTCTTTGTGTGAGACAGGCAAATTATGAAAAATCACCCCTGTTAATATAATTATTTTATTACTTCTTTAAACTTATTTTTTACATTTTTTTCATATTTAGACAGTTATGAACATTTACCAAACAGCAAGAAAGACTTTCTCTGAGAAATAACAAATTTACCTAAACCCATCATTTCACTCTTACTGTTTATAAAATTCTTAATGACTTCAACTCAAATTTGCCCAATCCTTTCAGCTGTGAAAAATGGAGGGATTATTTTATTTGCCTTTTAGTCAATGCTGTGTCATACTCATTTCTACTTCCATCCTCTCCATGACAAGTTTTTTTAAAACCACCTTTCAGGGCTCCCAAGGGGTAACTTAAGTGTCAAGCTGAAGTCACTCTGTGGTATGGGACTTTTAGGCCATTTTTCACTACACTGTTCCAAAAATGTCCTGGAATGCAGATGACCCACCTGCAGGTTCAATACATATTAACTAAACAGAAAAGTCATTCTCAGTCTTGTGCTCAGTAACAACTGAAGGACAGCTGTTTGAACCAACAGCTGTAATAGATGATCTCACAGTTTCATGAATAAGAAGCTGGGAGATATAGACTTAAATTTCTTCAGGTACAATTGGATCTGGGGTGTTCAGTCACTTCCCACAGCAAGAGACCCTAATAGTTTTTGAATCCAGCCCTTCAACTCCTTTTCTTCCTTTATAATACATTTGATGTTTAATTCTACTACATTTACCCCAACTGAATTTTCTAATTCTTAAAAACTCTAGTTATAGTGAAGCTTCAATCTCAGAAATGTTTTAATCCCATGGGATCAGATGCAACTAAAATACCTTCTTTGCTAAACATAACAACTCTTAAAAAGAGCCTTGGAAAACAGATGTGTTAATAGTCTGGCATGGAAAATATTCACCACCATCCATTCTTTAGCTTAGGATGGAAAATAAATGACACCAGTCTTCAGAAGTTCCTATTTAAAGATTCATTGTGCTTCTGGCAAATGTCAACAATCAGGATGGGAGAGGGGAAAAGTGTAGGTGATCATAAAAGGAGAATTTGTCTGGTGGGTTGTATTTAGAATTTCTATGGTGTGGGGAGGCAGAGAAGGTGGGATTTCACCTACTTTCTAGAAAGTCATTCTTTTAATTTGAAAAGTCCTCAAGATATGATAACACCACTCACACTAGGTCTGTACTTCTGAGGTTTCTGGACTTAGCAAATGCTTTTTGTTCTACAAAATCCTACAAGTTTAAATTGAATCAATGTGCACTCTTGGTAGTGACACTTTTTTAACAGCAGTGAAATAAAATGACTGGTTCTATGACAAAAATATCCTTTTAATTGTCCAGTCTGGGCAATGACCCAAGGTAAAAACAAGCAGGCTAAATGGCCCATTGCCATATCTCTCAAGAAACAATTATAATATTGTTCTTCCATTCCTCATGTTGGGTGAGTTCCCATTTCTTAATTTGTCTGTAAGGGCTGACATTATTATTTCTCTGTATTTGCTTTTTAAAGTGTGCTTTCTAGAGTTTCTCTTTTCATCTGTCTCTCTAACACTTTCTCACACTTTTCTGCTTTGCTACTGATTTTTCTGATCTATTCCATTTCCCTAGATTTTGTCCTGGCGTTGGTTGCCAGTGATAGTTGTGAGGTTAGCTTAAATCTACCTAGTTTTCATTCACTTCTCTAATTTCCCCAGAATGGGATCATGCCATCAAATACTGAAAAAAAATGCCAATTGTACCTTTAGAAAAGGAAAGTGTGAAAAAGGATCCTGTTCTTCAGGCAAAAAGGAAAGCATCAAAGGAAGGCTGTCATATATTGGTGAGGTGGCATGCAAGCGGTAGGCTCAGAAGGATCCACAAACTAGCATCAAGACAATACATACTTAGCACAGAAATCGGTACTGAGGGTAGCACACGGACGCTTACATTACACTTGAAGACACCTGGACCACACAGAATACCCATTACTGTGCTTACCTATGGCCTTCATGAGCCACCTGATGGAAAAGAGAAGTCCATACTCTAGTCCTTTCGTGTTCTTGGCACTGATGAAAGCGAGGGTAGAGAAACAAGGTTTTCAGCTAGTCTCAGAGGACCTTGCCACTGTTGTTGTTCATGTGTCTTGTTGTTTCCATTCATACAGGCATATTAAAACTATCAAGTCTGAAAGCAGTTTAAAAACTATGCACAGTGATATTCCCTGTAATGTGAACCAGGACGTTGTTTAGCAGTTGGGATAATGTGGCACCTCTGACATTGCTTTAACAGTAAACTTAATGCACCTTTGTTCCTCACCGTTAATGTTGACTGTTCCTCATGAAATGAAAGGAGGAAGTGTTGACATTAAGGAACTAAGAATAACAAACAGGTAGGAGAAAAGAAGATAGTTCCATTTTGAGCAGTGAGAATGGACAGACAGGAAACCCAGCTTAGACCTAGAGGCATACAGAAGTACCATCCTCTGTCTCCCGTGTTTGCTCTTAGATAAGGCTTGGTGAGGAGGAACTCTAGAATAAAGGTCCCTGGGCATCTAAGAAAGACATATACTTTTAAGCATAAAGTAGACTGAATTTTATTGGTTTTATTTCTCTGTGACCCTATCTCATACTTTTCAGTTGAGATATTCACTTGTTTTTCCATAGGAAACTAACAAATTTTTCTCCATTAAGTTGTCTGATATTAAAAATTAATCCATAGGTAACTGTCAGTCAAGGATACACACTTCTTTAGTAGTAGTGAACCTAATTAAAGTAATGAATGAAAGCAGCCACAAGGGAGACCTGTAACGAGACACGTTTGGGAGGGCCAGGAGCTGGGTTTGCCTTCAAACAGTTTAGATAGCATGAGGGCTGATATTGGCAGGCACCAACTTCTAAGAAAAAGTCCCTCCTGGACTGCACCAGCCAGCACCCACCTGGCAGGGAGCAGACAGCAGAGACACAGCTCTCAGCCCTGGGCCATGCCCAGGCTGTCACCTACACTCAGGCCTTGGCACCACAGTTTTAGGAATTCCTGAGCTGTGCATCACAATGCCCAACCTCTTTTAGGACCTGGCATTTTTTTCCTGAAAAATTAATATATATAAGTATCTTTTTGGCAGAGCAGTACAGAAGAATGCAGAAGGAATGAATCTCAAATATTGCTGCAAGAGGGACTGGAGGAACTGTGTCTGTCTCCTCAGCATGAAGGTTAACACTGAAGAAGCACATTAGCGGGAACAGTGAGCCACTAAACACAACATCAAAGGAGGCTGAAGGAAATATGTGGCCCTCTTGCTCCCTTCTACAGTCTTAGTGGCCCTTCTGAGGCACAGGGATAAAGCAAGCACAGGTCCGCTCGGACACACGGATCTCCCTTGCATGTGTACTGACCAAAGAGAGAACCACATTACCTACAACCATAGTAAAACACTCATTTTCATCTGTAGCCCTTTGTTGGCAGAAAGTGATGAGAAAGATTGTCTTTCAACAGCAACAGAGTTAGAATTTTTATTATTATTATTTTTAATGGAAAGCAATTGTCCTTGCAGGGTAAAATTTAAAGATAACAAGCTGGAACCATGCACAGCTTTATTAACATAGTGAAATGAATTCCTCTCCCCCTCTCCAAACACAAACCCATGCTGGGTCTATGAAATGAAAGCTGTCTTTAATGAAACAAGGAAATGACATGACTGAATGAATGGAGCTGCCTAACAGACCCATGTCTGGTAACTGAAGAAACTCTTGCTGAGAGAAATGGACTGTGAATGTTCATTACAAAAACACTGATTAAGAGATAAAGGACAACAATCTGACCTCAAAACAAATGTTGTTTAAGATTTGTCCCCTATTAACTTTTATCCTCACCTATCTTAAACTATTGGAGTCATGTAATTTAAAGAGCTTTCTCACAGCCATTTCAGCAAAGGTGATCTCTAATTGAGGTTAATCTCCAGAAATAAAAGTTAAGTACATATTTCTGTATGACTTAGAGACTACCTCTAGTTACTGGGAGAATATATACTTCTATGAGCATCTCAGACATGATTGTACTATATTTTATTTGTTCACATAATACATTTGCTCTCCGTTTTCTTCCTGTGCCTTCTTCCTTCAGGGCTGTCTTGAAAAGTTAGGATCAGTATGCGCAGCTATACAAAACCACTGTATTCAGTTTCTCCATTTAAAGAAGAAGGGTGTATCCCTGGTAGTTATGTAAGCAAGGACATTTTTGGTTCCCTTTAGTGCAGTGACCCATCCAACCTGGTAAACCATTACCTTTTTTTAAATTGATAGCTCAGTCTAGTTCCTTCTCTTTAATAACTAATTTTGTGATAGTCCCTATCTTTTTAGGCCAGGTATTTTCATAGCTTTCCTCATTTTGATCGACTTCACTCATTTCTTCTTTCTATCTCTTGGCCATCTGCTCATCAGCTTTCACTTAGTTTCCTGAAGAATATGAGTAAAAATGACTGCACTAGCTCTGATCAAATGTTTGTTTAGCTTACTATCCCTCCTTTGGTAGTCATCAGTAGCGAATATTAAAGAAAGCAGGAAAGGAATAGTTCTTCCCTTTTGACGGCTTCTTAGCTTGTAGCAGCTAGAAATTTAAGGACTTCCTTTGCAGTAGGTTGTGTCCAGGCCATTGACTTTATTAGCCTGCTCACAGCCTCTCCTCCACCTGTTCTTTTTCTGGTTTATATCTATTTTTGGTCTACACAACATCCTGTGCCACTCCTAGCACAATGCGTGAAAATAAGTTCTTCCTTTTATTTTGATTGTAATTGTGCTACTTGTTGATTACATTGAATGACTTCATACTTGGACACTGTGAGAAATATCACAACTTCATTCATGATCTTATGAATCATGATTTTCTTGACCGGTACTGTACTATCTTTTACATGTTCTTTTTCCACCATGAGGACGCTTGCTCTTTTTGCTTCTTACTTTGTATTTCTCCTCGGATGAAGGTAGCTCAGTACCTCTGGCCTTTCCTATTTCCAGTGTTTTTTCTTTTCTCACTTAACTATATCCTTTTTGAGATAAGGAAACTAGAACCACATGCAGCATTCAAGAACAGGCACAAAATGTTTTCTGTGTTTGCTTGCTTGTATATTTTCCTTTATTTATTTATTTTATTTTTTTTTAATGTATCTGAATTTTCTATATGGTATTTTTTAGCACTGATGTTTTTCCTCAAATGGTACACAATGTTCCTGGATATCTTTTTTACATCTTTTAGTGGACTTCATTATATGTGTATAAGTAGGCTATTTTTGTCTATAATATATATTGCTTTGCATTTATGAATACTGAATTCAGCTGATCAAAACTAAGTATTTTCAATGGTAAGTCCCAGCTTTAACTACCCTGAAAAATTTTGTATCAAATCTGTTATCTTTCTAATTAAAACAATAGGCTAAAACCATCAGTAGATCATTTATTTTGTATTAGAGGTTTTTTTTTACTTTTTGGGTAAATAATGTCTGGTACTCATGACCTGCTGGTATTCTTTTCCAAACCCCTCTCTATAACTGAGGTGGTTGGGGAGGAGTTGGATCAGGTGACCTGCAGAGGTCCTTTCCAACCTCAATGATTCTGTGGTTCTGTGAATCTATGATAGTGCTTATTTTGGACGCTTCTTCCCTGGATGGCCAGACTGTGGTATGGGGACCCCCGCAAACCCTTCCATCAACACTGATAGAAAAAGTCCACTTAACTTTTCTGCCTTATTTTCCTTTAGTTCTCCTTTTCAACTCAATTATCTATTGGCCCTACTGGCTCTCAGCAAGCTTCCTATTCCCAAAGTTTTCAAAATGTTTTTATTAATAGTTTTTATGCTGTAAAAAGTTGCTCAGAAAAAATATTTTTCTGGCCAGCCTTATTATGGTTTATATTTAACCTGCTGAACTTTAATATCTTTTCCATTTTCTTCAGATGAATATTACTTCTGATTTTGTGGAATGCATTTTATTCTTTTGGTAGCTTGATGGTGCGTATATTTACCGTGGGCTTCTAATTGAATGACTTTTAAATGTTGTTTATTATTATTTCCTTTCAAGTAAAAGGCTGTCTTTATGTCATAAAAACCTTAATGAAGTAAAGATTTTTAACGATAAATGTTACATAGTGGACTTTAGGTTTTTTTTTCTCCAATCATTAAGGCTGTTTCATTCAGATATATTGTGGTCACTGCTACAGAATGCATCTTCAAGAATAAGATTTATGCATTTTCAGTTCTTTTCCTTTATCTCAAAGAATTGTCAAGAACGTCCTTTGTACTCGCCAGTCCTCTGTGGTTTGACTGTAAGTTACTTCAAAAAACTCTGAAAAGTGAAACACAACCTCCTTCTGTGCACTGCAACCGACCTGACAGACAGCGATACCCTTACATGCTGAGGAATTACTTCTTTATCATATAACTAGATTACATAGTAGGTAGCATGTACTTTTTCTGAAAATTCTCCCCAGATGATCTTAAGAAATGAATTTTTAATTAAAACAGCATGGAAATTCCTCTGAAAATCTGATTCCTGGTGCTTCCTAACAGCAGGTAAATGAGATTCCCCTCCCCATATTATTATTTTTGAAGACTATTTTTGTTGTTTATTGGAAAAAAATACTTACTCTAACATAACTTGCTAACTAAAGTGTCTCTTTGGCAACTATCCCAGAATAGCAACTATAAACATATGTTTGGGTTTTAAGCAGTGTTATACACTAGATAATTTATCATTTCCCTGCTATAGCCATTTCATTTCAAGTCATTAGTCAGACCTGTAGAAATAAATCACAACTAACAAAACTTTAACAATCCATATAAAAGAAATGGCATTCTCATCTTTTCTATATTTGCAGAGAAAACTTGTAAGGAAAATTTAATAGAGGTGTAAAATGCTTACTTTGCTTTCTACCCTATTAAATTATATTTGTGGATATTTTGTTCCACTGGGGAATTTGGCCTTTTGATAACACCGGTCTTACTTCTCTGTTTTCAAGTGTACATTCCTTTGTGTTTTGTTTGGCTGAGGAACCCTTCCCTCGCTCTTCTAGACTGTAGGTTAGTCATCATATTTCCCCAATTACTTTGAGTGCAGAGTATGTTTTTTAGGGGTGCATATCACATAATTCTAGTAGGTATGCTGATGAGAAAGAGCTGGACTACTGCTGGCTGAGATTGCTTCACCAATAATCAGTGAAGAATTGGAGCATAATTCATGTACATTTTGAAGGAGAAACTTAGGCATTTGAATGTGGTCCACTGCTGATTGCTGTCTGCAGTAATGTATTGACTGTGTGTGTGCTCCTAGCAATAACATTTGGCTTTGCCTTAATAATGGTGGCTGTTATTAAGACTTTAAAAGAAAAGAAAGCATAATATAAAACCCCCCCTCCAAACCTATTATAGCCACGATTGTCAGCCGCAGGATATTTTTTTATTCTCTAGGCTATGCAAATTGTAAAAACAAATTGGTTTACAAACACTTTCCCATGATGCGACTTTAAACCTTCCTTTATTCCTCAGGGACATCTTTCCTTGTTCTAGAAAGCAGATCTAGGAGTAAAACTGTGCAATTTAAGAACTGCTCATATTTAACCTTTCTAGCAAGTTTGTCAAATAGCTTAGGGAAGTGTTTTCATCCATGCCTTTCAAATCAGACCAGGGTGCGCCAAGGAAAAGCCTATCAACCTAAACCCATTAAGATTGCCATGAATGTGGGGGGCAGAAGGGAGGACCGGGGGATTGTCTTTCATGGGCCTTCTGTTTGATTGTGATTATTTTTAAAATTGAGAGCTTATTATATTTACAGCTGTGACTACATTGCTATGACAGCAGCAACACTGCCATCCCTTTTACAGGAACAGGACAACTATTTACATTTTCCTTAGTACAGCTTGAGTTTCATCCCTTTCTTACTCCCTTTTCAATGGCAACTTACACATGAATACATTTTGCCTGGCCCATCACCTGTTTTTTCTGTGAAAAGTTACTTAAGAGTAGCTTAGGTGCAAGTAGTTGGGCAGGCAGGGATAGTTGTTTAAATCCTTCTGCAGAACCAGTTCTCAACACTCTGCTTAAATCTTCACCCTTTCTCCCCTGGAACCCAAAACTGTGCTGTGCGCCCTGCTTTCAGCCACACATGCTCCTGGCTCCATTCTGACAATAGCACAGCTCAAGAGCAAGCAAGCCACTCTCTTGTTTCTTGGAAAGAGGGGCCCGTCTGCCTGTCTGTCTGTCTGTCAAGTGTGTGAACTCCCACTGTTCCCCAGAGTGCCAGCAGAAAGCAAATCTCATTGAGCCTGCCATTTCCTAGCCAACACTAGCACAATGGAGAGCATGTAAACAGTTGGCTGGGCTGATTGTTACAATGATTGAAGCAAATCAAGGGCAGCTTTGCCATGAACAATGAAATCTGCACTCTGTATGCAAATTCCTCCCTGCTTTCACTTCTGTTTCTCATCTGTGCCAGCATGGTCTTAACAAACCTCCTATGAACTACAAAACAAGTTGCAAAACCTTGCAGATCACTGGTCTTTTATTATAAGCTTTAAGTTTCACTTACTTTGCACAAAACACGCCTGAAAGCAGAACCCAATCTGCACAGCTGGACTCTTTCAAGCAGCTGTTGTCTTCCCCAACCCATTTTTTTTTTTAATACTGGGCTTTGTCTTCTTATTTGCAGTGTTATTAAATAAAGTGATAGAAAAATGAGACAAAGAAAGGGTGACTGCATTTTGTGAATCCAATGGTTCTCTGTCTTTCCTATTAATCACAGAGTGGGATGGCTGTTAGGTTTACCAAACTCGTTATGGTTCAGGAATGCCTTATATCATTTAGGAAATAGCATTATTTTTATCTTTTTTGCAGAAGCAACCTTGCGTGTCTGTGCTGAGGTCCCAGCACCTGCCTTAGCCTTTGCTGTGTGTGAATGGCCAGATGCCAGCTGCTGAATTTAAGCATGTGCTCTCTTCACTGATGTGAAGCTTGAGAGGTTCAAGAGGGCAGTTCCCTGGCTTTCACTGCTGTACTAAACCATTCCATGCAAGCTGTTTTATTTTGTGTTGCGGGAAACACGTTTGTCCTCTCCGGGCCCCTGTGCCAAAATAGGGTTATACTGTTAATTCAGTTATAAATATTTCTGCTGTGTCAGAATATGTATCTCCACTAAGCCCATTCCTATGTGTAGTGGGAATTGTGATTGTTTGTTCTGACTGTTCATAGTCATTATTAACAGTCATTCAAAGGACACTCTCTGTTATTAGTTTGAGTTGTAAGGAACTGTTGTAATTTTGTTTCTAGAGAGTTCACCTACTGTTTGAAAATTATTTCCAAGCTTTTTGTAGAAATGAATCACAACTCAGGGTGGTCTTCAAGGGGCACCACACCTGGTAAGGTGTATGGTTGCTAGCATCCTGTATTCACTGCGTTGCTTGGCTTGTGCTAATAATCCCCACTTTGCAGACACGCTGTGTTGCACGTTACGAAACATGGCATGAATCCAACACAACATCTATGAATGCTGAGGAAGGGGGAGGGAAAAGAGTTCATCACAGAATTGCTTTCTTGTTTTAGTTGCTGACTGAAGAACCGTTCAGCTTCATGTTAGTTGGTTTCATTCCCACATTGAGGTCCCATCCAGAGAATCTACTTTTTTCCTAATTTTCTGGAGATGGCATGATAAGACTGAAGAGCTGAATCAGATATGTCCAAATTAAGGCTCCCAAAGGATTTAAAGGGGAGGTCTTTGGACCAGTCTGCAAGATGCAGAAACATGGTCTGTCAAATGCTTCCTTTTTTCAGGAGTGAGGCTTGTGTGGCCAGAGCAGAAGCATGGCCAACACAGGAATGTAAGCAGATCAGTGAATTGAATTGAAGGGAAAAGATGCAGGCAGTAGGCAGAAAACCCCACCTAGTAGGGACTGTGGGAAGGTAACAGAATATAAGGAACATCTAAACTGAAACTGATGAGCCAGAATCCAATATTGCTAAAGAAGTCGGTCACAAGCCCACCATTGGGTTAGTGTTATAGCTGTGATCTATGGCCCTGGAAAGGTCAGTCAGCCTAAGCTGAGGCTAGAGGTTTTGGGGACTGCACAGAACCTTGGATGGAGAGAACAGTTATGGAGGTGTTTACGTGCTTGTATTAAGAGAGTGAGGAGCATTGATGATTTATTTATTTATTATGGTTTAGCACAAAAAGCAAATAAAAGCTACCTGAAATGTTCCTCTTTTTTTTTTTTTTTTTTTTTTTTTTTTTTTTTTTTTTTCTGCAGGAAGATTGGTCTTTACAAGGAGATAAACACTGTCACATGTAGCCAGCCATCACCAACGTACCCATACCCTAAGTATGGCAGCTTTGACTGCTTTTTCTAAAAGTAAGCTTCTATTGTTGTTAGTGTAAAACTTTGTACAGCCTCAGTTGTGTAGTAATGTAACTATCTTTCAACGTCAGAGAAACGTCTGGTGAAGAGGTTGTGTCCATCTGGCTTGAGCATAAACACTAGCTCAGTGGCAAGCAATATCCTTTCTAGTGTTTCTGTATAAGCAGAACTTTTAAATGACAATGAGACTTATCCTGAAAAGCCTCTGAGATAATCCTCTTTAAAGATACTTTGCTTGATATTAAATGTCCCATTTTGTCAAAATTTATGGATATAAGAAACCTTTCAGTCGCTCCATGTTTATATCATGAATGTATTAACAAATGAGCGACCAATTAGCCTCTAAAACCTGGTTTCAGAAAAAACACTAGTTAACAGAGTTTCAGACTTTATTTAAGATTAAAAAAAGTCAAACAAACCAAACAAATAAAAGAAGGAAGCAAATCAAATGCTTTATTTAGACCCTTCCTGATGACATTTTGCTTTACTTTCCCCTCGTTCTTTTTGCCTTCAGTCCAGACATTTGATCTTTATAAAATATACTTTCCAACAAAAGAAAATATTGTACATTCTTACCCACAAAGCATCTAGACTGTTCGTTACTTAATCAGTTATGAAAGCAAAGCCTTATAAGTTGGATTGTTTAAAGAAGGTGTATTTAACTTATGGTCAGGCATTGTTCTCCCAAGACGTTTTTTAGAAGACGGAGGAAAGGTCTTGTGCTGTGTATTTTTTGTATCCAAATAACAATTTAATTGTAAATTAAGATTGCTCTCATAGGATTTATGATTAACATGCTGTGATATGTACTGGAAAAAATAAAATTATGAAGCCTGTGTATCAGTTCTTTACTAGGTAATGCTTTCAACACAAATCAGTCCATTAACTGGTGTCCCTTGGCTGTAGTTTATGGCAATACTGACACAAGTGCAGAGCTTTACAGAAGAGAGAGTGTGCAGAGCATGCAAATAGATAAATGGCTATTACCTGGAGGAAAGAGTTTGGCAACAACTGGAGTTTAGAATTTTTCTATCAAGTCAGCACTTTAGCAGGGCAATTCAAGTTTGTGACCTCCTGTCACATACCTGAGCCGGAGCCAACACCAATTGGCTGCAAAAGTGTAGAGATCATTTCTCTTATAATCCATCCCGCTATATTTCTTGGGATGGAATTTTGACATATGTCAGGCATAATTTCCTCTTTTGAAAGAGGCAGAATTTCATTTGATTTCCCCCTTGCCTCTTGGGTTTTTTTTTTAGAAATATGAGTTTATACAATTTAGACAAATGTTACAAAATTTTGACTACAATCGCCTATCTATTTTTTGTCTGGTTCTTCAGGAGCAAATATATTTTGCTGCAATTCTTCCTTGCTTTTTACTAAGGGGGTTTTGTGTTCAGCATTATCTTTGTAAGTGAGATTGATTGGTGCTCGCCCTAATTCAGCTCCTTGTATTCAAAGGTGCATTTCAGGACTGAAGGAAAAAACACTTCTGAGTAGAGCTATGTACTAGACTTGACAGTATTTCACATGTTCCTTAGTCTGTTTACCAACATGCACAGCAGCAAAAAAATGAAATCTGGAATGCCCATTTAAAGGTAAATGGATTAAAAGTTGGGTAAGTATAATCATAACCATTTCATTCAGTTAAAATATTACTGATATCTGAATATTTAGACACTAAACAGAGAAAGCTGCCACTAAGTTGCAGCTGACCTAAACCACATCAACTACTTTCAAAACCAACTAAATAGAAACATTTATTTATTTCTTTTCTAAGCAAGTTATTTTTCACTCTTAGCCCAAATTCCAAGTCTTTTGAGACCTGTTAGCTAAACTCAACAGGTTTCCTCAATACATTGTAAGGTCTTATCTGCATTCAGAAAAAAATGTTCTTGCTTCAGATGGTATTACTTTTGAGGAGGGAACGGTAAAACCTGTGGTGCTAAAAGAGTTATAATAGCTCCATCAGAGTAGAATTCTATGATGCTTATATATATATTACTAATGGGGCTGACTGAATATTTCAGAATGAAAAATTTGGCTTCAGTTTCTTTATTGCTTGCAAAATATCTTTGATAAGATTTCTTGTACTAAGGAAAGATTCTCAGCTGGTGTAAGTCAGTGTGTTTTCACTGCATTCAGTGCAGGATGAGGATCTAGACAGTAAAAAGTTCATAAATATTCATATTGTTATGTGTGCAACTCAGTTTCGACTGCGTGATAAATCACAGGATTTCTTTTCCTTCATGAAAAGATTGTGTAAGAACTTGAAGAACATGTGTTTCTGAATACAAAAGTCCATGTTAGAATGACTTTTAACAAAAAATGCTGAATACAACTTTATAATTCCTTTTTTTTTTTTCACAACACTCTGTGCCACTAAAATTAGGAATGCTTAAATGTTTAAGATAACCAAATTACATTAGAGGAGAGAATAGAAAATCACTTCAAATTTGTATAAATTTTTATCTGAATAAAACCCCATTTTTCAATTCTGATGAATAGTCTATGTCTGTACAATTTTACAAGTATAATCTTTGTATTAATTGAACTTTCAATATTTTTAGATTGATTAACCAGCTTCTTATAACAACTTAGACTTTGACATTTTAGCTAATCTTAAATAAATCAATAGACAACTGGAAGCTATCACTACAATCTTCTGATTGGACCTCCGTAACACTCATTAGAACACTATACTGCTGTTTGAATAAAGGTATATGTTTAAAAGGAAAGAATTCCTCCTTGGTTTACAAGTCGTCAATAAGAAAGAGACTTCATTGCAAGTTTTGCAAAGTTTGCCAAGTTGCTTCAATTTTTCATTAAGTTGGGTTTTGAAAATTGCATATTTTCTGTTTCTTATAATCTAGTATATGGCTGGAAGAGAATTACTTGTGTGACTGCCTCATTTTCCTCCTCACATAGGAAAAATTCCACCCAAACGAGTGAAGAGATAATTTGAGACTTTTGATTCAGACAGAATAAAGATCCCAGATTTCATATTTGTATCTGAATTATCCAAAGTAATTAGCCTTCCGTGATTTAGAGACATCAGAGAACTTCATAAAACTGGGTACTATTTTGATAATGGAGTTTTATTGACTATCCATGGGAAGGAGAAAAAAAATGCTATTTTATCTATCTGGCATTCAGTTTGAATCAATGAATTTTTTTTCCATTGGGAATAAAGAAAATAAGAAAGATATCCTACCTCCAGTAGAAACGCAATCAAAAACAGCTGTGATGGGTACAGATTAGATAGGTAGAGGCATAGGCTATGTATCAGGGTAAAGCAGTAATACAAGTACAGCAAACTATTCACGGATTGTAGGGCTCTGGAATCACTGGAAAAAAATTACCTAGGATCATCTGACTTGCCTTTTACATAATAGTGACATATTTCTGCCCCAAAACACAGATGCAGAGCCTAGCAATGAAGCAGCAGGGACTTCCGACTTGCTTACTAGTGACCAGAGTTTCTTCTAAACCTGAATAATACTTTCACTACAGGTTAAAGAAGCTGAAAGGTCTGTCAGGACCTTATGGTTCTGTAGAAGCACCTGTAGCTGCATCTAAACAGACTCAGGTTGGAACGTTCTTCCACAGCTATTTAGTCATCAGCCCACTCCTTTAGATAGGGTTTTGGTTTGTGCCATGTTGTGATTGCTGAGACATTGGCTGGGGCTGCTGCAAGGGATGGCACAAATCAGGGACGGTTCCTAATACAATACAAAGAGGTAAGGCTGTCCTGGAAGGGAGAAAGCTTGTGTGTGTAAGTGGGAGTCTTGCTGTATCCTCCAGTCTGAAGACCGGTGAGTAGGACCAATACCATTTTATTTGCTAGCATAGAATTGGTCTTTATGAATGCTAACAGGAAGACAGTGTACCCTACAAAGGCTATAGTCTACAAGACTATTGTCTAAAGTCTAAAAAGCAAGAAGTATCAGGTAGACAGAGAGAGGACTGCAGGATAACAGTGAAAGAGGGACAGCAGTTGTAGCCAGTGATCTCAGTACACTGGCTGCTGCTTCCATTGAAAACATTGCAGGAATAATGATTTTTGGTGTGTCTACATACTACAGATATTGTCTTTAAAACTATTGTAAATGATGCTATGCAAGGGCATCTCTGGGCTGTAGAAATCCAAATAATGGTTTGACAGTTGTTTTTACTTCCAGATAACAGCTGTATACTAAAATATACAATCGCATGGTAGAATCATCTGGTTAATTGTTATTTGCTAATGACAGCTTCTCTGAGATACAGGAGGCACTAGGCAGCAGGAAAAGACTCTCCTACACCTGCCTGCACACTCCATGGTCAACACTCATGCCTGAGTGACACACAGCCTGAATGTGTCTCAGATCCTTGTTTTTAGACTCCATGAGCTAAAGGAAGTCCTTAAAATGGCATCCGCCTGCCTTTTAGTCACAAGACGGAAAGGTCAGATACCCTTTTACAGGATGAACCTGAAGTCTTGCACACTTGGACAAATGCTGTCCCACCATATTCTAGTCTTTCTCAGCAGCACTCATAATGGCAAAGAAATAGAGGAACTCCAGTGCTCACAAAGTGGGGCAGACTGCACATCTCTTCTGTGAAGGCACAGGATGAACAGTCCCTCCCTGGCATCCCCCATAGGTGGTTGTCTTGTAATGTCCTTCCCCAGGTAGGTATGTCTTGGGGAGAAATAGAGGACAAGTTAGCCCATATACTGTGAAAGAATTCATAGAACTTATATTAATTCAATTTAGTGAAGAAGTTACATTCTTCAAAGGGGAAGAGGATGATAATTTCTATTCCAGATGTATTTTGCCTTTTCACATTAAGAACTTGCCTTCTGTGGAGACTATTTTATCAGAGTGGTATAAACCCCTGCATATTAGGATTAATAATTAAAGTACTAATATATTTTTAACTATAAAATTGCAAATGTGGCCATAACGCAGTTGCACAGAATCTACTTAGCCTGCCTGCTGCAAAAAAGGACCTATGAAATTTTCATGAATGTTTTATATTGCAGATAGGCAGAATCATTCAGTGCTTAATGCCGCTTAATAATAGCATTGCAAACAGTTTTCTAAGGAGGCAAGCTGTGCTGCCAAATATATATAAAGTGTCACCCATCCCACCAAAAATAAGCCTTCTGATGATTACAAGATTATACTCCATATAACATGCACATGCACACAAGCACATACACGCACTGACGTTCTCTCTCATCTCTCTCTATATATACTTACAGACCCTCACATGGAGTAAGCAGTGAAGTATGATGCTTATTCTTTTAAATGGGTAATAACTTCAGCCTCACTGAGTTACCATTTTCTCTCCACAACTGTATGTACTTATCTGAGTAGATGATAAAAGTAAGATGGACAGTGAAAGATAGAGCATTCTGACATTTTAATCACTGTTATTGCTTTAGTCACATTTCAGCATTATGCTGAAGAGGAGAAACTGGAAAGAATGGGAGGTACTGAGCTAAGAAGAAATGCTTCTGTCATGACATGTGCCACTCCTTATCAGCGTGTTCTCATCTAAGCAGATATCATATATCTCTTTCAACACTTTCTATATTGTCCTTCATAGAAATATGCTGGAAATGAGAGAATAATTTTACGGGATAAATGTATATAACCTTAGAGTGTGATTTTGTTGTTGCTCATTTTTCAAAGTGTTGGCTGTGCTTGTTAATGATTGTGTATATCACACGAGATTGCTCCTGCTTCCTGTCTGGAAGGATATAACTTTCCAATCAGGAAGGGGGTAAGAGGAAACCACTGAGACTTCAGCTTCATGGAGGATTAGTCAGGAGATGATTAGTCAGTAGGTGAGCAAAACCTAAGCAATCTAAAACAATTTTTTAAACTTTCTTTTTTTTTTCTATTATTTTTTTTCCAGAAGGGATTTATTAACTCCAGGACATCACTCTTAGGTTTTCAGACTGTTATGACACTTAGTGGCTTGAATGGGAAATTTCACTGAGTTCTCTCATCAGATAACTATTTGAAGACCAGCTGTAAAAAGGACACAATTAGATTCCTATCATCTAACTCATTGTGCCAGGGCTCTGGCCAGAAATGATTTTGCCAAGCCTTATCTTAAAAGCAGACGGTCACATTCCTGACCTATGACAGAAAGAGCAGTCTCTCCCTAATCACTGCTTTGCTCTTTGGGTGGTTTGATTTAAGCAAAATGGAGAAAAGGCAAAACCAGCCAGTTTGTTTACTTTGCCAGAAGGTTTTACATAATTGTTTGCATCCATCTTTTTTCCAATGACCAGATGAGGTAACATTTGAGGTGTCCACATGAGAGAGCTCATGGAGTCTCCATTGGTCCCTAATGCACAACAGAGCCACAGACTGCAGGGGGACACTCTCCAATCCACTTGGAAGTGGCTGCAAAACTGAGTCATTCCTCTGTTTTTCAGACTGGTAAAATCTATTGCTCTGTACAAGAGCAGAGCACAGTGTCTTTTTTCATAATGAACTTCCCAGGAAGTGTTTGTTCTTCAGGATTCTTGTTCTTCAAGACTTACTTTTGTGGTTATCTTTACTGTTTTTCCCAGACAAAAGCTCTTATGATCTGGGATTAGCCAGCAATCTTTTATAAGACTTTTTTAGACTGGAACACAAAATTATTTTGAAATAGGCAGTGAAGTGTGTGAGTTTCCTGCAGGATTCTATGACTCTAAACTACCTAAGGATTACACAATGATATTAATGAATTCAATGAGTTTCATTGATTGTATTGTTCATTTATTTCCTTTTTAATTTCAGCTGAATTCATCCCAGTGCAGTGTATCTGTGCAAGGTTCAAGAATTGCTTAACATCTTTTACACCTTTAAAACTAACTACTATTTTTATTGACCCTTCTCCTAATGGATATATTTACATCATTAATGACTTCACTGCTGTAAAGAGACGTTATATTCCCATTGCCAACAATTCTCTCACCTTACCTTTATCCATGTACTGTTATGAAGCGATAGTAATATGCTAATCAAGAAAATAACGTGACCTGTCATCAATACATCCAGAAAATACAAGTTTATCATATTAAACAAGTATGAGTTCCAGCATTTTTGAACTGCTGTAATGATGTCTTGCCCCTCCTGTGAAAAAAAAACCCAAAAACCTATATGAGTTTATATTAATCAGGGTGGAATGATTTAGAATATCTATTGCTGGAGAAGCTTTGAGAATAATTCTTCATTGGTCAGAACAGTGTGCAATTACAACTCAATCATCTTTGAACATGTGTGGTAGCAATGTTCATGGACCTAGCTCACCTCAGTCAAAATATTAGTTGAAAGTGGTCTTTTCCAAATACGTATTTTTGGGGCTGTAAAATGAAATGAGATAAAGCACAGCAGGACTCCCAGTTAGCATGTATAATATACACCAAGAATTAGGCTCCCTGATGGGTCACAAAATACTTGGATTTGGAGTCACTGTTGAACATTAAAAACTCTGATGAATTTAATAGGCATTATACTAATAGTAGTCTTAGGTTTATTAGATTTACCCCCCATTATCTTCCCTCTAGCAATCCACACAAAACTAGTTCTTTCACAGCACTGTAGCTAGTCTCTGCCTCCTTCCCAGCTAATGACACTATACTGCTTTGCAGCAGCTGGAAGTGTGTGTCTTTGTCCCATGCATGCACCATCATATGTCTCAGTTATGTGTGATTTGCCATGCAGAGTGGGCCTACTGTTGTGCAGTATAATCTGAACCTGGGAGAAAGAAGGGAGAAGAATTCAGCTCAGCCTGCTCCTGTTTTGGTTGCATGCACTCCTGGCCAGCAGGACCTTAGTCTGTGTTCTCAATAAATGTGTATTAAATCACTATAAAATATCCTATGTTCTGAAGAAACTGCAGGAGGATATGAGGCATATGAGAAAACAGACTATAGGGGGGAGGATGTTTATACCTGAAACAGGTGTTTCTACCTGTTTTACAGTCATAGCCCTAGATAAAAACTCAGCAAATATTTTCAATCTTATTTTCAAAACTCCGGAAGCAAAATCTTATCTGATTCTTCATGATGAACTGTTTAAAATGCCTTTTGAAATATAGTACAGTGTTTACACTGTGTATGTGAAGAAATTGAATTGTTCCCACTGAACTGTGCATTGATTATCAAAAGATAAATCCATGGCTGTTTATCTGCAGGAAGAAAACATTGGACCTCTATTCATTATCTGCAGAATTTTTCAGCAGTCCTCAGTGAAATACAATAAACCACTGTAGTCCTACAAAGGCCGTATGTCTAGCCATCACTGAATTAAAAGAAAGTCCTCTTGTTAAAAATTCACTTACGTTATCCCATATTTCATGATCATCTCCACGTATTCGAAAAGTCTTTGGTAGTGGGAACCTGTAATGGAGAGCTAAAGCGCTGTACTCATTTGATATTTGTCCTGCCTTCTGCCACATGGTCTGGCCTAGTCAATAATAAAGTAATTGATTTTACATTACTTTTCAGTGGCTTAAGAAGCTGTAATTAATCTCCTTACTGTTTTGTTAAATACAAATCCCATAAACCTGTCTAATATGCTTATAAGACCAAAACACCAGGCCAGTGGCTTAGGATCTGAACCATGCTGCTAAGCATACCTCTTTGTTTAGCTTTTACTGATGAGCTTACAGACAGGAGTGGGGCGATGGTGAAAACTGAATTCTATGGCCTTATGATTGTCTTCCACAAATGCTACCAAACATGAACACAACAGGGAAACATGTTAATTTTGGCTGGTGCTCAAGACTTTTTGTTTGTTATAAGATGGTCAGTTGAAAATATGGAGTAATTTCTTCAGGCCTAGTGTCATCTTGGCAGCAGATTCAATGGTTTTAGACTGAAGAACAGGAGCTTCCAGCTACTATTGGTACTGAAAGCTCTGCAAACATCTCTGAATATATAGAAGCCAATTGGCTCAAATTTGGAGATGAAAAAAAGGAACACATTCATACAAATGCTGCCTCTCTCCTACTTGCTAACTTTCAAGATAGTAACAGGTAAAGAAAATTTGCTTGCTAACCTAATGTACCATTTTTCCAAAGGCAAAAGAAATCCTTAGCCAGAGGAACATAAGACATGCTATGTGGCTATTAGCTACTGAAACATTTGCTTTTTTATCATGGAGATTGCATATAGAATGTAAAATTAATATGTATACATTTTTATATTCTAAGCTTTCTAGCAAAGAACCTTTAAATAGCATCAGTAACAAAATAAAGGGAAAGATCTGACAGGAACACAGAGCAGTCTCAGCATTGAATATAGATTTGGCTCCTTCAAGTGTGGATTAAAGTGAGCTTGAAATGAAATAAACAGAACAGCTTCAGAAGTTTAGAGCTGAAGGGAAGTCATCTGTCAGAGTGGAGGAATGTTTGATCTGATGTACAGTAGTTTAGCTCACAAACTTCATTGCTAAAAACATTTATCTCTGTGCTCACTGCAAATTCTAATAATAGAAGGCATGTCCTGAAGAAATTCAATATGCCCAGTGATTGTGAGCATCAGTCTTATGGAATGCGTGAAAAATAGACACAGTGGACATTTCACAGTGGACATTTAGATACATTTTGTTTCTGTCTGTGCTTGATGAGAATGAAAACAAAATCCCATAACAACATATACATAAAATGTCTAATCTATTTAACAAACATTCATATAATTTGCCATTCTTAAAGAAGATGTTTAAATGTTTGTTTCTTAACTGTCTGTTGATTGGCAAATGAACATTCATGGGAACTTTTATGTCTTTGCTTCACCTTGTTCTAGACAGTCCAATCTTTTTAATCAATTAAAATTCTTATTATGCTTGTTGCATACTGTGATTTCCACAGTATTCAGATGTATTGAGAAATACAGTCTGCACAAAGGGCTTGTCTTCCAAAAATATTAAGCAAGCAGCAGTTCAGAAATAACCTGTGATGATTGGTTATGTTCAGTCTTCAGATCTAAATTATTTTTGAATGCACAGTTGAAAGTGTCATCCACAAATAGTCCTCAAAAACAGATCTGATCATTTTATCAACTTGTCTTTTTCTTCTTCCATTTCAGCCATTTTAATGTCTAATGTGTGAACAGCGTATTCTCCTTTCAGGCAACAAAAAAGAAGTTCTTACGACACTCTCAAGGTAAGAACAGAGTAGAATGAAAAATGCCATCTTCTCCTTAGAGAACATCGTTATCATTTCAGTAATACTTCAAGGTTAATTCTGCTACTTAAGGAGATTACCCTTTGACAATGCTGCCTCTTGACCTCTAATGCACCTGTAAAGTGTGATGGCATACAGAGAACAAAGAACTTTAATAAATATGTAAGTTATCTACAGTATCAGCATACACTCAAAGCTGAGGTTTGTGTCCGTCTTCTACAGAATATATACATGAGATGCAGAACCATGGAAATAAGTCATTTTGTTATACAGTACAAACCCATAAAGATGTAGAAGAATAGACAGATAGAAATTCCTGTACTACTGGATAACTAAAGGGTACACTGACAAAGGAGGAAGGTCTCTCATAAAATTATGTTGAAATAAATTTTTATAACATCTTTTCACAGGATTTCTTCATATTCAGATTAGAGCAAAACATGAGGCTCATCTTGAATAGCTTATTTTTAATTGTTGCATGACAAATGTTTATAGAAGTGTTTCAGATTTCCCCAGGTTTAATTCAGGTGGGTTTTTCTGGTTTTTGGGGTGGTTTTCTTTTTTTTTTTTTTTTATGGTGGTTATAGACTTGGTGTTTTCAGACTTGAAAACATTGATTGGAGCATCATTATTACTGCAGACTAAAACTTGTCTTGGTAAAACACACATCCTTTCACTTTGTTGAATTGTTCTTGTTTTGACGTCTCCAGACTTCAGAGAAGTGAAAAAGGTGAGCTTTGACCCCTTCCATTTTCATGAGTCACTGTATAACTCTCCTCATTCAACAGCTGGCCCTCAAAATCCCAGGGGCAACAGCCGTAAATGTAGAGACAAAATTTTTTAATGTGTATACATCGTATATCATAACAACATTATTTAGCTAGGTACCAAAAGGACCTGAATAGAATAAAAAACTAAATAGAGAAGATAGACCATGTTTATTAAAAATACACATGGTGAATCATGGACTATATCCATCACCTTCTTTAGAAAATACTTGGAAATCTGAAGTCCTTGTAGATGTTTCTTCTTACTCCAGACACTTTTCCCTTTTTACCAATCCTATTCACATATCTTGGTGTAGTTGGTAACTAGCTCATTTGGTGCTTGTATCTACCTTTGTTATGAGGCTTTTCTATATTCTTCACCCCATGAAGCAGGCATTCAGAATACTTCGAATACTGTTTCCTAGTCTACATTTTTAGTAACCCAGGCATATATCTTTTTATTGAAACGAACAATCTATTTTATTCTCTTGAAGAATGTGGTTGGTTTCAAAGGTAGATGCCAAAAGCAGATTTTTTTCCTCTTTTATCAAATATTTTCTAGCTGGAGAAGCACTGATTTTCCACAAAAATCTTACAACCAGCTGTCACCAGTGCACACAAGAACATTACCACCTTAAAGGTTGTCAGTTCAATTTTTCACTCATCCTCTTCACCTGCCTTCTTATAAAAGTCTTTTTGCTCTTCCCACTCTCGTAGATCAGGTCCTAGGTCAACACACCAAAAAAGAAGTATTACGGCTTCCAGAAGGTAAAACACCCAAAGGGTTTTAATTTAAATTCCATCTAGTGATGCCATACTATCATCACACCATAGAAAGCTATTATATAGCCAGTTTTAATGCAGTCATGAGTTGATCCATAATCTGAAAGAATATTTATGCCCAGAAAGGAAAGGGATGAAAGCAGTGATGGCTACAGTTCCTCACATATTTATACAAGCTCTCACTGGTGTATAGTCAGATGCCTCTGATAAACTATCTGGAAAACCACAAGGTTAACTATTAATATAACTGGTGGTTTGTTCTTTGGTGTTGCTTAGGAGGGAAAAGTGGGTTTTATTAGTGCTATTATACTAGCACTAACAGACATATCACTGTTGGAGAGATTATTATTGAAGTTTATGACAAATTTAATAAATCTGGAAATTTTGATACATGCCTACTACTCTGTCAAATTATACCAAGTCAGACCTAGTTAATCAAGTCATACCTAGTTGATCAAGTTTGAAATACTATATAAAAGGTCTCTCATGAAGCCTTACACTGATAAAAAAAATACCTTAAAGGATCAATCTGTTTTCAGTTTCAAAAAGCATCCTCAATCTGTCCTGATTACAGAATCAGGTGCTACGTCAATAAGAAGCGCACAAATGGAAAATCAACATCACAAATTAAGCTAGTTATTGGAGTACTCACAGGCAGTACAGCAGTATAACCTTTGTCAAATCCAATCTTCTTGTCAATGCATCCTTCATAATTAGTAATATGAATAGAATGATTAGTAATTACTCCATACAGTAATGAATGAAATTCTGTCAAAGGAGTATCTCACATCATGACCTTTTGGAAGCCTTGCCAGAAAAGTTTGATCTTAAAATCTATTATGTCTTAATAATAAAGGAAGGTTGAACATTAGTAAATTCAACAGCTGTAGTATTAACATTTGCTAAAAGCAAACTAAGAAGTATGGTAACTAGGTGAAATGCAGGCAAGTGTCTGACATAAAAGATTTTTCTGTAACCCAAATCTTTCAACAGCAGAAAATGGAAATGAGAATACCGACACATTTTGTGTGGGGCATAACAGCAATAGCACTGCTGGACTGCACCAAAAAAAAAAAAAACCCCTACTTTAGTCATCATCTCTTGTCTCAGTTTGTATTGGTTAGTCACTATAGATATAAAAGCAGCTCTAACACCACACATAGTAATTTTTCCTAGCCACTTCAATTTTGAAAAGGTAAGCTGCAAAGGTCATGTTAAGTAATTTAACACCGTAATAGGAAATACAAAACCACAGCCAGAAATGTACAATCTTTTTGTCACACTGCTTTCAGTGTGCGTCTCAGGAAGCTAGAGTATAAATTGTGTGCCTGGAGCCAGAAATGGCTCATCAAGGTGAAAGATATAAACAGGTGAATCAGGTGTATACTCTTGCTGAAGATCCTAGCTGTGCTGGTCTTAATAGTTGGTGAAGGATTGGCTTCTCTATTAATTAAGGAAAGATGGAAATTGTGGCAGAACTTCTTAAGAAATATAGATATGACTGATGGAAAAGACAGAATAAGCATAAAGAAGCTTCCTACTGATCTAAGAATGAGAGAATAATCCTTCACTGTCACTGCAGATGAGTTTATGTATCAGCTCCATGAAAGTTATAGAACATTAATAAGTGACAGGAAAAGCAGCAGATTCATCATTGCAGAGAGCCATGTACGATGGATCAACTAACTCTGCAAACCAATTCCTCTGAGAATGGCAAAGTAAACATTGGTCTTGACAACACCTGAGCTGAATGGAAAAATCATTGGACTGGTCGTTTAGTGTATATTCAACTACTTTAAAAATCCCTAAGCACTCCCACAACCAAGTAAATACGTATCAGAGTGGATGAATTTCAGGTCTACACCTTATTCAGTCATCTGCATGACTTAAACGAATGCCTCCTCTTACATTGCTCATCACCATTTGTTAAAGAGCATGTTTGTCAAAGAAACTGAGCTCCACTTAGGAAAGTAATTTACTGGTCAAGATTGAATATTACTCAGCGTATTGATAATAGCCTTGACAAAGATACAGTCTCGTGCATTTTTGATTACTGGATCAGTGAAGGCTTCCTATGAAAAGATAAAGCTCTGCTGGTGGTGCAAATTAATAACTTGCCAACAGTAGAGCAAATTTATGTCAATAGTGTTCAACATCTACAAGGATAATCAGCCTATGTATTCCAGCTCACATCTTAATATACAAATGAAGTCAAAACAAAGTATTTCTAACAGTTAAAGACATATTAAGATCTGCATGTTCCAGGCTATTGATTACTGTATCATAAACCAAACATACTATGAGCTGACTAAAGCATGATTTCGCCTCTGTAGTCAACAGGCCAATAAGAAAATAGAAGTAGCATTTTTTTAAACATACTACTCTCTTCCATTTCCATGCTTGTATCTTATAGTTCACAGGATATAAATCCTCTCTCCTATTCTTTTTCTGATAGCAAGATAAACAGTTTAATGTCTCTTTTCTTTTGAAACAGTATTCTGCTTTACAAGGTACCAGCTACCTGTCTCACAGTCTAACTAATTAACATATATTATTAAGCTGAGAGCAATTTTTCCGGCATGTATTTAGCTTTGAAGTATGCTGACTATTAACAGAAAGTTTTTGTTTTCTTGAAAGCTTATCTGTTTTTCCCAGCTCTACTAGTAACTGTAATGATTTTTTTTCTCTCTTACTGTGAACTCTGACTTGTATCATGTAGACATATCATCTCATTTGAAGCTATCTCAGAGTAGCTCTTAATATAACTCTGCCTAACACAGTGAGGTCAGTGTGCGTGAGTGGGGACAGCTGGATCCAAATATTTGAAGGTTCTCATTGGTTTCTAAATTAGCCCAAAAGACAGAAGGATTTCATATATATCTTGATATACAGCAGACAATGTTTCAGAAGAGCTCCCTCCACAGATAGCATGGCTGTCAGGACATGACTGCTGGAATAGGCACTTCAGTACCTCTTACTGTAATTTCCAAAGAGAAATACAACCATGACAGCAATGAAGGCCTACTAAATAGAGCTGATAGGATCAGGAAGGGGTCTGGTTATGCTCCTTTATAGAGAAACTAGAGATAACAGCTCCTTAAAATTAGTGTCTGCACAAAGCAGTGTTTTATGTTTTTACTAAAGCTATCAGAGAGTCTTGCTTAGGAGAGAAATGAAGAGCCCTTGTAGCTAAAGCTTAATCAAGAAAGCTAGCAGGGAAAATAAATTAATTTCCTTTAGGAACTTTCTGCTTTTTGACAAGATAAACAGACACTGCGGAATCCAAAAAAGAAAAAAATAAAAAGGTTTGCAAACAATGGAAAGTTTAGAGACTTTTGAGAAAGCTAACAGAGTCAGTATGGGATCTGGCTTCCTGTACTGCCTTTCCTCCTCCCATGGTGATAAAAATAATATTCTATCTTAGCATGTGTAATCTGTAGCATTCAAATAGGTACACACCTAATGTGTGAGCACTTATCTGAAGATATAATTTATCCTGACCTTCTCAAGCTGACTGTTAGCAGTAGTGTCAGCTGCAGCTAGTGTCAACTACAGCTCATGTCAGCTTTAAAGAGTTGCAGGCTGTTTGAAGAGCTACCCTGCTGTAGTAGGCTTCTGATAAATCCCTCCAGCAAAAGTTTCTGGAACAAATACCATATTATTGATGATTGTCTGGACAAGATTTTTGTGTTCTAAGCTTGCAAATTTTTTTCTGGTGTTCCTCAGATTCTAATTTCTTATTCAGTGAGAAGATATTTTTAAAAGCATTTAAAATTTTTCCCCTGAAAAAAAGGAAAAAACTGTCAGCATATAAAAATCTGATTTAAATTCTTTGCATTTGACTTATTCTCCATCTCTGAGCATTTACTGAAGAGAAAATAAGATCATGACAGGACTGACAGACATGAAATTTTTTGCATTTGCATAATAAGTAGAAACAGAAGAGCACTGAACATCTTTGAACAGAGACTGCTACTAGGATTACTGTATGTAAACATCTTAAAAGAAGCCCCCACCTTCTGGTGTTAAAATCCACTGTATAAACAGATCTAGAAAGTATAAGAATAACAATTAGACCTAGCAGTATCTTAGCTTGCTCTCTACATCAGGTAGAAATGTCTATTTAGGGCACCACTCAAAACTAATTTCCACTGTGTAACTTGTGAAATTTGGCTGTCAGAGATTTCAAGAAAGCAAATACAAATATTCCAACAATTATTATGTATTAAAGCCTCATGATTTTTCTGAGTTTTTGATGTTCTGATTCAGAGATTTTGGAAAGGCTTGCATTGGTAGAGCTGTAACTTTCCTTTTCATGTCTCTGAGGATGGTTCCTGTAGTCAAGCTGGTGAAAGAGGTTGTGATAGCCTTCATTAGAAAGCAACTGTCTTCTCCTTACATTACAGAGTCCTGTAAAACCACACATTATATTATTAAACTTGGCCCTAATATTGAAATCCTAATAACATTACAACCACAAGAAGAGAAAGAACCCTTCTTTTTTAAGAAAACAACTCCTAATCAGATGTGATGCCTTATTGCCTGTCATAAAACATGCTTTTTCAAACTCAAACTCATTAGTTTAATGACAGAAAGACCTGTGCAATTACATCAAACCTACAGGCAAGGTCTGGAATGAGAGATACTGTTATAGCACTTTCAGTTAACGTTATAAATAGCACAAACTTTCCCACAGTCTAATGTTTAGGCCTCAGCCTACTTCATGAAAAAAAGTAATGTTTTTAAAAATGATTGAAGAGTTTTATAGAAAAGTTCTAGTGTTTATTGGAATGCTTTAAACTAAGGCATGTTAACAGTATGAAGGGAAGAAATAGGATGAGGTTTTATGGTCTATATTAGAGCAGATGTCAGACAAGATTATTTAAATGATTTCTCTGGCCTTAAAAACTTGTGAACCTGTGGGTCACTCTTACATCTGTGCAGCACTTTAATTGACTATGTTATGGAATAATGACCATAAATTATTCTAAATCTTAATTTTGGGGGAAAAGCAGACATACCTTGTCATTTTCTTAATCTTGGTCATACAAGCTGAAAAGACCTCCTTTTACCTTTTATTTTAGTCTGCTTTATGGCAAATTTACTGATAAGATTGTATGGAACCTTTTTTTCAGAATTAGTGCTTTAGAAATTAAATTAATATTGTATTAATCCATATTAATTACTACAATCACAGTTTCTGTGTCTCACCAACCAATGTTCAAATGTGAATGTGACTATTACTTTTTCATCCTGAGAGATTCAGAAATACACATTTCAGTGATTTGAGCACACATTCCAGCATTTGAAAACCTCCTCTAGTATGTGTTTGCTTGTCCTTACATTTAATTTTGATTAAGATTCCAAACCTTAAAAATTTAGCTTATTGAAAAAAGCGCATCAGAGTCCACACTTCAGCTGAAACATTACCTTTCAAAGCTTGTTGAAAACGTCCTGAGATATGAATTTTGCATTGCAGATTCTTCTGTAACCAGACAGTATTTCTTATTTAAACAGGCCATTACCATTGTTTAAAAATGTTTTTATAATTAAAGCATCATGGACATGTCTCCTTGAATTCACCTCAACGCAGTCTCTTACATATGGTTCCTACAGTCTACAAGTACCTGGTATCCACTAAAGTAAGCATGTGTTTTAAAGTATGATTATTTTTTTTATACTGTACATAATTTACAGTGATATAACTTATATATTCTCAAATTATATTTTCACGTAATTCAATGTTAATGTAATCCACATTGGAAACCGAAGCTTAAATGAAGGAACTGGTCATCTCTAATTATTGGTGCAAGATATGCATCAGCTCTGATGCTATCTTCATTTGAATAGTAACACAGAAGAGCATAACTTAGGTTTGAACATAGACACAGAGATGTGCACAAGACCGACATTTTCATCTCTTGCCTACTCAGAACTCAGATGGTTCCAACTTTCAAAAATTACATCTCACTATTTTGGTAAAGAAACATTTACAGAGTGATAAAGCTGCAGCTATCATTCAAGGCACATCTTGATTTCACCTCCAGCACTTCCTATTACCTTTGAGGCACTAAGCATTGGGTAAGCATTTATTTATTTGCTAGATGCAGTGTAGCTTGCATGTAGGCTGCTGTGGGACTCTTGTGTTTTAATTTATTTTCCATTGACTCTTTGCTTAATTTATTTTTATTGCTGTAGCCCTTGTTTCCAGCCTCTTTCTGACTTCACTGTGTTGTATAACTTCCTGGTCCCTTGTAGAGCTGCATGGGACCAAATGAGCTCCTCAACCCAATCTCTGCTTTCCTTTATACCTCTGCATGCCACTCTCTTACAACAGAGCATATAAAGACATCCCAGTACAAATCGTGGCCCTGACTGTTGAGATGCAGCGCTTGCCACCTAATACTCTATAAACGTCTCCGATTTCAGTCCCCAAAACTGCTGAGAGTCTACTGTCAACTATTTACAATCTCTTTTACACTGCAGTTTGGACCATTGCCTTTTGTGAGTGGTTTGTAAGAGAATTTAATTGTTAGACCAAGACTGGTGTATTTGTGCAGTGTTCTCAGCTCATTGGTTCCTTTGATGTTGACATTTCGGATTGGCACTATCTGCCTGTGCCTGTTTCCTGCTCATTGTTATTCTGCTGGAGTGGGATGTTTGGAACACACCCAAGAACTGTGGTATCTGGAGATGTGTTTTGCAAGGTAACACGTAGCTGACATGCTCTGCTGAGACAATTAGCTACTGTACATTGTAGCAAATGATTAAACATCAAGGTGTCTTACCGTGGGTACCCACAAAGCATCAAGGTGACGGACTGGGTGAAAGCAACAATTAAAAGATAGGGAGCAAAAGCAAATGGGAAGGCAAAGAAGTGTTGTATTCTAGGAACTAGATAGTACCTGCTCAAGATCCCTTTTCTGTAAGGTAAAAATCTCTTGTTGACCTTCAGAGAAATAAGTATAGTGCACAGGACAGTGTGACAGATCAAAGCAAAACCAGTGCAGGTGTTGGTCCCTGTGGGCCAATGGGAGCAAGAACCAAACTGTATGGGCTTGGGGTGAGCCCCAAGGGCCACCATGGGCCTGAATGGATAAACTCGGAAAAGATGTATGCAGCTGTGGCTGACTGCAGTCAGGGGAGAAGTAGTGGGCATGGAGGAGGAGTGGAGAAAGGCGCCAAGAGGTCAGGAAGCTTCAGGGAAGCTGAATGAGGCCATGTCTCTTTCTTTCCTGCTTTTCACTCCTGGAATCCCCTTGTCTCTTCCTCAGGAGTACTAGGTCCATGTTCCAATCTCAGTCCCTGTTCCCCAGTCCCTCTTCTCTTTGGTGTGATAGCCCACCCTTAACTCGAATGTTTCACATCCAAGTATCCCTACTCTTTTCTTAAGTTCCCAAGAATTGGCAGTTAACTGGAAGAGATCCTGCTCCTAGTGAGGGGGAGACCATGAATCTCAGGCCCAGGCCAGGGAAGACAGCCAGAAAAGCTTTTCAGAGGAAAAGCTATTGTTGCTGGGAAATGCCTCCTTCCCCTCTTTCCAGTCCTCCCTCCTGTATTTGGCAGCAGCAACAGGAACCCAATTGCAAAGATGAGGTGGGGATTTGCTGATCATCCTGGAAAGGCACATTTTTCTTTCCTCAGGCACACTCAGAGCAGGCAGTTTGCCATCCCTTGTTGGCTGCAACTTTTTTTGCATCCTGCCTCACTCTGGGATTTCGTGAAGTTTTATATCTACCTTATATTATTCACCACAGCCTGTCCACTTGTCACATTATTTCATGTTTATTCCTGTTCGGGATCATGGCTTGTCAGTGCCCTTGAACTCCCAGAGATGTGTCTGTGCCCCATTATTAGCGTTATTGGAATCCAAATACAGCTTCTGCAAAGTCAAAGGAAAGCAGGATGCCAGGAAACCTTTACTTTTCCTATAAACCATCAGAGCACATATGCATAGTAACAGTGACAAGGCTGCAAGAATTATCTGTGCATATGCTTTGAGGTACTGATTATAGATTGACAGTTGGCCTCGAAGGTGAGGGATATAAAGGGAGTGGAAAGGCAAGATTTTGTTTACAGTAACAGTAATAAATTGTCAAAGCTTCATAACCTCATGATTACTTTTGGTGACCTCTGGAGAGTCATTACTGCCTCACCGAAGATACCCTAGCCTGGAACATGACTTTACAGACTTAAGGAAGTGTTATTACTGGCTTTTCATTGCATAGGGATTTCCCTATGAACTAGCTGTGAATTTTCTATCTTTGATTGATTATCTCTGATTGATCCTGACTCCCTTAATGATAATATTCTGCTAGGATTTTGGTGAAAGCAGGGCAAGGAATTAATCCCTTCTTTACGCTTTCAGTCTTTTTCCTTCACTTCATCCTGGCTGCTCAGAATTAGTGTGTTTTAATTGCATTTGCTTTTGTGACAACACCAAAGTGAGAAAAATATTGTCATAGGTGTTTTTTTTTTTAAATCTGTGACCAAAGAATGAGAATGGTATGGATGGAGAGAATTTATTTGGCTGGATCTTCTCCAGGGACCTGGACCCCCAACTGCACTGAAGGAGGAGGAGATAGTCTATGCTTATCAGGTTGAGAAATGGAGATTTCCATGATGATCAAGGTTGTAGAGCTGGTGGCTTCTTGCACAGGGAGAGGATGGCTCGTGCACCACCTGCAGGTTGGGCGTGATGAATAAGATGTTGGGAGCTCTCTCTAATGAATCATATGAGCTAGCTGAGACTGAGTCACATGATAATACCAGGAGGAACTGGCAAGTGACAGTAGTGTCTTTGCTGCAGAGGACAGAAGCCCCCAGCTGCTGTTGGGGGACTTTTCCTTTTTGCTGGGGTGTGGATTTGGGACATTGTGGGAAGACTGCCAAGGTCTGTACATCCCTTACACAACAGCAAACCCCTGCTCTTTATTGTGTGTTCACCAACGATAGTACGAGAGAAGACCTGGAGTATATAAAGCATGACTACCTGGCTCTGGAGGTGATGGTCAAAAGCATGGCAGACCAGGTGGGTCTCCTTGATCCTGATAGTGAAGGGGAAGGGTTTGAGAAGGAGTGGGTGTAACCTGCTGGTCAGCAACTGTGCAGCTGGTGTCAGCAGCAGGGTTTCAGCTTCTGTGACCATGGGATACTTGTTGAGAATTAAGAAGTGCTAGGAAGAGAGAAGACCCACCCAGTTAAGTGGTGATAAAGCTTCTTTGCCAACAGGCTGGCCAAACTGATGTGGACAGCTTTAAACTTGGGACAATGGGGGAAGGACATGAAGAGCCCGTATCAAGTGAGAAAGTGGTAGACCAGACTGGCAAGCATAGAGTGCAGGGTGATATGGACAGAAAAGGCCTCATAATCAAGTCCAGCAAAGGGCCATGGAGCTGATTAAGGGACTGGAGCATCTGTCATATGAGGGGAGGCTGAAACAGCTGGGCTTGTTGAGGTTGGACAAGAGAATACTCAGGAGGATCTTCAATGTGTATAAATACCTGAGGGGGGGTAGTAAAAAGACTTTTCCATGGCACTCGTTAGCAGGACAAGAGGGAATGTCATATGTCACACCTCTGTTGACACAGAGGTGGAACTGTCAAGTTTGCCAGAGGTGCAGAAATCAACACTAACATGGTTAGGGTAACATTAAGAAAGCAAATTACAAAAATACTTTACTATTGAATACTTGCTATAGCATCTCACAAACATTACAGCTCAGGCTAGACTAGATGACTAATATAAGTCAAACCCATTGCCTGAAGTAATCATGGTTTATCTTATACAAAATTTAGTTCACCATTAAACAAATTTTAATTTGATCAAAATCATCAGGTTCAACATTGCCTCCACAACTAAGCCCAGAGGTTAACTCAGAGGAGGTAAGGAACGATCACAAGGATAGCCCTGTAACAGAAACTGCAGAAGTAAATACCTAGAGGCAGAGCAGTGACATATTTAAGATGTGGCTGTGGATATGGAATTGAAAATGCCTCTTGCTGCTTTAGTTGCTGACTTCTACGTTGTACATGAACATGACATTTTCCCCATCTTTTCTATAATTCTACTCATTTATTCCCATTTACTGTTTTAAGATGCTGCTTTCAGCTTTATGCACTCAATGCCTCTCTCTCTTTTTATTTTTCTCTTTAAAAAAGTGCATTTCTGAATTACTTTTTTCATCTTCTCTGACGCAAAGGTCAGACTGTCTTTGACCTCTGCATTTCTCACTCTCAGCTACTTTTCCCTGCATAGATCACAAAGTTGGTACTTCAAAACCCTCTTTTTTTGACACGAATTTTTGGCTGACTTGTTTCCAGCCACTATACATTTTGCCAAATTCTCCTGAAGAGCTACATTGAAATAATGTAGTAAGTATGAACAGAGTATTATATTTATTATATCAGATGGCTTTCAGTATTTACATTATACTAATAGGATGGCCTATGCAGGTAAGGATTAATCACAGCTTTCCAGGGTTTAACACCTATGTTCTAAACTGTTTACCTTTACAACCTCTTTCCATTTTCTAACCAGTTTTCCAAAACTTTGACCCTTCTTACTGAAAGTTTCATCATCTCTATCTTTCTAAAAGGTGACTTATTTTTTAGAAACTTCAAGCCAAATCTCCTCGGCTGTTTTTATGTTGCATCATATGGTTTACCATTCTTTTTGATAAACACATATGTTGCTTTTTTTCCATGGCAGATATGGAGCCAAGAAATAGTCTTCATGTGTAGGACCTGCATCTTCTACTGAAACAGCAGAGGATTCTGCTTCTGAACATGCTTGTTAGTGACCTTAATACACTCATAAAAGAGTTTACTGGAATCCTATCACCTTCTTACTACTCACTGACAGTCAACAAGTCTGGGCAAAGCAGGAATTCATAAGAAGGCCCATTCTGCTCAAAATGTTTCTGTGATGTTTAACATCTAATGTAAAATTTATACATCCTTGAAATATTCAGAATATATCCACTCTGCAAAGAGACCAGGGTATGGGATACTGCAAGTACTGAAATGCATTAGCCCTGGAACTCTAATTTTTTCCCACTGAGAGATAGTCACCTAGGAGCAAGGCAGACCTTTGTATGGTACGGTTTGTTATTGTAGATATGTCAACAGGCTGATGTGGTGATTGATGTATGATAACAATTACTATTTCCATGTGATACCATATATATGACAGCTAGTTCTGTGCAAGCCTAAGAGAATGCAAAAATAAAACTCAAAAAAAGAAAAAAAAGAATAATAACTAAAGAAAATATATTTACTGGTTTTAGAGGTTTTCCAACAAATTTAGTTGAAATGTAGTTACAAAAATTCAACTCTAATGAAAGGGAAATAATATTTCTAATTTTTTTCTGTGAAAAAAAATATTATCTGATGATGTTCTAGCACTTCTTTTAAGCACTAGGAAATATAATCTGGTTTAATATGTTTTTCTGTCTGTTCAGAGACAAAAAGTGAAGGCTTCTGGAGAAAATAAAAAGAGGCCATAATTCACATCTGAAGCCTTGCACTGAGCAGACTTGGTAATCTAGGCCTCTACATGAAGGGTCAACATATTTTAATCTTTTTTTGCTTGGCACTTTGGCTGTCTGTATAGGTATCTGTGGTCAAAAGATTTTAAGTTTTGTCTAGGCATCATGTTGCCTGATGACACATAGTCCTATAGCTGATATTCATAAGAACTGACCAGAATAATAAAGATGTGTTTTAAAGATATTCTTTTCATCCATCTTCTTTAGACACACTTGGAAATCTTATTTATGCTTAGTTAAGAAGCACAGCTTCTTAAACCAAACTCAAGCATAAGTCAAGTTTCTGACAGTAATTTTTTAAAATGGTGTTCTCCTTTCTTAAAAATACATTAGTGTAACAGGTGGGAAACAAAAAAAAAAAAAAAAAGAGAAAAGAAAGAAAGAGTATCTTCAAGAGTCACATTCTTTTCTAGTTAAAAAAATGTCAAAGTCAATTTTTAAATTATTCTACAAAATAACAATGAGTAATATTTAAAAGAGATTTTTCAGATAGTGTACACATTTGCGATTTTTTTCCTTACCAAATACATTTTTCAATAAAAATCTCTCAGGCAATGCTTTGAAATGCAGTTCATTGTTTCTCTTTAATAACTGAGTTCTAAATTGCCTCCATTCACTTTTTCCTTTCCCCACCTTCTTTTCCAGCTGGTCAACTGTTGCTGTGCGGCACGGTCTGCATGGGACTGGTGGCACATTTCTTCAGCCTGAAGCCTGCCAAAGCAGCAGTGGGAAGTTCAGCCATAACCTCCCACCAGGCAGTCCCGCTAGCAGCAGGGCACTGAAACTGCTGAGGAAATTAAATGTTCAGAGGCTGTGATTGGCATCTTGAGGGAACACATTTTCAAAAGTACTGAAAAGTACTGTTCAGAAGTGTTCAATCACTTCTAAGGTTAAGTCTCGTCTAAGCAGTTTTTGTGTTTTTGTTTTTTTTTTTTAAAATTTGTTCATATTTCTGTCTCAATAAGATTTCCTCTAAGGTCCCACTGCAGCACACACATGAATATGCAATTCAGCTGAATTCAAATTGATATTGATTCATGCACTTGTTAACTCAGGCCTTAATGGTTGCAGGGTCCAGAGCTGTGTTTTGAACTTAGCAAAATAAGTACAAATGAAAGAAGGAGAAGAAGGATGAAAATTACAGGAGTATCACTGTTATTTCTTGAAGGCTTATGATACAACAATTTTATCTTGCCAATTTCCAGTATTTCATTTTTTGTTTACATCTGCAATCAAAGCTTAAATCAAAATATCAGACTGCAGTATTCTTATCTGCACTGATTTGTTTTGAAATGTTTCACTAACATATTTCTTGGTTGAGAATAAAAATTACAAAATGGGAAAAAAAGTATTTTCTCATACAAAAAATATTTCTCTTAGGTAGACGTCATTAAACATCAGAGTAGTAAATGGCTTAGTGTTGCAGATTTTATAACAGTCACATCGTATGTGTTCATCTGATGAAAGATGTGATACATGACATGAAATGAGATAGCTATGGGCATGGTAGACCAGATAGAAATAATTTTTGAATTAGTCACTATTATTTTTCAGTCAATGGGACAGTTTAGAGAGAGGAAGTCTTTACACTTATAAGGGAACTGATAAATCAGAGTGAAGACCCATTTTCTCTCGTGTGCTACTTTTCTACTTGTTCTTTTCTAGCCCCACAATCTAGACTTTTATTGAAGACACATCTGAGTTCCTGACTCTAGTGCAGATAAAGAGGGAAATGCTTATATTGTCAAAACAATTGAAAGAGTCGTCTTCAGGGTGAGAAGCATTACAGTTGTATACCTGTAGAACATACATTTAATTGAAAACACAGAACACGGCTGTTATAGTGATTCTTAATGGACAAGAATATTGGCAAGCTGCTCCCAGTGTTGGAGCTGGTGTAAAACAATTACCCATGGGTCAGGCTGACTTAAAAGAGAAATCACCTCATTAAGATAACTGTTGGAAACACGTCTCCCTAGGTGCTAGCAGTGTTTCCTTCCAGTTGTTAACTCAACCACTGAGTTTGCTCACACAGTTAATATTGTCACCTCAAGGGAAAGAAATAGGATTTTAAATTAAATCTTAAAAAGATAGAAGGAAAACCTTATATAAAACCTGAAAATGTGAGTGCCTACAGATTTTTCTGACCTGCAACAGCAGAATTAGGAGTAAGAGAAAGGGCTTACTGTAAATTTATTTTTATTAAAGATATCGCACAAACAAAATTACCAAAACAATGAGAACTGTTAATTGGTTTCCCATTTCTTAATTGTGTCATAATTCCATTAAAATAGTCTATTTACAACTTGTTAAGAATTTTTATTTTACAACATTTCAGTGTTATAGTTTATGCTTTGTCTTTGCTCATTCTGAGCATTACAGAGATCCACAAGCTAGGTTTCAAAGTACCTTTATTCAGCCACTTAAACTGAGATGACTAATACCATCCAACCTGTAGTCTCCCATGGACAGACCGTGCTTCACTGTCTCCTACCACAGCCAAGGAACTCCAACAAGGTATCGGGTTCCAATTGCTGTGTTTTATGTCACGTCAGGAAAGCTCTATTTCTTAACAGGATGTTCCTCAGATCCTTTCCTACAAATAAGTGGGTTAGGTGCAAACCAGCTTCCAATCTTTAAGCTTTTCCAAAGCTGTAGTTAAAGAGCTGTCAGAGGAAGCAATCAATCACCCACACTGAAACTGAGAGGATACATCTTCACAGCTGAGAAATCATCCTACCTCTTCACTTATCAAGAGTTGCAGAGTAAGCATCCAAATGATTCCTACTTCAGCGTTTGCATATCCAAGGACAATTCCACCTCTAGGTTTCCTCTGTAAAGATGATAAGTACTAGGTTGGTCTTCTGTGCTTGTCCATATCTCAAAGCAAATACCAATCTGTACACAGTGCTTGTATTAAGCCATCTATGAAGTTATTATTCCCTTCCATCTATGAAGTCATTATTCGCTTTTATAAAATATGGTATTAGTTTTCTCGCACACTTTTGTATTCTTTGAGAGGATAAATAGCATATTAACTATCTGATGAGATCTCAGTACCAACATATGCCTGATAAGCATTAAAAAGAAATATAAAAAACAATTCCTTGAATTTAGATGTCTCTGTGAGAAGTTTCTTGATTTCTTCAACAATTAACTTAGGGAAATAACAAAATCGGAGAGCTAATATCACAGAATTTGCTTGTCCTGTAGATTTTTACAACTGCTTTTTCTGCTTTTTAATTTCTTAACCTAGGGAATACCAAATGAGAAGATATTAGTATATGTCCAAATTTTTAGGACTTAGCTATTTTTAACCTGGAGGCTGCACTAAAGATGTCTTCATTTTATTTCATGGAAGAAAAATAATTTTGTTATCTGAAATCTACTTGTTAGATAAAATGTTATCTAATTGGAAAGGAAATGTTAGCTAAGTGAAGAACCTTGTTTTTTGTTGTAGTTATATTGATTGCAATTTGTGTAAAATGGTCAACATAAACTAAAATACAACTGTTGTCAGAGATTCCAAAAGGGGAAATATCTTTTCTGCATGGAGGTCAATGTCAAACCTGACTTCAGCAGTGCCAACACTTCACCTAAATAGTTCGATCCACAGCTTAGACATCTGGCTGTTTTCTTTTAAGAAAATCTTACACATCCATAATCATTATTTAGTTAATTAAACTCTGATCACTCTTTCTGGAAAGAGAATCCCAGTAATATCACCCATGTTTGCTAGAAAGGTTCACTGCAGTAGACAATACTGATCTTAAAAATGGCTAAAGAATATGAGTTGTTTCAAGTTTGGGTTGTCAATATTTAAGGTCTCTTTTTCCAGAAATGCAAATCAAGGGGCAGCTGAGATGTGAGCAGAATGAAATGTGACAGTGAAGAGAAGACAAAAAATACAAAAGGCAGAGTTCAATTTTCCTTAGTTCAGGAAAGTATAACTTCCCCTCTTTCTGGCAGTGCTATTCCCTGTCTTGTAAGCTGGTGCCTGTCAAACAGAGAGTTTCCCATCGAGTATTCACTCTAGTAAAACTACTGTCAAATGAAGATGACTGGGAATGCTATCAAAACTAATTTCACTGCAGCAGTTCCCTGTACAGACAATAATGGGGGTTCTACATTTCAGCAAGGTAAATTGGAAAGAACATGGCTTCAAAAACACCCATTAATTAGAACTTTTACCACTTGGCAGCACAGGCGATTGAAGTTGTGAAATAAGTCCCCTTACTTGTCCCCTTACAGTGTGGACAATTTGCTTGTTTTATTGAAATATATGTAAATGTGTTCCTATGACTGTTTTGGTATTTTTTGGTATATCAGGCACTTTGATGAAATTGATGAAATTGCATTGAACAGTATTAAGATAGTACAGTATAATACAATTAGTGCATTATAATAATGTACTGTGGGAGTGATGGTAAAAAAAGATTTAATATAAACAAAAAAATGCTCACACCTAAAATGCAGAAAACAAGAAAATAAAGCTAGGAAAATTAATAAGAAAGTAGTTGGATGATAGTGGAAGAGTATTTTTTTAGAACTGCTTTCACAAAGTCAACAGGCTCAGCTCCTCTTGGTTGTGTTATTCTCCTAAACTGAAGAAACCATTAGTATGAAAGAGATAAGAGGGTGACATTTTTTTTAAGAGTTTGGCTCCTATCATATGGGCACACAGAGACTGCAGTACTAAATTAAAGGTATTTGTTCAGAAAACTGAGTCTTGTAACAGCACTGATATCTAATCTACTTGTACCTGCAGGTAACTTTTCACTAGAGCACGGTTTTGACTAATTTGTGGCTAGCTAGAAAAACAATATCAATATCTGATGCTATGGCTGTAACAGTGGGATAAATTTAATCCACAATAGACAGCTATGGGAACACCCACACTAGTATTTTAGTTCAGATCATCAGTGCTCATTTCATAGAATCATTGAATTATTAAGGTTGTAAAAGACCTCCAAGATCACCAAGTCCAACCGTCAACCCAACACCACCATGCCTCCTAAACCATGCCTTGAAGTGGCACATCTACAAGTCTCCTAAATACCTCCAGGGATGGTGACTCAACCTCCTCCCTGGGCAGCCTGTTCCAGCCCCTGACCACTCTTTCAGTAAAGAAATTTTTCCTAATATCCAGTCTAAACCTCCCCTGATGCAGCTGGAAGTAGTTTCCTCTCGTTCTCTTGCTAGTGACCTGGGAGAAGAGACCAACACCCACCTCACTAAAACCCCTTTTCAGGTAGTTGTAGAGAGCGATAAGGTGTCCCCTCAGACTCCTCTTCTCCAGGCTAAACAACCCCAGCTCCCTCAGCCTCTCCTCATAAGACTTGTTCTCCAGACCCTTCACCAGCTTTGTTGCCCTTCTCTGGACACGCTCCAGAACCTCAATGTCCTTCTTGTAGTGAGGGGCCCAAAACTGAACACAGTATTCGAGATGCAGCCTCACCAGTGCCGAGTACAGGGGCACGATCACTTCCCTGCTCCTGCTGGCCACACTATTCCTGACACAAACCAAATCTCCCAGTTATACAGAATTTACTGAGCAACAGTCCATATCACAGAGCAGCCTCAGAGCTTGCAAATGACCTTCTTAAACTGAAGCAAAAGATTGTTCCAGGAATGCACTTAATGCACTATACCTGCTAAAGATAGACCTGCTAATATACATTCCCGGCAATCAGACTAGGACCAAGTCAAAGTAAAATCCCCCAAACACACAGAGAGCACATATCAGTTCCTCAGTATCATGTGTTTCACTCCACAAATCTTCTCCTACTGTACCATAACACTTTCTAACTTATTACCCTATACCTATACTACGTAACCCTACATCTGTGGAAATCATCCTACACTTTATAGGCAGTGGAAAGAAAAAAGGAGTTTTAAGCTGAAATTCATGGGAATTATTTAGATCTGCACCTAGAGGGAAGGGGGGTGGAACTGCTTTAAAAAGGAGATCTAGACAACCACCCCATTTGGTTAGATAAACCCATCTTTGGGGTTTGAAATGGGACATGGTATGGTAGTCCATTAAACTGCCATCTCTGAGAGTCTAGCTGCATTAACTTATAGGGAGTTGCATAGCAGTCTGTGGCAGCCCAGGGAACACAATTTAGCTCTGATAGAGTTCAGCTTTTCGACCTCCATTTTTTCAGAAATATTCCCTCAGGTTCAATTATGCAAGCAATTAAACAAATAATAGTTTCATTTTGTTAAGTACTTTTTGATCCCTAAATTCAGAGTTTTATGAGCTTGACTCTTCAGTGGGAGAACACTTGGCAGGAGTATCTTTTACCAAAAGAAAAGTTGCTGATATAGGAGTCCTGTACTATTCTGCCCTCATTTCATATTTCCATACTAGAGATTATAAACCATTATATTTCAGGTATAGTATATACAGTGTCTTCCCATATTTAAGAAACAACTGATTATCTTTTTTTTAAGAAAAGACTACAATAGAATGAAACTACCATGTAAATCTTAAAAAGCAGGAATGTGCAGAAGTTAGGGAACCACTTCCTAACTATTCTCTCATATGCAAATGTTTTGTTTCCACTGTCAATGACATAGTCTGCCATGTCAAAGAAAGCTTCATTCTGCTTCCAACAGTTAAGGATGTGCACTATATAAGACATTAATCTCCTTTACTGTATAAAGCCGACCCTTAATTACCCCTTTAGCACAGTTGCTGAAGGTTCACAAGTGATAGGCATGCACAACTGACTTTCATAGTGGGCATGTAGGAAAAATGTAAGACTGTAACGGCTTTAATGAAGTTGAATTCCCTCTCTATTATTTTTGCCAAGAATGATGAAAATATGGTGTCAGTGAAAATGTAATTCTAAAAAAAATCATGGTTGTACTTATGTAATCAATAGCTTACTTATGGTGTACTCTGAAATAAAATAGTTCTATAGGTATACAGAAAACAGCTGTGTATTACTTAAGAAGCAGTATGCAACTAGATAATTCAGCTAATGTCTGTGTAAAAGAAACAGAATTAAGGTAAGTACCTGATGTTCATTTTGGCACTTTTTGCTTTCCTAAGGTTCGTCTTATAATGACACTAGTTTAATATTTTCCATAGAGATAGTGAAACTAAGCTGGTGGTGGATTGCTGTACTAACAATCTTTCTTCCATTAATAATTATTTTGGGTACCTTACAGTAAAATAAACACTGAACAACAAATTCATTCCCACATAAAGTTAAGTGTTTCTAAGATAAAAACGCATGTTAAAAATCAATGTTGCGTGTGAATATGAGTGTGCCTCACCAAGGTATTCTCCACATGAATCCCAGACAAAACAAACCTTTCTCTGAGTTTTATGAAGCTAAACATACATGATGAGTTTAAGAACACAGATACCTTAACAGGAAGCAAGGGAAATAATCTGCTAAAATTCATCATTCTTGAGAAGTAGAATTGTTATGGTTAGCTGAAGATTACTAATGAAAATGACTGAATACTTTAGAGAATGAGATCATAGCTAGAGATAATGAATATGTTATATGGGTAGCATATATGAACTACATATGAAAATAGCACTCTACATATGAATCAAACATTATACATAGTCAATTTCTCTGAATATAAATGTTTAACTAGTTGAATTGATCTTTTTTAATCTTTAATGATTCTATTTTATAAAAACATATGAACTGATGAAAGACACTGTCATTATGTAAGCTATTGTCTGAAAAACTCTACTCAGTGAACTCTCATAATTAGTTCACTGACAAAACTGAGGGTCACAAAAAATTCAAACTTTCGGGAATAGGTAAAATCTGCAGCCAATCAAGATTTTTTCATTTTGAGCTTTTTCTAGAATTGATGAATAGCATGACCTCTGCTTTTCCTGGGCTAACTATTGTAGATGTAAATTATATGTGTGGATTCTGTAACGAGCCTCTCTAACCTCCAGCACTGCTGGTAGCGGAGATCTTGGTGTCCAGATCAGCTCTACTCTTAATATTTCTCAGAAACAAGATATCCAGAGCACTCCCAGTCAGACATATCATTCTGCAGACCAGTATGATTTTGTGTCTGTGAGCTGCAAGAATGGGCTGCTCCTCGAGTTGGCAACAAGGCAGGGGACTGTGACTACCCTGACCCGGGGACAGTGACCAAGCAAGACCAGGGTGGTGAAAACTCAACAGGTGCCCAGGTTTGAGCCCAAATGGAGCTCTGGAGCAATGGGCAGATGGTGCTTCTGTAAGACTGATCAGACAGGTCCACTTACCCCATTCAACAATTTTTATGTGTGCAGGAGAAATTTCTTTGGCTGTTACTGTACAGTTAGTAATGTGGGGATATGCTGGATGAATAGGAAAAATCACAGACTGTCATGGCTCTGAGCACACCAGTAGGTCCTGACTGGCATCACCCAGGATGTCCCCACGGGTTTCTGCTCTCTGGGGTCTGGGGTCTCTGTTTTAGTTCAGGCTGGGCCCCTCAACCTTGCCCAAGCTGTGTTTCAGAGGTACTTGGGCTTGACCCTGTCTCTGCTGTCCTGACTCACTGGCCACTCCAGGACTGATCCTGGACCTGGGGCATAGGTAACCTTGTCTCCAGCCCTGTTTCAGGCCTGCCTCTTTTTATTCTTGCCTGGGCTTCCTGGCTGTGACCTGGCTTATCTATCACCCCTCCTTGGACCACTGAGGGAGGCTGTGCATGTCACCGCCCTGTCCCTGCTCAGGTGCTGTGACCCGTTGGAGAGGACACTAGCTGGGACCATCTTCAGCTCGCAGCTCATTCCCCTTATGGAGCAGCTCCTGCTGCTCCCTCACATGAGCACTGGCAACAGGTACTGAATAAATGCATGAGCCTGTAGTCAGGCAGAGATAGAGCAAGACCTTCAAATTCATGCAAATATGATCTATTTATACAGATGCAAATTTGACAAGCAAGTTCTACAGCAATTCAAAAGGCTGAAATCCAAACTGGAAGAGTTTGTTTAGTTCTATTTTATGTATGTATGTCAGATATACAAATTCAGTGTTTTTTAGTTTAAACTCAGATACCACTTTCTATTTCCCTATTTGAATTAACTGTTGCCAATGCTTCTGTATGTACTCATCCACAAATCCCCATTTTAGTCAGAAATATCATCCCTAGACAGTCAGTGTCTAGAGAGAGGATATGGATGTCTTCAGGGCTCAGATCACACCTTGGCATATATACTATGTAAACAGAACATGGCTGGTCACCAGACTATTTTTCTAGCAATGGCCAATCATTTATTATCATAAAAATTTCTATTCAGTGATCTGCAGTGTCTACATAGTAAATTTGTGGATATTATTTAACTTACTTTCTTCTGCAGATGATATTTCTAAGAGGCTGTGGTTTTTTGCTAGCTGTTAACTTTTTGGAATTTTCCTTTAAAGTGAGGCTTAAATAAAACCTCCTCTGGTTGATGGATGTGATTTTGCAGCCTGAAAACAGATGCTTTTCAGATGGTCTGGTTTTAAGTAAGTTTTCAACCAGTGCTTGTTCATCATTTATTTTCCTTAGGGCCCCATTCTGAAACTTGACTGAATACTATAGATAGCCCTACCTCTCCAAGATCAGAGGACTATTTTCACATGATTCAGTACACACTTACAATTTGGAAAGTGTGTTTATTTTACCTTGGTATGTATCACAAATTTTTGCACAAACTTATCTGCTCTGTTCCTTGCTGGTGTGGACTATCAGCCACAAAGCCTACAGTGCCCTAGCATGGGCCTTGAAAATTCGTGATGATGTCCTTGATCTGTCATTGATAAACTCTTTGACAAATGTATTTAAGATAGTGAACTGTCCAGATACTATCGTAACTGGGGCTACATAGGAGATATAGTTATTTGTTTCATATTTCCTGTTATCTCTTCCCAATCATACTACTATGAACCAAGACAGACCTTGAAGGCTTTAAAGCAGGAAAAACCCAGGATCAAAGCAGTGTCTTCCTCAACCATATGCAAATCTAATAAGTGTACAAATAAATATTTCAAAGGAAATAAACTCATGTTAGAAAATTTCAACTTTTAAGTTTGGTGGAAAAGCTTTTGTTTCTTAACACCGCTTTTTTCCCTGTTTAACTTCACTCCATGCTATTCCCTGTTCAGGCCTTCAGTCCTCTATTTAGAGTGGGAGCTCCTCCAGCTGAAGTCCATAACACATTCTCATCCAATTACCTCTCAGGACAGAAGCTGGGCTTCCAGGTGTTTCCCTTGAGCAATATCCTACAGTCTTTCTGTTTCACAGGACTTTGGTCAATTCTAACAAAAATGTTCACCTCCTTGTGTCAAATATGCTACATTGTTGCTATAGGAAAATTAAACAGCTTTTCTTCACTTATTAAATTACAGTAGTACTACAGTAGCATCAGTATTTTTTATTTATTATGATCTTGTCTTTTCTGATCAGCGATTTGTCATCATCTTCATCTTTCCTTTGTAGGATGACTTAATGCCTTGTGTCCTTCTCTGAGAGCAAACCAAGAAGGATCTGCTTCAGCTGACTGAATTTGTTCGCACTGAATATTTTACTCCTTTTGTAACGGCATAAGCATGTTTATTTCAGAAAGAAAAGGATGAGGGAAGTGGTGTGGTATTACTACTCTGTGAGACAACACAGAATGGCTTTGGATTTTATTTTTGTGTATTTTGCTGAACCACTACTCAAATGGCAAATGTATAAAGGACAGCAAATCCAAACAGCAGTTACCATAATTCAGTCAGTGACTTTAAAGACTCTCACTAAATACTTTTCTCTGTAGAAAGCCTCAGAAAGCAGTAATGAGGGTATGCTACTTCCAGCTATGGATTAACTACATACTCTTCGAACTATGTGTGCTCTAACATATAAGCATCCCCCCACAGAAAAGCAGTAGAACAATTACATCCTCCCATCCTTTTACAATAAGAATGTCTTGAAGACAATCAGTGTGTTTGTTGAAGACTATACAATGAGGTGGACTAGGATTTGCCTTTGAGGTATGATATTTATCCAGCCCTTCCCTGCATTTCACAGCTGGATCTGGTCATGGGAGAGATGACCTGAAGCCCTAATACAGAAGGGTCTTCTATGTGCTGGTGAGGATTGGCTCTCTGAGCAGCTCCCTAAGAATGCCTGCAGGCAGGAGCACTGCAATGGGGCCTTTAGGAGAACATGTGAATATCACTGGTTAAGACTGCCATCTTTGAATGTCAGCGAAGGAACATCTGGGAGTGCTTTGGTTAGAAAAATCCCACTCTTCAACATAGCAGGGTCTAGAAATCATGGAGAAATGTCTGCACAACCTCCCGAGTTAATTAGAGCTGTGAGTAATAAGAAGAAGGAGAGTTCACAAAAGGATGTCTTGTGAGAGAGAAAGATGGAACCAAAGATCACAGAATCACAGAATGGTAGGGGTTGGAAGGGACCTCTGGAGATCATCTTGTCCAACCCCCCTGCTTGAGCAGGGACACCTAGAGCAGGGGGCACAGGAATGCATCCAGGCACATTTTGAATGTCTCCAGGGAAGGAGACTCCACAACCTCTCTGAGCAGAGCCTGTTCCACTGCTCTGTCACCCTCACAGGAAAGAAGTTTTTTCTCATATTCAGGTGGAACTTCCTGTGTTCCAACTTGTGCCTATTGCCCCTTGTCCTGTCATTGGGCACTATTGAAAAGAGCCTAGTCCCATCATCTTGACACCCGCCCTTCAGATATTTATAGGTATTGATGAAATCCCCCCTCAGTCTTCTCTTCTCCAGGCTAAACAAACCCAGGTCTCTCAGCCTTTCCTCCTAAGGGAGATCCTCCAGTCCCCTGATCATCTTCGTAGCTCTCCGCTGGACTTGCTCAAGCAGTTCCACATCCTTCGTAAACTGGGGAGTACAGAACTGGACACAGTACTCCAGATGTGGCCTCACTAGGGCAGAGTAGAGGGGGAGGATAACCTCTCTCAACCTGCTGGTCACACTCCTTTTAATGCATCTCAGGATACCATTGGCCTTCTTGGCCACAAGGGCACATTATTGGCTCATGGTCCCTTGCTGTCCACCAGCACTCCCAGGTCTTTCTCAAGAGAGCTGTTTCCAGTAGTTCAACCCCCAGCCTGTACTGGTGCCTGGGGTTGTTCCTCCCCAGGTGCAGGACCTTGCACTTGCTCTTGTTGAATTTCATTAGGTTCCTCTCGGCCCAGCTCTCCAGCCTGTCCAGATCTCACGGGATGGCAGCACAGCCTTCTGGCGTATCAGCCACTCCTCCCAGCTTGGTATCATCAGCAAACTTGCTGAGGGTACACTCTATCCCATCATCCAGGTCACTGATGAATATGTTGAACAGGACTGGACCAAGCACAGACCCCTGGGGAACACCACTAGTGACAGGCTTCCATCCAGATGCTGCTCCATTGATCAAGATCCTCTGAGTTCTGTTGCTGAGCCAGTTCTCCATCCACCTCACTGTCCACTCATCCAACTCACACTTCCTTAGCTTGTCTGTGAGGAGGCTATGGGAGACAGTGTCGAATGCCTTTACTGAAGTCAAGACAGACAACATCCACTGCTCTCCCTTTGTTGACCCAGCCAGTCACACCATTGTAGAAGGCTATCAGGTTGGTCAAGCATGATCTTCCCTTGGTGAATCCATGCTGACTACTTCTGATAACCTTCTTGTCCTCTACATGCCTGGAGATGACCTCCAGGATGAACTGTTCCATCACCTTTCCAGGGATGGAGGTGAGGCTGACTGGCCTATAGTTTCCCAGGTCTTCCTTCTTGCCCTTTTTGAAGATTGCAGTGACATTTGCTGTCCTCCAGTCGTCGGGCAACTCTCCTGTCCTCCACGTCCTTTCAAAGATGATGGAGAGTGGCTCAACAAGAACACCCATCAGCTCCCTCAGCACTTGCGGGTGCATCCCATCGGGGCCCATGGATTTGTGAGGATCCAGTTTGCCCAGGTGATCTCTGACCCAATCCTTCTCAACCGATGGTAAGTCTTCCTTTGTCCTGATTTGTCCTCTTTTCTCTGGGGGCTGAGATGCCTGAGGGCCAGCCTTAGCGGTAAAGACGAAGGCAAAGAAGGCATTGAGTAACTCCACCTTCTCTGCATCCTGCGTTACCAGGGCCCCTTCCTTTTTCAGCAGTGGACCCACTGTGTCCCCAGTCTTCCTTTAACTGCTGATGTATTTCAGGAAGCCCTTCTTGTTGTCCTTGACATGCCCTTCCAGATTTAATTCCAAGTGGGCCTTGGCCTTCCTCATTGCATCTCTGCATACCCTGACAATATTCCTGTATTCCTCCCAAGTGGCCAGTCCCTTTTTCCACATCCGTGCTTCTCTTTAAAATGAGTGAGAGATTGTTGCTATCTACCAGTAACAGTTTTTGTCAGATGTCACATGGACAGAGCCAGGGAAGTATATTCAATATCAGCAGCAGGGCAATGAAGAAATGTCAGCTCCATGGGACGAGTGAATGAAGTTTGAATGAGGTTTTCAAAGTGCAAACTTCAGCACAGCCTGCCTAGCACTGGGACTGTGATAGCTCAGGTGGTGTAGTCAGGGGTGCCCTTGGAAAATTCTGTTTTAGCAGCTCAGAACTGACCTGTGCAACAGCTGGGGTTTTTTTCATCTTGAATAAGCACAGTGTAACTGTGTGAACATAGCGTTTAAGTAACGTCACCCTGAGAGTGACACCATTGTATATATCTGAAAGCACTTTAACAAGATTTTTGGCTTGCTTTCTGCAAAATTGGGTCTTCTGATTTCTGTTAGAGTACATGGGCCTTTTGAATTTACTCTAGTCAGTTGTTTCCATAACGGAGACCAATGCTTTTTGCTTGTGTCAGAACACATAAGGGGGGGTTTTGCATGCAATGACAAGATATATTTTTTTCCATTAACATGTTATCTACATCACCCCCTTGAGCAGAATTCCTGTCTGGAAAAGAATAGAAAGCAAGGTTTGTGTGTGCAGCAGTGGAGAGGGAGTAGAGGCACCTTGGAAATGAAGAGGATGGGAGGACTAAGCCTATGAATGAGGGGTGATGACAGGCCTGCCTGCTGAGAACTCAGCTGTGCTGCCTGCATGGGTCCTCCAGGATCAACCCTGGTGACAAACCAGGCTGTAGATCCAAAGTGGACACCAGAAGCAGGGGTGATGGTGACACTAGCAACGGTTCTTCTCTCATTTGAATTCCACCAGTTGCCTCTGTTGTCCTTTCTGGATCCCGTGAGTGCTGGAGGGCAGGGGTGGATGTGCCTTTTATGTGGAGTAACGATGAGGGATTATAAGGTCTAGATGGTCCAGGAGCAAAGTGGAGTGGGTGAAGGTCCATCACTATCAGCACTTTCAAAGCATCCCAGGACATTGGCATTCATTCCTATTTAGTCCAAAATACTCTGCTAAATTTTAAGATGTCCTTTCAATGGAGGAAAAAGAGCGACAAAGGAGAGGAGAGCGAGCAGAAATAAGAGGGGTGTGTGTGTGTGTGAAGTCTGAATTCGCTAGTCACTAATTTGTTTTGTGTTTTTTTTTTTAATTAGGGGTAGATTTTATTATTGAGATTTATTGTTGTATCATCACAAGAACAACTTATACAAATTGTAATAGATGGTAGGGTGTGTATTAGAGAAAAAGGACACTTCAGAGATAGTAGAAACTGACTTATACGGCATGACTGCTTTTATTTAATAACTGTATTGCAGATTAATGAGCAACAGGGATATTTAGGTTCAGATTTGAGTCTGAGGTATTTTTAGCATAATTTAGTAGAATCCATAGTCTTAGGTGTACTAAACACTACAGTTTATTTTAAAATACTGTAAGCAATGGAATTTCACAATGTAGATGGCACCTTGTTTACTACATGGCTTACTGGTGGCATTGTGCCAACACTTTAAAACTCAAAAATTGTTTCCAAAACTGATTCTTTACACACTCCTTGACAAAATTTATTGTTTTCCAGTCCATGATTCAGACAATAGTATTTATACAACAGAATGAAATCAATCAAAAAAGTGAGCAGTAAGAAGTCCTGTGCTTCCAAATGCACCTATATTCTTCAGAATCAGGATTTTAACCCTCATAGCAATGCTATGAGGAGGACATACAGCGATAATCTGAACACTCTTATAAAGAATCCAGGTAGCAACTCATCTTTTCTTGTAAATCTGGGGGTAGAAGATTGTTCTTCTTACCACAAAGGCTGTCTCTTCTCACAAATACACACATTCACCATAAGAGTAAGTCAAGAGTAACTGTTATATTTTTTATATAAAATAGGTGATTATCTGTAAACTATTTTGTAACCTAAATATTTCACTTGTAAATGGTCGTTATGAAATATTTTGTGATTAATTTGTTAAACAACACTATATTAATTATATTAAATTTAAGTTGCCATAAAACCAGCAAGAGAAATTGTTCCCATTAGAGAGCTAGACAAAAACCTTATCTATGATAGCTTAGTTAGCACACTGATTCTATTTTCAAGAATGAGCTATCAGTTTTAGGAAAAGGCCAGCAGTTTATAAGGTGCCATATGCAAAGCAAAGGCATGTGCACTGGGGGCATGCCAGGAAGGGAAAAAATCCTAGGCAAATATGAATTTTGACCAGTGTTGTATGCGTTTCCTGACCCTCTTTATATGAGGTTTTGTTCACTCATTAAACTTTGAATTTCAGAACTTTTTTCCTCCCCCTCCTCCACCATAGGAGACCTGAATTTTTTCAGTCTTTTTAGTATATCTATATAGTATATATGTGAGATATATTTTATATGTTTTAATACATGTATTTCCATGACATCTATCTTTAAGCATAGCTATTCTATGCGGGTCCAATATTGCTCTCCTTTCCAAGGAAACAAGGAAGTCGTGTGATTTTTCCTATAGCCTTTTGAGTGTAAAGAGCAGTAAAATGTCCAGTCAGAGTCCAGAGGTGGGGAACTTAAAAACACATTCCTTTCCTTTTGCAGAAACTGTCTTGCTTTTGATTTATCTATGTGTTTCCTGATTGCTTGACCTATAACTATGTGAAGTCACCTTACTGCATTTATTTTAGGACCCAGGTGATGTGTCTGCAGAAGATGATCTGTACCTAGTATGTTATAAGTCTGCTAGCAAAGCACACTTCTTCTGGGCCTAGGTTCAAAAGGTCACACTTCAAACGCTGTGGCAAAATTAGTTATACTGATATAAACTAATAATAGGCACTCATACAACTAATAATATGAATTCATTCATCACACTTAGTGAACTTTAAAAGATTTGTTTTGTTTGGATTCCTACCTGTAGACCTTTCATCTGAAGACTGGAGTTGCAATTTCTACAGGGTGCAATGCTCCTTGATTATTTTCTATTATTATTTCTCAGAACAGGAATGCTGCGGCCATAGTCTATTTCAGGCTTCATTTTGATCTTTATTTTTCACTCCCTTTTTTCATAATATTTGAGGGTTTATTCCAAAAGACAGGAGAAAATACAAAGGTTTACAAAATTAAAAACAATTAAAGAACACTTTATGCCACTGCAAGTCTCTACTGTCTGCCCAGGACATCATAAGACAAGAACTCTTTGCTTTGTAAGCACATATAATACCCCTATGGCTGCTGCTTACATTGTTGTTGCTCTGCCTCTTTATATTGACAATAGTGCAGATTTTAGGTGAAGTTGAAGTGTTAAAAACACAACTGGCAGATCCTCACTGCCAGTTGCATGAAATAAACTATCTTTGTCTTACTGGACTTTCCTGCAGTGTCTTATCTTTTGTCTTCTACAGGCAGATTTATTCTCTCATAGTGAGCTCCCCAGGTGTGTCTTTGCATTGATTGTGACATAAAATAGTGCAAAATTTTTACCATCTTCAACTTTGTTTCAATTCTTATCACTGAACTGTATTGTTAAAACTTATTCAAAGACTCTTCAGAACAGAAAGAGAATAAAAGCCGTACTAAATGCACCAAGAATATATCTTCTACCAACACTCAATCTCTTTAAATGCATAAGAAGATTTATACATATATATCACAATTTTAAAAATGACCCAATTATTTGCTTAGTGGTTTTACCTATTCTCTTCAATTACTGAGGAGGCTTTTGGAAATCCTTTGACGAACCTTGAACTCGTAACAGTTTGTTGTTTTCTTTTTCATGTGGAACTGTTTGGATTGCAATAATTATAATCCCGTGAAGCAGTAGGGGCTGGATAGCATTAGAATGAGTGCAGAGCAACAAAGGCTAGCTTTATGCCTCATTTATTTCTGAAGCTCAGGAAAGGGTTACTTAGAGAAAAAATAACCATAATTAAAATATGCACCTGGCTACTCATGTCCCCAGTAGACGCTAATAGTCAGAACACAGTGGCAAGGTGGACACCCTGCACTTCCAGAGCTACACCCTCAAGCTCAGGAAAAGCATGTGTGAAAACATCAGGCTGCACCTAGGCCATGGGGTAAATTCCTTGGCAGCTGATTAAACTAGCTATGTGGCTCCTCTGCTTTTGTGGAAGGGGGAAAAAACACAAGATAACACCAGAGAACAAGCTTGGTCACTACTGGATGTATTATTTCTTGTTGTTTTAGTGTTCATTGTAAATCCTGGCTCGTGCTTGTACCTTTTTTGGGAAATATTAGATGAAAACTTTGGGATACCTGTGAATATTGTACAATCTCCTGATTCACCTGCACTCATATTTCCAGGAAATAACAAATACTGAAATTGCATGTTATTACTTTGACGCCAAAATTCCAGAAGTAAATATTTGTGAATGTCAATACAGATTTTTAATTCTTTACAGTTTGGCTTTATTTTGCAATAAAACTTAAATCCCAACGAATTTTGTCTCGTGCCCAGTTTCAGACTTCCATGTGATCATGTGTGCATGATTTCCATTGTGCTTATGTCCTGAAACCAAAAGGCGATAAAGGATTCTAAGAGGGCAAAATGTTACTGAGGTAATCTAATGCCTTGGAACATTCCAATCCTTCCACCAAAAGGTTGACGTAAGCATGCAACACTTGCTATAGATGTATGGAACAATGTACTTGTTAATATGCTTTGTTTTCCTTTCTGCCCTTCCTTGTCTTCTGTCTCTTTTCCTTGCCCCATGCCGTAATTTCCTTCTTTGGAAAGATATGAAGATATAGCAAGGGCTACAGTTATCATCAAATTCTTCATATTAGTGAACTTTCAGTTATGAACAGATTACATCTTAATCCTAATTCTGAGCTGGATCACTGAAATAAAAAAGGAGTCTTCCAGTGAATTTTGTTATAGGCTTGCTTGTAGGAAAAAAATCCAGGTTCACTCTCTAGTCTCAGGAATGATTCTTGACCTCTACAAAGTGAGACTGGAGACCTGGACCTGAGACCTGGCCAGGCACACACATGATGTCTACAGATGAGGAACATACCAGAGAAGCAAGCACAGCTCTGTAGCCATGGCATCATAGGGCAGCAGGGAGTTATCTCGTCCATGCCTTAGGTTTAAGGCAGAATCAACTGCACCTGTGTTTTTTTCTGACAGAAATTTCACTCTTTTTCTTAAGGCTTAAAAATTTCTAATTATGAAGAGACACACATTGGTTTCTTTTATAATCCTCTGAGTGAATCAATTCTCCTGTTGTTGTAAATACCAAAGCAGTCACCACAGCTAATATTTGGGTTGGCCTATTCCATGAGCAACTTGTTTATAGTATAATCAGCTGGGTACTGAAATACAGGAAGTGAGACCCCTACAACAGGCATCCTTGAAATCAGAATTATTCTTCTGGACCTTTCCTTGTCTTTACATGTGTGTGTGTGGTGCTAAATTGCTGTGAAGGTTCATATATTCCTTACAGAATTGGGAACTTGATATAGCTGTTTTCTATACTGCTCATTGTTCTGTCTTATGTCCCCACTTGCTTAGATATATATTTGGGAATACTTTCTAGGAAGTGAAACACTGTTGTAAACTAAATGTCACAATTTTATTCCTTACTACAAATAAAATTTGGGGAATGCCCAAAATATTATCTATGTTCTCAGAAAGGTCATTATTTCCAGCTTTGTTTTAAATTTCATAAGTTCTACAAAGTACATTGAGTCATTATTGAAACTGTGACTTTTTTTCTACTGGACATTGGGTGACAACAAAGCAGTGCTTGCATGGAAGCAGGATTTTATAAGGTCATCAGAGCTTACATCAGTAAAATAATGGTCAGGTCATATTTATTGTATTCTAATTTCTTCAGTTGATCATTACACAGTTTTTCAAAGCACATAGAGTGTAAAACAAGACATTGCAAGGCTCAGCCGGTTTAAAAATAAATCTTGAGCCATGAACAAAGAATCTTGGCATAATACAGCTACTGGCATCAATCATACTATACAGCAGAGTTCAGTTAGCTGTTTTCAGGAAGAAAAATACCATTATGTTCAAGAGACTGTACAAGTAGAAGAATTGCATGAAAAAAACCAAACGATAAAACAGCTCCTTTTTCTTTTCTGAAATCAGTAGAACTTCAGTTACCAAAGTGAGTTTCATAGACAGAAATGCATTTTGCCCAAGGGAACCTTTCTGTGAAGCATCCTGATTTAACATAAGAGTGTTTAAGTAACTTCTTTAATAACAATAAGAGTTTGACTTCTGCTATGGAAAAAAAAAATATCTTCAGCAAATTAGAAGTCATCTTTCCTGTATCCCACCCCACCATTACAATTCCAGGCTCTATTCAAGTTCAATCTCTTCTAACAGATTTATCAGGCTTCCTGCTGTCAGTGCTTTTTGTAAATGCTGATGGGCCATTGCTGAAACACCTATATCGCACGGTCCTTTGCATTTTCTGCTTACACATTTTATCAAAGAGTAACTCACATCTCCTGCAGAAGAGGTGAGCAAGTAGGGGGCATGGTCCCAGAAAAGGGGACATGTGTGTGACCCACAATGGTATGGGTAAGGTTGTGGGGAGGGAATGTAATACTGTAAGCATGGGTGTGGGTTTCATAGTTAATTACAGAAAGGTGATTAGAAATTTGTAGCCATTTATTAGCTTTTCCTAAGAATCTAATACTATGGTTTACTTGCTGAATTACTGTTATTGAATTTTAAATATATAATTTACTGATTGCCAGTAACTGTATGTCATTAACAAATACAACTTTTCAATCTTGATTTGGTAAACTATATAAACTGAGTACTTTTTCATTGTGACAAACCTTCTCTGTGTCTATAAAAAAATAGGGTGTAGGAGAATATAGCAGTACTGTTTTAAGGCTTATTTGATCTTGGACGGGGAGAAAAGCCTAAAAGATGTTCTAGTCTGCTTGGACAGTAATGGTCTAACCATCTTGAGAAGTCACCAAAGCATTGCAGGAATTACTTAGGATCATTGGACTTTTATTTATTCTGTCTCTCTGTCCTTTCACACTTTATAGACCCTTATGATTGCAACCTTTTTGGTAGCTATGTAATATTTGGGGGCTTCTCTGGACAATTCCTATTTAATTTCAGATTGTTCTGTGCCGAACCAATGGAGTACTAAGACTGGGATTCATAAATGAAGTGAACAGCATAAAAGTGGGACAGAAAGTAAGTAGACATTAATAACTGACACCACTGAAGTAACGATAAATAGCATCAGTATTTACACCTCAGTCTAGTTTTGTTGCTAGCACCACATTATAGGCTTTGGACTGATTAGGACCTGATGGTGTGCTTGGTTTGGCTGCCCGTTTGGGGATTGCTGTTATAGGTGCTCATGAGGAGGACGGGGAGAGCCACTTTCAGGTGGGGTAGCTGTTATGGGGTTTCAGCATTCCTGTCTCTGTGACCTGTTGCTGCTCAGCTATGAAGTGTTTCTATGCCACGCTCCACTATCAATATCACCCTTATTTAAAATTTTGCAGAGGTAATGATACAAGGGTATTGAGAAGGAAGATCTCCCAACTTGAGAATTTAAGCGGAACAGGGAGTATTATTGTAAATTGTATTAACACAATCCTTTTCTGCTTTTAGTCACAATTTGTTATACAGCAGACTTAGAAAGGTCATACAGACTGAAAAGACTCTCCTATAACACATGATGCACTCAGTTCACTTCAACTTGTACAGATCAAAAATCATTTGCCAAAAATAATTTGTGAACACAGTTCCCCTTCTTCCTTTTCTATATCCATGTCTGCATCTTACCATCAAAACTCCTAAAAACTTACAACTTTAAGACTTGTTGCTTGAAAAAACCTCTTATTTTAAATTTATGGGTGTAAAATATGGTTGTTAATATGATATTATGTCAATATGATAATATGTTAATGGAGAGCTGTTTAGCTGGCTAACTGCAGGTGTCTGTTTTAGGTGGAGTTCAGTGGACCTGGGTGGCCTAGTAAATCCCTTGGCTAGATTGACTAGATTGGCCATGCAAGGACTTAGACATCTAGTACATATGTAGACCTGTATTGTATATACCTCATGTAGGTGACTGAATATGGAGCTGAATCCTCACCTCTTATTCTCAGAAAGCACTCCTTTGGAAGGACATAGTTTACTCCCACAAATGAGATTTAGAGGAGTCCCATCCAGAATTTAGCCAGAAATTTTTCATTAATTGCATCAATAGTGAGCAATAGGTACTTGAATGTGGTATTTGGTGCACTGATGTAAGCAGTGCCTGCATTAGAGAATCTTTTGTTTTGCAACATTCATGTTGCACAAAAAACCTGATCTGTTCTCTGGACTTTGATCATTGCCTAATTAGGATTTTTGTTTGTTTTTTCCATCAGGTCATGTGCCCCTTTTTTAGGGTAAATAAAATGGCATTGACAGGATTGCTTTGCTGCTGTTTTCTAAAGCTGTTAAAAGGCAAGTGATCACTAGTCAAACACCAGTCAGCAGAAGATCAGTTGGCGGTGTGCATGCTCCTCAGTGACACCGCTACTTCAGACTTTGCCAGGAGAGAATACTGATGAGAAATGGAGCTTGTATTAATGTATTTTCTTCTTCATAGAATTGTAGAATGGTTTGAGTTGGAAGGGAACTTAAAGATCATCTAGTTACAATCTCCCTACCATGGGCAGGGACATCTTCCACTAGACCAGGCTGCTCAAAGCCCCATCCAACCTGGCCTTGAACACTACCAGAGATGGGGCATCCACAGCTACTCTGGGCAACATGTTGCAGTGCCTCACCACCCTCAGAGTGAAGAATTTCTTCCTTATATCTAATCTAAATCTATCCTCTTTCTGTTTAAAGCCATTACCCCTTGACCTATCACTACATGCCCTTGTAAAAAGTCCCTCTCCAGCTTTTCTGTAGGCTCCCTTCTGGTAAGGGATGGCTGCAATAAGGTCTCCCAGGAGCCTTCTCTTCTCCAGGCTGAACAATCCCTAGCTCTCTCAGCCTGTCTTCATAGGAGAGGTGTTCCAGCCCTCTGATCATCTTTGTGGCCCTCCTCTGGACTCACTCCAACAGGTCCATGGCTTCCTTATGCTGAGGGCCCTAGAGCTGAACACAGTATTCCGGGTGGAGTCTCATGAGAGCAGAGTAGAGGGGGAGAATCACCTCCCTCGACCTGCTGGCCACTCTTTTGATGCAGCCCAGAATACAGTTGGCTTTCTGGGCTGCAAGAGCAGGTTGCTGGGTCATGTTCAGCTTCTCATCAACCAACACCCTCTAAGTCCTCCTCAGGGCTGCTCTCAATCCATTTTCCACCCAGCCTGTATTTGATCTGGGGATTGCCCTGACCCCTGACCCACTGAGATTCAACAAAGCTAAGTGCCAGGTCCTACACTCGAGTCACAACAACCCCATGCAGCACTACAGGCTTGGGGAAGAGTGGCTGGAAAGCTGCCTGGAGGAAAAGGACCTGGGGGTGTTGGTTGACAGCTGGATGAACATGAGCCAGCAGTGTGCTCAGGCAGCCAAGAAGGCCAACGGCATCCTGGCTTGTATCAGGAATAGTGTGGCCAGCAGGATCAGGGAAGAGATAGAGCCCCTGAACTTGGCACTGGTGAGGCCACACCTCAAGTACTGTGTTCAGTGTAGGGCCCCCACTATAAGAAGGACATTGAGGTGCTAGAGCGTGTCCAAAGAAGGACAAGGAAGCTGGTGAAGGGTCTAGAGAACAAGTCTTATGAGGAGAAGTTGAGGGAACTGGGGTTTTTTAGTCTGGAGGAGTCTGAGGGGAGACCTTATCGTTCTCTACAACTACCTGAAAGGAGGTTGTAGCGAGGCAGGGGTTGGTCTCTTCTCCCTAGAAACAAGCAATAGGATGAGAGGAAATGGCCTCAAGCTGCCCCAGGAGAAGTTTAGGTTGGACATTAGGAAAAACTTGTTCACCGAAAGGGTTGTCAGGCATTGGAACAGGCTGCCTAGGGAGGACGTTGAGTCTCCATCCCTGGAGGTATTTAAAAGAAGAGTAGACGTGGTGCTTGAGGATATGGTTTAGTGGTGGACTTGGCAGTGATAGGTTAGCAGTTGGACTTGATGATCTTAAGGGTCTTTTCCAACCTTAACAATTCTATGATTCTATGATTCTATGATTCTATGATTCTATGATATGCAGGACCTTGCACTTGGCTTTCTTGAACTTCATGAGGTTCACACAGGCCCACCTCTCAACCCTGTCATGTTCCCTCTGGATGGCATCCCTTCCCTCCAGCATGTGGAACACACCACACCGCTTGGTGTCATGGACAAGCTTGCTGAGAGTGCACTCAATCTCACTGTGTTTGTCACCTACAAATATGTTAAACAGCGCCAGTCCCAATACTGACACCTGAGGAACACCGCTCATCACTGGTCTCCACTTGGACATTGAGCTGTTGACTGCAACTCTTTGAGTGTGACCATCCAGACGATTCCTTATCCACTGAGAGGTCCATCTGTCAAATCTCTGTCTCCAATTTAGAGACAAGGTGTCGTGCGGGACAGTGTCAAATGCTTTGCATATGTCCAGGCAGATGATGTCAGTTGCTCTTCCCTCATCCACCAACTCTGTAACCTTGTTGTAGAAGGCCACTGAATTTGTCAGGTATGATTTGTCCTTAGTGAAGCCACATTGGCTCTCACCAATCAGCTCCTTATTTTCCATCTGCCTTAGCATAGTTTCCAGGAGGATCTGCTCCATGATCTTGCCGGGCACAGAGGTGAGACTGACTGGCCTGGCTTCATGAAACTTATTGTTGTTCAGACCTGTCCCAGAAAGTTAAAGACTGTATTTTGGGCTGCCCAATATTTTGGAGAACATAGGTCAGCCTAGAACAGGAGTGTGATCTGTGATCTTCCATACTGGTTTTCACAGAGCAGGAAGCTCACGATCACAGCAGATAAACAGAGCCCAAGAATATTGACAGAGAGTCATGAGTGGCAGAAAGATTGTCAGACACTGATCTGCATGACAGAAAAATATGTTTGATGGCTGACAGACAGTGGCTCATGTTTTCCTTTCTGAGGATGGCTGAGATATGATGGATGCTTGCTATGAAGCTAAATTGTAAGATTTGTATGGCAATTTGGCACTTTTCTTTTAAATTATTGTTTTTCAAACACTCTGGAGCATTTTGAAATCATGAGAGATGTACTTTGTAAAGATCATCAGTTGATATATGGAGGGCTGAGCTTGGGGAGAAGGATCATGATTTTCAAACTGCCTCTTGCTTCCTCTACTTTACGGGATGATTCCAGAGGCTGAGAAGAAACAGCTTCTGCTCTTCTGAGACAAGTTTTAAGAGTCTTAATGACTTTAAAAGCATAGCAGGAAGCTCTGACTGCCAGCACAACTGCCAGTTGCACCGGCAACTTCTAGTATCTCTCACTGTTGTGTGGCTACTTACACAAATTTGTTGAGTCAGGAGCGCTAGCAGGAAAGAGATTCCCTGTTGGGGATGGACTCCTTAAAGACTTTGTGTAGTGTCACAGCACCTGAGGTGAAGTGGTTTCATTGCCTTAATGGAGCTCAAGCAAATAGAGTATGGCATAAAGTGTACTTGCTCTCCTGGCTTTTTGGAGGGCTGCCAAACATCCATCAGGCTCCACAGTGGTTAATGATACAGACTAAACTTTCTAAGATGTGGTATCCGCTTTTATGTTAATGACAATAATGTACATGGAAGAGGCAAAAAGAAGGTTTGCTGTATCTCACATTCCTGACAGCTTTCCCAAGCATCATTTTGGTGGCTCATAGGTTTAGTAAGTACTTGATAGTACTCAGAACAGTGATCCATTTAACTCACTAGTGTTTGTCCACATATGGCTAATAATTGGACTTTTAAACAGATTTTGCTGTCCACACATATGAAAATACTACTGCCACTTCACAGCAGCATATTCTGGTTTTTATATGTTTTTATGTGTATCCATAGACCTGAGCTTTAATGAATATGTGGATATTCCTTTCTGATACCTACAAATAATAGGTCAGTGCATGGTGAGTTTTATTTGGATATCTTTTTTCCTCTTGGTTTGGGTATATAAATTTGAAAAATATAATATCCATGATGGTTGATTTTATGATATTTTTGGCAGTGAATTGAAAGAGCTGAGCTTCCACTGGTCTTTCATTTCACAGTATTCTATTATTCAACAATTGTGTCCCCCTGTTGAAAGGATGCTGATACATTCTGGTAATGGGAGAGATACATCTGATTATTGGAACACAGTATGTTTCCTCCATATTTTTTTTTTTGACAACCTAAATAACTCTTTCATATTTTTATTATGAATATATATATCCCACCATATGACAAAATAACCCTTTTTCTTTCTTTGGGAGATTTCAGTCTTTATAACTTCTTACAGTTTGTTGACCAAATTTTCACACTCTATTTTAAATTACTTAGAATATTGGTCCCTGTATTTATTCAGTGTAAATGTATCCAAGCATCTTTTGACTGTGCAGGCAACATTGCTGAGCCATCCAAATGTTTCAACTAGTTCACATCAGAAAATCCTGCAAGCTCAAAACACTTCAGAGTTTATGGGAGAGTTGGCAAAAACTAGTCTATAGTTTCACACAGCCTCCTTGCAAAGTAGATTAGAGACGGTAAAAGAAATTTTTGAGTGCAGAGGGAAATCTCTCTTTTCAATTTGCCCCACACCTAATTATTCTTTGAGACAAAATGAAACTAATAAGAGTTCTGTGAACTGAGGGAATTTTTTAAGGTATTAATGCATTTGTTAGGCTACCAGAGTCAGACTAACACAGCATCATGGAAATAATAGTATTGTACTTTGATGAATCAAGATAACTTTTGAGTGAAGGCTGGACTGAATCTTATGACTAATTTCAGGCATCTGAAGGTACCAGAGTGAGTCTCTGTATGGGCACTTCCTCCTCTCTTACCTTTAGCTATCCCCAGGGAGGCATCCTGGGTATGCTAGCTTCTCTCTAAAGTCAGTGGTGAGAGACAGACAACTCTAGATAGCAATTTATCACATTAAAGATAAATAAACATAGATGCTTAAGATACATGGAAATTGTCCTCTGGAGGTATTTCTCTCATTTTGCTATTGAGGAGGGAGTCTGAATAATTTTAACTAAGTTGAGCCTTCTCCCAGAAGATGGTTCCACTTGCCTTCTTGCAGTGGAGTGGTTTGTTCAGCTCCATCCAGAACAAAACCCAGGGCAACAATGAAACACAGCAAGTTCAGGAAGAAGTTTCATTTTACCACTAATTTAAATTTAGCCACTAATGCCATAACAAAATATTCTGTTTTCAATTTCACTGTTTCCATTTGTTGCATTTTATACTCCTGGAATGCAGCTTTACTGTGTCTTAAAACAGGAGTATTAGAGTATATAACCTCTAGGCTGATCAGCGCTTTTAAGGGTTTTGCTGGGCCCCTTATCTTGCTATTAAATGTCTTTCACATATTAGCTGACTGGCAGATTTCAAGTTTAGCATTACTATAAGAACTGTCTTCTATTCCAAGCTAAACCTTCATTAACTTTACTATAATTGCTATCGTTCTTTGTCCATACAGATGAAATAACTCTTCCTTTTAGATTTTGAAATATATACCTGCTAAAAGCTGCTGAGTATCAGTAAATTAGGGCTTTGTGGTCAAAGCTTCTGTTGTTTTAATTATACAGTTTGGAAAGTTTAAACCTCTTCTGACATAAAAAATATCCATCACACCTGTGGAAGACATAGACGATGAATTATTCAGTCCTTCTTATTAAGGTCAATATAGGTGTTTTCCCCACTGTACAGCTTGTAGATATTCCTACTTTAAAATTCCCACAGGATGTAGCTTTGTTTTTCATTCTTACCTGAGTGGCTACCATTTCTTTTTTTTTCAAGTGCACTATCAGGGTTAGCCCTTTGAACCTGCTTTTGAGGTATCATATGTTGATGGGATTTGGATATTCTGAGAAAAATACATAGTCCTACTATACTTAGGAAGACTAAACTATGCTGATCCCACTTCTAATGCCATAGATGTAACTTGAGTCAGTCTTTTACAGCAAAAGAAGCTGACACATTCAAATGCTGGGTAGGCCCATTTCTGGGGTGCTCAGGAGCACACATACATTTTCTTATCTGTACTGGGTTTGAGCATGACAACCTTTTATTTCAGGTATATACTTACCTAGGGGTTTCTGCTACTCCATCCAAATGCAGATTATTTTGTAGGGCTCTTAGCAAGGATACATCATGCAGCTTTGTAATTCATGCCCATTTAGTGTAGGAGGGACACATTTCTTTATTAAATATAATCTTGACTGACAGCCTGTATCATCTGAGATATTAATTTTAACATAAACCCCCTATATGGTTTGGAGCCTGCAAATATTTCCTCAGAGGTTGAACCAGATGTTATACTAATTTTTCTCAGTGACCCTTCATGTAATCAACAATAGAGAGGTTTCACTGAAGGGTCTTAAGTTTTGGGATTAATTTCTTCCTCTTATCTGACATTACCTTAAAGTGTAGGCTCGTGAGACTGTCTGAGATATCACACTGCTTGAAGTTATGGCACAGGACCTATAAGAGACCCACTGCCTTCTGAAATGGCAGCTGGAGCAGGGTTTCTTAAAATGCCTAAAATCGCACTAGACATCTATGTTTAGCCACCCACATTGCTCCCAGCCATAGTGGAATATCTCTTCAGGCTGAAGGGTTGTCTCTGTAAAGCTGGTATTAATTTTGTGATGGGGCAGGAGAGGGAAGATGGACTTCCCTCTCTTGGGAAGAGAGCTCAACTTAACCTGAGAAGCTGCAAGGATAAGTAGACTTCATAACTTGATTGAAGCGCTTGAATATATGCTTCCAACTGCAAGGCTAAAGCACAATGAAGAAATAGTAAACAAAATACGCTTCTGAATCAAACAATTAAAAATTTTCCTTCTCACTGGATTGAGTGGGACTCCTCATAGTTTTAGGATTGCGTCTGTGTCATTAACGAGGCAGATTCAAACACTTCATGCAGAGAGTTCATGTCCAAGAACATGAGGGAGGGTACCACCCCATGACAAAAGATTACTCTTGCCTGGCTTCTAAGGAGCTTTCTGCTCAAATATGCTATTGTCTTCTTGGCTAGAATCAGGAAAGCCCACCTTGTTCCTTGAGATCAAAAAGCATACTCCTTAAAATTCAAACTGTGTTTAAAGTTGTCTCTGTGAAAAACTAAAACAAACCAAAAAAAGGCTATTTTCTTACCTACCCACATGTCTCTTTTCACATGGATTTATTTTTTGCATGACTTACTGTCAACCTAATTTTTCCATAGTAAGCACTTTCCACAAAAGTTTCCAGATGATTTGTTATTTCTTCCTTGTTCATTCCCAGATGTGCATATACCAGTGATTACTATTATGTGCCTGAGTTTCTAGAATACGTTACTTTTTAATTATAATTTTGTAGCTTTATTGTTTGTTATTCCCAGACCAAACTCTCACCTGGTGTCAGGCAGTGTACCTTCATTGATTTCACTGGTGCTGTTTGACAGGTTGGACCATTTGAATGTGTTTCATTTGAGGATCTGATTTTCTGTACTAGTCGTCGACTACAGTCTGCTGTAGAGGTTAGTTATGTATATTCCAAACTGAATTAAGGTGCTGATCCAACAAAACAGTTACAGACACACTTAAGTTTTACAAGGCTTTAAATGTGGCCATGTAGGTAATACTATTTAGCATTAAATAGGTGCTTTAGTGTTCTGCAAAACATGAACTAAATATATTTGTTAAGTCTGTAACTGTCCTAGGATCCTCCAAACGAGCAGTAAATACAAATAGTACGTGAAGTACAGGTACTTACATAAACAGAGAAGGCACTGTTAAAAATAAAGGTCTGCTTTAAAGATGAGATTGCAAATGTGCTTTGCCATTCTGAGAATTCCCTGCTACCAATGAGGTTCTTGAGTGCTGCATGAATGGAGTAATATCTGAAAACTATGGGAATATATTTTTTCACAGCTTGTGCAAGAACCCAACACAATAGTGAGGTATGTTATGCATCCTCTGGAAATTAAATAATCTAAAAAGTGACATATGAAATGTCAATGGTCCTCCAGACCTTAAAAAATTCTCAACAGTGATGTTTCTACATCATTATCAAAGTCTTGCTCAATACTTGCATTGATCTAATAAGCCTAGAAAATGTAACTTCTGAGAGAAGCAGTCTGAAGTCTAACTAAAGTGAACATGGGATATGTGCTGGAGTCTGAATTGAATAGGCAAGACCCTGCAGTAACACCAAGCAGAAAATATTAGCTGGATAACAATTTCTTCAAGATCTCCTCTTTGTCCCCTACGTTCTCAAAAATTTTATTCAATACCCTGTACTCCAGTAAAGCATAAAATTTACAAAGGGAAGAAAAAAGTGCAGTTATCTAAAAATGTCCCATGAAAACCAGTGAGCACTATTTCTGATGAACTCTTGAGATAATTTTGTTTATACCTGTTGTCACTGTAAGCATTTTGATTGCTGATTACTCCAGCACTAGATTAATGAGGCCAAATAATGGTTTGATTGTAGATATAATGAAACATTCTCTTCAAAACTGAGAAATCTGGTGGAGTGAGATAAGTGTTAAGCTGGGTTTCACCTATCACTTCTGGTTCTTAAATATAAAACTTACAGCAGACTACTATTAATTCAAGGTTTACTTTACATTGGCAAATGTTGTTTTGTCTTTAGTAGATGCTATTTATTTTTATCATTGCTCAGTAAAGTTTAGTAAAGGAAAGTTTAAAAGATTTTTAAATCTTCAAAAGAGAGAGCTCTTGCAGAAAGACTTATTCAACAACTGCTCAGGAATACAAAATCAAGTTTAAAAGAAGGACCAGTGATATGGAAGGTGTGATGCTTTCCATATTACTTATACATGAACTATACCCCAAACACTTTCCTCTACCCACTTTCCAGTGTTTGTTCCTGTTTATGAAAACACTTACAGATTAAATACTGTCATATTGATTAAAATTTAACTTGTTTGTTTCCCTTTGCTCAGGAATAATTTTATTACTCAATGATATCTTTGCAAATATGACTAAAGTAATTACACTTGTCGTTTATATTACTTAATTTGTTAAGATGTTTTTCCAGAGCAGGAACATAGAGACCAGTGAGCAAGCTGTACATCATATATATGTTAAAATATAGATGGTATTTTTCATATAAAATGAGCACAAATAACACAGACTTTCTAATGATGTTATCATCTGTGTTCTAAGATGAAAAATTCAGATCAAAAATCTACCACATTCAATCCTGACATCAGAGTCTAAAAGCTGAAGATAAAAATTCTAGACAAGCTGGATTCTTATTAGATAAACACCACCTAATAAGTTGTAAAATGCCCAATTTACCAACCAAACCAAAATCGTAAAGCAATTTAAAAAATACAAAAATTTTTTTTGCAAAAGCATAATCTAGTATTTGGCAGAACTTTGCATCTTTGCCTGGGAAAAGGATATCAAAAAGTAACACAAAAGAAGAAAAGGACACACCTACTTTTCACTATGTAAAAGACACATTCTTTCAAGTGCTATGATAGAAACTATTCTCAGTGAAATTGTTTTGCATGTCTGCAAAAGTAAAATGTTCACCTTTTGGAAATGTTATTTTCTCTGCACTTTACTTTTGTCTTACTACAATGCACTGTGAAATTAACTGACAGGTCTTTTTATTTTTAATTTTTTTTATACCAGACCGCTCAATCCTTTTACTTAGCATAAGTATATATTTTCTGTAGAGAAATACTGGTGTTTCATACATAGAATAGCTCAGTACCTCCAACCTCTAACTCTCTATGGATAATAAAATTAAGTAAACAGAATAAGTATGGGAAAATGTCTTGTTGTTCAGTCTCCAGTGATATAGTATGGAAGTGACTAAGGCAAATATGACTGTTCTCTTAAATTAAATTTATTATAGTAGACTAAATTTCTTCAGGGCTGTAATAAAAAAATATTTAAAAAGTGCTGGTGCTATGCATAAGGTCACCTGGAAAAGAGTTTCAGTCCATGATCAAGACAGTTAAAGGAGCAGAAAGCAATCTGAAGTCAGGTGCCTAAAATCTTTAAATTAATTTAAATTTATTAATTTAAATTAAATTAAATTAATTATTTATTAAATTTAAATTAATTTAAATTTAAATTTAAATTAATTAAAAGTCTTTAATTTGCTATAGAAAATTCACCAAAAATTATCTGAATGAAATATCTGAATATTAAGATAACAAATTGAGGTCTGCCAAGGCAATGTTAATACAACTAAAAGGAAAACAACTTGTTGTGAAAACATTATAATAATGATCTCACAGGGACCCTTATAAGTTACTGGTGATCCAACAAAGCCTGAAGGAGAAACAGCCAGAGGAAGGAAGAAAACTGCACTGACAGCTTCATATATTGAGCTACATCACAGTGGAATGTGAAAGTGAAGATGCTGAAAAGAGATTGAAAGGAGTGATCAATATCTATTCTGTGCAAAGCATTGTCTCATCAACAAATCACCATAAGACTATGTATAATACAGTACAATCTGTTCCCGAATAAATTACTTGAAAGCTTCTTCTTCCTTGTACATCTTATTGGCATCTGGGTCACTGTGTAAAATAAAACAGATAAAGCAATGTATATGTATGTAAATATAAAAGCCAGCATTAACTTTTCCAAGAGCTTATGTTAGATTCTATATGATTTGCAGGAACTTAGCAATGAATAGTTTAAACCACTTTTCATCTCACACAGAAACTTAGCATGGAGATGTGGGTCAGGACAAACAAAATATTTTGAAAAATATTTGTAATAGGTCCACTCAATCAACTATCTTTGCATCATAGTGAGTGAACAGTGTATTTCTACTTCAGTCAGTAGGGAACCATTCTGACATACAAGTATGGCAAGGAGATTTTTCCATCGTTCCTTGTCTCTAAAACTGTGCAAGTTCTGGCTGCAAAACCTCCTCTTTAACATTTCTTCAAGTAAAAGTCAAAATGTTTATCAATAACCTAGACCTTGTTAGATTACTATATATAATCAGAAAAAAAAGTCTCTCTCAGAAAGCTCTTTTCAGAATATTTCAACAAGAAATTGTGTCAAGAAGACAGGCTGGTAGATGAAAAGGCTGCATCGCGTATATAGTTGGCTACACAAATATTAGCAATTTATTCGAAAGCTCTATAAGTCTATGACCAGGTTTCACCAACAGGGATAGATTTTCTTCCCATTTATCCGACAAAACCAAAATAATTTTCTTTCCAAAATGTCCTGTAATGAAGTCCAAAATATGTGTATGAGAGGAAGATAAGCAGAGGATGGAAAAGCCTAACCTACTTAAAATATACAGCAATTATTGCATCAAAAGAGTTCAAGCGCTCATCTTATGTGATAACCTATCTCTCAGGAAATGTTCTGTGACTCCTGAATTGCAACTTTCAGGTTTATTATACAAAAAACACAGAATGAGAAAATTCTCATCCTGATAATAAGAACTGAGGACACTGCAGATGTTTCATCAGACAGAGATTTTCTCTATTTGTGATTTCTGTATGAAAAGATTTGTTTGGCCAAAGTATCCCCTGAACATACCTAAAGCATTTGACCAATCTACCCACAAGAAAACTTTTCTCTGTAGTTTGGCATGACGTGGTTTCAAATGTCTTACAAAAGCACCAAATCATATTCAGTTAAGCACTTGCGCTATTTTTTGTCCTATAATTTTTAATGATACCACATTTAATCCTTTTATCACTTCAGACAAGGAGAAAAGGCCTCTAAATTGATACAAGCACTGTGTAAATGTCCTGCAAGGCTGGCCTAAAGGGACCATGATAAAAGCTTACTTGAGTACCTTCAGACATGAGACTTAGGGTGTCAGGTTTTGTTTGGATCAAAACCTCAATCTGATTTTGTTTTCCTAATTAGAAAGAATAAAATGGGTCTGATTTTGGTTTTAGACCCTTGACTGATAAAATTGAACCCATTTTTATTCTGAATCATACACTTCTTCCGACAAACTTCACAGACAAGTCAAATCTACATTATTTTAAAAGAGAGACATCCTGACTTTCTCTTTGACATCTCAGCTGATATCTTGGTTAAGATACTTTTTCACTAAAGAGTGTTCTCTTCTGCTAAGTTCATGGAATAGTTTATCAAGATAACATTGAGTGACACAAGTGATGAAAATGTTCTTGATCATAATGTTAACATATAAACCATTTTTCCTCACCTTGACAAAAAGCCAGGCAATCACTGTATTCCAGGTATTTTTTTTTGCAAGTGTTTAGAAGAACTTAAGCCCCTTTCAGTTTAGTTGCTTCCTCTCCAGTAGGTCAGGTGAAACCTTTTGTTGTCAGCTTCTCTTAAGAGTAATTGTGAAACAGACAGATCTTTAAACTTCTTATAAAATATTGCATATGCAAGAAACCACATTAAGTTAAAATTCTTTCTTACGTGTTGTGTCTACAAGTCCTTCCCAATTACTTCATTTTTACAATTAGGAAGGGAAGAACAAATTGGTAGCTTTCCAATGGAGAGTGTGAGAGTATCAGAGAAGAGAAACATGAATTGACTTGGGTATGGGATGACCTCATCAGACTGAAAGTAAGAACCCGCCACTTGAAGTATAGTGCAGCTTTACTGCTTATCAGATGTCAGTCACCAGCGTATCCTTGGCTAAATCACAATCCTTTTAACAGTCTATTATTTCATTCCATGGTGAACTTCAAAGGGAATCGTTCACAGATGATTCAGTGAAGGCCATCGTTTGACAGCTTAGGTTGGTTCTTTGCAAATGAGTGTTTCCATTTAGTTTTCTTACATCTTAATTATTTTTTATATCTAGCATTGTCCCTTGAAATAGAAATTTCTCTGACTATCATAGCCTAAAATTCTTTCAGTGATCTTATATAAACACACAGAGAAAAGGATAAAATAAAAACAATGTGGGAAGAGGCTAAAAGGGACTATGCACAAAATTCTCTCTGCTTTGTATTTCCACATGCATAACCCACATCTTCAGTTACTGAAATTCCCTTAAAAATACCAGTCACTGAAGTAAAGCATTGGATAGCCTGCCCTGTCATATAACCTGTAGATCCAGAGATTGAGGGGGCTGTTAGATTGGAGAGAGTTGGCTGTGAGGAATAAGAGATGATGAAATACTAGGAGCAAGGAGGATCCAGAGTAAGGTTAGTTTTCTCTTGTATTACCTGCATCTGTACTGCTCAGTTACATTTCTATATATATATACATTCATGTTTGATATGTATCTTATATACAGAATATATAAAAACTACACTATACATATATAATATATATAACATGATATAACATGCATTTACTAATAATGAAAGGGTTAAATATACAAAACTATATTTGTCATGCAACTGTACCTGTAGAGTGGTCTTAACCTGACATTTCTTCCTCAAATGTTCAGCTCTTGAATTCACATTTTCTCTAAGAAAAAGTGTCAAATATAAAAAATCTGTCCATACCAGTGTACTGGGTAGGCATTTTATCTGTTTTTATAGTACTTTAAATAAAGATAAAACAAGATTTTGCAATTGTACTGCTTAAGATAATTAAAGGATTGTCCAGAGTGTTCTCATCTAAGCAATCACTCCAAACAAACTTTTCAGCAATTTGTGACATTTCATTTAAAATTGGATGCCTTATTCACTTACTGATGGCTTGTAAAACCATTTAGAGCTATACCCTCTGATGATCATGAGAATTTCACCAATTCCCCACTTCAATTATTCATGCGCAACTTAGGATTCTTTACTTTGGAGTCACTATTAATTTTTGGTATTTCTCCCACTTTGTTCTCATGTTATATATTTACAGAATGAAATGTTACATGTAGTGAATTGATACAAATGCTGTAGCAGCCAAGGCTTGTAAGGGTCATAATATCTTTGGCTACAGCAGATGGACAAGCCCAGAATCTGTTTATTGGGTCATGCCCAAATGCATACTAAAATATTAGCACCAGTTAACACCACATGAAATACTAAATCCATATTAAAATAAAAAGGTTCAGTTGACTCTTTCAAGAAAAAGTTTTCTATGCTTGTTTCAGCTAGGATTTCTAAAAATCTGTTTTCAGCCCCATTCATTGTAAATTAATATTGTTTTTCCCAATCCTGATCTATGAGTATTACATCTTTAGCTTTATACAGTATACAAAGTACCAGTTGATCGACCTTTGGAAGCATTAACTCATCTAAACTTGGACTGTATAATTGTTGTTCTGTGACCTTTCTCAGATTTTCAAACTAAGATAGGCTTGTCCAGGCCACATATGGTCTGTGAAATGTCTAAGGAACAGTCTGATATTGCAGAGAAAGGGAGTGACAGCTCTGCCTTCCTTTGCCAATAATCTCTTACTCCTTAGTGCCTCAAAACCTCTGAAACAAGCCCCTGTCCAGAGATTCTTACTGTGTGAAACATTAGTTTCAAAAACTTTGCCTCTATGATTTGGAGTAGACTGGGGTGTGGGGTGGGGGTAGGGATTTTTGAAAAAAAAAAAAAATTAACTGAAGTAACTTTTCTACCAGAATACAGATTGGTCTTTAGCAGCATTACTTCTGTGCTTAATGGGTGTTAACAGATTTGTTGGATTCCAGGATGGAAGATGATAGTTCCTGACATTCTCCAGTGCCGCAAGCCAGGGGGTAAAACCAAAGTTCATCCTCTAAGGGAGAACAGAGACACAGAGACATGATGCAGTTGAACCACGGTATTCAAGACTTGCATCTATTTGTATTTATAGAGATAGCCCTCCGTACAATATTTCAGATGTCAATCAAAGATATTGCTGTTTTCAAAGTAATATCTTCTTTTTATTAATATTTTCAGCAATTTTCTATTTTGACAACATCACAACAACCACAGAAGGAAGGCAATTTGGGGAGAAATGGAAGATAGATCTAATTATATTAAAAACTGATTTTTGTGTCAAAGATTTATCACTAATACATTCAGCCAATCTAGGTAACAGGACAACAGAACTAGATTTTTCTTCCTGATTGGAATCTCTGTTCTTGACTAAAACTCACTTAACAAGCTGTTTTACTGTTATACTGTGTACTTAAATCTAAGCCAAAACTAAGAGCAAAGCCCTTGCCTGACATTATGGAAAACTGGGAATGAGTCCTCAACACGTCTTTTCATGACAATCAATAAACTTGTGTTAAAACATACAAACTCTTTTGATATCAGGATGTTCTTTTGAAGGTCCATAAAGCTGGTTCACAAAGATTTACAACTGCAGTGTCTGATTAGGAAAACAAAATATTTCTTCATTAGTATTGGTACAAAGAAATACAGAGTCTAATTTGTCATTATTTATAGAACTCATGACATATTCTAGAAAAATAATTAACATTTACATAAGTCCAGATGTATTTGTAAATCCTCAGTTCCATATATTTCAAGCAGCTTTATCATTCATTTATGTAGAGGTAAAAGCTTATACAAACTCAGAAATCTGTAAGAAGGCACCTGAACAAATGACATAAAATGAGTGACCACAGAACTTTAGATTAGGTAGAGGCTGAGACCTCTTCCCTCATTTGTAAGACACCACTGATATGCAGGATCTGCAGCCCAGAAGGTTCAGCATCTAATTAGAGTCAGGCACATCACCTTTAAAAGACTGTTGAGTCTGGTTTTTAATTATTCCGTCATGTTGCTCGGAGTGAGAAAAACCAGAGTGTAACTTAGCTGACCTAGCATCATGAATTGTGAATTGTTATATTCAACAGTGTGCAAACAATTTTTAGTCTGAATATTGTGGTTTAAGATGTCAAATAAGACCGTCAGGACTGGCTCATGAATAGTCTGACACCAAAAAGAAGAGAGGTTTTCTGAATAATGATGTTTGAAAAAAAAATAAATATTCAGTAAGTCACCATATCTTTATTTCTGAATAACAACCAAAATCCATGAAATGATATTTAAAGAGTGGAATATTTGATCTGGAATGCTGATCAATGCATATCTGAAATATGTGTGGTTTTGAATAAGATTAATTTAAAAGGTTCAAGCTAATATTGTCTGTAAGAGGTAGGGCCAAAAATATATTTCAGTCTTTCTTTGATAACCCTGCAGTGTCTTATGGAAGATTCAAGGGCCAATCTCCTTCCACCAAAAGAACCACCAAACCCTCCGGTTGTTCCTTTTTCTTGACCCCCCCACCCCTTATAGTTACCTAATATGAAGTCTCTTGATTCTGTCTTTTTTTCTTCCCCTCTTTCTGTTTTCCTCCACCTGAATGGTACATCTGAACCTTGTAAGGCTTGGGAAGTCATTTCTTTCTGTAAAACACATCCTGTGAAATAATCAGGATATAATGGTACAAACAATACTTGTGTAAGTCACCCAGTGATGCTGCAATATACAATTTCCCATGTATTTTCTTTTGGGTTTTTTTTGGCTCATGAACAAATTAAAAAGAAAATATATAGTGCCTATTGTTAAAATGACCGTCCATGGCTTTGAGTAGAGGAAGACTGAGAAGTACTGGGAGATAAAAATTTATAGAGACAGCTTTTGTTACAAAGATAATTTTTGGAACTAGACATTGCTACAGAAGTGAATTTCCTGGGATCAGTGACTATTATAACCTGTTTGAGGACTGGCATACATAAATAACATAGTTATATTTAAGAGACATTGCATTTCAGCATCACTGATTTTCTTTTCATTTGCCAGGCATTCTGCAAGAACCATGTACCTAAGTACTGCTCAGCAGAAGAGCAGAATTCATTTCACTCAAATCAACATTTTCACTGTCTTTGTGATGAATTGAATGAATTACTTTTAGTCTTAATATGTTACTAAATGAGCTCCAGATTTGTTTGGGTTTTTAAGCTATGTTTGCATACAGGATAATTAGTTTAAAGGTAATGTTGCACTAAAGAAGTTGGACCTGAGTTTTGTCTGATATCACTTCAAAAAAATACTACCCTTGAATTCCCTACTGTCTCCTCTAAAATTTGTTTCAATAAAAATTGTAAAGAATTTTTAAGACTTTAAAACTGCATTATTTCCACCATAGAGTAACACATTGGTAAGTAGTCAGCTGAGGAGTGGGATTTTTTCCTACTTCTACATAAACACATGTATATACATGCATAGGTGTGAATATTGCATTTTAGTTTTTACTATGCATTACCAGCCTAGCCTATAATCCAAGTATTGCTTACTCACCCTCCCTTTCTAGGCTCTTACAAAGTCCTTTTCTTGCATCAGCACAAGCTTCTCAGACAATTGATGAACAATCAAACTGACAGGGTGGAAGAGCAAATGCCCAGTATTTTTTTCAGATAGACACTGCTAAAAGATTTCTTAACTGATAATTTCCCTTCAGCCTTGACTTTTTGCAAAATTAATGATTTTGTGTCTTAAAATATTAAAATCTCCCACCAGCCCTGTGCATTTTAAATGCCTGTGCCATAATCTGCCATCATGTAAGGACAAAGGGTAAACTAAGAATACAACATTCTTAAATGATAGTTGTCTTCATGTTATAATTCAGCTTACACAGCTTGTATTGTTCCAATTTCTTTTTCAGAGCTGGAAGGGAAAAATACATTTACTGTGCTTCAGAAAATTGGGCCAGATCTGTCCTTGTCTATGTAAAGACATTTAGGCCAAGAGGTTTTCTGATCTGATGTAGTTTGGTCTTTACAGAACTTTGCAATAACCTTATCTAGAAAATGTCATTCTGAGCTTAATTATTTCTGGCATGGTGATTACATCAACAAACAACATGGCTCTGTACAAGCTGTGCAAGACACTGCTTTGTAGCATAAGCTCCCACAGAGTTCATAAACCTCTCCTTAGTATTATCTAGCAAACAGAAGGACAAAACCATTGTTAGCTGATCTCTTTTTACTCTCATTAAGGTAGCAGGAGCATTCAATGTAAACTGATGGCATTAATGCTACCCCATCACACAGTTGGCCTAGTTGTAAAGATGAAGCTATAGTACAAGTGCAGCATGGATATATGAGCCTTGGACATTACTGAATCTATTCCATTGGCCATGGAGTAATCCTGAACATGAGTTGCAGACTGAGAAGGAAAATGTCTTAAGAGCTGAGAAATAGAAAATGAGCCACAGAACATATAATATGTCTAAAACATGCTATCACATCTTACACCCATTAAGCAGTAGTAAGTAAAAATATATCCACTTGTCAACAATAACATCCAAAAGCTGGTGAGCCACAATTTCTTCAAGAGACCTATTTCTTATTTCTCTATGGCTCATTTATTTTTGGTGTAAGTCTACACATATTGCTTGTATCAAGCATGATTAGAGATGCAAGAGGAGGCCTGAACAGTTTGTGGTGGTTTGGTTTTTGTTTTTTTTTTTTTTGTCCTGGAAGGAAAGATGAAGAGCTTTCCCATAAAAAGACAGTGTTAGTGTTAGTTTTAGTATTAAGATTTCTTCCATCATGGAATATCAGAGTATTAGAATATCCCCTAGCCTCGTAGTGAAAAAAAAAAAAACAGAGAAGAGGGTAAGAAGTAAACAATAGGAAAAATAAGTAAGAAAATTTTGTCCTTTTGACAACGCAGTGCTGAAGTCTTTCCTTTCAAAACCATATTTTGTATTTAGCCTGCTTAGTCATTCTGTTCCACACTACAGCTCATGGGCACAGTCATAGCAGTAGTGTAAGTTCTTCAGTGCTAGTGTATTCTCGCACATTTCTAATGTGAGAGTTGCAGAAATCTTAACTTTGTTTTTAGCTCCACTTGGAGATAGGCCTGTGAGAAATCTTCTTAGAATTCAGAATGATCAAATTTTGATTAGTTATTTTGTTATTCTGTTTGGTTTTCTGTATGCTACGTTCAAAGGTCTGATATAGTTCTAAATATTCCTTGGGAAGTTGTTCCCTCTGTTATTTTGGTAAGGCTACATCCTGTTCTTAATTTTTCTTCTTGCTATTTAGTCAGGTTTTTTCATTACTATATAAATTATTACTTCTTTGCCTCTTTTGTGTTCAAATCGTATGAGCAATCTAAGAAGGAATACTGTAGACTGAGATATTCATTGACCCAGCACATTTTCATTGAAACGTTAAAGTTTAAGGCTTCCTGTTCCACTTGGTGCTTATTTTCCCTTGAGTAATAGCTGACCCTTCATAGCAAAGAAGGATGAAACTTACTTTCACCTGGAAAAGGAAAAGAAAAAAAGCTCTACCAAACATTTTTAAAATAAATGGGTAATTGACCAATAATGTCTTTCTTGTTCTAGTGTATATCATCCCACCTTATTTGTAGAAAAGATGTGGATCATATGTGGAGCTATATAATAATTTTCAGGGTGGTGATGAAAGCTTTTCCAGAGACCTTAATGAAATGAGGAAAAATATTAAGATTTATTGCTACTATTGTAATTAGGATGGACTAGACTCCATTACCACAGTAGAGAGAGGTAAAGGCATGGATATGGGTATCTAAAACAGCAGTCACACCGATTTTGAGGCAAGTACCAAAACTCTAAGCTCACCAATCCCTTGATGTGGATCTAATCTCAATGGGTAAGGCCTTTATTTTCTCCAAGAGGTCTTATCTCCATACATAAGCAGCCTTGAACTCAGATGAATAGCTTGACTGAAGCCGGGTTGCTGCCTGAGCTCTGTCAGGACACTCTAGAAATGCTACAGAGGTGCCTAACAGGCCCAGAATAGAAATGCTTTCTACATATATCGCACATGCATGATATGATGATTAATTCTCTGTGGCTCTTAAGATTTGTAGATGTAAATAGTGTGATGCAGTAATATTGGTTTCTTCTATTGCATTTGACCAACGGATTGTTTTATTGCCTGGAAAAAAAAGGGTTAATAGAGGTACATAAATATACTATAAAAAATAAAATTACTTCATGCAATACAGTTACTAATGTTTATCTTACATATGTATGCCTTATGTGTGTATACGTGATGTATGTTCAGTGCTTCCTTTTTTGACTTGGAGAGCAAGTTTTATATAATGAAGAAGTCCTGAAAAGTTTGTACACCTTACTGTTGAGATGAAGGCAAAAATGAATGTGATAAAAAGCAAGTAGAAGAACAGTAATTGTACAATAGTATGTTAATGAGGAACTCAGTCCACAAAAGAGTGAGCTGGAAATACTTGCAGTGTTGAAGATACATTTTATAGGCATTCAAAATTGAACTAAGAGATTAAAAATGGTTAATGATTTTTTTCCCAAAATTTTTTTCAAGAAAAATAGTTCTTATTTATAGATCTGCTCCAATAGAAAAACTTGTAGGTTCTGAACCAAATGATCTTTTCTTTCTTACCTACATAAACAACTAAATAATTCGACTAGTTTTATGTCAGAGAACTTAATAAAAATATGACAATATTGATGTAAACTCTTCCTCACTGTATTCAAAATGAAGTTCCACAATGCTTTTAACCCAATGTCTGATTCAATATTGAAATACAAGAGTAGCCCTTATATACAGGTAAATAATGGCAGGCTCTCAGAAATCTATTTTGTGGCCTCCAGTAATGCAATCCTCTTCACACTCCTTTCACTGGCAAATGACAGGAGGCATATATGAGCTCAGCTCTCTCAAGGTAAAGGATTCATAGGTGAAATCAAAACCCATCAGCAGACATTTATTAAATAACAGTAATAAATTCAGCACAACTGCATCCATAAATTTGACATCTGCTAAACTCCCTGGAAGAAGGCAGGTGAAACAATGGTTATAAAAATATTTTATGATATTTCAGTCCTGCAATATGAACACAATAAAAGGATTTTTCTGCTTGACTTAAATGATAGCTGTAGAGCTGAAACAGTGCATGAAATGCAATCAGACTGGAAACTCCTGGAGGGTTAGGTCTGTATAAACAATACCAGCATGAGCAGAAGTGCTTATAAAGATGTTCTCTTATATTTCAAACATGAGGTACCTACAAAACCCGTGTGTCATTCTGAATTTTATCATGAGTGAAAATTTCTTGCTATGAATTGATTCTTTTCTCCCCTCTGTCAGTGTTTGTGTCATTAATACCTCTTGCAGACAGAGGTGGGTTGTAATAGCCTGCTAGATCCTTGTACCCACACAGTTTCCATGGCAGGATTGGGATCTATGTTTTTTTCTCATCCTTCAGCTACTATTTTAAGAGTTCATATGACTGCCATCCAGCTTTCCAAAAATCTGTCAAAGCTTATAGGCAGAAGGAAAGTTTAATGGCAGACAGTTACAAATTGTTATTGCAGTAGAGTGTAAGTTTCCAACTGATAAAAAGGCTGTTTTCTTCTCTTTTAATAGTAGTAGTGAGAAAATTAGCTTCTATACCTGATCACTGTAAAGGCAATTGTGCCCTTACATAATGATTAGGATCAAAGGTTTATGTCTAGAAGATCAATAAATAGCATGACTTTGCATCCCTGAAACAGAAACACTTTAAATTCATTATTTATAAGCAGATTCATGAACAGTTACTGGAATAGTAACAAATCTACAGGATTAAGGCAATCAGGTGCCAAAACATCAAGACTTTAAGCAGCTAGGATACTTGTTCTCTATTCATATTTGAATAAAAACTTTATTAAGTGACTTTGACTAGCAGATGAATTAATAAGAATTTACTTCTGCCACTGAAATTTTATCAAAATATAAAGGAATATATGGCTTGCTACAAACAATCAGATTCTTTCTCATTTCATCTATTAACTGGATAAGTGGTGTTGTTAGAAAGAGGCAGAGAACTTCCTCACTTCTTCACTCCCATTTATCTGTTGATAACATTGGAATAATAGCATTACATATATAATGTACCTTAACTGTTGCAAAACCTTCCAAATACTTATAAAGTAGAATTTGAATGGTTTTTTGTTTTTGGTTTGTTTTTTTTTTTTTTTCATTAAAATAGTGGCAAGTTGGACTTAGTGCTGTAATACTTCTTTGAGATATAGTGGTATAATTTTCTTACTTTCTTATTGTTCTCTGACACAGTATTCTAGGTTAATCAGCAAATCACAGTGAATTGTTGTACTGCCCTTTCCTAGGTTGCAAAAAGACATGTCAAAATCTATTTCAAGAAACCCTGCCTCTGCCTTTTGAGTCTTCTCCAAGGTGACAGCTTTCCTCATGCTATCCCCAACAGAACAGACCTGTTAAAGAATCAGCAAAGCAGAGCAAGCACTTGTGTGGTTCCTCAGGCAGTCATGAACCTGATCTTCCCTTACGGTGGGAAGGGATTTATCACCTGGTCTCCATCTTGCAGTCCATTGGCTTGGGAGGTGTGAAGAGCGAGGTTACCAGTTGAGACTGAGGCAAAAAAGTTGTTGAGTACCCCAGCCTTCTCCTCATCTGTTGATAACAGGCCACCATTCTTATTCATAGGCAGGGTATGCTTTCTTTGGCTTTCCTTTTCTGGTTGACATACCTATAGAAGCCTTTCTTGTTATTCTTTGCATCCCTTGCCAAATTCAGCTCCAGCCGTACCTTGGCCCTCCTGACTCCATCCCTGCACAACTGGGCAGCGTCCCTATGCTCTTCTCACAATACCTGTCCCTGCTTCCACTGTCCTGTGCAGTCCCCTCTTGCTCTTTAGCTTGACCAGCATGTCTTGACTCAGCCATGCTGGTCTCTTCCCTTGCTTGCCTGATTTCTTACACCTGGGAACTGAGAGCTCTTGCGCTGTATGGTATGCATCCTTAAAGATCTGACAGCTCGTCTCTTCTTGACCCTGAGGACGTCTCTTCTTGACCCTGAGGACCATTTCCCAGGGGGTAACATGTATGACGTGGGTGTCTTTACTGAAAAAAGCAGGTGCTAGCCCTAATGATAGCTGCTTCAGGGACAGGAGAATGTCTGTGATATGACCTGAGCTCATAGCAATAAATAATTTATAAAGTACATTGCACTTTTCACATTATCTACAAATAAAACTTAAAAGATCTGAATTTTCAGCAGCTCAGTACAAGGCCCAGTGTAAGCAAGGTCATTTCTAACAAAGTCACACAAACATATATGCAGGAAATCATTAATTATGGAATTCAATTTTGCTGAAAATTATAAAATTAAATGGTAACAATTTTGAAGAAATCATCACTTATAAATCTAAATCTACTTTTTACTGTACTGTTTGAAGTTGAATTCGAGGGAAATTGTTTTGTTTTGGATTTGAAATAGCATCTTACAGAAAGCTGAATAGCTAGCATAAATGAACACATTTCCCATATTTAATTATGTTTGAAAATTTTTAAATAATTTAAAATGTTAACTAGTAGTTTACTGGAAATTTTGATTTAGTAACAAACCTCCACTTTTGTCAGCTATTGTTTTCATTTGTTTTTGTAGCTCATCACTCTACATTATTGTTAAATAAATCAGGAAAAGAAGCAATATTCTTTAATCAATGATTAATTATGAATTTTAAGGTTCACTATGAACAGTTCATATTCATTTGATAGGATACAAAATGGGAAGAAACTTGCAAATAATTTTTGGTCAGAAATACTTTAGACATTTTTTAATATTTTGTGGACCAAAATAAAAAGGTAAAATTCAGTGAATAAATTATTCATTTTGAATTATTCACTCATCCGTATTCTGGTAAGAGCTTAAATATCATTTCACCATGTTGTACCATGATGTGATGACATCTAGTGTTACAATATTGAAATCATCTTATTCTATCATAACCTGAAAAAATCCCAGCAATTTGGTGTGTGGAATGAAGACTGAGTTAAGGAGCCTCAGGCTCCTTGGGTGTGTTTTGTAGCTCTTCCTGATGTTACAAATACAAAATTATCATTGAATTCCACTAGGAAAAAAAAGCCTGATTAAATCTGGAAATTCAATTTTCAGAAATATTTTGTATAGAAGAAAGGAAAATGCATCAAGTTTTCAGAAAGTATAAGAGCGGCACTAGGAGTTAGCAAAAGTTACATGGTATTAAATTAATATTTTGTCTTGGATAGTCAATGATCATCAAGGCACAGAACATCTATTAAAAGAAAATTGGTTATAGGTTATAAAAATTTTAAAATCCTTTAAAAGGGATTTTTACGCACCTAAACATAGGCAATAGCCATTGAAATCAAAACAAAATTTTCCACTGATTTGGCTGGACTTTGTATCATACTTAAAATGGACTGATTTTGAACATGATGAGGATTCATGAAATAGGATTCAGTAAGTAGACTTCTCTGTTCTCATCAACACTTTACCAGATCTTGATTCTGACATCTCTACTATACTCATGGCACAATGCCAATACTAAAAATTGAAAATTCTCTCTATCTTGCCATAAGACTGGTCATGTAAATGGGTCCAGAATATGGATATAGACATCCATAGCCTTTTAAGTAAATTCTTTTTAAAAACTATTCTTAGGTGTATCAGTGAAACCTAGTTTTATAAAGACCACTCATTTTGTGTCAGGCGAATTCCAGAACTTACTTTAAATTATGCACATTGCTCTCTATGTTGAATAACAGTGATTCTGCTGAACTGAAGCTTGATCATGGCAAATTTGGCATCATTCAGCAAAGCTGAGCAGAAAACAATCTCAGCTTTAAACATCCATATAATTCCTTCAACATAACCAATGCCACTACCCAAGTGCTTACTGCTAAGTGACCATTTAAGTGCTTTGTTAAAATGAGCTTTAGCTAGCCATGAAATAAGTCCCCCTTACCCAATCAGACAATCAGAAATGTGCAGAAATAAACAAGTACTGACACTTAGACAAAACCAGTACTGTTATCCTATGCAGGCAGTTACTCTACTATTCAGAAAGAACCAAATGACTTCCAGGCCATTAAATGTTTTTGACAATATATTGTCTTTTTCTTTCAGCCACTTCTAAATTTGGCTTATTTTGTAATAGCTCCCTTCAACCCCTGACTACTTGTCTGTGCTTTCAAGGTAGAGATTAAAAAAAATATTACTTTTTGCCTCTAAAAACCTTGAGTCATAGAGGATGGAAAGACATTAAATACAAAGTTCAACTCAAGGACATAAAAGAAACCACTTTAATTTTAAGGTTGAATTTTAAATAAATTCATGCTTTTCCTAAACGTAATAGGTATCACTTGATACAGCTTGACATGACAGACAGCACTGCTTGTCATCATTTCCAGGTATAACAGATCCTTAGCATAGATATTGAGTAGTCCTATGGCTGTGATTGTCACCTTGCATAATACAGAGCTACTGATTCAAGTTCTGTGACCATAACTGTCATCTCTAAAGATACCTTCCAGTGGAGTTCAAAACTCAGTCTAATTTTCCCACAGAACATTAACTTAGGCTGGAATTTCTTCGAAGGATTTGAGGTGGAAAAGGATATTTAGCCCCCTTGAAATAAACTTAGATTTTATGCTTGGACCCACTGAATCCACAAAGGGGTGGGTGTGTCCTGATCCCTAATCTGGTAATCAATACATTGAGGGGCCTTGGACTCCTTCTGTAACTCACCGAGCAGACCAGGCCACCTACACAAACAGAACTTTACAGTGAGATACATGATGTCCAGCACACCCAGAGAGGAAAGCCTATGCCAGACAACAGAAACGCTGCAGGGAAGCATGTTCTGGGTTGCTTCCTCAGACTGAAATGCTGGACTGTGGCCTTGGTCACTTTTTAGGATTGGAACCCTTTTATGTATTCAGGTACCTGAAGAAAAGCAGAGAAAAGGTACATAATTTTCATTACAGCCCAGTGGTTAGATGGTGAGTGACTGGGGTCTTCAATCCTCCTGAACAGGAAAACCCCTCAGAAGTGGGCACAATGTACCACTAAATTGCATCTACTTTCAGTCCCCCCCTGCTAAACGATGGACAGATATTGGAGGTGTATGGAGAGCAAAGACCCTTGCATATAGGGTCTGATAATGAGCACATTCTCATGGAAAAGCGAGTCCTGGATTTCAGTTCCTCTTCTCAATGCAGTTTATGCCAAAGATATTTTAATTCAAAAAAGGTAAACAATGCCCAAAGTAGAGAGCATAGCAACCATAACTTTGATCCAATCTAGCAGTTTTCTCCCTACTACTTTGTTGAGATCATGACAATATTTCCTTTGTATCTTCTATTTTGGCTGTATGACAAAATAGCTGGCAAACGATCTTAGACCAGTTTAGACTTCTTTGTGACATAAAAATATATATTTCTTACAATCATTGCATTTTCCCCAATGTTATTAAGTCAGCTTTTCTGACTTAATAACAGAAAGCCTCCTGTGTCAAAACTGATCAAGTTACCTCTGTTTTTTCTTCCACTTTTAGTTCAGTTTTTCATCCTAAAGTCAGCATTTACAACATGAATTAAATCATGTATGCAGACAGACCTTGCTTGAAAAATTGGCTCAGAAATTGTCTTGGAGTTCAAGGCACGAAGTCCACTGCTTCTTTTCTGGAAGTGTCTTCAATAAAAATACTGCAATTATCAACAACAAAAAAGAATGGGCTTTGAGAACTTACGTGCAATCTCAAAGACAAGGTCTTCATGATTAGAAAAGCCAGATCCCCAAACACTTAAGATTTGATTTTGCTAAGAGATTATATACATCAACACCTAAAATGACATGTATCAATATTTTTGAAATAAAATACTGACACACTTACTTACATACACCATGCGGTGTATTAGGCCTATATTTGTATGACTTCAGTAGTTTGAGACATCAGAATACCATGATTACTGTCATATAAAATTAAATAAACCATTAACACTTTTTAATTTACTCTATCCATTTATTCTTATTATATCAGTTCACTCACAAGCTGATATAAAAATTATAGTATTCTGCATTGCATGGAGAAGCACAGTAGCATTTGACAGGACTCGCCTGTGCTGTGTCTGTGCAAGGAGCCATGTTAATGCTAACGATTCTACTGCTCGAGTTGTCTTTTGGACTTGTTTTGTGTTTTAAGTTGCCAGTGATAGTTCTTCAATAAAGAAAGGATTAATTTTGTTATTTAATTTTTATTTTAGTGTGCTTTATCTCTTGAAAATCTATGCCAGGCAGCCGAGGCCACACAGTTTGGCAATTAATTCGCAAGCTCAGTTTGCCAAAAAGTTTAATACTTATTCGCTAGTACCTGCCACCTGCCAGAAATTGTTTGCTATGCAAGTGGTGAAATATTATCTTACTGACTGGTTCAAGTCCAGTTCATTTTGACTCCGATTTTTGTCCTGATAACAGTGTATTGAAAATGTAAGTTAAACCCTTAAGGGAGTTAACCAGCGTGGTAGTCCAGACAGTAACATGCTGCAAGTTATTTCTTTATTCTGTTTTTACTATTATTTCTATGCTTTTTATGGCAAGCAGAGCTCTTAATTTTGAAAAATAAGAATGTAGGAAAAACAGCCATCCACGATGTGCCTGAACTTGCTCAGATGACAACATATTTTTCGTATAAATTTAAAGTTGGGTAAATGTGCATACTTTTGAAAGTATCTTCTTTAGTACCTCTATGGCATTAACATTGAGATGATGAAGACGGGAAAAGAATGCTGTCACTTGCAACATTTATTTATTTTATCCTACCTGTTTCTACCAGTAAAGGAAATTCTCAAGAAGTAAAGGAAAAAGAAGGAAAGAAACAGGACTATGCCCAGCCCACCAGCACATTCCAAACGGGGCACAGGTTCCTTCTCAGAGTCTGAAATAACAAGGAGCAAAATGTGAAGCTCTAAAATCTAGGAGTTTGAAAGTAAAAGTGAGAAAAGCTTTTCATGACTCTGGTTTGCCATATTCAAGCTTCCACTACAAGCTTGTTCAAATTATGTCGGATTTTTCTACAGCTGTAATTACAAAATTGCCATTGAATGGCTGTAAGTTGCAGAATTCCTAATAATGCCATATATGGGCAATTCTTGAAAAAAAACTCAAACATTTTTCCACATATAGCGTGTTGACCCTGGCCAGCAACTAAGCACCTACCAGTCACTCTCACTCCCCACCGTGGTGGGATGCGGGGGAGAATCAGAAGATCAAAAGTGAGAAAAATTCACAGGTCAAAATAAAGATGCTTTAATATTGAAGGAAAAAAAAGGAGGAAAAAAACAAGTGATACAAAGGCAAGCACTCAACACCTCCCACCAGCAGACCGATGCCCAGTCAGTCTCCAGGCAACAGCTTCTTTGGAAGGACTAGACAGAGATAGGCTCTGCACCAAGATTCTTAAATGAAAAATAAGGTTTCTGTGGAGGTGCTGGTAGTGGCTTCTGCATTGAAGACAAGCAGCTTGAGTTTGATAAGGGAGAAGAGTAAACAAGTGGAGGAATGTACAGAGATATGTGACGTGATCATAGCAGAAAATGTCTTTCATTGCAGCATTCAGAATGGATCTGACTTGTTAACATTTATCAAGGAAAAGACGCAAGATGGTTTGAGTTTGGAGGAGTTGCATGCTTTAGTCAGATGTTTAGACAGGAAAGCTCTTAGGCATATTTTGTCTGATAGAGACTGTAATATTTGGGCAAAGCCTAGGCAGAAAGACCTACAGAAGGGTCTGAGTTGGAGGGGACTAGCAGGCTATGGATCTGAAAAAATAAGCAGTGGAAATATTACCTAAAGAAAGTGTAGGGAGGGAGATTATGAAATTATTTTAGCTATCTTCTTGAGTGGCTTTTGGTGTAGAGAGAAGCAGATTAGTCTAGAGTACCCATCTGGGAGTCATCCATATTAAGAAAATAATTGTATTTCGTTTTGTGATGAGGTTACAGAGAAATGATTCATAGAGGAGGATGAACACAGAAGCGGGTCAGAGAAGATGCAGAAGAAGTACTGGTTCTGAGATCTGGCTAACAGGCATTAGAGGCTGTAATAAGAACAGCTTTATTTTGTGTAAAAGATAAAAGCAGGTTTGGGAGGGATGTAGTGTACATCTGTCAGAGAGACTGTCAGCAATTATAAACAACATGTTGAGTTGAATTAGAGAGACAAACAATAAAAGAAGAAAGACAAATAGCTGAAATATTAGCAGATTATGAGATCTGCAAATGTGTTTCTAGTACAAAAGTATTTAATAATAAACAGTTCATCAGATAAATAATTATTTCTAGTTTTCTGAAACTTGGGCAGATTTAAGTCTTGTAATGCTCTGATGAATTCAGGCTATATATCCTTCGTGACCTGTGCTCCCCTGTTTCTTTCAATACTTGTTTATGTCTCTGAGCACTTTCAGATCTGGCTAATACCTTTTGCAACGAACCTGCAGAAGAGGAAAATTTTGGATATGTCCATTGAACGTATTCAGGTATGTAATTATTTCCATTATTATTTCACTGTGTCCCACAACACTAATAACACTCTCTTAATCCTGGGAACATTAGCTTCATAGCTAGAAAATTGAGTTAGTCAGGTAGATGATTTCTACTTTCACAGTGAAATCTGAACTTTGTGGAAAATATTTATTACTGAAAAATTAATAAACAGTGGTCATTTTTATTAGAACTTGAGCAAAAAAAAAGGAGTTATTATTCACTGCAGTCACTTGGTCGGCCAATGATATGCCTGTTCTCTCAGTAGTTTATTCCAGGATATTATAGGAGGTGGTGAGTTGGGTGTTTTCAAAATTTGTGATTAATTTACATTTTGGGGGCTTTTCAAAATTTATTTCTATTTTTCCTCATATAATACATTTGACACAGAACTATTGGGTAAACATTTAAAATCTTACTATGGCATGCAGCCATAGTAATAGCCACCTCCATATGCCGCAAAGCTATAGTTTCAGTCGCATAAAGATCTCACAAGACTGCAGTTTCTAAGATACATAGTTGTTACTGACCATATATAGGAGACGCTTAAACATCAACTCCTCTTCAACCTTTGCCTCGTATTCTTAATTTCACATTTCAGAGTGTTCAAGTTGCAGAAATTATTTTTCATGTGGATTTCTCTACCTACGGTGTCAGTATGTGTGCCTCTGAATGCTGGAGCCAAGTGGAACGACTCTGCAATACATCCTCCACTACCACTTCCCACAAAGTTAATGGTAGTAGATGAATCTGGGACACTGGTTGTCAGCAGTTGTGCTATACCACAGTCCTACTGAAAAAAATCCAGAGAAGAACAATAATGACAAACAAGCATGAGAAACCTCAAAACCATTCACAAAAATGAAGTTACCACCCCCGAGAAACAGAATTCACATTGAGCCAGTCAGCCCTGCTTCTTACAGGCTGTTCTGGGAAAGCAAATAGCAAACATAACATTCACATTTGTCAGCACATCCTCGGCTCTGTCTTTTGTGGTAACTTCTTTTGATACAGGAATGTATCAGGGCTACATCCATTCATCCTATGAATACAGAATTTTGAGGACATGCTACTGTAATGTTGATCAAAAGCACATGTGCCACTGTACCTGTCACCTTCCTAACAGATGTGTAACTATAAATTAGGTGTGGTTTGGTTTGGTTTTCAGGACAGACAGTTCTCTTAATCAAACTGCATTACCCCTACTTCTCCTGGGGCAGGCACTGAAGATTTCAATGTTGCTATGCTTAAATTAGGTTTCTAAGTGAGATGGATTTATGTCATCCTAGAAAACCATACATAGAAAGAGAATATTAAAAAAAATAGGTCTGAAAGACAATGCATGAACCTAAAAAAAGGGCAGTTAGGCCACGCCCAGAGTCATTCTGGCCCTGAAGAGGAAACTACTGAAAGCTAGTAGATGTCTGAATAAAATCATAGCTAGCTCTGCAGGAAGCGTATACCTCCATATACTCTAGCCAAAATACTTTCTGAAAATAGGGGTTGCCCTTCCTCTACCACATCTTGGTAAGCATATGGGTCTAACCTTTCATTAGCGTGAAACTTTCTGAATATAACAAATCATAGTAACACGAAGCCCGGTCAGGTTTTCTGCATTAATTATAATAGGAAGTTTGTAGTGGAGGAAAGAAATAAACCCAAGTTTCCTAGGCCTTATTCAAGCAAATGAATTACATAAACCTTCTTCTTCTAAAGTAATGTCGTTCAATTGTAATTTATTTTTACATCTTTCTAGCAAATTGAATGCTAGAATGATTTTACAAAGTTGAAATGAACCATTACTGGGAGAGATTTAAAAATTATAGCAGCAGAAGAGAAATTAAGAGGTACTGTTCAAACTTGCAATAAAAAACATTCTTAACTGGCATATACTTAGCTAAAAAATACACTTAATCAGGATGTTTCCAGAAAGCTGATTAAAACCTAATAATACTAATCATCAATAAATGCTGCTATTGGCACAGTTATACTCTAAAAAGGGATTCTTTGGATTGATTTAGCAGCAATCCAAAGTTACTATGTATGTTCATTTTCATACAGATTATGTCTGCTTCATAGCCAAAGTACTATTGTCCTGCAGTTGTAACACATGCAAAGTATTTTACTGATGTTTCAATTATGGAGTGAGTTGGATGCTATGCCAGGGACTTTTTTGACAAAGTGTCTGAAAGTGCTTGTCAAGATGCAGGTTGAATCACCGAGCAATTCCTCCCAGTCATGTTAGGCCGACTGATTTATGAAGCATCTCCCTAACTTGGGGTCACATCTAGTGCAACAGCTCTTGGCATAACAAAAGGAGTTGTTCAGCAGCCAACACAGATTTGTCAAGAACAGATTTTGTCAAATTAATCTAATTACTTTCCACGACAAGGTAACAGGACAGAGGCAGCAGTGTCATACATCTTGACTTTTATTGACTTTTTGATACTCTCTCACGTGTCATTCCCATAGCCACACCAAGGAGCTATGGTCTCGATGAAACTACTGTTGGATACAATTTTGCTGTAATAGTGTACCCAAAGAGAATCTGGGAACAATTCACTGCCAGGATAGAGAAATGTAACAGGTGGAGTTCACTAAGGTTTCAGCTGGGCCTCAGTCCAGGCCTGCGCAATGTATTAAGTAATAGGTGATATAACATGGGCCAAGCCTATTAAATTTACAGAACGTGAAGCTGGGAGTGCACTGGGAAACATTAAATATCACCTTACTGGCAACAGCACTCTGGAGAGAACTGTGGATCATTTCAGTTAACCACCACAGTCTTTGTGTGCCTACTTAAATTGCATTGGTCTCCAGAATGGTCTGTCCTCCCGTGATGTTCTCTGGCAAAGAAGCAAAGAGCAGAGATGGAATGATCTATATTCATGTCCACAGTTGATGGAACAGGAAGCATTCATTTTAAATTGCACATAGATGTCAGGAAAACCCTCTCAGGTTACAGACGCTAAAGGTCTGGAGCAGACTACCTGTATCTTGCATCTTTGTCACTGGTTAGTGATGCCTGAACCTGTCAGGATGGAGGTCCCAGCTGATCCCTCCTGTCCTGGTCCCACATAGGTGAGGATGCCATAGGTCCCTGCCCCAGTCCCAGCTAGCAGTATGGCTGGACTGGTGTTCCCAGTAGGTGTATGTGCATACACACAAAGACACAGAGCACACACATACCTGGTCACACAGATTCACCGCAGTCAGAGAGCAGAGCATGCAGACACCAGCAACATTCACACAAACATGAAACGGGCGGATAGCCACAACCTGCTCCTCCTTTTCTGCCACAAGAGGACAGAAACTCACTGTAGTGGAATATATATACAACCAGCATGCATCTCTTCATCAGCTGGCGTAGATACTCAGTCTGTCTGGTTGTTGGACCTCAGACCCTGGTCTCCTCCTGTTGCTGGCTCATGGACCTATGGGTCCTTGAGGGCCCACTTCAGCTGCTGGCACTCACACCTTTTGTCCTACTCACTGTGTAGTTTGCTAATGTTCTCACATGCACAGAACAGAGTGTACCCACATGAAAAACCACTTAGAAATAGTATTTAATGAATAAAGGCCAGACTGCAGTGATCACATGCAGGCTCAGTCAGAGAAGTATATTGACTAGCAGCCTGTTTGCACTTCACTGATCCCTCTTATCCCCTTCTCCCTCTACTGTCCTATAATTTGTCCCCTTTGATCCACCCATATTCCTCTTTTTCTCTACCTTTTCTCCTAAACTTCCTAATATGCTCTCAGATTTCCTCCATCCCCTTAAAGCATTGTGTAAATTTTGCACAATTCTAAAATTTTACTCCCCCAGCTCCCCACAATAATTCCCGTCCTCCTAGAGGCAATGTTCCCCTTTAGTCTGCATGGTGTTCCTTTGATTTCTCTCAGTGGCTTTCCCACTGGTACAATGGTCCTATCTTCCTAGGAGTAGCCAAGTCAGGGTGCTCCATTTGCCCTGAAGAAATTAGTGTGCTACCCCTGCCTTGTCTGTCATTGCTCTCTCAATCCTCTCCGGTCTGTGTTCACTGTTGTTAACCTTTAATCACATCACCTAACAAAGGTATTTAAGGAAAATTTTGATAAATGTCAAGAATGGCATCATAAATACCAGTCCCTGTTCGGGAGGCCTAGACTTTATCTTGGAGTCCACTCAAGGCCCGTTTTCAAGCAATTTTACCAGACAGCTTTACCAGGGAAGCAAAATACAATTGTATTTTAAACTCTAAACTCTAAAGGATTTTTCTCATTTCAAACTTTATAAAGAATAAAATACATTATTAAAAGCTCAGTCAATGTTTTTTGATTTGGGTTTTTTTGGTTTGTTTTCTTTTTGTTTGGTTGGTTTTTTGGAGGGGGGTTGTTGGCTTGTTGTGGGAGGGTTTTTTTGTTTGTTTTGTTTTTCTTTTTGTGTTTGTTTGTTTGTTAGTTTTTCCCCTGGGGTAAAAAGTGTTCTCTAAACTAAATGTGGAGACAAGTCTCAGATCAGCATCACTGATTCCCTGGTTCCCACATGCTGTACGGATAAATGGTAGACTTTGGAGAAAAGGTTGAATGACTCCTGTCCCCTTTGCTCAGATTTTTGTCCTCTGTGTCCTAAGAGTCAAACAAAAATGGGATTGGAATGAAAATTTGCAGCAGGAATCTGCAGCTTTAATACCTCAACATTTGGATGTATTCCTTAAAATGTAAATGAAAAAAAGTCTCCACTGAATTAAAAACTCAGAACTGACTTGGTTGAAAAAGAGACAAGAAAAGCTAACCCATCCTAAGTTGCCCTAAGTCATAGCCATATGCAACTTTAAAAAAAAAGCAATTATTTCAATACTTTTTACATAGTTTGAAGCTCTACCTATACTGTTCAAGCAGTGTCCCAGTCTCCTATTATTTTAGTGACCAGACATTTTGAAGAAAACTACAATAATCTATAAAATCTTTGCAGGAAATGCGTGTAAGAAGTTTTTCGGACTGTAAGTTTTTCAACGCTTCCTTTTAAAGGACTATCCCAACAGTTCTTTCCCAACAATTTTACACAATATTCCCAGTATCTTTAAAAATAAAGAGCATGATATTCTAATTACATTGTTAATAGAAAGTGCATTTAGACTATGACCCCTGTCGTCACAATAGTTACAAAATAGCTTGAAGAGAACAGAAAGAGTAAGGGAGAGCTAGAACACGCATTTCCCTAATTTTCTCTTCTTTCTAAATTAAAATAGCTGAAGAACATAGCAGCTGGGTGAGATTGCTGCAGTATTTCAGTGAAAGTAATGAATACTGCCTTAAAGTACAGAGAAAAAAAAAATCAGGTGTACATTTAATTGTCACAGCAATTCCAGAATATAAGTGCTTGGAAGTTTACAACGTTAGCAGGAAAAAACAGCGTTAAAATTCATTATTATTTTTAGGAGGAAAGTTACACTTTTTGCTTTTGCTTTAATGATTGCAATCACTAATAGAGATAAAGGTCCAATTTACCTGAAGGTAAGATTATTCCACTCTTCCTATGTAATAACTTAGGTTTCAATACCTCTTTCTCACAAACATCGTGAAGTGGCTACCCTCTGAGATAAAATATCAGATTATGTGGACCTTGGGCCTGGCCAGTTTACTAATTTTCATGTTTCACAGACCTAAAAAAAAATGAGTCAAAATATGTTGCATACAGAATACTATCATTTATGAGATTCTTAGATGTCTTTCTCTCAAAAAGTAGAAGACAAAAAAAAAAAAGTGCTGAAAAGAATATGCAAGCTTTATAAAGGAAGACAAATGAGAGAAATAAGACATTTTTAAAAGTTCCTTAATCCTTTCCAAAAAATGTTGAGCTTGAGTGCAGATAATAGTGTGTCCACTTCCTAGAAAGTTATGAATTCCTGCATTACTGGAATCCCTTCAGCAATGTTTTATTCACTTTAATTTCAAGAAAGGAATTGATTTTTAATATATAAATTGGAAGTATTGCCATTTATCTATTGTACTCTAAGTTTAAGAGGTAAGGAACTGAATAGAAAATGTTCTATTGAGTGTCTCATGAATAAGAGCAGCCATCCATTCTATCTTCACTGTCCCATTTTGTCAGGTCCTTGCCTGCTGCTAGGAGTAAATTCTTTTCTGTCTTGTTCTACCAAAGATGGGAGAGTGAGGAGAGCTGATACCAAAGCATCTTTACCAATCTTATATCAACAGATCATATCTCTCTGAGGCAGTCCATTAGAATTACTGCTGTTTTCTTCATTTTGGCAATTGCTATGATGTACTAGATGGTAAAATTTACATTAGACATAAGAAATGAGGCAAATGAACAACACTGAGAAATATTTTTGTTTCCAGCTTAGAAGGAATTTTTTTTTCCCAAAATACTAATAGGATCTGCTTAGAGATAGCCCAATAAAAATTGCTCACTCCTTCCTCAATTTTGAATTATTCCTTAATTTGAATGAAAACATGTTGCCATTTTACTCTTTCAAAATTTATAAAATCAGTATTATTCTTTTTTAATATCACTCACATCTGCTCAGTCATGCAAAGTACCTTGCAGGATCAGCAGTTATTCAACCAATCATGGTGACCTTGGCAAAATTAAATAGTTCATATATTCCACGTGGGTGAATGTGTCTTTGACAGCTGTCACACATATCCCCTCTGTCCAGTTTTCAATTCTTTATATTTATTATGACTTGCAAAATATAACGGCTCCTAAAACCTTTTCAAACTAAAAATCCATATACTGATAGATACACGCTTAACAAACACCATACACATACACTGTTTTTTAAAGTTGTTGTTCCTTGCTGGCATCCTACTACAGAAAAACTAACAGTTTATTTCCTTTTTCCACTGCATTTTCTAAGAAAGTGTATTTGCAGACATTCCAAGTCCAATACTCAGAATTTACTTGTTCATCCTAGATGTGGAGAATTTCAGGAGAGACATATTTTGGCGAAAGGACAGCAGAGAATGCCTGAATTAAAGCTGCTGTGGCCACTTTCTCCTCTGCAGTATTTGGGGGAGATGGACAGAATTCAGCTAGCTAGTGTGCTTGCTAGTGCAGTTGTGACAAACTCTATAAAGCCTGGTGGTATTAGGTCTCAAAAAGACCAGAGTTCAGCTGAAAGCTTCAGCTGAAAGCTTTTTGCCCAGTATTTAAAAGTGTCCTTTAAAAGGGAATTTCAGACCTGTGCGGTTTAGTGCAGGTAATACCTTAATAGGCACTAGACTTCATTTCCCTTCACCTCTGGATATCCTAACCAACACTAGTACTTAAACACCCTATTTTAATCCCCACAGAAATAATTTCTATACTTCTAAGTTACCACCTGCTGCAGCCAGCAATGGTCTTCCGGTGAAACCTGGCAGGCTTTCAGAGGCCCCCTCAGCTAATATCACCTTTCGGACACTGCTGTGTTTCAGAGCTCTTGCAGACTCAGGCAGCGTCAGCTCAGCCCTCCCAGTCCAGACATGCTTGGACAACCTCTTACAGTGAAACGATCTCTAACCAGAATAGGTTTCAGCAAAAGCAACCACAGCAATTGCCTGTGGTCAGAAGCCAACCTGAGGTCCTACTAAGGAACATCAGGTACTTGAGCAAGTAACATAACGTGCTGGTGAGGGCACAGGTTGCCCCCCACCTGCCTTAGCTCCACCTGGGGCTTTCACGAACCTACTGATCATTCAACTTCTGACTCTTAAAGCAGTATGGATACCACCCCATGCATGACTATCTTTCTATCTTTCACAGAGAAATGTAGAAAATCACAGTGTAGTGTCATCTCCCAGTCTTGCAGTTCAGGACGTCATCTTTGATAATAAGCATGCAACACGTGATTTTCACCTCTCTTCAAATAGTATTTCAGGAACAACCTCCCGTACACCCAGCACCTTGGATAAATGAGATTCCTTCGTCATTTCCTTTTGCACTCTGAGCTTCACTGGGAAAGCAGCTGAAAGAGCTTCTTGCTCTCTTGCTCCCACCCCTCCTCCACATCTATCAGAGTCATATGGCTTCTGGTAGAAACCCAAAAGGAAATGAAGTCATATTTTTGACCAGAGCCAAAACATTGTTTTAGAATAAGAGCTGTCAAAACCTGGCCAAAAAGTTTCATTTTAACTGTGCATAAAGTTTCACTCTTCAGCGTGTACAGTGATTTGTAAAAGGGTCAGTGGCATTGTCTAAGACTATATGGAAGCAATGCTGAAAGTGTTTAAAAGTTCAGGGGGGGTGGAAAATTCCTTGTCAATCAGCTTTTCAAACATTCAACATTTTTTTCTCTTTTCAGTAGTAAAATGTGCTAAGCACAAAAGTCTTTGGGTGTACATGCAATTAAGGACAGGGGAACACTAAGGGAACATGCTGCGCATCAGGCCTGGACCGGAAAGAAAAAAGTTTCAAGCCATGAATTTTGCTAAGGTACACTTCAGAACTGTTTTTGTTAAAAGACAATAAGGACATTGTCTCCTCCTCCTCCCCCTCCACAAGTGCTCTAGGTTATTCTCTTCTACTTTGTTCAAAAATATTACCAATCCACAGTGAATTAAAGGAATCATTGTTAGATTGTGTGCTTTTATTTCTCTTTCCAGACTGATTTTCCCAGCCATCGCTTGTGGCTGGCATTTTTCTCCATGATGTGGTCTATATACCTCTTTCCAAAGCTCCTAGCCACGTGGCCAGCCTTCTTCAGGGAAAGACCACAGCTGCCTGGCCCTCGCTGTGGAGATATGCACTGGAGCATGGCTGGCCCAGCTGTGCTGTGTTTATTCAGAAGCAAACCAGAGAAAAGGGTTTTTCTGGCTGCAAAAAGAGAGGGATAAGGCTATCAGTCCCAGAAGAAGCTGGGACTACCTGCATATTTTGTTGACTTGCCTGGAGTCAGTGATATTTCGTTTGTTTGCCTCTTGAAGACTGAAAGTGACTGGAAGAAGCCAGGGAGTACCTGTATCCCAGCTTTAACAAGACCAAGTTTTGAACCGTTATTTTCATAGTCTATGCCCACTAGGTCTTAAGACTTGTAAGAAGGTTTTCGGTTGACCAACTTTGCTTGGACTGCATATCACACATCATATAAGTCTTCTCCATTTCCCAAACTAAAGAGCTCCCCTTTATAGTATCACAGTACTATAGGAAGTGACCATGAAAGATATGCCCTTGGGAAGTTCTTGCTTATTAGCTCTTGTGGCTCATCTATACCACTGTGACTTTTCTGCAAAGGGTTTCTTTTCAATAGCAGTGTTAAGACATTTTTCAAGATGACCTCAGTCATATTTTGAAATGAACTGCATTTTCAGTGCAAATTTTTTCTTAAAAAAGACTTTAGCAGTGAAATTTTATTCACAAATTCAAACCAAAAATTTATAGTGGCAACATTTTATAATGCAGACCTGCCTGTGGTTATTTTCCTTCAAATGGGAGAAACGACAAGTTAATGCAGTAATTTCTAGTGCTGCAAACTCAGATCTGAGAATCTGAAAGCCAAGTTGAACTTGTGTTTTCTAATGCTTAATCATCCACTTACATTTGAAAGAAATAAAAACCACAGCCCAAAACACTTCATCTCTCCAACAGCAAAGTAAATGTAGTCGTCTTAAGTGGACTTCCTCAGCATGTAATTGCTCAAAATTTTGTAAACAAGCCAGTTGTTGCCATACAAAATGGAAAAGACTACAGCTCTGTTATGCTCCTTCTGCTGTGCTAAAGGTTTTAACAGGATAGTAAATTTGTTTCTGTCAGCTAATAATCCTAACCAGATACAATTCTAAATACACAGTTTTATTATACGCAATGGATAGAGCTCTTAAATTAGAAGATGCCACTTTTACAGCCAATATTTAAAGGCAGTGTGATGCCTTTATTTCTTTGAAAGAGACTGATAGGCTGTGGTGACTGATAAAAATATATTTTTTATATTTTGGGGTTTTTATAACAGCTAAAAAAGGAAAGATTTCTCAGACCGCTTCACAAAACACAACCAAATATAATTAGGAAGTTAACACAGAAGCTTTAGTCAGTCAGAAAAGTATTTTCCCTATAAAACATAGGAAAAAAAACCTTTCTCAAGTTTTCCACCCCAGTTGTCTATCAGAAATGATCCCTCACCTTTTCAAGAAACTAATATTTCAGAAGCAGAGAAAATTTTACAGATGTCTTAATATCTGGTAAAAAAAGTACTTAAAAACTTCCGTCTAAATAAAAAAAGTCACACGCCCCTTGTACTTAAATAAAATCTGCATAAGGCATTTGGTGGATGAATTATTTTTTGAAACATCTAATTCTAATTAAAAGATCTTAGTCCCTGTACATTTCATGCAAACTCACCTTTTTTTGTTTGTTTGTTTTCACTTAAATGGACTTCGCTAAAACAACCATAATGAAAAAGTGGAATAATCTTTTTGGCATAGTGAATAATTTCAACAGCCTGCTTGTAAATTGCTTGAGTGAACTGAATCCAAATCAAGTTAAGTTCACAGCAGAAAATGGTATGATAAAAGTTCACCAATAACTTTATTGCCCGAAGGCTGGTTATACAGTTAAAGTACATAGGCCACTATTAGAAATGCTCCTCTGAAAATCCAGGTGTGATTCCAAAAGCTGTGGCCAAACCCCTACAGAGTAGACAGGACAGATAGGGAATTCAGCATCTCAGATCAGGACAAGGATTAGTTTTCTGTTTCTAATGCAGTCACTGGTTCACTGGGGTGACACCAGCAGTGTCAAAGCCTAAGAAATAGGAAGAGTATTGTGAGAGAAAGAGGGCATTGTGTACTCTTGCTACCTGTATGGAGTGAAATACTAACTCTCTGTCCAACTACATGTTATTTTTCACACTACCCCTCATCTAGTTTTCTACCTCCTTGGTTGTGTCAATGTTATATTTGAAGAAAAGTGTCAGAAAAAAAAATGGAGAGGAGAGGAAAGGAGAGGAGAGGAAAGGAGACTGCATCAACATAAAAGAGGGACATTAATTTGTGGCAGAGGGTAGAAGTAGACAGCTAAGTTGAGGGAGAGAGTATCTTCTTCAGATGGCTTTGTTGCCAGATATAATCTAAGTGAAACTACACTTCTGAGTTCTGGTCCCACAGCATGAAGCATTTTAGTGTCAATGCTGCCTTAAGGACTGTCTGCTTCTCAGTTTCATTTCTGTTCCATAGTGCAGCAATAACTATAAGGAATAAGTTGAAGGAAAAACTCTTTTTAGCCTAGGTTATCTCACTGAATTTATGTCTATGCTACTGAGGAGGAAGTGAAGAAGATGGTGATAGGAATCAGTAGGTGAGGCAGAAGGGAAGAGGAATGGATAGGCAGTGCTTACTCGGGGTCTGTCCTTTCTGCCATGGAGTGAAAACCTGTAAGGGTGCTGCCAACAGTAACGGCACATCGATCTGATGTCAGGCAAGAGACATGTTTTAAAAATAAGTTAGCTAAATTGAATTTACTTACATCTCTGAAATGATGGTGTGCATTTAACAGAAGCACAGCTTAGCAACTTTAAAATACTACTTGAATATATTGCAAACTCAATAAACAGCAAAAAAAAAAAAGACTTTCTCAATATTAGGTGCTTTAATATAAACAATTTTTAAAACACCTGTAATTCATGGATACAAAACCTTGTGTAGGTTTCAGTGGTCTTGAACTTATTGTCAACTCTTCAGATTTAAGTCTACAAAGCAGACTAAGCCACTGGGAAATATTGTTAGTATTCTACCTCTAGGGTAACACAGTTCAGCTGTTTATCCCCTCTGAAACAAAGGCAAATAAAAATTTACTTCCCCATGGTACCCTCCATGTTTGAGAGGCTTGAAACAATTAAACTGTGGTATCAGTAGGTGCTATTACTCATACGATTATTGTCTTAGTGCAGTTCCTTGTAAATCTTAAGTATAGTTCAGCTAAATATACTTAAATTGACTTAATTTCATACAATCAGCAGAGATACAGCTGAGGCAGGAGAAGGTGCTTGTGTTGATGTGTATTCTTTTAGTGAATAGCATTTGTTTATTCCCAAACCCACATGTTTATGTAAAGGCTATGAACAGATGAGCTCATTACTTACAGAAACAAAACAGATGAACTGCTCTGCAAAACATACCAGAAAACATTTAAAAAAATAAGATTCCTAAAGTTGCATTCCTAAATCCAAATAAGTGGTCTGGTTTCCAATAGAAGGCACTGAGTGTTGAACAGTCTTTTCTTTTCTGGTCATCAGCTGAATGTATTTATTTCTGAAAGTAATTCTGAAAGTAAATTCTGTGAATTTTGTAGCTTGAGTTTTAGTTTGTCTTTTTTAAGTTGAGAACCAGGTTTTGCCATTTGCCTCAAAAGCCTCACAGAGAAGAAACTGGTCTATACAATTGGTCTACTCTCAACAATAAAAATGTTGATGTCTAGATTAATGTTAAAGGCCCTGAGCAGTACAAGCAGTAGGATCTAAAGGCTTGTACCCAGACAAAATGAAATGCACCCCCTATGCTAGATTCCAGCATCTTGTTGCTACTCACAGTGAGCATGAATTTCATTATTAGAGATCTTGCTAAAAATAGGAGAGTTTTTGTAGGCTTAACGCAGTTACCTGCATTTTCTATTATGTTGCAGTAAACTGCAGAATTACAGAGCTCTCTTATTAGTTGGCATTGGCCACCTCAGAAACATGATGAGTAGAGAAGAGAAATATTTTCATTATTTACTTCTCTGTTCTATTATCAGCTGTAGGAGTGTAATGCACAACTGTAGAATTCAGACCTTGGTTTCCCAGAACTATTTGTACATGATGGGTTTTCAACATTGAAAAAAAATTAAAATATAATCTCTATTTTAAGTAAACAGGCTTCACCTGTCCTTTAGGTATAATTTCAGCTAAGATACTGATATTTTCCAAAGCAAATGATCACAAACAGCCATGAAACCTAGCTATTTATTGACAAATATAAAATGCTGGAGATCCCACTCCTCTTGTGTGGGTTTGTAGCCCTCAGCTAGAAGCAAGATGGGGGTCAACACCATTGCGTACTAATAAAGCCTGATGTAGGCTCAGGAGATATACAAGAATTCTCTTTAATTGGTCTGGGTGATCATGTTCCCATGAATTCAGATCAATTAAAGGGAAACAAAAAACACTGAAAAACAGGTACACGGAGAGGTAAAATATTAATGTAGTCTGATTAGGAAAACAAAAAAGAAATCATGCATCTTCTAAGAAAATGTTATCATAGATCATTAGACGAACTTCACTATCTGTCATAAAAAGACCTGTGCATTTGACCAAGGCATATTCTGTGTTGTACATGGTGAGATGGAGAGGTCAGAAGCCAGGCTGTTGGGAAGACGTGGGGAACTCTTTCCACTGACAGCAGACAGAGAGCAAGGTGTTCCCTGACAGAGAAGCTTACTGATTGCTTCCCTGTCTGGTAAAAATGAGCCTGTCAAACAAAATACAAGCTGTTTGAAAAGGTGATGCCAACATGGTCTAAATAGAATATCAAATTCAGAAGACACAGGGAAAAAGCTCATAAGCATAGATACTTCAAGTGCTTGAGAGCTTTTCTTTTCTTTTATTGCAATTGTTAAAGAAATTCCATAGAAGAGTGCAAACTAAAATAAGTTTCTGTTTTGTATCTTCATTTTGTATCTTCATATAACAAACCACTGCCTGTGGGCTTCTGGTCTCCTAAAGAACTGGGGCAAATCTCATTTTAAGGGAAATCTGTTTTCTAATTCCAAGAAAGAGAATCGTTAAAAACATCACCTGGCTACTCAGGCCCCCTAAGAGCAGACCAGACTGTTGATTTTACAGCTCCAGTTTCAGGTCAGATGCCTGGATTTAAAGCCACACAGCACCATTTGCAGATCTAGGAGGACTGGATCCCGGAAGTAACACCTCAAGGGCCACAAGGGGCAAGACTAGTACAGCTTGGTTTGGGAACCTGGCAGGTGCACATATTCCTGGTTCATCCTTCATGCTGGCTCCGTATTTCAGCATCTATGAGGCACCCTGTCTGGGAAAATGTGCCAATACACAAAGCCAGCACAATTCAGCATCCAGTACAACAGTTATGGTCTCTTTCATGTGAAACCACAGTTGGCAGACAAATGCCCATATTTTCTTAGTCACTCAGTGGTCAGAGTACTAATTCAAGAAGTGGGGATTCAGCTTCCTCTGGAGCCTGAAGAGGTCCACATTCATATTTCTCAGGATGATACACTATGGCCCAGGTGATGGCAGAGGTGAGAAAGTGGAGATCTCCACCCTTGCTGCTGAAGGTAGGATGATGTGCAGCCATTAATGAAAGAGTTGTGTCAGCCCAAGACTGAATGCATGACACTGCAGCCCCCAGTTAAAGAGGTATGTTTGAAAACTGGGAGCTGGCATTTAGATTCTGCTCCAAACATTACTTATGCATTTTATCCAAAGACTGTTTAATGAAAAATCCATGGGAACAGGGACCACGATGCAGTCTCAGGAGAGTGCCCTTTACACTAGGCAGCAGGAAACAGGCTTCTGCTTGCTTGCTAGCTCTCTCTGTATCCCCATGAATCTTACATTTCTCACTGCAGAGTGGTCCAGACATTTTATTGGTAACATCCCCTGTAGCTTTCCAATGTGATCTTAAATGAAGTTGGAAGAAAGAAGCATGACTGCCTTTTAAATCATCCTGTGAGCTTCTTGTCCTGTTATCTAGAGTCCAACTAAGCTAATTTATTGCTACCCAAAGCTAAAGAATTTTTTTTTCCTCAGCTGAGTTTTTCTTCCAGCTGCAGTCATCACATAGTACATACTCAGGAGAACAGGTTTACCTGATGCCCTGCATGTACATGGTATCTTTCTCTGAGAGGTTGTTGAAGTGGGCTTTTATCTGTCGGTTTTTCATCTATTATTTGGTAGTTAGGAGAGACACATGCAGGATTTCTTGTATAAATTATTGATTTTGTATTGGGTGAAAGTCTCATAACTGCATATGTACATCTGAGACATTAAACAGGCTAGAGCTTTGCTGCTAGCTTTCCTCAGCAGATGTGAAGTCTCAAGACAGGTATATTTAAATTTTGACACAGAGCTTCAGCCAAATTGGATGCTCTTTTGTGGGATTTTATGGTTATTATTTTGTTTGTAAAATGCTGAAAATATATCATAATTTGTTGAAGTTGGGGGCCTTTCCCCCTGAAACTAAAGAGCCATGAAATCTAAAATCAAAAAGATTTTTGGGCCTGCAATGAACAGATATTTCATCAAGCCTATTTACGAGGAAGAATGGGAAAATAAATCTGCTTGTTTTTATGTTTTTGCATTCTATCCCAAACCCTGTTACCTCCAAAGCAGTACCACTTAAGCTTCTGAGCTCAAAGAGAGTGCAGCTTCAAGTCCGGTTTTGGCAGATCTGGCATAAAATACTTTGTGTGATACTCACTGACAGTGCTTGGGAAAGGCAGGTGAATACTTTGCTAAACCAAAATGGCAGGAAGACCCAGCAAGGGGCAGAAAAGGCTGATATAACAGAGTTGTTCGGTGATTCCCTGGCACCATGTTGCAATACTGATGAAAACAGGTTTTACACCTGAGAAGTTCTTTGAAAATGGCACCATGTACAAAACAAGCCAATTTACACAGACTTTGTGGGGATGCTTGAACGTCCATAGTGCCATACAGATATGGCTCTGTGTCTTCTGCCAGAGAGCTGGCTTAAGCCCAATCAATTCAGAAAACTCCGTAAGTGAGATGTGACCTGTCTACCTTAGCATAGACATGCCCTAAAGGATAATGTGCTGTAATAGAAAGATTATATTGACAATATAAAATGCAGAAACAGAAGGCAGCTGGAATACTTGGGTTGAATGCTCTCCAGTCTGCCTTGACTAAACCATCAGTAGAGTTGATTTAACTGTTCAAATGTCAGACATCTTGGAGATGCACCATATTCTTGCTCAGTACTATCATTTCATTACCTTGATGTGACTAGCACAGATGTTTTCATGAGGTTTACTAACATTATTTTTTTATTTATGTCTTTTGGAATGGGATGGTTCTGGTACTAGAGCTGTGTCCTGCCATACGGCAAAAAATAATAGATTTCCTATGAAGGAAAAGAGTCTCAGGTGAGAAACGAATGAAATAACTGGCAATCTGGTGGTGAAGATGATTAATCCAGTCATACCAGGATAAGACGTATGTCTTTATTAACACTTCTTTGACTCTTCTTGCCCTTTCTCAATATTTTTTTCTCCATGTAAATATGTACTTGACTCATTTTTATCCCACTGAGGAATGAAAATTAATATTGAAACCTTCAAAATTTCCAGTAAATAAACATCTTGTTTTCAGCCCCCTCTCTCCTTCTGGTCCCAATGGGAATGCTATACTTAATACACTTATTAATAATGACATAAATACTGGGATAAGTCTGGAAAACTGCATTATAATTAAGCCTGAGATTTTTACATGTATTTTTCTATTCTGCGTATATTTTCTTCTTCTCCCAAGTCATAGAGGCCTAAGATTGGTTCTAGAGAAAAGACAGTGAAAAACTAATAGGCTCAGTGGACAGTCCTTCACCAGAGGTGTCAGGAGATATAGGAAACATGTACATTTTAAAGGTTTTACTGGACATTGATACAACTACACATTACTTAAAGGAGAAATTTTGTGACACTAGGGGGACTTATTTCAGTTCCACTCCAAGTATAGATTAGAAAAGGCTAATACTGCTGCAATGTATATTCTCTTAACTGATGTTCATGTCAAGATAGCCAAGTTCCAGTCCTTTTTGCTGTTATTCTGGTTACTTATAACTTGCATGCTGGACTGCAAGGAACAAAAGTGACTACTTAGATTCCAAGGGCCTCCTCAGAAAATGCTTCTTTGGCAGGCATGCTCTGGCCAGGAGATAAAGTTTTATGAAATTAAAACAAAAAGCCACACATTCACCAGAAATGGATAACTTCTTCAGACCTACCCTGTAGATACATATTGAATCATTTTGTGGGCACTACTGCTACCACGCTTTGCTCACACGCTCATGCAATGAAAAAGTTTTGTCTTGCATTAGTATTTTGAATTATCTGTTGCTTTGCTACAAGTACCATGCAGTTAGTGCTCCTTTCTTCCAGCCTAACCTCAGCCCACCCCTTGAATAAAACTCTAGGTCTCCAATTTTTTTCCCTAACTGAAATTCATGGGGTGTAATTGTGGGAGCCATAATGGACTGTGCAATAACTCTCTGCTGTCTTGCTTAGCAGGAATACCACATACCAAGTTTGACAGCAAAACTAGAACCTGTAGTTACTGAGAAGGCAAATCTGCTTTTATGCATCTCAGTGATTTTGAAAACCATGATCTTTATGAGATGTATTTTATCTTTGTGTGTGTCTGCTACAATTGCAGCATTTTATTCATGTTCAAAGAAACAAATATGACCTATTTTTTTCTCAACCTGTGAAAGTTTCTGCAGAACTTTTGGATTGGAATAAAAGCTTTATGGTAATTTAAGAACCAAGTTCCTTCAAACTGAAAAAGCATTATGCCTGGCCCTCATCAAATTTAATGTATGGGAAATGTAGGGAAAAAATGCAGTGAATAATCCACCTGTCTAACCAGTTTGGGGAAAAAAGTGATAATGAGAGCTACTTTGGTGTAGAAGGAAAATCTAGAGCATTGATGTATCTGTCTATGAAGGACAAAGCTTCAGTCTAGCAATAGGATAGTCTTCTGAGACATTTTGACACACAATTAGCTAAGTAATACAAATTAATAATAGTAGCAAATGCATTAATAAACAGTAAAAGGCTATCATATTCACTAGGGGTTCCTTGCATTGTAGTTCCTAATTACCAGCGCATGTACAATAATGATATCTCTACTTTTAACCTGTGGTTGTCCCTGAGTACTTTATCATTATTATGGACTGATCTCCTGTTTTCTTGTATGTACCGTAATCAGACATAGGGGTAGCAATTATTCATATCAGCTGTAAGGCTTGTAAAAGAGTCAGTCCTAATGCCTAGGTAAAGTTCACAGCAAAGCTAGGCTTGCACACGCATTACCAAGGAAGACTTAGCACTTAGGGCTCTTCAAAGAAGAAAATAGGTTTTCTCAAGAAAAGGAAAAGTGAATCAACAGGCCTAATATAACTTTTACTAACTTTAATAACAAGTAAGAAAAGAGAAAAGGAAAAACAAAATAAACAGCCTTCTGAAGCACCAGAGCTGAATGCGAGCATGTTGTGACTCAAAAGACCCTTTCTTTTGACTGTGTTTGGCAGAGGCGTTGTGGAAACTTATGACCTTTTACATACTCATAGGGAGAAAGATGAGTTCCTGCAAACAAAACAAAGGCATTCTCAATGAAATTAACAGGGGAGACCGTCAATGCTGAGAAATCCCAGTCTAGATTTTGCTCATCTGGAAAAAATCTAGACATCAGGTTTGTTTGATTAATAGTAATTTTTAATATACCTTAAGCATATTAATATTTCTCATACCACAGAAGACAGTGGTTTCTTTAAACAAGGTTTAGTTCTACTTTACTGCAGTAAGTGAAGCAAGCCAAATGGGACTATGGGAATACCACACATTTTTCATGAAAGTTCATGTGAATTTTAAAATGAAATCATGTTAGAAATACCTGCTAGCCCTTTTGTTTTAGCTGTCACTTTTGTGGCTAAATACTTACTACATGTAAGGTTTGTCTCATTCTGCTTGAATAAATATATTTTTACATCGCTTCTCTCTCACACTCTGGTACACTAACCTGTGACTGAGCACCTACAAGTGTTATGCCAGCCTTGAAGGAAACCTCTGGTACAATGTCATATCTCATTATATTACTGTATTGTGAGTTGTGGCCTCTGTTATAGGAGCTATTAGTTCTGCAAAACTGTGAGGATTTTTCTTAAATTCATGTTAAGTTCTTGATGAGACTTTGTCATCTTAGTTAGTATTTCACATATGCAGAAACATGGAAGAACTGTATGTGTACATTTGTTGCAGTTTCATCAGTATATAACAAATGCATTTAAGGAAACTATGTTTGTATGTCTAAAGTTTTAAAGCAAACACCCCAAAACATAGGCATTGTAAGTGATCATACAAACGTGTTTCTCTCCTTGCTTTACACTTAGATTTGATGTTCATTTAAACAAATTTCATCCTGGATGGGCTTTCAAAAATATCTGAAAGACTTAGCAAGGAAGTGTCAAGGAACTTCCTGTAAAAAGGTGAGTGCATCTTCAGTACAGTAGTGTATTACTAGTCCATGCTTGTTTAGCTGTCAGATAGAATTAAGTCTAAGGATAAGTGACAGTCTGCCCATCCATTCAACTTTTAAATTCCCAGGAATCCTATGATTTATTTAACTGACCATAAAAGTATAGGAGTTATTAGACAAAAAAGACAGAAGCAAGGCAGCCTGTCTCTTACATGCAAGGCAAGACTCAGTGCTTCAAAGAAAACCACTATAAAACATTTATCCAAATGTATAATATCATGAAGTAAATCTGTTCCCTCATCTTCCTGTCAGGCAAGAAGTTTAGGCCCTGGAATACATAGAATACCTTCACCTGCGTAAAGTCCTTTAAAAAAAGTTGCCAAGATCTAAAACTGTGATTCATGCTTAGAAAGGTTTTCCAGACTTTGTTTTAAAATCCCACTTCTCCCTCTGTCCCACATAGAGGAAATCACATGCTCTGATTTTTACTTTCCGTGCACAAAGGAGTGGAGAAGGGCCAAAACTGAGGTTCTTTCATAGACATTCTTATTTGAACCAATTTGGGTTTCCCATCAGAACACTGGAACTCTGTGGTTAGTTTTGATGTTTATTCATTTCAGTTGCTCTCCCCTAGCTGTTAGCTCCCTGATAACTTGCTGAGGATCCGAAACCATAGCTGAGATAAAACATCTTTGTCTCTTGCTCCTACACACATGCACACACGCACATACATAAGCATGTCTTGGAAACCAAGTGCATTATTTGCAGTGTGCCAAAAAGATTTGGGATTCGGCGAGTTCCAGCATCCTTTTTTCCATACCTGATCTTGGCATGCTTAAAACCCTGGAAAGTCACAATTTACTTTCCACATAGCTGTCCTGGACGGCTTAGAAGCCGAGCCGTACAACAGGATATCCAGCTATTGAGCACTGCTGTCACAGGTGGCCAGCAGTGCAGCTGCAAAGAGCTTCCTGCCAGGAGGGCAGAGTGGGTCCACAGGAAGAAATGTTCCTTTCCTCTTCCAATCTGTTTTCAACTATAAAGGAAGGCCCAGGTTCACACTCCTACAGCAGATCTGCCTACGCAGCATTTTTCAGCTGGAGGAAAATCTCAGCTAACATTTCTAACAATAACTGCCCAAAGTGAAGCAGACCATTTACAGCGCTTCAAACAGCGGGGAGCCCTACCTTTAAGGCAGAGCGCCCTTGAGAAACGTTTCAGCTTGATTGTATTACTGTGTGCATAATTGTATCATCACTTTATAGCTCACTTAAGAGCAGTCAATGATGTGCAAAAAAAGGACAACGGAAGGAGCGGCTACCTTTCTCTCAAGATTCCAAAAGTAGGCAACTCATATGTTTCCTCTTTTGTCCTGCAATCAGCCATAAAAACACTTACAAGAGCAAAATTGCTTCCAAACAATTGTGGATTTTTACTGTGAAGAAGGAAAGAGGCAGGTGACTTCTATCTGTGAATTTTACAAGCTGACTTTTCAAATCATGAAAACTAAAATCCTGGTTAGGTAAAGACAATTAGAAAGGAAGAGGGTGTTTGTTCAGAGCAGTGTTAACAGAAAACGTGAAAGTTCACATGGGGAACCCAAGCTTATTTCCAGGAAGGTCTTGTGCTAAAGAAACACCAAGAATGGAGACTGGGAACGGGGGCAGGTTGAGAGAGAACAAGGTTCTGAATACTGTTATAGTGGGCTAAAACCTGTATTGAGACCAAGTATATTAGGCTGTTGAACAAAGAGGTTTTTTTCTCTGAGCAGACAAGCTAAACATTTCAATGGATATGCACATAGCTCATCCATTTAAAATGAAGTGTAATTGTAAATGTCTTTAGGACTGGGGGCTTCATGCTAGTATGAAAGCCCAGTGAGATCACAGGAAAATTTTAGACTGATGCCAGTGGGTTTCCTAACCCAGATCCTGTAGGCTCATGTGCTGCTGAAGACAGCACCAGGTACCTTTATCTCGAAGTTGTTCTGTAGTTTTCTGTACTATAAGTGACTACTCTGCTTTAGCCTTAAAACTCAATTTTAAAGGCTGAAGATTCTGGGGCTCATAAACCTATACTGCAAAAATTTTTGTCCTCTTATATCCAAAACGTGAATTATCTACAGAATAGATACAGGCTGGATCAATGGGCTCAGGTCAATTGTATGGGGTTTAACAAGGCCAAGTGCTGGGTCCTGCACTTTGGCCACAACAACCCCATGCAACACTACAGGCTTGGGGAAGAGTAGCTGGGGAGCAGCCTGGCGGAGAATGACCTGGGGGTGCTGGAACATGAGCCAGCAGTGTGCCCAGGTGGCCAAGAAGGCCAATGGCATCCTGGCTTGTATCAGGAATAGTGTGGCCAGCAGGAGTAGGGAGGTGATTGTGCTCCTATACTCAGCACTGGTGAGGCCGCACCTCAAATACTGTGTTCAGTTTTGGGCCCCTCACTACAAGAAAGGCATTGAGGTGCTGGAGTGTGTCCAGAGAAGGGCAACAAAGCTGGTGAAGGGTCTGGAGAACAAGTCTTATGAGGAGTGGCTGAGGGAGCTGGGGTTGTTTAGTCTGAAGAAAAGGAGTCTGAGGGGAGACCTTATCGCTCTCTACAGCTACCTGAAAGGAGGCTGTAGCCAGGTGCATGTTGGTCTCTTCTCCCAAGTAACAAGGCATAAGAAAGAGGAAATGTCCTCAAGTTGCACCAGGGGAGGTTTAGACTGGATACTAGGAAAAAATTCTTTACTGAAAGAGTGGTCAGGCATTGGAACAGGCTGCCCAGAAAGGTGGTTGGGTCACCTTCCCTGGAGGTGTTCAAAAAACTGTAGACATGGCACTTTGGGACATGGTTTAGGAGACATGGTAGTGTTGGGTTGACAGTGGGACTTGATGATCTTGGAGGTATTTTCCAACCTTAATGATTCTATGTTTATATGATTCTACACACCAAAATAGCTAATATTAATCTGCCAGAGTACTTGGAAAAGTAACACCCCCCCATTATTTCTAAAAAGACTGTAATTAAGGGCAGTTATTCCAAACGACCATCTGGGAATGCAAAAAAAAAAATCTTAATGGACTTACCAAGCACAATCAGTTTCTTTTGTGATTAAAGTGTTTCCTTTCTAAGTATGTGTCACATTCATCATTGGAATATTCCTCCTGGTGTGGGTATATCACTAAAGCAGTCAAGGAATTGAAAATGACACAAACATGGTTGGTCTTACCTTATTATTCTAGAAAACCTCCTGTTCAAAAGCCAATTTAAATATATAAATTGCCAAACAGTTGTATCTGGTTGCTCTGAAAATGGTATTTTTAAAAAATGAATTCCACAAGCCTGAGTATAAGATGAATTACACCATAAAATTTACTGTGTAAACACTATTGATACCAGAGGAATTACTTGTCATTTGATATTAGTGTGCCTGAGAGAAATATCTAATCCTTGGAAGTCCCACATAAGGTAAAAATGCCCATTTACACAACGAATATGAATGACTACTACATTCTTCAGTGCCCTCTCTACTGTAATTTTAGAGAACAATGTTCTATAATGCTTATTTGTTAACTTGGAACTCCTTGAAAATATATTGAAAATACATTCCCCTTCTTTTTCAGAGAAATAAAGCAAAATTACTGCCTTTCCCTTTGACTCAGCAGCTAAGTACCTACCAGCTAGTCATACCTTGCCATATAGAAATTAACACTGCAAATCTGAGGATTATCTCTTCACTTTCTCATCCTCATATCTTAGATGTCAGACAAGCAGCTGCAGGGAAATATGCAGTACAATATTTTAAAGGTAGCATCAAAAACCTTTCCAAACTCCTTCAAAATATGCTGAAACTCAGTTCTGCAAATACATGTGGAACTTGTGAGACAGAGCCTACCTGCAAAGACACAGGCTGAGGACAGGGTCTGAGGCTATCCATGGGCTCGCCTCAGTTCAGCATAGCGCTAAAGCATGTGCATCAATTCCACTGACATCAGAGGGTATTACATTGGGTTTAAAGCACCCTTTCCAGGTAGAAAAGCTTCCCCTAAAAAGTACCACAATTATCAGGTTAGATATTTAGAATACACTTTGACTTAACTTTATAGTTAAGTTCAATAGTTAACTATAAAGCTGTTGAAATTGGTGGGTTCTTAATACCCATCTGCTTTTCAGATTTGCAACCTTGCTGCTCCCTTTGAGATGAAAAATAACAATGAACAAACACCCACCCAACACCTGACTGTCTGCTGTAGCTAGTTTTGACATTGTTGCCATTTCAATATGATCATGAACAAATTTTAACACATTTTAGCTAGGATTAAAATCATGTTTTAGTAGAGGTAGGATTATTTTTATATTGGGAAAGGACAATTTTCACTTCATGGTGTTCTTTAGTGCTTTTTTACCTTTTTTTTCTAGAAACCAATCGTGTTTTAGTAGAAGAATAGATCCTTATTGCTCAATAAGGAAAATAACAAAGAAGAATGATAAAGATATTTTATTTTGTCTAAAAAAACTGTTAGGGTTCATTAGTTTAGTCAAGCTGTACCAAGCACACTAGAGCATGATAAATGCAAACATGTGCAACCTAGTTCACCAATCTGTGACTGATAGTCATCACATACATTATCTAGAGAAAGAAGTTTCATAGATATGAGATCAAACATATTTCCTTTCAACAAACATACGATCAGTCTAACTCTAGCACCTCAAATCTTCCCAAATTTTATAAGCCAAGTCTGCTAAATAAATACTATTAAATGATACTACTATATTACTAAAAAAATAATCTTCCTTATCATTTTTTGTAAAAGATCATTTTATTCACTTGGCGGAAATCAAGAAAAACAGACTAGTATGGTAATTATTCATATTCTGTAAGATATAATCATGAACCTCTTTTGCAGAAGTAATTAACCTTCACTTTCACTTTGGAAAGATAGTGGAATTTAATGACTCCCCCAGATCATCTTCTCAGTAAGCCTACTGGGAATTGACAAAGCCTGCTCATCTGAAAATATTATAGTTGGCAGGCTATTGACGCTGCCTGATCTTAAGGTTGCCTGACATTTTGCATTATAAAGCCCTTTTTTCATTTCAGGTAATAAAAAAAATCAGAGAAATTTGGCTGAAGACATCATCCCATATGCATACAAGTTATACAGTTCAACATGTAGACTGAATATTGTCAACCTTTTTATACAGTTGACCCCTATACAAGTTGACTGCTGAAACAAATACTGAACAAACTACTAAAAAAACACATTTATGATGACCACCAAGGGTGTGACATCTGTTACATTTTTCATTTTCTGATGATCCTCAACCTGCACATAAATTAATCAAGCCTTTAATGTCTCTTTTTAATTTTTATTTTTTATATACTCTCATTTAAACTCTTACAAATCTGGAGCAATGCACCGAAATTAAGTCACATTAGAATTGCAGTCTTATCACTGGGAACATGTTCTGGGCCAGTGGGAGCTGACTTTTGCCAGCTAGCTCTACTGTTAGGATGAATCCTTACCCTAAGTGACATAGTGATTTTTGCATTTATTTAGAAATATCTGTAAAAAGCTGACTTAAACTGGTTATCTACATACTCTAGACAATTGCCCATGATATTGCAAGATACAATGCACCCACAGACTTTATAATTTATTTTCTTTAAATGTGGAAACTATCATAAAAAGCAATATGTAATGAAATGTGTCCTGCAGAAATAGTTTCTTAAAAAATTTTTGTGCCTATACTTCTGAATATTCTTTTACAGTAACCTTACATTGCTCAGTATTCTTTGAATTGTAAGATGGAAATAATTTTCTTATGATGAAAAAAAGGACTATTATAATTTACCTTATTAACGGTTTTGAATTATTTTGATCTTTGTGCATTGCTTTGACCTAAGCAGATTATCTTGAAAAATGTCCAGATTTGGCTCTGTCAAATATATACTTAACTTCTTAACTTTCCAGACTGTCTGACATTTTTCATCAAGGGTTGCAGAAATCTGCAGTCGGTATCCTTATGTTACTTTTCATTAGTTTTATTCACCCAGCTTTAGCAGGGAATAAGAACAGAGACTATGTATCACTTCCAGAAACTAAATGACAATCAAATGAAAGATCAACTTAGTGTTAGAACACAAGACGTCCAGATCCAATTGAGCTTTTAAATTCCTGAGAACAGTGTAAGGCAATTCTCCCCCTGAGGGTCTAAGAAAATAAAATGTGTGTGAGGAAATGCTATAATAAACTGGTAATATATTTCCATAGGGGATACATAGGAATTTTCCAGACATCCTCCTAGGATGGCAGTAAACCAGACTCAATAGCAGAAAGTAAGCCATTTCCATAGTGAAAAAAAAAAGAATTAGCTGCATAGCGGGGATGGAGGTCCAAGCTCCAGGCTTCAGTTTCTGTTGAGAGATGCTGTCAGCTGTGCCTGGGGAGCTGCCCAGGTTGAATGACTGATGTTGGCACAGAAGGAAGTTCAGAGCCACATCAGTCGGCTGGCTGATTGATGGGCATTTACTCATTGCACTCTCAGAGAATGTAATGCAAACTATGTCCACAATAAATATGTGTTTGATCAGTAAGTGAGTCTGCTTGTACACAAAGAAAGAATAAAGCAGGATATTTTAACTAAATTTTGGCTTTAAAGTGGGTTTTCCAGTTTGCAGGAAATGCCTTGCCTTGCCTTGCCTTGCCTTGCCTTGCCTTTCCTTGCCTTTCCTTTCCTTGCCTTTCCCTTCCTTTCCCTTTCCTTTCCCTTTCCCTTTCCCCATTTCCCCATTTCCCCATTTCCCCATTTCCCCATTTCCCCATTGCTGTTTTTTCAAACAGATTGCATCACAACAATTTTGTCTGATGTTTCTGAACTCCAGCCTTAGTCTGGATAGCTGCTCAGAGGAATATTTAGCCTTCACTGGTAAGATAAGCAGCCAATGACACCCCAGAGAATCCTTTTTATGTTTGTTAGGTCTGGGGACCTAAAGCTTAAGAATTTCCCAGTACAGCACTTGACGTGCCTGGAGATCAGAAGGTTTTGCTCCTAAACTTGCCTGAGATAGCAGAAGTTAGATGAACCTTTAACATTACAGTCCAGACATTCTGGCTTGAATGAATTAACACTTTTTTATATAAATATGGGTTTTTTTCCCCAATGTTTCTATCCAGCTTTAATTCTGTCTGTAGTGAGCTTGCAGAGACACAAACCGGGACTTGTCTTGCCTAGTTTGCTTTCCAAGCCTGGTCAAATTGGCAAACTTAAGGCATACTTAACCCCATGGCAATGGCTCCCCTTTTCCCCATAGTCTCATGACTAGAGCATCTGGGATGTAGGAGACATCTGCTCAGGTTCTCTCTTTCCTGGAGGTGATATGGACACTGACACCCCACCACAATCTCCAGAATTGGTACACTCTGAAGAGGTGAGGGAAGGGAAAAAGTTCTCTTTACTTTGGTACATTTGCACGTGTGTCACTCTTACATTTTTCATTCCTAGTTTACTCTGTGTCTTGAGGCAAGTGATTCTCCTCATACACTCTATACAACTGCAGCTATGCTGAACATGCAATCCTCAGCTGGATCTAATCCCAAACACCAGTACAGAACATACAAAGGAAAATAAAATTAAGAAATTCTATTTCTTACAGCATGTGTTCCTTCAGGAGCAAATGGCCTCCTTCAGGTTTCCAAACACTGCGATGTAAAACTTTATAAATATTTTAGAGATTTTTTCTTTCTACCTTGGTTTGTGATGAAGGCACACACTAAAAAGCAAGGCCAGCTCTAAAATGGACTAACTTAGGTAATCATTGCAAAAGTAGGTGGGTGCTAGTAACAATGAAAGTTCAGTACTTGTTCAGACATGCTTCAAGGATATGCCAAGAAACCTGCCATATGCTGAGAGTGAATATGTAACATGGGCTCTCTTTCTTCCCCACATGTCCATCTTTGCAGCTGGTCACTAATGTTATCAGCCAATCTGAAAATAGAAAAGAAACAAACCCAAGTTTGTCTGCAGGAGGCCAGAGAACCAAATTCAGAACCCAGGGATTGACAGTAAGGACATTCATACTGGAAGGCCCTATTGGGGAAAATGCTGTACAACATGTAAAGAAGAAAAGGTCCAGCGGCCTGGAGACCTTACTGTTTAAGGGGATAGAGTGGAGGAAATCTTGATTTGTATTTAACTTTTAAACTGTGGAAGATAAAAAAAGTGATACATACTTTTTTGACAAAGTAGTAATTAAACCCAACACTCATAGAAATTAAAGTCATACCACTTGCTATCAGTTGTGACCCTTTGAATTTATGATTAACTAATTGGTAGATGTGATTGAAGGTTATAATATCTACCAGTGTATATAGCTGCCACAGCAACTATGAATGAAAAGCTTTCTGACTGGTGAAGTGAAAGACCACTGATATTTACTGATTAGAATCACATCCTCAGTTGTTACATCCCTGTGGCTTTTGGTTCTTTTATACCCTTTAATTACGTCATGATATTGTCTCATATATTAAATAAGGAATTTATTTCCATGATTACATAATTTTAAAAGGGAGAGAAAAATGCCACTTCAGTCATGCTTAAACAAGGTGCACAGACAGTATTTTAATAGCAGACTGAGTCAGAAGTTATTAGTATTGCCTTTCCAGAGCTTAAAAATTGGATGAAAAAAATGAAAGAATGAAAGCAACTAAACACTTGGGAATAATACAATATGTGCTTAACTATCAGCTGCTAGAATTATACAGTATAAACATATCCAGGTCAGAATTTCCAAAGAGAAGTCCCAATCCCCTTATCTCCTCCAAAAGGTGGAGGTCAGTTGAATTAAATGATGTGAACAAACAGACAAAATGAATCACCTGTTAAATCATACCACTTTTAAACTATAAATAAAACAACATCTGTTACCTCAGCAGCAGTGTTTCAGTTTACAATATCTTGCAAATGATTTTTCTAAAGCTTCCTAAAAAAGTTAAATGACTCAGGCCAAGACCCTTAAACTGTGGACCACGTGGATTAAATCAAGCTAGTGATATCTAAGTGTAGTGGTATCTTATTCCTTACATGACCTTCAAAGAGGCAATAACTTGTTCATACCTCTGCTCTTTTTTATTTATAGTTTTTTATTAAAATGTCTAAAATTAAAAAACTGTATATTTACATTAAAAATAATACAGAAGACCCTTAGGTGATTCTAATCAAAGTGATTGCTTTCGAGGAAGTATCCAGATTTACCATTGCAGAGACCACTACACTTCCAATATTTTATTCTTGCTGTGTGAACACTGGGACACAGCATGGTTGTGATATCAGAATGGATGGAAAACTACACAAGAGTTACAGGAGAGATTTGCAACTCTCTGCTGATATAACTGCCTTTGTAAAAGAAAAATAGGCTAACTTCTAATAAATTATAAATACCTCACTGTTTAATCAATTTCAATAGCCTTACTCTTGGTTTAGGTCAATATAAAAAAATATTCACTCCACACCACTTAAAACTTTTGATTTGTTTGTTTGTATCTGTACTTCTCAAAGTCTTATCCAGTGAAACAAAACCCAGCTCCAGTAAAGACTTTATAATTCCACCACCATTGGAGGTAAGGTTAATTTTTTTTCTTTCTTTAAAGTCTGGCAAAGAAAACAATTCAATATAAATGACCTTATGACTTCCAGGCTTATTTCTATGGTTATTTCATGTGCTAGCCCCAGCTGGCTATTGCTGTTTGTCTTTATCCAGCAGAAGCAAGAAAACCTTCAGAAACTTCCCTTTCCACCTCATCATCAAAAAACTTTTTAGCATTAACAGTGGGGCAACACTTTGCAATGCACAATATCTTAATCGAGGATTTTATTTTTCAGCTTGAAGAATATATCATGATTTCCCCAGATGTTCTCATATGAAATTTTCATATGCCATTCCATTCTCCAAGCAGAAATCTAAAGAACAATTTTAAATAGACATAAAAAATAGTTGGAAAACTGAGGTTTTGTTTCATGGGAAAATCTGAAAGTTAAAAATGTATTTTTGTGTTCAAAATTGGGCCAAAAGAGTGAAAATGAGACTCCAGAGAAGCACATATGAAGTATTTTGGTTTAGGAATTTAATCAAATTAGTATTTCATTTTGCCTTTTTTTAGCTCCAGCTATTATATTATTATTTGTTTTATTTCAAAAAGTAATATAACCTTTGAACCTTATTAAAAGAGAGATGTTTTAACTTTATCAATATCTAGAATTTTAATAAAATCAACAAGTTTGAAACATATTCTGTGAGAACATTAGAAATGGTGGCACTTACCATGAAGGCAAAGTGTGTTTTCTTGAAATACTTTCCTTTTCTTGAAAAACTTCCTAAAGTTGAGATTCACGTTGTAAGAATACCTTTAAAAGTAATTCTTGCTTTATAGTCTTTCATGTTTTGTGGTCTTCCCAAAAGACGACAACTTGAGCCAGAACCTACCAGCACAATCATTAAGAATGTGAATTAATATTTGCAGAAAAAGTAAAGAAATTTCCCAGGATGTTTTTATTTCTCCATTGCTGGTCTGAAGTGAGGTGTACTGAATTTCACTGAGTACAACAACGTACCTTTTAGCTATCAACTCCCACTGCATACATAAGTATCTTTATTCAGAATTCCCTCAAAACAGTATTAAGCTTCAGTCTTCAAATCATCAAGCAGAGTCTCATTTGTGCCCCAGCAATAGATCAAAGAAGCAGGAAGGCAGATGGAGCTGGCCATGAAAATGCTGTAATTCCTTGGGACTCACTCTTATTAGCCATCAACATACACCTGCTCCTAAAATGGTGTAATTCAAAGAACAATTTTTCACGATTTTGCTAGTTACATGCTGAACTACAAGCCCACACTTTTCAGATCTTGCCCAGATTTATAATATCCATTTCTTTTTAGAGAGGAACAACTTGCTTTATCTTCAAGGTTTTTGGAAGTTTGCAGTGTCCTTAGTAAAGTTCATTTAACCTCTGGTAGATGATCAGCCTCTTCGGCGAGTTAAGACCTGGAGGAAGGGAGGTATGTGGAAGTACACGTTGCTTGTATTTGTTCTTTTAGCTCACTGCCTTTCCCTCCATTTTCCAGTTGCTATGAATTTCTTTTATTTGCTTAATTCTATACATACTCTGAAGGATGGAAAACAATCCTTATGAATACAATAGATACAGAATATTTGACAAGATGCCTGTGGCTTCATTTGTATTCATATTTGATTATGACTGATTATTTGAAAAGAAAGGAAATACAATGATGATTCTTACCTTTGTTTACTTCTAGTATGATGAAAGTCTGCATTGCTTTTGTTCTGAAACACTTTTGTCAACCATTCTGTTATTTTTAGAAAGAGTACACACAAATGTAAGGAAATTCCACCATATTTTTCTAATAAATTGTCTTAACAAAGCAAAGTCGGAAAAAAAAAATCAATTCACATTCAATTAGCCTTTAAATGCAAATCAACAATGAGGGATGCTAATTTCTTTATACAACACCATGCAGAAAGATTAATTTCATCTAGAATACAACCAAAAGCCCCAGGGGTGCTTATCAACAGTCTTCAGTGGAGGAAATGATCATTTTTTTTGATGCAAAACAAACAAACATCAGTTGTTTTCACAGCTCTGACCTAAGATCTCTCCTGCTGTATCTTACTGTGTTTTTAATCTGCCTTACTAGACCCAACAGCAGGTGTGAGGCAATTGAAAACAATGTAAAACTGAATTGTTTCTTTCACTTCCATGTGAACTTCTGCAGTGTGCATTCTTGGAGAGGAATTAGTTTGAGGTCAGCATTATTGTCATGCTAACAGGTTGTTTGCCACAGATGAATGTTTGCCAAGGTCATTCGAAACCTAAACTGCCAAAGTATGTGCACAACCTTTTCAAAGAAAAAAAAAAGACAAAACAATCAGCAGGCCTGAAAAAAGTGTTATTATCCAAAGCAGGTAATTTTGAAGTTAAACTTTTACATGCTGGGAGGCAGGAAAGTGTAGTTGCTAAAATATTCAGGACAATATTGCTTCTTTTGAAGCTGCAACAAAGTTGGTTGTATGCTCACAATGCTATAGATGTACAGGCTGCAGAAGCATAAAAGGTTTCAGGCTGTGCAAGGAGGCATCCAGCTACACATCATACTGCCTTTCAAAAGGCTTTGAACTGTTCAAAACCAGAGGATCTCTTGTGAGGAAAAACAGGGATGTGACACCTTTGACCACAGGGTCTGCAGCTGGTTGAACTCTTTGGCCTCATATGCTGCATGTTCCACAGTCCTTGCAAAACTGCACAAGATGGGTCAGATATAAAAAATTATGAGTATTAAGCAGATTACTAATAAAAGTGTCCTGAGCTACTCAGTACTGATGTGCTTGGTCTGGATCTCAGCTCATTCATATGTCTAAGGAGATGTGTAAGTCAGAAAGCTGGAATGGTTTTGAGCCGTAAGGAGAGCTGCAGGTGAAATCAGTGTGGCTAGGGAGGCTCCACCTTAGAAAGAGTGGTAAGAACAAATGGTGGTATGTTTGAAAATTACATATCTGACACACCTGCTGACCAAAAAAATCTCATTGATGCTGTAGGATAGGTTCAATGCACTAAAAGTTTACTACTGCCTGAGTCTCAGCCCAAGTGTCCATCTTCTTCTATGGTCCATATGATATTCTCAGCCTGTTTCTTTGGGCCCAATGAAGTTGCAGGCTGGGTAGCTCTTTTGGGGCTTGCCTAGACCTCTAGAAAAACATACAAGAGATTTTCCTGCACTAGAGGAATTTGTCAGAATGGGAGAAGGTCACATTGATGCTCACTGACCTCACAGATGAAGATGCCAGATAAAGATGCCATCTTGTTGCCCAGCCCAGAAAATAAATATTCTTTCTGCACAGAGGGATTGAAGTACCCATGTTTGAGGGACAGGAAGTGCATTCTCAGATTGTTTTGATTTTTAGGCATTCTTTTAGCAATTTGTAAAAGTCAGTAGTTGTTGAGTACACTAAGTGCTCTGTGCTCTGCTTTGTAACATTCACTTTTTAGCCTGTGGGTTTTCATTAAGCTAGGTTCCATTCAGCTGTGTTTCAAATGTAGTCCAGATGACTGTCCATTGCAGGCTGTTAACTAAAGAGCCAATAAAATACAGTGTTCATTCCAGTTGGGTCTTTTCCATTAATCAGGCTGCATAATCTTCCAGTAACTAAGTAATGCTGATTTTATAGACTACTTACATGAAGCCTAATAATTCCCCATTCAGCTTAAGCTAACATATACTTTAGTATGGATTATGATCCCATAGTTAGAAGGAGAAAATGGTAGTATTTTAAACATAATTGATACTGACAAGAATTAACAGTTCCCTTCCATTTGCTTTTATTTCAAGGATTGCTGTATAAATGAATTGCTTTCATATTATACAGTTGAGTTGGCTCGAACATTCTGACTCAAGAAACTCATTTCTGCTAGACTTGAATCTGTTTCTCATAGATAGAAAGACACTGAAGTTCCTCTCTGTGCCTGGCAAAAGCAATTCAGTACTGTTCATCTGTCATATTTTTTCACAAAATTTGGCAAGATCTTTGGTGTTATCTGTTCTTCCTTGCATCTTTCTTTCATTATTTTTCAATAAACCATTTAAGGTATAAATATACTCTCTCCATCTCTCCAACACTTTTCCATTAGATGATACCAAGATATATTTACAAACTGAATAAAAGAATTTTCCTAACTAGCATCCACATGCGTTACACCACAGGCAGCAAAATAATCAAAAGTTCAGAATGATCCAGTAGATTTAAATTCTAAATCTTAGTAATAATAAGAAAACAAAAATAATGTATGCAAAGTTAAAAACTCTCAATTACAGTATCTTTTATGTTCGCATTTACATATCAGTATACACATATACACTTGGGTCTGAGATTCTATAGGTGAGAAGAATATTTCATTTTCTCACCATTTTACAAATACAGTTATATCACAAACGTATGTATTATTTACATATAATTGTAATTTTTTAATTTTCATTGCAGTTGTACTTGAAAATAACTATGGATCAATTGGCTGTTTTTCCAGATGCTCTGTGAAGTCATGATAAAATGATGGCACTTTTTCTGTATATATAGCCTAAATTGTTAGAGGTCATCTAGTTCAACCCCCCTGCAGAGAGCAGGGACATCTTCGGCAAGATCAGATCGCTCAGAGCCCCGTCCAACCTGACCTTGAATGTCTCTAGGGATGGGGCATCCACAGCCTCTCTGGGCAACCTGTGCTAGTGTTTCACCACCCTCATTGTAAAAAGTATTCTTCCTTATATCCAGTCTAAATCTACCCTCCTTTAGTTTAAAAGCATTACCCCTTGTCTTGTCACTACAGGCCTTGCTAAAGAGATTGCCCCCATCCTTCCTATAGTCCCCATTTAAGTACTGGAAGGCCACAATAAGGTCTCCCCGCAGCCTTCTCTTCTCCAGGCAGAACAACCCCAACTCTCTCAGCCTGTCCTTCTAGCAGAGGTACTCCGGCCCTCTGATCACTTCTGTGGCCTCCTTTGGACCCACTCCAACAGGTCCATGTCCTTCCTATGCTGAGGGCTCCAGAGCTGGACACAGTATTCCAGGTGGGGTCTCACCAGAGCAGAGTAGAGGGTGAAAATCCCTTCCCTCAACCTGCCAGCCTTGTTTCTTTTGATGCAGCCCAGGATACGGTTGGCCTTCTGGGCTGGAAGCACACATTGTTGGCTCATGTCCAGCTTTTTATCCACCAGCACCCCCAAGTCCTTCTCGGCAGGGCTGCTCTCAATCCCTTCATCACCCAGCCTGTATTGACACTGGGGGTGGCCCTGACCCAGGTGCAGGACTTTGCACTTGGCCCTGTTGACCTTGATGAGGTTCTCATAGGCCTACCTCTCTAGCTTGTCTGCGTCTCTTTGGATGACATCCTGGCCTCACGTGTCAACCACAGTGCTCAGCTTGGTGTCATCTGCAAACTTGCTGAGGGTACATTCGGTCCCACTGTCTATGTCATTGACGAAGATATTAAACAGAATGTGGTCTAACCTTCAAGAACTTGAAGCCCAAGTCTAGGATAGAGGTGATTGCTTCTGCAAGAAGCAGGCAAAGAAGACAAAAATCTTGCCTATTACTGGCTGAAAGGCAGATTACTGTCCTACAAATTAATACTCAGACTTTCAAAAACAATGGAAGGTGTAGTAAGAATGAACTGCTCAATTATCCCAAACCCTTCTCAAACTGTAGTCAGAAACATGGTTGTATTAGACTGCTGGAGAGCTGGTGTAATCTTTCTGAGGGTCTTCAGTATTTACATGAACACGTGTTTGTGCTCATATATTGTTGTCTAAATAAGATGTATACAAAAATACTGAGTATTAAAGGATGGTCTTACCTAAAACCAAAAATCTCATAAGAAGTAATGACTTGAAGGTATATGCAAGCAAATGAAAATGATAAATACAGCCCTTCTTAAATATTAAACACCATTACCCATTGAAACAAACTGTTTAGGGACATGATGGATTCTCTACCTCTATGTTTTGGTCTCAGTTGTGTACTAGATCAGGGTCAAATATCTGATTGCATCCTTTTCCTTAAGAATGCTAAGTCTTAAAATTTCACTTAGAAATTACAGAAGGAGAAAATGCACCAGAGACTGTTCAGATCTGGCAAAGCAGCTGGCCTTAGTTTCTGGGAAGCAGCACGCAGGTGCTAGAAATTATTTTAGCACAGGCTAAAAGACTTGTGCTAGGCCTTCACACAGAAGGTTATGAAGGAATTTGGGTAAAATTGGCTTCTAGGACAGAAGTACCTGTAGAATTACAGAAAGATTCTTTCGATGCAGCTGATCAGGTCTCAGACTGCAGGGAGTGCCAGAGTCTTTTACTGGTAATGGATGGCAGCTGTAAGAACAGCTGTGTGAGGTGTGACCAGGTGGATGATTTGCTCAGCATGGTGGCAGTGTTATGCGAGGAGGTAGAAAGGTTAAGGAGCATCAGGGAGGCTGAGACAGATACAGGCTGGTGGTGCCATGCTCTGGCCTTCCTGAAACACAAACAGGAACAGCCACCAGAAAAAAAAACCAAGATCAAGGGGTTCCTGTATCCCTCACCCACCAGGCTGAGGGCAGTAGCTCAAAGAAAAAGTGTGAATGGTGGCAAGCCCATGCTTGGGGTAGCAGATGCCCCCCTCACCTTCCCAGGTACCTCTGTATAACAGGTATGAGGCTCTGCAGGTGGAAGACCAGTCAATGGAAGATGTAGATAACAGTCCATCTATATCGGTGGTGTTTCTAGTGTCAGAAAGGCCTACTCCCCATGTCAAAACTGTCTCCATGAGAAAGAGAAGATGGATTATAATAGTAGGCAACTCCTTTCTGAGGGAAACAGGGGGTCCAATATACCGGACAGACCCCGCTCTTAGGAAGTCTGCTGTCTCCCTGGGGCCTGGGTTAAGAACATTGCTAGGAACCTTCTTAGCCTGATATGGCACTCAGACTATTACCCATTACTACTCTTCCATGTGGGATGTGATAAAGCTGGAACCCATAGTCCAAGGGTAATCAAGAGAGACTTTAGGGCCTTGGGATGGCTAGTAAGGGACTCTGGAGCACAGGTTATTTTCTCCCCTCTCCTTCCAGTTGCAGGCAGAAACACTGGAAGTAATAGATGCACCTAGTCTATTAATGCATGGCTCCGTGTCTGGTGTCATCAACACAGTTTTGGTTATTTTGATAGTGATTTTCCCTCTGTACTTGGCACTGGTAAGGCTGTACCTCAAATACTGTGTTCAGTTTTGGGCCCCTCACTACAAGAAAGGCATTGAGGTGCTGGAGTGTGTCCAGAGAAGGGCAACAAAGCTGGTGAAGGGTCTGGAGAACAAGTCTTATGAGGAAGAGCTAAGGGATCTGGGGTTGTTTAGCCTGGAGAAAAGGAGGCTGAGGGGAGACCTTATCACTCTCTACAACTACCTGAAAGGAGGCTGTAGCCAGGTGCATGTTGGTCTCTTCTCCCAAGTAACAAGGCATAAGGCAAGAGGAAATGTCCTCAAGTTGCACCAGGGGAGGTTTAGATTGGATACTAGGAAAAATTTCTTTACTGAAAGAGTGGTCAGACATTGCAACAGGCTGTCCAGGGAAGTGGTTGAGTCACCTTCCCTGGAGGTATTTAAAAGATGTGTAGTTGTGGTGCTTAGGGACACAGTTTAGGGATGGACTTGGCAGTGATAGGCTAACAGTTGGACCTGATGATCTTAGAGGTCTTTTCCAACCTAAACAGTTCTATAATTCTATGTTTCTAATTTATTGTTCAATAAGGAACACTTACAGTTTATATCAGGATTTTATAGATCTTCTCCCAAGTTAATTCAATGTTTTTCTCATGCTGGGTTGGTCTTTGAAGGCTGTTGATCTTGAATGATTTCTTCTCTTCTGGATTCTCTTTACAGTGTTTTCACTAGATATTTTTTGGTATGTGTCATGGGACCTTACTCACAGAGTTTTGGAAGGGGTCACATTAAATGTCTCCTGCATTAAAAACCAGTAAAAAGCAAGTCTGAGCTTTGGACTACAGGAGAAGGAAACAAACACACAGAAGTAAAACCCAGAAACAAACAAAGCAGGAAAGAAACAAACAAAAACCTCTAACTCCTGATTTACCGTGTTTTTACTATTACAAGCAATTAATTTGGAAAAGACCTAATCTCCTGCTCAGCTGAAGGCAAACTTTTTTTCAGCTTATTCTACCCGACCAAGATAGCTGTATATGTCACAGATATTCACCTACGGATGATGTATCACAGAAAAAAAAAAAAGTCATTTTAAAATATCTCTTCTGTGGAAGGACTCTAGTCTCAATTAAAAATATTGAAGGATAAAAGTCAGAAGAATCTGTTGCTTAAAGTTTATATGTATTCACTACCTACAATTGCTATAGAAAGCTAGCAGTCCTGTAATGTTTTGCTTTCAGAACTGTGTGGGGGAAAAAATTGTTTGATTGACTTTTTCAGAAATATGAAGTAGAAGATTTCTTAAGGAAGAGATAATATTTCCAAGGGGTTGGAAAGGAGATATCTGTCCTCCTACTCTTCTTATTTCTCTTCTTAGAAAATAAGAAAAAAAAACCCAGGCTACTCTTTCATAATAGTAATATTCAAACCAGTGTTTAGATATCAGTAACTTGAAGAAAGACAAATAAAATAAGAAAGAAAAATAAATCTGAATTACAAAGTCTCAGCAGAGTATGAACAGGAGTGACAAACAACGTCTAAATGCACTGGAATATTAGTGACAAGCCATGGATCAATATTTCAAGTTATCACTGAGACTTGCTTGGAGATATGTTTCCTCTACAACTGTTTCAACAGTTGCATAACTATTTGACCATCTGAGTAATTTTCAAGTTTTCTTTTTCACTTTCCTGAAATCACGTTTGTATTTACTTAATTCTGAAATATGTAAAGAATAGATCTATTTTGTATACGATACTGTAGATTCTTTAGCAAAATAACCTCAAAGCTTTCATTAAAAGGGCATACAGCTGTGCATCAAGTTTGAACACACTCGAGTAAAACAGCATGTTACTGAACACAGCAATCAATCAAACGTAATAGATTAAATCTTTCTTCTGAAGGTCATCACTGAGTAAAAGCTAAGCTATAAGAAATATATTTAATAACATGTAAATAATGCTTCTAAATGGGTCAAAAGCTAACCTGGCATAACTGTAAAATGTCCTAGTTGTAAAGGATGCAAGCTGATATATCAGGATGATACAAAAAACAGCTTTGGAAGACCACAGTGAGTGACCACAATCCCAAAATGAACAAAGATGGCACAGGCAACATTCACTGTATAAATTCCTCCATATACTATAATAACACTCACATTAACAGGTAGTTTGTGGGCCTTTTAAACTTGTCTCAGTTCACAGAGAAACGATTGTCCTAAGGACTATGTGAGGTTTTTGTTCTGTGTGGAGCAAAGCTAATCTACCTAAACTTCAAGACTGGTCTAGTGGCATATTCAGCCTGAGGTAGTCTGGAACATGGTAGGGAGAACATGAAAATTATTCTTTACCCCTCTGACCTCTTGCTTCATGTATCCCATACAATTTCTATAGTAGTTCTGATATTGCTTATGAAGTTAACTCTTTAGATGCTAAATTGCTTGGATTATGGGGAGAAAAATATTATTACAAGGGCAAGATGAAGGGCCTGTATGCCAGCCTGTCATTAAGTCAAAAGACTTAATTAAGTCAAAAGACTTAAAAGTTGGGTACCTATAATCTTATAAAAATAAGATTATAGGTACCCAACTTTTATTCTAATGCTAATATTTCTCAAGCATAAGAGTAATTTTTAGAAACTGTTTTCCCTCTAGCTAGTCATGCTTGACATTGGTGAGGCCACGTATAGAATACTGTACCTGGTTTTGGGTCCCTGAGTTCAAGGTATATGTGGAGAAGGGTCTGGCTGGAGGACCAACAAGGTGGTCAGAGGCCTAGATAATATGACCTACAGAAAGAGGTTGAGGGAGGTGCAATTTCACTCAGCAAAGAAGAAGCTAAAGGGTAAACCATTTGCCTACAACTATTTCAAGGACAGGTACAGAAATGATGGAACCAAACTCCAGATTTATGACAGTTCCAGTCTAACATGAGATGGTGTATAGAGCTTGCAGCTTGGGAAATTCAGGTTGGACATTAGAAAAAAAACCACAAACTTATAAAGAATCTGGGCAGATCATGCAACACCTCAACAGGTTATCAAGAGAAACTATAGAATCTCCATCCTCAAAGATTTTCAAGAAATGGCCTTGAGTCTTTTATTTTTGGAAGTTTTCAAGAAAAAAAATTCAAAGTTTTTTAAATAAAGATAAAACTAATCTGACCTAAAATGGATGATAATCCTGCTCTGAGTGGGAGGTTAAATTAGATGATTCTAAAGGTCTCTTCCACAGAATACACAGAATCGTTTAGGTTGGAAAAGACCTCTAAGATCATCAGGTCCAACCGTTAGCCTATCACTGCCAAGTTCATCCCTAAACTGTGTCCCTAAGCACCACAACTACACATCTTTTAAATACCTCCAGGGAAGGTGACTCACCCACTTCAGAAGGGAGTCACCTATGACAATGACGTGTCTTTTTTCCTTTATGGAAGCAGTTTTGATGCAGGGCATAGGCTGACTTAAGCTCAGCAGTACCTCCATGCTAGATGAACCATCGTCCTAGTTATTGGTCGGTTCCACTTGCAGAGCCTCACAGCTGGCTGGCACGCTGTTGCAAGGGCACCTGGGAAGGTGGGGTAGTCACAGAGAAGATGCGCCTGCTGCACCAGGCAGGAACTTGTCACCATTGCCCCCTATCCCTTAAGTCACTGTGTTCAGCCAGGCAGAGAGAGGACAGGGAATCCTCTGTACCATGCATCCTGTCTGCCTGTTGGGCCTGTCTCAGGGAAAGTAGGGTGCGATTCCAGTAGTCTCTCTCGCTCTCCCTGATACTCCTCAACCTATCTACCTCTTCTTATAGCTCTATCACTAAGACGAGGAGTTCATCTACCTGGGTGCACCTCCCACAGGTGTGCTCACTGCTGCTCTCTGATACCGGTGTAAAGGTAGGGCACCCTCTGCATCCTGACACCTGGGTAGCAGCGTGTTCCCGCCAGAGCTCTGTCTGGGAAGCTGCGTCAGTCATGGTGGATGCAGAGCTTAGAGGGGCCATGCCTTTCTGCCAGGTGGATACCATTGCTCCCTGGTTGAGCTAGCAGAGCTTCAGTGCCCTTCCTGCACATCCTTCCACGCAAACTGCCACACCCTTGTTGACACACCACACCCTTGCTGACATGCCACGCCCTGTCTGCACAAACTGCTGTGCCACGCCCTTGCTGATGTGCAACACCCTGTTTTCCTGCTCTGTTTGCTCCTCTTCTGGTCGTTAGCGCTCCCCAGGGGCTTCTTTTATACGTTTGTGGGGGTCTCGGCTGCCGTTGCTCCTGGCCCCACCCAGGTCTCATTAGCTGCTGTCATGTGAGCTGCGGGCTCCTGGCAGGTCTCTCGGCTCCCCCTGCACTTGGCTGGAGCGCTCCACTGCAGATCCTGCTGGCACCAGAGCTGCTCGCCTCTTGGTACAATAATGTTCAAAAATGAGAGAAAACAAGTGGCTGTAACAGTCTGCTGCATCCATTTGTAAACTAATCTACCAATATTGCTCCTGGCAATCTGTTGATATGAGAAAATGCAATAATGGAGTGCAGACAGAAAACTTGGAAATAGGTAGCTAAATAAGTTGAATTTCTGGAGCTAGAAAATAACCATGGATGAGCTTTGCATTGTGCATGACCCAAAAGCAGAACTTAATAGCTTGCCTCACATTGTTGTGATGATGACGATGATGATGATGATGATTATTATTATTATTATTAGTGTGAAATTAAGATTATAACAAGGCAATATATTTTCAAAGGGTAGCTGCTTTCCATTTTCAGGTTGTTTTGAGTTATGTCCATTTTGCCCAAGACAATTGATTATGTACCAGGAATACTTACTATATCCGCTGTAGGTGCTCTGCTTCCTCACTGGCCTTTCAATTTGCTATTGAAAATAGGAGAATAATAGGAGCAGTGGGAGCTTCTGCCTGCATCTCTACGGACAGTTTCTGGTCTTGTGCCATGGCCAAAATGGATGGAACATCAGCTTATCCATCAAAGCTGCAGAAAAAACCCCATGATAATCCAGCCCTGACTGGATGCTTAATTTCACCCCTTTCCAAGCTTCAGCAAGGAGCTCCCATTCTTCTGTCAAGAGACGTATTTAAAATCTGTGGAATCAAAACAAGATCATCTTCCAAATTCCATATTTCCCTTTGGGAATGATCAGGACATGGTCAACTAGTAAACATTACTTAGGCATGATGTTTATGGATGAACATGCCTAAGATACACAGGGAACACCCTCACACATGAAATCTAATCTTCCTCCTATCAGTACTACCTAGCCAGGAACTGGCTTCTTCCCTGCAGCCAACTCAAACAGTCATCATAGAGCTGGTGGTTATATTTTCAGCCAAGATTAAATTGACCAAAGTGTTTAAAGAAAGCTGAGTCTGTATACAAAAGCATTTGGAAAGAGTGTCAGCAAAGTCAAATGCTGACATAAGCAGACAGCTGGCTGCCCAAAGGCTGGGTCTGAAATTCAGCTCTATCTTACTTTAAACGGCTTCTATTTTGAATTTGAAGCATCCACAGAAGAGTACTTCTTGGATATTTATTTTGTTTATTTTACATCAAAAGGGAAATTCTTAGTTTACAGCTGAAGAAAAGCTGTGTCCCATATTCTGACCTCCTACCTACCATGTACGTTAGAATTTTCTTTGTGAAAGCAGTGACCAACCTAACCATACCTACAATCACAGGAATTAACAGATTTTTGGCCCTAAAATTTTGCTGTTAAGCAAGCAACTAGAATAACATGTGTCACATTCCCTGTTCAGCTGCTTTTGAATTTTATCCATAGGTTATTTTTAACACTTTTTTTTTAGCAGATAAATAATAGCTGAATTCTACGGCCATTCAATTCTACTATTCAAATAAAACAAGTACTTAATAATAGTTCTTTGCAAGCAATGATTGTGTGCTTCGGTGGAGTATGGGGGGAGGGAAGGCAGGCTAGTATGTATTGAAAACAAGGGCATGCAATCATCTATCCAATTTAAGCTGGCATTTATCCTTAGATAAAGCCCAGACCTAACCTCACACCTAAAGCATCTTCATAGTCGCTGAGGAAGACTGTGTCAGCAGAGTCACTGTGGTTTTGATGTGCAAGTATGTGGGTAAGGCTATACAGGGGCTGGTAGTATGGGGTCAGTACAAGAAGTGAGAGAAGGGATGAAATATTGCTAAGTAACAGACAATGACAGGGTGGAACTGGGGTGAACAAGGTCATCTCACAGGGACATTTGATGAGGAAACTCAACAGCTTTACAAGCATCCTGAGACTATATGGCTAATAGACAGGCAGTTTGTTCAGAACTAAAAATCCATGTGATCTCAGGGGGATGGAGCTACACATATGGAATTTGTACTTACAGCATTCATATTCATCTGTAATGCTACAGCTTTAAATTCAGCTGGAGAAAGGCAAACTCCCCTTTAGCCCTACCTCCCCTGTTACAGTATAAATGAGGCAATAAAGCTTTAAAATGTTCCATAATTAACTCAGAGGCCAGTAGTGGTCTGAAATGAGTGAACTGAAGTGGACACTAAAAGATAGGGTTTTATAGCTATTACTAACTTGATTTGTAAGAAACTACTAAACATGATTCAGGACCATGAAAATGATCTATAGCTTCATAAAGTATTGCATTGACACAAGGGAACAATAAAAGTCTTTCCACATGAAAGATGATACCAAATAAATACGATGACTGGCATTTCTTCTTTAAGTCCTGCACTTCAGTATATATACTGTGCTTATAACACAGGTAAGAAGAGATGTATATTGGTAAAACTGTAAATTGTAAATAAAGATGTATATTGTAACATGCTACAGTGATGCACTTACAGATATATATTTCTGCACAACTCCTGCACAGTGCCAGGGACTGTAGTGAAGCAAGATCCATCCACACAGGGACCATTAACTACTTTTTGGTAGCTTTTATGGTTTTATTCCTCAAACCAAAGAAATAAAAGAGTATGTTTTATGTAAGAGGGAGCAAAGAGAACACAAAATCTGTTCTTTATTTAGAGTGACAAAGAAAGGCCAACTGTACTTGCAAGCAACACTAAATGTACGTATTTAAAGTTTCTAGATGTGAAACAACATTGCATAATTCCACCAACATAGACATGATGGGGAAGAATAGCTGTGAAGGGAAAGAGCATATGAAATAGATGTTTATTGGGTGGCTCCCTCTTTCAGGATTTAACACAGACATTAAGGGGTTTTTTAGGTATGAAATAAATGCATGATCTCGAACTTTGAAATAAATAGTTTCATTTTGTTAATATCTACTCTAACTGTAAGTATTGGCATCAGCACTAAGAGTTTGTTGGTGGGTGACATTTTAAATATTCTAAAATCAATAATAGCTTGAAATAGGTCATAGAAGTTATCCATCCATTGAAGCCACATAATTGGGCCCCTAACTATTAGAATAGAATAATACATTAAAAATCTACAATATACCGAACATGCCTCTGGTGTGCTTAAACTCACAAATGAGGAAAAAAGGTAACAGTCTGTACCATATGTTTCTTTTAATCACTTTTTCTCTAGGGACTGCAAATCTAGTACAGCCACTACTTCAGCACTCCTTCTAGACTTTTCCTTTTGCTAGGCTTCTGCGCCTGCCTTTTGTAATATGTGATATCACCCCTGTCATATAGGGTGTAAAATCAGACATGGGAGTCCCACTTTTTAGAATATAATGCCACATGTCGGCATCTGGAATGACTTCCTATGTTTTATTTTCTGTGTCCCAGTGTACACTTTCTGGCACTTTCCTGTTTGACTGCAGAAATACATTTTGCTGACAGTTTTGTGGCTCTGTTTACTGTGTTTACACTCCCAGGTCCTTTCTCTGCCTATTTAATATACACTGTTTCCTACTGCTTTTAACCCCAATGCTCTTAACCTTGCACCTAAATATTCTTATAGCAATATAAAAGTGGAGCTCTTCCTCCTTCTGAAGACCTAAATACACAGTGTGGATTTTCACATGATAGTAGTAATAGTAATTATAATTAGCAGTCGTCTTCTTCAAAGCATGCTGCAGATCTAATCAAATCAGTCCTCTGTGTAACACCACAGACAGCAAAGACTTGTTTTGGGGTACAGAAACAAGATATTACAACATTTCTGTAGAATACATATAGCATTTAATGGTACACATATAGCTGTTAAATGGATCCTGAGTGGGTTAAATATAGGCAGGGCTGCATCTAGCCAATACTGCAGATCTTTGGGGTCAGCTCTCTAAGCTTTTACATTATTTGCTAGCCTGTCCAGAGTGTATTTTGTAATCTCCAGAATCAGGCATCCTGCTGCTCACACTTTCCTTCTTTCTCCTTGCTCATAAACATGGTGACTATGTTGCAGGGTCTCCCAGGCAAGGCAAAGGAAAAAGTGATGTGATCTCAGTGCTTGAATCAGGAGTATGGAGCTGAAGAAACAATATATTTTAGGAGATACTTTGGTGGTTTTTGTATTTTTAAAATAAATTAGGTATTTCAACAAAGACGACTGTTGTGTAAGAAAAGGAAAGTGGACAAGTGGTTGCTTTGGTTCTGAAGTGACACCTTGACTCCACATCCTCCTTTGCACCAAGTTACAAAGGCCTATTCTTCTGGCCAAAGACGATAAGTTTCTCTAGACAAGTTGCATCTAGTCTTGTCAATGCTTTTGTTCAGCTATCTGTAAGGGTAACTGTAGAACAATGAAACAAATTGTCACAATAGAAATACAACAAATGACCTTGGGGCCACTCCCCAGCCACAGTTGTCCTGAAGATCCCCCATGTTTCAACTCACAAGAATGTAAGAGACCCCTCTGCATTTCACATAAACTTTGATTTTTCAGCCTCTCATTTTCTGATGTGAAAATACTGATAAAGTAGATGATAGAGGGATATGTCACCCTTCCTACAGACACTTTAAGCTAGATCTGAGTCAATTCTGTGAAGGTTAAGTGCTACCTGTGAGCTTTGGGGCCAGGTACGGTTATGTTCCAAACCTTAAAGCCTACAATAAGTCTTATGGGGTGATAAGAAATCAGTCATGACACTGGCCTCCATGCAGTCTCAGGAGAGGCTGTCCCCAGTCAGGATAAAAAAGTGAGATATTGGAGACCTGTTGGATACCAGGGAGAAGCACGGTTTCAGAAGGGAGAGCAAAGATAGCAGCAATGGAGGACACCATCACTTGTAAACCTGCACATTTGCAGGCTTTTCAAACAATATGACTAGCTAATGTTTACAGCACAGAGTGCCTCAGGAGACACTGAATGCCTGAAAAACTACGAAACTAACAAAACCCCATGTATGTACCATCATCAGAGAAATACTCAATCCCATCTCAGTCATATAGCATTTTGAGCCAATTCTATAAACACTAATGTACTGGAAGGGGAGGGTTGGCTGCATAATTACTATTAATTATGGGGGAAATGGAAGGAGGTTCAGCTTAGTTTCGCCTCTCCAAACACACTGTTAATTGGAATAAACTCTCAATGTTGCTGTAAGTGACCACAGATCATTTTAAAAAATCACTGTCAAGTGACACTAGAGAGAACTTGTGATGTTTTTATTAACGTGGAAGAAAGGGTACTTTGCTCACACACAAGGGCTACTTGCCTGAGGGCAACTTCTGGGGTAAAAAGAAATAATAAAAAAGGGTGTAGACCTGATCAACACTCAGCCTCTAAAATGTGGATCTAGCACTCTTTTTTACCCCATACAAGTCATATTTGCCAGGCCAAGCTATAGGCACCTTTGGTTCTTCCCACATATCCATATAGGTACAGTAGATAGCTGCCACTAATTCAGGCTGTTTAAAATCCAAGGTGCATTGGTGACCATTCAGGTCAAATCAAGGCATTGGGGGAGTTTAGATAAAAACAGCCAGCTCAGGTCTTAAGTTATGTAACTGCTTTAGACAGTGACAATAAACTTAGCAGGAGTTTCAGGCAAAGTGATGCAGCATGTCTATATTGCTTCAGGAGAGGGGCAAGTGCTAGGCCAGATGACCTAGCACACAGTGGTCTGTCCCTAAAGCAGATGCTACTCAGATGGGCCACATTGCAGCAGTAGGTTTGCTCAGCTGTAAACAGGACAGGTGAGTCTGGGACATGGACTCATCCTTTCAGGACCCCTTCACAGCTCAAGCCAGTGGCTGTGGGACAGAAGGAGTCAGGGGTAAGTCTTCTGTCCCTTATCTCTCTGATTCTCTGCAAGCAAAAAGGGGTGCAAGAACCCAGTTCCCAGGCATAAATATTTTGTGCTGCAGCCAGCCTTTTATTTCTAGATCAGGAAATAACCCTGAGACTGACTTCATGTCTTCTTTTTCATTTAGAAAATGGGACTCTGCAACACTGGGAGTATTCACTTTAGGATCCAGCCATGCAGATAAGATCATGTCAGTTATCTCATCAGTTTAATCATTGGAGTCAGGATGGATTTTGTTCCTTTTTGCAGTTAGAATTTTCTTTTCATGAATTTCAGAAATAATCAGAAAATGTAAAACATATTTTAGAACCATGTTTTGTCAAAGATGTTTTCTTCATGTTTTTTAATCAAGTTTCATCTTGATCAAGATTTTCCAAGTAAACACAAGAAATTATTGGGCCAAATTAATCCCGAGTGTTTCTATCTTAGACTCTTGCACTGAAGGATTTAACACAGAGCCAAGGACTTCAGGATGTTGGAAGTGTTTTTGGAGTTACTAAATTACAGTCTCCATAGCGATTTTCTTGCCGTATGTTAAACAAGCAAGAAGACAAAGAACACTGGGGAAGATTCTCCTCTACCAAAAGTAAGCATAATGATAATGGAACAACATTCACTCACATGTGTGGAGACTTTGTTTCAGTGAAGAATAGATTATACCCTAACAAAATAGCTTCAGGTTTCTGTGGTGAGGCATCTCACAGTAAGTGTGAGAAAGGATGTAAGGAAAGGTGCCTAGGGAAAGGGGCGGGAGAAGCAGAATGGCAGACAGAAAGTCATGGAAAGAGGTGCAGAGAATTCTTTCTTTTTTTTTTTTTTTTTTTGCTATGGGGCATAAAGTGATTTAAAGCTGGAGTTCAAAAGTGCATAAGGGTTCAAATAAAGCCTTGCTGTTGACATTTTAAAGGTCTTTGCTTAAATTATGGCAACTACAAGCACTACATACTTCCTTTGTATAACAGAGTTGCTAACATAGTTTATTGGAATATTTTGAAGGTCTATTGCTTGCAGTCAGTACAGAATTTTAAATGTACAGGGCACAATACAGTTGCTTATGCTTATATTTATTTCACAAGTCAATAATAATGCTTTATATGGCCTACTATTATAGTCATAAACTTTACAGATATTTTAATATTAACTATACTCTTAAACATAGCTTTTACATTGAGGATAGTAGAATTAGGATGCTTTAAAAGGATCTTCTTTAGAGATCTGCATCTGGTTAAGAAATAGACCGTTGATGTTTTCACATTTGTACTTTATGTGATGTATTTTGCTTTAACTTGTATGCGCTTTAACTTGTATTGCCTTCATTCCAGTGAAGTCCAGAGCATCACACAATACTTTGGGAATTCCTAAAAAAAACCTGGAAATTACTCTTAATCTTTTAGCCACTGTATTTCAAGTTATACTGGATTCCTGAGATGACTGCCTGAAGTATTCAGGCTCTAGAAAATAGGCATTTATTTTCAGAAAAGCCCAGCAGGAAGCTGGTGTTCTTTCTTATGTTTTGTATTGTCACAATATAAGGAATGCATTATGTTGGTTAATGGTGTAGTTGCAGAAAACCAATAGTTTGCCTGGAGAGTAAAGAATGAGTGAAGAACTAGAACATACCCAAGAACTGTGCATTGTTTTCCTACATTTTGATCTTATTTTTTAAAGTTAGGAAAAGGTGAAAACTTAGACAAGGAGAAAGAGGAACATTGAAGAGTAAATCTCAAAAAAAAAAAAAAGAATAAAAGCAATAATTAATTGATAATTAATTCTCTGGGAGCAAAATTTAGGGGTTTGACCACACCTGTAGGAGGAAAAAAGATATGTTTGTGTACATTCAAGACATTGCCTTAAAGACTACTACAACTCTCAGCTGTTAATCAGGATTGTCTTTTGCTATTTGTTCCTTTCTAAGATAGAGAAAGGTGGTTTTTTTTCCCCACTTTCCCTTTACCTCATGACACATACCTCCTGGAAGGAAGAAAGGAAGGAAGGAAGGGAGGGAGAGCAGGAGGAAGGGCTTGCATTATTTTTTCATGCACACTAGTGCAAAGGAGAAGGAACTTCTGAGCAGTCATTACAGCTATGCTGCAATAAGCAGTTTTGAGGTCACGATCAATGTCAGAAAATACCTGGTTTGAAGAATACACAAACTATTTTTGGGTGTATTGGGGAAATCAGAGTTTCATTAGCTTTTTCCCTTGACCCAGGAAACTTTCTGGCCAGACCTGGCTGTGTTAAAGCTGAGGCAAGGATATAAGTGTGTTCTGACAGGAGATGCAAGAGAAGAGTGTCTCAGACAGCCTCTCAGGGAGCCTCCTCCCTGGCCATTGGACAGTTCTGCCATTCTGGAGTAGACACATGTTGTCTTCAACCACTACTGTAATTTAAACTATCAGTACTGTAAATTAAACAGGTCATTTCTGCTGTTCAATTTTTCACTAGTATAGAACAACGGATGCTGTGTTGTGGGGACCAAGCTTTAGGCCACACTATATTTGTCAAACTATATTTATTAGTACACAGAAAAGAGCTCTGAAAGTCAGTTGTGAAGCCACAGACTTGGGTCCTATGGTAGAGATTGCTCTTCAAATAACTTGCTTTACAACTTTCAGAGAAAACTTCTTGGAGATTTCCAGATTCTGGAAATGCTGAAAATGCCAATGAACAGCTTTGCTGTTGGAGTCACAAAAGAGTAACAGTAAAATAAATAACATTGCTGTGGTGTTAAAGCCTCATCTAGGTACAGTTAGCAGAAATAAGAATATATGTATATTTAATGAAATTACATTCAAGCCCAGTAATCAGGGTCCAGTCTCCCACAGCTCTAGGAATGCTGCAAAAGTGGTTAGAGTCCTTGTCCAAAATAATTACAGTATGATGCCAATTAAAAGCATATCAGACCTTGGGCATAAACAGGAGAAACAAGAACAGCAGCAACAAAAGAATCCCATGTCTAGCCCAAGTAGCTGTTACAGAGTGTTGAAGATTCTGTAACTCTGGAAGATATTATCCCACTTTTGTGTTTTGATAGCTAAATATAGACAGCAATTGCTGAAAAACACAATATCCATCACAGACATTACTGTGTCTTTGTTCACTTAATTTTTAACCAAATGATTTACATCCTGAAATAATTCTTTTGCAAAGCCCAACTTATAGTTGCATAGGTGTGTGGATGAAAAACACTGATATCATGATACAGGGCATACACATACTGAGGGTGAGTTAGACTAGGGAAAGAATGACCTGTTTAGAGCAGAGGACTGCAGAAGTAACAAAATTACTACAGCCATTATGTTGCTTCTGCCTATACTGGAAGAGGCAGAGTCTAGCTGTTCAAATACTACATATTACTGTAGTAATCAGTCTCTGCCTCCTCCCTGTTTTTCTTGCCATGATAATGTGAATGGGACTCCAGCTCCCATTGCAGGAGAAGGTGGTTGAAAACATAGACAAGACAGGACAAGGGGTAGCAGTTTTAAACTAAAGGAGGGTAGATTTAGACTGGATATAAGGAAGAATACTTTTTACAATGAGGGTGATGAAACACTGGCACAGGTTGCCCAGAGAGGCTGTGGATGCCCCATCCCTAGAGACATTCAAGGTCAGGTTGGACGAGGCTCTGAGCGATCTGATCTTGCTGAAGATGTCCCTGATCTCTGCAGGGGGGTTGGACTGGATGACCTCTAAAGGTCCCTTCCAACCCAAACCGTTCTGTGATTCTATGATTCTGATTCTATGCAGAGCTCACCCATCAGACTCTAGACATGAGACTCTAGCAACATTGCAGCAAGTATGGAAGAGAAGGGAGTTGCTGGCTGCAAAGAACAGGGATCAGGAGGAAAGTTTCTTCCATCCCACAGAACTCCTGCAGCCATGCTCAGCTCTTAGAAGCTTAGGTTAGAAAGCCTTTTTTTCTGAAGAGCAAATATTCTCTGTAGCATTTACTGAGTCTGTGTTTATTTTTCCTTTCAATGCTGTCACTAGTCTAATTTTTGCAATGACCAGTGAACGTGTATGGCATAACCATATCATATTCCTGTTGGCTGTGTCCCAACAGAGTGAACGTTTTTCAGAAAAGTTAAAAATTTAGGTTAAGTGTTATTACCAATATCCTTGACCTCTTTGGGTTTACTAGTTTGCAAAGTGCTGACCGTGTTTCAGAGCAATCACAAGATAAAAAATAATTGAGCCAAGCTTACCGAAACTCTCAAGATAAACACAAAGAAGACTTAAATTATTTGAGTCATAAATTTTAAGAAGCATACTAATTTGGCCCTTTGTTTCAGGTATGTTAACAATATTCTATGCGTTCCTGGAATTAAAATATCTTATGCCACTGAAAAGCAGTAATGGGTTTTGCAACATTTAAAACTATTGCATTTTCTTAAAATGCTGGCAATCCCTAATTTAATGGTTGGAATGCCATTAAAATTAATTACCAAGTAAACATCCTAAGAGGAATCCACAGAAAAGCCACTGCTTGCAATATGAATTTATTCACGTATAAAGCTAGAGTAACCGAACCAAAAGTCAAGGTTGCTCAACTCCAAATGGAGCAGACTATGTGATTTTGCAAGTGTTTTAAAAATTGCCACCTAATTTTGGCCTAGGTTTCCCTCTGACATTGTTACATATCCCTTTAGTTATCAAGTGGAAGCTTCAGCTCCAAAATTGTCTGTGCTATTTTATACCTGTAACATTCTTCTAACAGAGGTCACCTAGGGTTTGGATGAAGTCAGGCAGTTGCAGACAGTTGCAGTTGCAGACTTCCTGCTGTGAGATGGCTAGATAAGAGCTAGTTCACAAGCCAGAATGCGTGAGCAAACAGAGCTGGCAAGAAGATCCAGGAAGACCTTTGCTCATCGTTGTGTTACTCCTTGGTTAACAATGCATCTATGCAAACAGTTCATCTTGATTTGTTCAGGTGATCACGATTTTAAAACAATTCTGCATAATGCTGATAACCTCTTATGTGAGTGCAAAGTAACCTAAAAGGGACTTAAATTAAGTTGTGGCCATCCCCACTCCTTCTTTCCCCTTAAAAAAAAATAATCAGTTCAGGAATCAGGAGGAGCTTTCTACACAGTTTCTCCCTTCTCAATATTCTGTTCACAGTTCACACAACTGCTTCCAGGATCCCAGCAAATGTATAGCTGAGCCAGTTCGGACACAATTGCTCCTTGAAAACTGGAATTGTTCTCACGAGCTTTGGATAGTTGACTAATTCCTGTTGTGAATAACACTGCTTACCCTTTCTTTACAGTCTGTTTATACTCCCACTTTTTGTAAGTTTGTCTTCTACTCCCTAGCACTCCCAAAGAAGAATGCCCTGCAATATTCAGCACAATATGCTTTTGATTTAACCTTACTTTACTTTACTTTCAAAATGAATAGTTTAATCAACTTTTCACCCATGAGGACATCTCTGCAGTCATTCCTCATTTCATTTTGTTCAGTTAAGGAGCTCAGTGATGTCAGGTTAAAGCAAAAGGTGAATAGGGCCATTTGAAAGATGGTTTAAAAATTGCCTTCTTGTTTCCCACACTCTGAAGTATCTCCCTGCGTAGTTTGCAAAGATAATTACATGAAGGAAGGTAGAAACAACATTTTAATAAACACACTATGGTGAGATAACTTCACATCATTTCTGTGGTTTATCTATTACAATTTTCCCATTCAGTGCCTCTTTACCACTTGAGCTAAAACATAACAGAAAAAATAATTTGTTGATTTGCGCTGATGGAAAGATGTGGTGATATCACTATATAGAGACCATTTGTTAACTCCTATTGCATCTTACATCGGCTATGTAAGGTAAGTGTACCTGTTTTCATGTTTTGCTCTGGGCTCAAATAGGTTTAAGAAGCATTTGTCAGAAACAAATGACTGAACTGTCACCAGGACCTTCTTTCCCCATTGAACACGTATTTCTGTAGAACTATTGTTAGAGAGTTAAATTACTATATTTCTTACTACACTGGGAGTCCGAAAGCAAGAACACATTAGCCTGATGATCTTGGATATAGTTTCCTGAATCAATACTACTTTTTCAGTGGAGATGTAGTAGCAGACAATTGCATAATGAAGCTGTCTGTCTTTATTTACACAATGTATTTCTGTATTCAGCAGGCCAGAAAGAATAGTTCTGTGTAGCAGCTGTCATTGTGTTTTTTGCTTATCTCTGCCCTGTCTGCCAATGTTATAATTCACCAGCTGACACCCGCCTTGGCAGAGACCGAGCTCAGTGACTCGGTGCCAGAGCAACAACAGTTCTCTGAACTATGACATGATTCATCCCCATCCCAGTCAGCAACAGGGCACTCTTTCGGCTTTTTCACTTGGTGGGTTTTTTTGTGTTTTGTTTTTTTTTTTTTTTTAAACACCCTGTGGCCATGGGGCTGCAGTGAAAGGGAGCTCTGGGAAACAGTTAAGGCTCTGTTAGACACCATGGCAGGGGGCTGCAGGAAGGAAGGCAGGATTGGTTGTGAAAAGTGATGGTGAGGGGCTGGACATCCAGAAGGAAACACTTTGGATGGTTTGATGTTGAGGAATCAGAAGGGTGTGAGGTCAGGCTGGAAAGGCAGCATTCAAGACACTCTGTCACAAGATTTGAGGTATAATGTTTGGTATTCCTGACTGTTGGCTTTGCTCAGAGGGGCAGAATCTCAGTGACTGTAGCAGGAGTGCTGGGTGAGTCGGGTGGAAAGCAGGGAAAAAAAGGCACCAAGTAAAGATTCATGCATATTTTTGAAAATAAAGCATGCAGACCTGATGGTTTTTTCTTCTTTTTGGATTAACATTTCCATGAACATTCTTCCCCAAAATTCTAGTTTTGTTCTTTGAATATTCATAGAAAATAAAAATGGATGATAACATACTGATTAAATAAATGCTTTTTTGCCCTTGTTTTGAGTATTTTATACCAAAATCTCTTTCTGTCTCTGTTCTCCAGAGGATATAAAGCTACAACAACTGGCAATTTTGTATTCATATACTTGCCTGCGTCAAAAAGTTGCACTTCAACCAGTATATAACCCACATGGACTGTTATTTAAGTTTAAGAACCACAGTTGTTAATCAGCTGAAGTCAGTCTGAAATACAAAAGCTTGAAACTGAAGTTGCATCTGCAGACAAGTCTGTTATTCACAGTTTAATATAAGATTTTCTCTTCTATGCAGCACCTTAGTTTACTGAGTGAATCTGAAGTAGATCATGCTTTCATTGCTAGGAATCCTGTATTGAATCATAATAGTGACCAAAGTAACTGTGACTTTTTTTTTCCTGGCCATTCTAAGTCCCATATGTGAAGAAGGAATGGGAAAATAAAAGAGAGAGAAAAAAATATATTTTAAAAAGATAAGAAAAAGGGGAAGGAGAAGGGGAAAGGGGAAGAGGAGGAGAAAGGGAAGGAGAAAAAGAAAGGGAAAAAGAACACAAAAAGGAAAGGAAAAGGAAAGGAAAAAAGGAAAGGAAAAATGAGAGCAATAGACAATGAAAGGAAAGGAAAGGAAAGAGAAGAAGAATAGAGGGAAGAGGGAAGAAAGAAAGTGGGAAGGGAAAGGAAGGGAAGGGAAGGGAAGGGAAAAGAGCAAGTTAATCAGAGTGAGCAGCAAAGAGTCAGCAGAGTAGCCCAAATCCCAGAGGCACTTCTTGTACAAGGACATGCCTGATGACATAGTGTGCAAGGAATGTGTTGAGAGAAGAGGGGAGTGAATGGAGCAGGATGTGATCACGCTGGAAAGCCTCTATTGTGCTGCATCCTCATGGGCTGCCACTGCCAAGTGCAGAGAAGCATCCAGCTCCCCAGGTAAGCACATCACTTGGTCAGGCATTGGAACAGGCTGCCCAGAGAGGTGGTGGAGTCAAGTCACCATCCCTGGAGGTATTTAAAAGACATGTAGACGTGGCACTTCAGGGCATGGTTTAGGAGACATAGTGGTGTGGCGTTGATGGTTGGACTTGATGATCCTAAAGGTCTTTTCCAAACTTAATGATTCTATGATTTTATTCTATGAAATGAAAAGTGTAGAAGTGTCAAAGAAGGAAGGGGATAGGGCCACATGGATAGGAAGAAGTGGTTGTGAAGCATCTGTTCTCTGCCTTTCATACACATGTCCTGTACTAACTTTTGGAAAAAGAAAGGGTCCTTAAATATAGGGAAAATTGTTTGACGACAGCTTACCTGTAAGTGAGAGGAGTTTGCTTGCTTTTAAATGTGAGTTGGCTATACATAAAAACATGTTTGGGAGAGGGGGAGGAAAGGTAAGGTCACAGCAGACTAACCCATCATTGACACTCTCACTGGCAGAGGAATTCTGATGTCAGAATTAGTCTAAAACTCTGAAGTGAGCTGTGGCTAATAGTTGATCAGTTGAACAGTTCAGCCCAGACACCAAGGCTGAATGAAACCAAAACTGTTCTATCACCTGGGGGCAGCATGGGGATCTATGGGAACACTGCATATAGGATCTAGTTGATTGAGGCAGATTAATTGTATGCTTAAATGTGGGGTATGTCTTTGTCCCCCTGCCCACCTGTATTGAGTTTGTGTGGCAAGGTTTTGGCTACAGGGTGGCTTCAGGAAGAAGATATTAGAAATACCCCCCATGTCCAACAAAGCCAATGCCAGCCAGCTCCAAGATGCTGGCCAAGGCCAAGCCCATCAGTGATGGTGGTAGCACCTCTGAGATAACATATTTAAGAAGGGAAAAAAACACCCTGCTCAACAGCAATTGCACCCAGAGAGATGAGAGAGAGTATGAGAGAGAAACAACCCTGCAGACACCAAGGTCAGTGAAGAAGGAGGGGGAGGAAGGCCTCCAGGCACCGGAGCAGAGATTCCCCTGCAGCCTGTGGTGAAGACCATGGTGAGGCAGGCTGTCCCCCTGCAGCCCATGGAGGTTAACCGTGCAGCAGATATCCACCTGCAGCCCATGGGAAGCCTGCACTGGAGCCAGCTCCTGGAAGGACCTGTGGACCCATGGAGAAAGGAGCCCATGCTGGAGCAGGTTTGCTGGCAGGTCTTGTGACCCTGTAGGGGGCGTGCACTGGAGCAGTTCATGAACAACTGTAGCCCGTGGTAAGGACTCACATTGGAGAAGGTCATGGAGGACTGCCTCCTGTAGGAGGGACCCCACGCTGGAGCAAGGGAAGAGTGTGAGGAGCCCTTCCCCTGAGAAGGAAGGATTGACAAGAACAACATGTGATGAACTGACTGTAACCTCCATTCCCCATCCTCCTTTGCTGCCAGGGCAGGGAGGAGGTAGAGAAAATCAAGAGTGAGCCCAGAAAGATGTGTGTGTGTGTGATGTTTTTGAGACTTGTTTTTATTTCTTATTATCCTACTCTGATTTGATAGGTAATAAACTAATTTCTCTAGGTCGAGTCTGTTTTGCCCAATACAGTAATTGGTGAGTGATCTCTCCCTGTCCTTATCTCAATCCAGGAGCCTTTTGTCCAGCTGAGGCAGGGGAGTGATAGAGCAGCTTTGGTGGGCACCTGTTGGGTCGTCCAGCCAGGGTCAACCACCACACTACTTCAGGATGCAAATTACTGTAAGCATTTGGCATTGAATTCTCTTGTCCAGAACAACTTCTGACATTTCAGTTAAGTGGAAAAGCTGGGATACAGTTCCTATTCCTTATGAGAATGTTTATTCTCAGTCTGATGGAAGGTAATGCTGCTGATGTGCTGATACATGCAACAGTTTCCACCAAGACCTGTGACCTTATGAGAGGAACAATTACATGAGACAGGACACCTGCAGTGAAAAACAAAACAAATAACAGAAAAATATAAGCCTTGGAACATAATGAATGGAATGATAAAGTGACTGCATTGAAAACTATCATATAGTCTTACTTGTCATTTTAGTAGTCCTTTATTCATGCTAGTCTAATGGACTTAATAATGGAAGAACAAACTGGAGAAAAGCAATACAAGAATCATAAAATTGCACCAGTTGCCAACTTATGATCAAGACTGCTCTTTTGATAATGAAGTAATGATTTAAAAAATAAAAAACCCGCAACTTTTATTTTCACCATTAGAGGATTTTAATGTCAATTTCAATACAGTCTAGATGTAATTAAACTGCACTTGCACATTTATTAAATGCTTTTGCTACTGAATCCCACTCACAATCAAGTTGAACTAAACTAAAAAGACTGGAAGATTCTTTTACTTCTCTGTTTTGATGATGCTTCCTAGTAGCAACAGCAAATAAAACAGTCTAATCACAGAAAAGAGACCTGGAAACCATCAAAAGAACCCAGAGGGGAAAAAATAGCAGTGGAACAGGAACACTTGAAATAGAGGGTTTCCCTGGCACACACAGCTTCCCAGTGACTCCCAACATTGTTTCACTCTCCCAAAGGCACAGAGCCCAACGTCTGTGGCAGGCTTTTGTAGAAATACTGACTCCCACCATGCCAAGGAGAAAGAAAGAGGAAGAGAGAGAGAAAAAAGGCTATGCTGCCAGTTTCCACATTATAGGCCAATTTGGAAACTTTAATTATTGAAATAAAATATTCAAGGACATATGGAAAGGCTTGGGAAAATGAAAATGAAGATGAGAGGAGACAGTCATGAAGAATTAATCATTTGGGCAATTTATAACTACATATAATTTTTATTGTTGCCAACAGAAAATGACCAGAGAGTCAGCAACTCAAATGAAGAATGAACAATGGAAAGAGCAAAGAAAGGAAAACTTAAAATGACACCATTGGAATGAATGCAAAGATGTGGTTTAAAAGCTGGTTTGGAAGAGGAATCAAAAGACTCAACGTAGGTTGTTTGCTGTGTGAAGAAAAGGGCACTTCCACTCTGGAGCTGAACACTGATGAATTTTGCAGGAAGTAAAAGTGAAACAAATTCAGATGCCAGACTCTTTCTTTCTTCCATTTCTGCTCCTGAGGTAAGAGCAAACAGCTAATCATTAGCATGCAAGACCCACGGCTTGCTGTGCTCAGTACAAAGCTGGGGTATATACATGGGAGGAGATGGCATAACAATGCAAAAACTAAGAACACAATGAAAAGCAAAAGACACAGTAAAAGGGTTGAGTGGATAAACCTCTAGCTCTACCTGAATTTCTTTAAACTCAAAAGAACAGACTTTGGGACTAAGCAGAAGGCTGAACAAGGTTTGATGAGTGACACAGCCCCAGATCCAGTGATATAGTGACTCAGAGATACCACAGAGTCATACTTCAGCCAAGCTGAACAAGTCCTTGCTTGTGTGAGTACTAATTTACTGCTAGCCTACAGTAACATAAAAATTTCTGTTTCACTCTGCAAGTAGTCCAGTTGTTTAGTCAAGCAACTGCATTATCAAGCAACTGAATTGGATAAAACTGAAGTATCAGCTATTCCTTTTTTGACCTGCTCTGAAGAGTAAGTGTACAGGTGACTAACTACCCTTATGTCCAGGGCTAAAAGATTAATAACTTGAATATGTATTTTCTGTCATGTTTCCTTGCATTAAACCAATGAAAATTCTGCCTATAAGGATTGATTTCTACTTATAGAATAATGAGTTTAAATCATTCACTGCCCAAAGAAGATTATCTGCAGCTACCCTCCGAGACCTGGTGAGACAGAAAAACTTGTATGGACTTTTTCTGGTGCATTATGATTTGTCCAATGAGTTCTTAGAGATCTGAATATGGAAATACCCTTAATGGTAGTTTAAGTTCTTTCCTTATGGACTATAATTTCATATCCCCATATTGCTCTTGACGATGGGGACATGGCTGTTAAAAATTGCTTCTTGGAATTTAGAGAGAGATTATATAAAAAAAGCAATGGGCCAGATTCTCAGTAGAAGAAAAATAGTGTAATTTGCCTAATTCAGTTAAGTGTCTGGCTCAGATAATGTAAAAGCTACCCAGTGGCTGACACCAGTGATGAGGTCTGAGGCTCAGGCTCAGATGTCAATCTGTGTTTCGGTCATCCATTGACCAATATGGTTATATGATTTCCCCAGACAAGGTGTCTAGGCAATCAGCCAACATAGCTAACTGCCTTAAACTCTAGACCAATGATCAACTACTGTTTTACAGATAGCTTGACTGAGAGTGATCTTTGACTTAAGTGCAGAATGAAGGTTAATTTCAAGTATGCAGAGCTGTAGCAAGATGTCTAATTGTTCTTTTCCCATACCTTGTAGATGAGCCAAAAATATACCATTCCCTGTGGATGGGATTTCTATGCTATTGTATTCAGTTCAACTCCATACTGTTCCATGCTCATTACCTTAATAATTGAATGCATCCAGCTGCTCTGTATGACAGCCATATCTATACTTTCTTTTGTCTTCCCAAGGGAAGAAGGACAGATAAGGGATTATTTTTGTTTTGGGGTGTGAATTTATACTAAACACAGAGGATGAAGGAAGAAGGAGGCTATTAAAAGCAGTTTTGAAGAGACCTATTTTCCCCAGGGAGTACAGTCTAGTCTCTGAAAAAGCTTTTTTCTCTTGCAAAGGTGTATTTCACTACCCCTTTTGCTCTTCCAAAAAAGTGAAAATCTACATCTTACCTTGGACCACTTGAACGCCTCAAAGATAGTGACATGCACTTTGAGCTTGATTCAGCACCTTCTTTGAAGCTAGTGTAAGCAACAGAGGATACAACTGATCCTGCTTCTTATTCTTGAGAGATGCACGCTGTCTTCTGTACTACTTAGCATTTCTGATAGTGAGACAGCTTCATTCCCAGTTCTGCTTTGCTTTTGCTAAGATGAGAAATGATAAAGACAGCTGGAAATGAGGTCATCATTTACCATGCTGCACAAAGTATTAGTTGCACGTGAACCTTCAGCATAAACAAAGCATGTTTGTTGAGCATAAAAAGCACTTCAAAATACACAAGTGTGTGTTTTTCACCAAATGAGGCTATAATGTGGTTGTGTACTCTGTCTGCAGGACTCCACGTACTCCCCATCCCTCTGAAGACCTGAGCAGAGGCAGAACATGACTGTTGAGTACAAGTGCCTGGAATCCAGCTTCCTTCACCTCCTTAACGTCTTCCTCTGAATCCCACTCCTTCAGTGGGACTGGCTGCAATTTGTCCTGTGCCAGTGACATAGATGATAATAATAGCAGATATGGTTTGGTCATGCTCTACAGGTTCTATAGGGCTTCCATAAGGTTGGTCTATAAACAGTGTGTGTTTCCTCCACCATTCTGGGAATACAGTATTCACCCTGCTCATGTGAGCAGTTGTTATGGATAAACAAGGTTTAAAGACTTACAGGCAAAGAGAGGATGTCTGTCAACAACCCAGCTCTAGAAAGCATTAAAAAAAATCTCAAAGAAAGTGTTTCTTGCAAGACTCTCCTTCCAAGCCTTTTACAGAAATCTTCCACAATTTAAAGATAGCAAGCATATAAACAAACAAAAAAAATCCAGAAATTCAGTTAAAGCCACTTAGTACTTGTCTAGAATTTTACTCTTCTTTCTTTCTTTCTTTTACCTCCTGATGCGTTGAGTGCTTTCTCCTATGCAACTAACTGGCTCTGAAGTATTCACAGATAGAAAACTTTGCTAAATCAGATAGGTTTTAAAAAAATAAACTATAAATTGTTGATAAATTTAATCTAGCTCAGACCCTAGTATTTGTTGTTTTACTGGAATATTTGCACCATAAATTAAAGCTTAAAAGTTTGGACATCTGCAAAAACAAACTGAACATTGTTTTTAGCTTTTCTTCTGAATCATTCTTTGATTAGCTTTCCAGTGAAGAACCTCGCTGGGAGTATGAGAAGGTATCTTTCTCTTTCCATCAAGCACTTTATGTTTGGTTATTTACTACCAGCTGTTCATGTTAAGAATTACAAAGATTCACAGGGATCTGTGAGTGTGTGGTAGGTAATAAATCTGCCAAAGATTATCGAGGTTTGTGTATTTTAACATACTGTGATGTGACCTTAATCTCTCTAAGCCTAAAGAAAAAGAAATTCTGTCTCTTTATAAAAGATCCGTTATGTACAGGAAGATAATGCTGTTTGTGATTTAATTCTGATGTTGAACCTTATTTTTGCTGATGGATTCTTGGCATGTACTGCATAAAGGTCAAACAGGAGATGTGCCTTTGTATTGTACAATCAGACAAACCCAGATATTTTCAATCTGATGGAACTACTTCACAGAATCTTGAGATTCCTTTTTAAGCTGGAATTTTAAAACGATAACTAGTACATGTAAATACAAAGTATAATTTGCAAAATTGCCAACACTTGCTACAAACAAAACATATTAGTGTTTGTTTATATTATTATCAAGGATATTCAGATATGCATTATTTTGTTTTCTTCTGATCCTAGGCTTAGAACAATAGTGGAGGATTTATTGCCTTCATGTTTTACAAAATAAAAGTGATGCTAAATCTTAAATCGCTGCATAATGCCAAAGAACAGGGAAAAAACTTCAGGAGGTGAAAAAGATATGAGGCAATTTCTTAATGGCCTCAGGTAGTGTCTTTAAAACTTTAAAAGGAAGTTTGTCCATGTTTAACCTTTAGAATGTCACTTCATTTTTTTTCATCTTCACTGTAAGTGCTGGCTATATAATACAACTTTTGTCAAGGCATTTAATTGGCAGAAGAACTGTTAGAAATTCATGTTATTTGTACTAGAGATATGTTGTTCTGTTATTCCATATTATTAGAGACTGATTCTTCTCTTCCCATGAGCTAGATCTTTCCCAAGTGAATGTTCAAATCCAGTGACATATTACACGACAGAAACATGACAGAAATCCACACAGGACGTGACAAAATGGCTGCATAAATATTTTTTTTCCCCTCCCTGTGGAGGAAATAAAAAATGAAACTTGCATCTATGCATCTCCTTTTTCCCCCCTCTTTATTTACATCTCATGATCTTAAGTCAATAACCACCACTTTCATCTTTAAGCACTTGTAAACGCACATTTATTTTGCTAGATTTTTTGTGCAGTATTGCACATTATTAGACAGATTATTGGAAATATAATAAATATTTATTTTTAAAAATCAGTCCTTTCTCTATTAATTTATTAATAATATATATCTAGTATAACCTGTCCTTGAAAGCTACTGAATTTGTTACAGACTGCCTTGAATTAAACTATAAAATCAAATGCAAGCAGTTATTTCTCCTTTATTTGTAAGCTGGTTTTGAAAAAAAACGCTGTACATTTCTCATCAAGGTGTAGGAAAAAAATGCAAGTTTCTTATTTCTGCCATAGCTTGTCTTTTACTGGTACTCAGCCACTGTCATTTACACAGATGCTATAAGAGTTTGATATCAGGTTACTACTTTATTTTTCCATATAATATTTCAAGCATGAACTGCATCCATTTCATGGATAAAGGGCTTCTGCTTAAAATTCACAATTGCAATATGGCAAAATCTTTCATTTCAATTATGGATCAATTCATCAATCATCATCAATCAATTATAGACAAATCATTCTCAGATCCAGGCCTACATGCTTCCAAAGACTGAGTTCAACCATCTTGCTCCCTTTCTCTTTTTCCTGCAGGCTTCCCCTTTGCCCAGACATCTCCAGTTTCTTACCATTTATTGCAACCGAGGATGAATCCTTGCTCAGAATTGACTGTACTTAGCTCTGTTGTGGTAGGACTATTCAGATCAAAACACCTGCTTTCAATTTCACCAAGTAGTTTGAAGTTATAAGGAAGATAATGTTATAAAAAAGACAGGCCTTAGTTAAAAAGCCTCAGTAATTCACCATGATTCTTGCTGAATTAGGTAAACCAATCTTTTATCTCATGACATACGACTTGCACCTAGGAATCAGTAGGAAGATGGGATCTTACTCATCTTCAAGCCTGTTCCCCAGGTGAATACTTTGAAATAAATAACCTCTATAGGTTAATCAGCTATTATTTGTTCTGACCTATCCCCAAAGGATGGCTACAATAAAGGTAAAAGAGAAATATTCTCACCCCACAAAACCCTTCCCTCAAAGCAGAAGTTGTAGGTGAACGTGCCTGTTGGTACTCCACCTTTGGCTGTGTATTTCTGTAGTCTGTGTTTTTTATTCCTGAAATTCACATGAATACTGTACCCTTTATCACTAAATATTTCTTGTGTTGTACATCTGGTTGAGCTTTTTTCTGTTAAACTGTCATTGAGCAACTTCACTAAGCTTTTTAAAGCTGAGCAGAATTCAGAACTGAGTGCACATTTAGGGTGCAGATCTTCTGCCTAATAGGATGGAGATAGAAAGCAAAAACTATTCCACTCTTTTCAAATAACTGAATGTACATTTGGAGAGAGAGAAAGAGCGTGACTGTGTTTGTTGGAAGCATAGGACCATAACAAAACCCCAGTTCATTTATATCCCTTGAAAGTAAAGTGAAAGAGATGTCTCAGGAGAGATTTGAAAAAAAGCCAGAGGAATAGTCAATGTCCAGAGTCAAAGAACTTAAGTGATGCCCAAATGGACATGGTCTTCAAGTAGGTTTCAGAGTCCTAAATTAGGTCTGTATACTGGCTGTTAGTGAATGAAAGAGAATAAGGCATTTACTAGCATTCAGCATAGTCAGCACACAGGGAAGTTTAAGCTACCCATACAAAAGACTGAGGAACAAATTCTTCAGGCCTCTGTCTCAGGACTACTCTGACATACTGCTATGAAACAGAAATTTAGAATTTGGTTCACTTTCTTATTTCACACAACTACAAGGTCTTATTTCTTAATAAAATAGCAATAGCTGTCTTCGTTATAACAGCAGTGAAAGTCTTCCAGGGAGCGGGAGACCACATTTCCACAACTCATGTGTCCGCCAAAAGACTAAAAGGTGTCTTCAATGTTCCCATCTTGAAGCTGGGCTTTATGTGCCTCCAGGGAATGAAGAACTGTCTATTTGTAGATCTTTAAGAACACTAAACTTCAGTTAATTTTTATAGCTTTCCAGATCATTTACTGTTTATGAAAAGTGTGGTTAGATTGTTTCTATCAAGGAATGATAAGCAATTCTGCACTTGCTTAATCTGTAAGGAAATGTGTCATTCAATAACACATAGACTTCTGCACAACATTGAGCCCCTAATGGTGCTGCAACAGCTGTTAATCTTAGTCCCTTAGCAGTTTCTTCAGTGAAGTAAAAAAAGCATTAGGGAACAGACAAAAGTGATGCAGTTCAAGGTCTCTATAAAATAATTGTTCTTCTTTCACTGGCAGCCAATGTTTCTACACTTTTCATTGGTAAGAAGTGGGGTTTTTTTTTGATGTATAACACTTCTCTCATGGTAGCTTTAGCACCAGAGGTGTCAGCAGCTTACCCTTCTAATTCATGTTTGCATGAATATCCAGAAGAAATTGCAGAGACCTTCTTGGACAGCCTGCAGCCAATTTTGGTCCTGTTTCATAACAATTGACATTTGTAACAGATATCTATTACACACCAGGAGTTTTATCTTGATTTTGCATGACATCTTGTAAATCAGAAGGAATGTTGTTGTGACATTCAATGCATCTAGCTACTATGTTATTGTTGTATTATTACTTAACATTTATTTTCCAGTAGTCCTAGAGGCACCATGGAGATCCGAGCTCCACTAAACTAAGCAGTCCACAAACAAAATTGTGGTCCCTGCTGAAAGAGTATGAAGTTTAAGAATTTGTCTCCCAAGGGACACTGTAAAGCTAAAATTAATTAGCTCAATGTGTGAAATCAAACTCTGTTGAAATATACCAAACCCTGCAGGTTCCCACTTAGAAGTAGTGTGCTTCTGCTCACTACCCTTTAAATCCTGGAGGAGTTAATTACAACTTTGTTTTGCGTTCCTTTTGCAAATTTCAGCATCCAGCTGAATGAAGGTGAATGCATTCAGCCAGAATCCCACCAAAAGGAAAAGCAAGTCACTGTTCAGGTCATGAGGCTGCAAAATCTGGATTTGGAAAGATACGCAGGAAGACTAGGACAAGAGGCAAATAATTTTAAAAAGAGCCTTTTGCCTTCAGTGTGTTGATTCTCCAGCTTATTTTCTGGATGTGATCTTTGTATGAGCATAACTTCTTTAGGATAATCAGGTATGGATTTACTGAAGGAGTCAAGGTGTGTGAAAGCCCCTTATCAGCACCCCCTCAACATGACATCCTGCTCAGAGCTGTGTGGTAGCTCTGGGTGCAGCTGATGATCTTTTGTGGGTCCCAGGCAAACAGCCACAGTGCATGCTCAGAGCATAGGAACTGTTCCAGTATGGTTAGGATGAACCAGGCTTACATAAAGTACACCCCATATGTAGATGGTTATGGTTATTCTGTCTCCCTATGCAGTTCACATAAAATAAGGCCTGTAAGTCCCAACAGTATTAGACTCACAGATTATAAGCTCCACAGTCTTCAGTTTCTTCCCAGATTTCCTGAATGAAGTATGGGAATCTTAAGTACTTCTAATGTGAATGTGGTCACCTCTTGGTATAGATGAGCCCCCATTGGTTGTGTTGTGTCTATTCCTACTAAATTTCTTTGCAAAAAGGTTGCCCTTGTTCTGAGGTATCAAAACAGTCCTCAAAGTATCTTAATATCCTTACAGAGTTTCTCTATGTTTTAAAATATTCAGTTGTTCACACAGATGATTGTAGGTCTACCAGCTGTCTAGATTTGTATGACAATTTGTGACTACAGCTGCCATGGGTGTGATAGATGTTTGGTAGTCAAGTAAGCAGAGTACTTGAAAATGACACTTTCATGAGAAAGTATGATAAGCATGCATTAAAAACTGGTCCAGAATAACATAAAATAAGTAGACATTAACAGTTATGATATAATGAAGAGAAACAGAGCCTAATGCAGAACTCACAGTATTTAGTGAAAGTCTTTTGGCTCGTTTCAGTGGGATTTGGAACAATCCCAAAATACATATCAACACAGATAATTATGCCTATATTTATTTCTTCTGGAAAAATACAATTTAAAAAAAAAAAAGGAATGACAGGAGAAGTGAAAGCCACAGGAAATCTCATACAGGCACTAGAGCTGTGTTCAGAGAGTCTTATCACTGAGGTACTATGTCACACTACATAAATACATTTTCTGGTATTTGTTGGGTCTGGGGATGTATGTTGGTTTCCATATGTACTGCAGAGTCTTTTCTGCAATAACCAAAGTGTTTCCCATCTGCAATCTATGAACTTTTTCTGGCTTCATGACTTTTCATACCTGAGGTCATAGAAGATAAAGACAACAATATAGTTTTTATTTGGTTTTGTTTATTTTTTTTTTAAATGTGTTGTCCATATTATGCTGAAGTTGTTATTAGAGGATCACAGAGTTGCTTTATGACCTTAAAAACTTAGTAAAATATCTTCAAAAGAAAAAGATAGCAATGACATAGTTAGAGAGTTAGATATCACTGAGTTAGGTACTGCTCTGGACTGAGAGCACTCACTCTGCCTAGATAACCTGAGTATACCAGGCTGGAGCGTGATATTTTTAGGGTTCATAAAGTTTAGGACATGGTCAAAGACACAGAATACGCATATATGTGCATACACATATACAAGGGCTTATTCACATTTAATTGATAGCTATAACATGAGTTCCTCTCAAGGCAGTGTGCTTTGGGTTTAATAAGCCATTTTCCTCATGCTATGTCTTTTTGTGTAGTTCCAAATTACCAAAGGGAAATATTGATACAGATTTCTGAATACCTAGAAAGGAAGAATAACATGAAGAAGGATAATTTTAAGAACAGGAGAGTCATGTTCTAGTTGGAGATACTTTTCAAGAGAAAAGATGTTGACAGCTTTAAAGTCAATTGCAGGAAAGAAATCAAATCCTTGTCAGCATGGTATGAAATCACATGCATGTGTCTGTTTCAATGACTGAGATTTTTTAAATCTTCTGATATTTGGAAGAAGTGAAGGCAGTGAGGAAGACTCTACATATTTCTCCAAAACAAAGCTAATATCTAGTCATTATGTAAACAATCAGCATAAATAATCTCATTTGTTTATTTGTCTGAGTTGTTTCTCTGATATTAACCTGGGGCCTAAATGGGTTTTTACTGTCTCAGAGCATCAGTTTATTGTATAGGTCAAATATTAAAAGTACTCTTACATCAATTTCAGCACTTTGTAATTTTATATCTTATATTACATGCATTGTGGAATCACAATTTTAAAATAAAGACCACACTTTATAACTAGTAGTGGGTAATTATGGGAAAACATACGTGCACTGTGGTATAATGAGCCTGCCAAAGCAAAGTGGAAAAGTCATAGTCCATCCTGACTAAGAAAAGTTTTAGGTTTTCCACTAAATCCACAATCATGTGTCCAAACAGTTCACAGCTTCAGCCCAACACACTTTTAAAACTCTCTTTTGAGTACGATGAACTCATAGGCTAAAGGAAAAAGTGTTAAATTAAAAAAAGAAAAATACGTACTTTGTAGAAAGAGCCAAAGCGCTTCCCTTTTATAACTACAGCATAGCACAGGAGTAGGACCAGACCCATAGAAATTATTAAATATTAAAGAAAGGATGTCGAATGACTAGTGTTCTGCTTATGGCTTATATAGTGAACACTATACTGCAATAAGAATGCAACTCTATTTTTGTACAATCAGATATGTATTGTTACATGCAGGAATACAGCTTTCTGTGTGAAGTAACTTTTTTATATGGTTAGAGAAATTAAACAGTTAGTTTGTTAAAATATCACTCATCAGAGTGACTGTTAGCCCAGAGTTGTACCACCCAGGAAAATAATTTAGTTCTTATCTACCAACACAGCAAAAGTGTAAGGGCTTTGCAGTGCAAGAAGAAAGGCAGCAGCAGTCAACTTCCCTTGTCTTTGAACTTTCAGGTGGCTGAATTTTATAGTGTATGCATCACTGAGGTTGCATCCATAAACTGCATGCTTGCATGGCCAGAGTCATACACTATCAGAGATTAGATAAATTTAAAATTAAAAGCATGATTTGAATATATATATGCTTAGAGCATAAAGAGGACAAGAAAGTCAATGAAGGCCCCATTTTTAAGAGAAAACTTTGAAATATCTGGTAAAATTCTGTGGGAAAACCCCAAAAACTTTGTAGGTTTTTAAAATGCTTTTGGTTCTACATGGTTTGTACACCATCCATGTCTTTCTGTTTCTGCCTAGGCTGATCTTCCCCGTGAAGATAAAGGCAATCAAAATGTTCAGGCATTGCTTGGTTAAGTATCAAAACTGCTGGGAACAATCAGTTTCCCTTTGAGACCATCCAGCCCTTACAGATTCCAGTCTACATTCTAGAAAGTTTATGCTTCAATTCAGATGAGTTGATATGTCATGAACCCAGTTGAAAAGCCTTTCAGTTTTGAACTGTAATAAAACTGAGCACAAGGGAAGTTTTATCCAGAGTTGGACTTTTCTCATTCTCCTTATATTTTGCCATTTGATTAATTCTAAAGTCTAGCTATTGATTGACGTACACATATCCTCCTCTGCTCCATGTTTTAATTTGTTTTCTTCCCAGCTAGCATAATCATCCATTTTGACCTCTAAGATTTCATTTCCACCTCATGATACAATAAAAGTAAAATAAAGAGAGTTTTCTGGCTTTCTCTTCCATAGACTTGAAAGGGTGACATTCAAAAGGCAGAATGAAATATGTCACACACAGATACGTTTCCTACTTTTAGTCATTTCACTTCCTCCAACTCTGTATCACTCCAATATGATGGGTTTGAACCCTAAGGTTCCAATTAATATAACTAACCTTTCTAAATTATTTTCTTTTGCAGCTGGTGCCTGTGCCTGTGTCACCCTTAAAAATATTAATCTTAATGGTTTAAGTATCAGATTTATGACTGCTTTGTCATTTTTGGGGAGAACAGTTGTTACTTAGGTACCATTGCAGACTTCATGACATGATGGGTTGTTTCTTTTCATCCTCCTGTAGATGTGATAATCACAGCCCTTCCAGAATTTCTCTGAGAATTCCTACTTAAACTGTATTTTTTTATAAGTCATAAACAGGCATCTAGAAGTAGTAGATAGTAAAGCATCCTTTGTCTTTGTTAATTTATTTACATGAAATGATAATGGTTGATGCTTGTTACAGTTTAAGCACAGCTAAGTTTTGTACCGTGTCTTTACAATTTTTCAGTAAAAGATTTTTGACTAAGATGTGTTTGTATTTAAAAAGTCTTTAAAGGTTGCAATGTTCCATTATTTAACATTTTTTTCATGTTACATAGAGCTACTAGGAAAAATTTTCCATGTTGTAAGAAAGGATTTGGCCACGTGGTTCTCATTAACTTCAATGAGATTCAGATGGCTAACTCACCACTTTGACTTTGCATATTTATACATATACATATACACGTACTGCTGTGTTTCACTGGATCTGTTACTTTCTGTGGAACAAGAATCACAGAATAAGAGAATCAGAGAATCACAGGTTGGAAGGGACCTCAGGGATCATCTAGTCCAACCTTTCTAGGAAAAACACAGTCTAGACAAGATGGCCCAGCACCCTGTCCAGCCGAATCTTAAAAGTGTCCAATGTGGCCGAGTCAACCACTTCCCTGGGGAGATTATTCCAATGGCTGACTGTCCTCACTGTGAAAAACTTTCCTCTCGTTTCCAATTGGAATCTCCCCAAGAGCAACTTGTGTCCATCCCCCTTTTCCTCTCCATGTGAACTCCATGTAAAAAGGGAGTCTCCATCTTCTTTGTAGCTACCCCTTAAGTACTGGTACACGGTGATGAGGATCCCTCTAAGCCTCCTTTTCTCAAGGCTGAACAAACCCAGTTCTCCCAGCCTATCCTCATATGGCAGCTTCCTAGTCCTTTGATCATCTTGGTGGCCCTTCTCTGGACCCCTTCCAGCTTGTCCACATCTTTTTTGTAGAGCAGGGACCAGAACTGTACACAGTACTCCAGGTGTGGCCTGACAAGTGCTGAGAAGAGTGGGATAATGACTTCTTTATCTCTGATGTCGATGCACTTTTTGATGCAGCCCAGCATCCTGTTGGCCTTCTTGGCTGCAGCAGCCCACTGTTTGCTCATTTTGAGCTTCCTGTCCACCAGGACCCCCAGGTCCCTTCCACAGAGCTGCTCTCCAGCCAGGTGGATCCCAGTCTGTGCTGCACTCACGGATTGTTTTCCCAGGTGCATGACCTTACACTTGTCCTTGTTGAACTTCATAAGGTTCTTGCTGTCCCACTCCTCCAGCCTATCCAGATCTCCCTGCAGAGCAGCTCTCCCTTCTGGAGTGTCTACTTCCCCACTCAATTTGGTGTCATCTGCAAACTTCATCAGGCTACACTTGATGCCGTTATCCAGATCACTTATGAAGATATTGAATAACATTGGGCCCAATATTGATCCCTGGGGGACCCCACTTGTGACAGGTTGCCACTTTGAAAAAGAGCTATTTACCACCACCCTTTGGGTGCAGCCTGTCAGCCAGTTCCCCACCCACTGCACAGACCACTTGTCTAGGCCATAACGCATTAATTTCTCCAGGAGGAGGCTGTGGGGACCATATCAAAGGCCTTGGAGAAGTCCAGGTAGACAATGTCCACCTCCCGCCCCATGTCAACCAGGCAAGTTACTTTGTCATAGAAGGCCACCAGGTTCGTCAAGCACGATCTGCCCTTAGTGAAGCCATGTTGGCTCTTCCCAATCACGTGCTTCGTTTGACTTGTGATGGCCCCCAGGAGGATTCATTCCATAGCTTTCCCAGGGACTGAAGTAAGACTGCTGGACCTATAATTACCCAGATCTTCCTTCAAGCCCTCCTCGTAGATATGGGTAATATTTGCCTTTTCCAGCCCTCTGGGACATCCCCTGTTCTCCACAACTTCTCAAACATATGGAGAGTGGCCTCGCCATGACATCAGCCAGCACTCTTAGCACTCTTGGGTGGATGGAGTCAGGGCCCAATGATTTGTAGGGGTCAAGCTTCTGTAATAATCCATGTACTAATTCTTCCTTCACTGATGATGGGTCTACGTTTGGAATCAACCAGGATTTTCATTCCCGAAGCCTGGGACCCAACAGTGTTGGTAAAGATGAGGTGAAGAAAGTGTTGAGGACCTCTGCATTTTCAGCGTCATTGGTGACTGACTCTTATTCTGTTTAACAGTGGGCTTATGCTTTCCTTCTGTTTCTGCTTATGGTTGACATAACTGAAGAACCCTTTCTTGTTATTTTTGACATCTACAGCCAGTTTAAATTCAAGCTGGGCTTTTCCTTTTCTAACTGCGTCTCTGCACACTCTGGCAATGACCTTGAAGCTCTCAACTGATAATCCATCACTTCTCCATCTCTGGTATCCTTCTTTTTTGGATTTGAATAGACCCAGGTGTTCATGGGCCCTCTAGCTCTGCTTACTTCCCATTCCTTTATAGGAGATAAACTGGTTTTGTGCTTCTATGAGAGAGATCTTGAAGAACTCCCAGCACTCACTAGCTCCTTTATCTTCCATGGAAGCATCCCATGGAATCCCTCCCAGCTGACCTCTGAGTAAGCTGAAATTTGCTCTTCTAAAATCTAGAACCCAAAGAAGGCTTATTTCTACTTGGAATTCTGCTAGCTCTTGCTGAATTTTTCTGAAGAGTGTTTCAGTCAAATTTTGATCTACTAGTGTTTTCACAGCACATATACCCTTGTTATTCACTCTTCACAAATACTTCTTTAAGGAATCTATTTTGAGCATTTGGGGAATTAATACTCATTTTTCAAGCAAATAACTTGCCAAAATAATAGTCATATATGTTAAGAGTTACAATCTTTTCCAAAAAGTAATGTACAAACACCACTACATTAGCTACAAGATTAATCAAGCACAAAGAATGGTGGATTTTCATACAGAACCACCATCACAAAACTTAAGGAGAAGTTTCACTGCTGTTTGTGAAATTGTATTACACAATAATTTTGAACATGTAAACTAATTCTGTATTGAAAGCAGAGCTATTTGCAGCATACAAGCTCTATTCCTAAATACAGTTCTTACCCACCTAACTGTAGACCAGTACAGAATCCAGTTAAGAGCTCCTTAGGCTGCTTTCCTCTACAATTCAATGGAAACAGACTGTCCGGAACAGAAAACCTCAGGAAAAATTCAATGTAGTGGTCATAGGTTTTACTGCATCCAGCTCTTGGCACCACCAAAGGTTACAGACTCTCCTAGTAAGCAAGCCAAAAAATTTGTGTTCTTTTACTTCAACTGCTCCATTTCACAGACTAGAGACTTACTTGCATTTGCTGCTGAATGATTCACATGCTGCCTTCTGCTGACTCTGCCAAGAAAGCTGTGACTGACAGGTGAAGTGCAAAACATCTGCTGGGAGACAATGGTTTTAAACCTTTGCTAGATTTGCTCAATGAACATTAACGATTCATTGAAGTCACTTTGTACCATTCAATGGCTGGCAAGGTGATTCAAGAGTAAAAACTATTGCATTTTACTACAATTTGTAGTCAATAAAAATTGACCTTTCAAATGTACATACCTGGATGTGTTGTCCAAAGTCTACCTTGACTCATTTAATGAAAACGCATCTGACTTTTTTTTTTAATCGTTTAGGTTTCACAAATTACATTCAACATGAATCACAGTGCTTGGGACATGTAAATATCAGGACACTTTTGCTGAGATGTGAGAGGACCCTAAAGTGACCAGAGTAGAACTATCTTCTCCCTGCTTTTCTTTTGAAATTATTGTGCCAGATGACACTGACACTGATCTTTAAAAATTTGCTTGTTTAAATTAAAAAAAAAACAAAAAAACCCAAAAGTCCCCAAACAATCCCCCACCTCCTAAACTTAACCAGAAAAATTTTCTCTTCAATTACAGAAAGCTCAGTGCTTGAGGAATAGTAAATGAAAATCTTCAAGAGAAATCTGTCTACTTTTTAACAGCATCTTTGTAAGATAACTCCTTTCCTTTCTTCTTGCTTTCCAGGTGACTAAAGTCCTTATTTCAAGTACAGGTTAGCTATGAGTCTGTTCCCTGTTGCAGACAAGACAGCTAACTCCTCTCAGGAGTATCTCAGCTGCCTTATTTCTACCCCTGCCTGTCTCCTGAGGCAATGCTGAAGTTTCTTCACGATAAGCCTAAACTGCTCCCAGAGCATCCTGGAGCCTTCCAAGACGCTCACTCTGACCCCACCAGTGGCACCCAGGTCAAGGCACATGAGTAGCTTTCTTCTCAGCTGCCCACTTTCACAACCCTTCAGCAGTATTTCCCATATGCAGTATTTACACAGCAAACTGAAAACAAACACATTAAACAGTTTTGCCCTTTATTATAAGGTGCCTAAATGTTTATTCAGGAACCAAACATCCAGAAAGAACCAGCTTTAAGGCTTGAAAATCTAAACAAATTAACAAAAAAAGCATGTGCTTGTAACTGGTCCCGTTCAAGTAGTGACCTGAGACGACACTTTAACACTGTAATGCCTTTTGCCCCTGATATGTCTTCACTGACACCATATGAAGTAGCATGATCACAGGGCATGCTGGATAGTGATGAATTGCACTTTTTTGCACAGGATGTGTATAAGCCAATATCCTCCCTTCCCCCTCAGGTGCAACCGAGTCCCCTTCCTGTTTATTTGAGGAATTTGCCCTCACTGGCTCAATTTCTCTCCCTCCTCCTCTCAGATGTACAACCTACCATGTGTAGCTATAACATAATCCAGACATGGTATTTGGTTTTCATCTGGGTTTTTTATTCAGTGAGCTCTGTTTTCTGCAGCAGAACCATCTCTGGCTACATCTATTACACAATCTTGCATCAATTACACAAACATTTAGATTATTTGCCACACTGGCTGAATACTGAGTGAGAAAGGGAAACTTTCTCCCGATAATACTGACAGCAGACACCACATTCTTGAGGATGCCCATTTTTTTAAAGGCATTTATCTTCACACAAGCCTGGACATCTAAATGAAAAGGTCTATTTGTTCCTTCCCTATTCAGTGCAAGAACTTTCCTTTACCACAAAGACACCAGTGTTGCTGACAGTTTAGTTTTAAACGTTCCAGAGGGAATCTTACTGAAATCTATTATTATTATTATTATTATTATGTCTACATTTTCCTGTAGAGTGTGCTAGGCTTTATCCATATATACAAGATCAGAGTCCTTACACCTTAAGACACTATCACCAAATGGTTGTTTCTGTCAATAATTTTTCCCTAATGTTCTGACCTACTTTCCCTGTCTTCATATCTTTCCTTGGATCCCAGTTCTAACTGTCCTGATTAATCAGCATCACGTGTCTCATTTTTGGATGTTGATGCACCCTCAGTGCTTGCACTATGGCATCATGCCTATTCCCTTCAGAACAATGACTCTGTTTGGGTTATTGCCCCAATAAAGTAAGTTTATGGGAGTCTCTCAGGGCTTTTTGCTGCAAGGTAATAAACAGAGAAATGTGTGAATTGATTTTTTAGTTCAGTGGACTAACAGACACACAAAAATAAAAATGACAACTAAAACTGCTGGTCTTCAAATATGGGTTTACTTGTCAGCACATTCTTTTTCCATGCCGTCCTTCTCTCACTACAAACACATCAAGATGACTTAAAAGTTTAATTTCTCATATATTTCTCAAAAATAGTTTCATTCACTGTAAAAAAAAATAATGTTCCTAGAAAATAAAACCTCAGCTGCAAAATTTTCCCCACCACTAGAAATGGATATAAGAACTTTATAAATCTTTAAGCTGTGTGAATGGTTTCCTTGTGTTCAGCGGTATTTATCATATGTTTCAAGTTAATCAGTTAATTTTCCTTCTAACTGCCTTGTTTTTCTTTTTTTTCTTTTTTTATCCTTTGTAAACAGCCCTGTTATTGTCTTTTTGATAATACAGTACCCAAATTTCAACTAACTATCCAAGGTATATTTCCTGCAGGGTAAGATAAATATGTATTACTGTATTCCTCCTGTATGGCATGATTTCTCCATGGAGACATTTTAAAATTACCTTGGTGATTTTCTTCCTATCGTAATGCAAAACCCTACTGTATCTTGTTTGCTGTCTAATATAATCTCAAAGCTTCTTTTGGCATTCTGGTTTTCCAGTTTCTCTTATGCAGTTGTGCAGAGCTTTTGAATTGTTTTCTCTATATCTGCCAGCTTATATTTTACTAGTGCTGTTCTCTATGCATTTCTCTAACAGCTCTGGGATTTCTTTCTAATCTTCTGTGTTCTCTGTTTTTTACAAATTGATATTGTATGGAAATTCACTAACGTTTGCACTCTTTCTTCTAGATCATTAATGAATTTGAAAAGCAGAACTGAAACATACTGATGGAAATTCTCAATATGCAACAAGTCCCAGTGGAAGTCAGTCTTTGCTGATCATCATTACTTTTTTTTTGATCACTGTGCCTATCTTCAGGTTACTTCTTAATATTTTGGGGTTTTTCTTTAAATCAGTTCTGAGAGATACACGGTGCTCACGTACACATGTGGTACTCACAAAATCACAGTCATATGTTAGGAAAGTATGAGTATTCGGTTGCAATTTGTGTTTTCTTTCCAACTTTCAAGTGTCATATATATAACATAGAATTCCAAATCTCTGAACACGTGGAGAGTCCAAGAATGTCAGGGAAACAGCATTAAAGGACAGAAAGCAATAAAACTCCAGATGGGTTTATAACAGTGTGAAAGAGACTGGGTTAAAAACTGAACATCAGTTTCTGGTGGATATGGAAGACCTTTTGTGCTTCCGTGGGGACTGGATTCTGGCTGATTTTGTTAGCTCACCTCAAAGTTACATTTGCACTTTATATGTCTGAATTTCACTCCTGATCTTTGATTTTCTCTTTAGCTATTTTGTATTACTTCATGTTGGATTGCTTTCTGTAAAAGGTGACACATTTCTGGACCAGACTGCAATTAATCTTTTACAAAATCCATATCAGACACTTGTTGAAGTAATGAAGGTAGCAACATAATCAATAAATAAAGCAGTGTGTTATCACACAAGCAACCTGTTCTAGCCAAAAGAATGACGCTTGATTACCCTGGGAAGACAGCCATTTAAATAGTCAGAGGAAAATAGTATATGTATATATATTTTTTTTTGCCTTCTGTTTCATAAGTTTCTCATCTATGCAGTTCTTCTTTATTTTACAGAACACTTCCTAAATGCTCAGCCATGGGCTTACAGTGACATTATACACTTCCATATTCACAAGCTGCAAACTTACTAGAAAATATTTTACAGGTTTTGATAATAAATTCTTTCTATAAGTCTTCCATAGGATTCTTAATGATACCACCATGATTACATATTGTATATCAAAACTAAATAAGAGAGTTAAACTACTTCGGCCCTACTACAAACACACCATAATAAAAATTAACCAGTAAGAATTAAGTCTTGGATGCGTCAAAGCAGTTAAACATATAACAATCTCATGACATTTATCAATTCAACACATAATTAAGTCCTTTACTGGACCTGGTCTCCAGATTGTAATAGCAAAAAGATGGAGAAATTTAACAAGCTCCATTGGTATTTTTTGGTTTTGTTTTTAATTTAGGATATATGATTCACTTGTTAACACTGTATTTAAACATCTTTCTGTCCTATATCTTGCTCTTTTTGTAGTACTGATGTACACAAAGGTCAGCCTCAAAAACTGGAACATATCATGAGCATCCTGTATGAGTAACTGGAGTGATCAGAAAGACCATGAGGCAGGGGGTTGAAGAACAAGTTCAGATTGATTTATCGACCCCTTGAAAGTCCTAAGTAGCATGTGCAACAGATCCCACTGAATGTCTGACAGACCTGTCACTTCCTTTCTTAAAAATATATTTCCTGAAGTATGTACAGAGATAAAAATTTGAAAAGCCTAAGGCATAATTTTTCAGAAAGACTAATTTTAAGGTTTCTTTTTTTTAAGTGAATAACTTCTACATAAAGGTACCTAATTTTTTGAAAATATTAACTGACTTTCTTCACAGTCTGGCCTTCTTGTGTGTATTAAATGAGACACTCCAACACTGAGGCTGCGAAGTCACAAACCACCCATGAGCAAATAGTCTATTTTAGATTACTTTCACATCAGTGAAATTTGTCCTAATTGTCTAAGTTAACCACTATTTGAAATCACCCTAGGAGTTAAAGATAAATTATTATATCCAAGCTATATATCCTGTATTACTTCAATATATTTAACATATCCAAACACTTTTGACAAAAAAAAAAAAAAAGTTAAAAAATTTTGTAAGGGGGGAAAGGCTTCTCCAGTGTTTTTGCTTTCTAGAAATTTAGGGTTATATAAAGCATATGTCCACACCACGAATGTCATCACAGCCAAGATTTCAGTGCATTCTTTGTAACAGGAGACAATCTGTACCATTCGAGCTTTTATTAGTGGAAAACTTATAGTTGAACTCAGATGACTGAATGCAAACCCAGACTGCCTAGACATTCCAACTGCATGTGACTTTCCTCCACACATTTTAAAAATGCAGTCACAGTTTTCTCTGTTTTGGTGTTATAATATCACCAGGAGTAAGATTACCATTGCAGCTTTGTCCTTTTTTCATTGCAGAATACTTGCATTACATCTCTATTAACACTGTTTCAAAAAAGTTTCCATTACCTTTATACAAACAAACAAATAAAAAGCATGGAGGCAAGCACTTTTTGTTATTATTCCTCTTCCAGCTCAGAATTTTTATTGTGCTGCACAAATAGGAGGAAGCATCTGTCCTAGCGTACTGTAAATTCAATCAGGAATTAACTTGTACAAATTCAAGCATGCTATTTCTGATCTACTACGGAAATGTGTTTTGTAATTAAGTTGCCAATAGTTGACTACACAGATTGATTTTGGATGACATTCAAATCTTCCCAAGAATACTAAAGTCCTGTCCTAATTTGCCAATAATTCATTATTTAGTATAACATACAGCCATTTCTTTTTATGCATAAATCATTCAGTAGCAATGAAGATTCTTAAGATCATTTTACCCAGATTTCATCCTCTGAAACCCTTATTACACAGCTGCTTCCACAAGATGCTACCAATTAAGCACAAGGTAACACAATCAGTAGAAAATCCTTCTCTTACAGTAGGCAAACTGTGCAGAAGAATGTCCTTAATAATGAAGAAACCCGACTTTGCAGAAGTTTCTTCTTTGATTTCCAGGAGCTACAGAATTAGACCCATTTGACTAAAGAAACACTCTGTGGCCATTCCTAACGTCTTTTGCAACAAGGGGCAATTTTTTGCTGTTCTGTACTGTCAGAGTAATAAACTGTTTTTACTTCTTTGGGTTCCTTTTCTGCCTTTGCTTAAATGGGTGAGGGCAGACACTTGTATTTCGAGATTATACTAATCAGCAATCAGCATGTCAAAAAGATACTTAGGACTTTCCTTCAGGACATAGAACTGATTCTGGCATTGAACCAGTGTAAAAAAAAAAAAGAGACAATCAAGGATGATTAAAGGAGTTAAAGATGCAACATCTTTATTCCTCAGCAGATAATAATAATGAAAAGAAGCATAGTGTGGCCAGCAGGAGCAGGGGAAAGTGACTGTCCCCCTGTTCTTGGCAGTGGTAAGGCTGTACCTCAAATACTGTGTTCAGTTTTGCATCCCTCAGTACAAGAAAGACATTGAGGAGCTGAGGCGTGTCCAGAGAAGGGCAACGAAGCTGGTGAAGGGTCTGGAGAGCAGGTCTTATGAGGAAAGGTTGAGGAAACTGGGGTTGTTTGGTCTGGAGAAGAGGAGTCTGAGGGGAGACTTTATCACTCTCTACAGCTACCTGAATGGAGGTTGTGGTGAGGTGGGTGTTGGTCTCTTCTCCCAAGTAACAAGTGATAAGGCAAGAGGAAATGTCCTCAAGTTGCACCAGGGGAGGCTTATATTGGATACTAGGAAAGATTTCTTCACTGAAAGGGTTGTCAAGCATTGGAAAAGGCTGCCTATGGGAGTGGAGGTATTTAGAAGATGTGTAATTGTGGTGCTTAGGGATATGGTTCAGGGGTGGAGTTGGCAGTGTTATGTTTATGGTTGGATTCAATGGTCTTAAAGGTCTTTCCAACCTAAATGATTCTATGATTCTATGTTTCTATTACTGTGACTGTGATACAGGAAAATTAGCACAAGTGAATATTTGAATTGGTGTGGAGGATGGAGATTGCTTAGCTGGAGGTTAGATGTTATAGTTAGTTGTTGAGTAAATAGGATGTAGTAATTCCTGCTATATTTAAAAGGTGTTATAGACAGTAAAATAAAGCTGCCTTTTTCAATTGATGCAATATAGTTGTTACAAGATGTATAAAGGCAAACTACAATATGAGGACTGACATGTATGCCTGTAGGTAAACAAAGGAGACGAGGCTTAGGTTATCAAATGGATACATTTGCCATGTAAACATGTACAGGAGAGCTAGTCATACTTTTGTAGTCTGTGGAACAAAATAAACACACCTAGGATGTAATTTCTCTTATTCTAAAATAGATGTCAGAAATAGGCCACATGTTCTGAAAAATGCTTTATATGCCCTGAATAGCAATATTTTGTAGAGAAATACAAATCTAAAGGAGTGAAATGGTCATTTGTGTGGAATCTCAGCTTCCCTTACTGTGCAGCAGTTAGGTTCTTGTGCTTTTCCTGGCTCCTGCTGAGATCAGAATTTAAAAGTGCACAAGTAGTAGGAGAAATGTCATGTTTACATTTCTTTTCAGCGTAGTGAGAAACAGGAAGTGACAGAAATAGTATTCTTGGCTGATATTCTAGCAAGGGGCTCTCAGACATTATTCCTGAGGTTTTGTCACAAATGCCTTACATTATGGTTTTCTGAGTTTGCAGAGTGGTAGAAATGAAAATCTGGGGAATCCATCCATTTTGTTTTTCCACTAAAACAAAAGAGATTTCCTACAACAGGAACAAGCTCCAAAAAGGAAGAAGCACACTTAACAAATAAACTCAAGCTAAGAATACTTTGCTGGACATATTTATATTTTACTCCTGGAAATTATAGAAAATACAGTTTCACAGTGGTATCACTTGAATCAAAGGGTCTCTGCCTGTTAAGATATTGAATGGAGGTCCAAGGTTATCCTTTGTGATGAATTTTGTTTAAAAGTACTTGACACATGTTGAAATGTGTTTCTTCCAAAAGTCAAACAAAACCCGGCTTTTCTAAAAATTGCCCAAAGTTTAGAAAAACAATATCTTTTATAAGGTTGAAGTAATACACAAAGTGCACAAGGAGGATCTAACCATCTAAGAGTTGTGTTATCTTTTTGTCATGTAGCTTACTGTTATTCTGTATCTCTTCAATGAGGTTGTGTTAAACATACTTTTACTCACTCTAGGTAAGGACAGTGAAAACCTTACGGCATGGTAGGAGTACCAGTCAACCATCCATAGACTGGGTTCTTTTAACAAGACTTTGAGATGCTGGGTGAAAGTGCTGGGATTACTTATCTCAAACATGGAATACCTGCATTTCTTGCTTTCATGAATGATGGGTTTTTATTCTGATGTAGTAAAGAAAAATATTTTATGTCAGAGGAAAAAAAGCTTGTCTAAAGTTGATCTTTTGCCACATGCTGACAAAATTGCTTCTTTTCCACAATGCTTACTGAATTATTTGTGGGAAAACACCATAACATGCTTTAGTCTTCATGGGCCAGATCAGTAATTTTTGTTTGGTTGTTTTTTTCCTCAGAGTGGGTTAGAGAAAGCTAATGTAGTCAGTCAGAGAGTGTAGGGTGTTGGTAGCCTTGGAGGAAGCCCAGTGACGAGTAGCTAGAGTGGAAAACTCTCGGCACAGCTAAGCCTGGAAGAGGACAGCTGTCCTCAGCCTCCTCCATGCAGACAGCCTGCTAAAGGCAGACACATGGGCTGAACCTGGGTGAGATGTCTGTCTCTTCAACGTGCACTCTGACCAGTGAACTGCTGAGTTATCAAGAACACAGCAAAGCACCCTCCATGAAGAAAAGCCTTCTTTCTTTTGCCTACAAGCGCAAGGTGCCCTCCTTGTTCCTTTTTGCCTTCTCTCCCCCATAAAAAGAAAAGTCCAGTTGAATGGCATCATTTGTACAAACAAAAGTATTTGGGGAAAAGCAACACTGCTTTTTGTGGGTAGATATTAAATGAAGCACCACTGCGACTAAAAGACCTGACCACTCTTGCGTTGAGTGCCTCTGGCCACTGAAGTGCACAACATACTTTAAGCTCTGTGTCCCTCTCATTATGTATGAGATGCTGGCCACCAGTGACCTCAGAATTAGCCCTCTGCACAACCAGGCTGACCCAGCAAGATAAAGCTTTGACAACTCTCTCAGGTCTTTGTTCTCAGGCTGCAAAGATGATGTGTTTCAGAACCACAGCAAGGAAAGCTTTCCAGAGTCATCTTTATAATGAACAGAGTGAATGAGGAAGGAAGAAGGAGGAACTGCATAAATTAATTTTGTTAGGTTTTCCCTTATGTCCCCGATTGTCCACTCAAACCTCTTTTACTGATGCTTGTTAAACACAACATACTTGAACAAGTTAACTCCTGGCTACTCAGCTTCTCCTTCTGCATAACTCATGGCACAGAATTTCTCAAGTGATTCCTGACTTCAGCCCTGTTTTATTTCTTTCTGACAGCCTCCCCTTTTTTCATCAGACTCTAGAAAGACTGGTACTTTTGTTCCAAAGAACAGATTCCTAGTTTAGCTTTCATGGCCCACAGCGAGAACTAGCTCAAGAGTGGAGTTTGTTCACAGAAAAGATATCCTCCAGAGTGATACTTTTCAGATACATTTTTAAGCTGATGCTTCAAGGAATTGTGCCATGTACGATGTCCCACAAGTGACTATTTTGCTTTTGGACCAGAATCCAAGTAAATGAATGCCATTATTATTTTATGTGGCTTTGTGGCTTTTATATGAATGACAGGCATCTGCATCATTAAAACCACTGTATTTAATTGACACATTCGTTAGGAAATTTGGAAGGGGTTGGAAGATGAAGGATTACTATAGGATTACTATAAATGGCTATGACTGCTGAAAATCAGCAAATTTTGGCTGCGCAGGTTTTCTGCAGATGAATTAAGAGCTTTGGATTTGAGATTTAACAGTCCAGTATATGTCATAGGGGCAGCTCATCTTTTGAAGGTGTGATCTTTTATCATGCATTTTAAGCAAATGTATATTTTGTACCTCTCAAAACTTTTTTTCTATAGGTACAGGTACAGATCAGAATAGTATGGAGGGAAAGGAAAGGAAATTTGCATCTGCATAGTTACAAACATAGTCATAAAGCAAAGGATGACCTACTCCACAGCTCGTACTGGTTGGAATGGACTTAGAGCCTAATTCTCCCCTCCCATGGCAAAAACATGCTCGGTCTATGCTTTCTTTTGGTGGTTTTCTGCTTTGGAAATGATTTTTTCATTAAGATGGACTGCATTTTTCCATGTAGGAATGACAGTTATGTGAAAGTTAATCTTGCAAAACAAAAAAAAATCAAACCAAGGATTTTTCAGGGGCAATCAGCTTATTTGTCATTGGTAAAGACTCTCAGGCTCGAGTAAGTGTAACTTTAGGCCTATAGAGCAACAAAGGAAAAATAAACTGAAAAGAAAACTTTAAATAAATCTTCTCACTTTGCAGACTTAATATTTCAAGAGCCTGAAGTTACATATGATAAAGTTAGAAGGGCTCTTTTTTTTTTCTCCCAAAGCCTTGGGCCACAGTATTATAAGCTGTTGGAAATAAAAGGAGGTTTCACACCTATATGCTAAGCCAGCTCATCAAAACAGAGCACCCTTATTATCATGCCAGGAGTGGTTTATCTATATGAAATCTCTCTCAAGTGTGTCATAGCTGCTGAAAGTCGTTTTCTCTGGCCTTGACAAAAAGAGTATTGCCTCACCCATATTTCTTCATAAACTCATTTCCGTAGTATTTCTTTCCACTCCTAAATATTTTCAAATACTATTGTACTGTGCTCAATGGATAGAGTAGTGTTTATGAATACATTTTTCATTTTTCTCATCTGACGTTCTTGAAGATCGTTCTTGAAGAGGCTGTTGTTTTTTGCCTGTACTTTAGTACAGCACTTACGTTTTGAAAAGTGGCCTGTGGTTGTGGCTGTTCAATTTGAACTGGTGTCTCAGAGGTGAATGATTTACTCTCTACAAGCACCATCTCTCTCTGTGTGGAAAGGGAGCTTGAACAAGAAGTTCAGACAGACACTAAACTTTCACACAGCCGAAAATAAATATGATGAATACCACTATATGCATCTATATGCTATATATGAGCACTTTATGGAACAATGCAAATAAATACACACAGGTCTAGTATGCATTCCCAAAGCCGGACTCTGACCTCCACAGACTAGGCATGTGACCTACTGCACAAAGATTCTCTATCTCTCACTTTTCTTTTTCCCTTGAGCTTGTGCATATGTGTTGGGGTTTTTGTGCGTGTGTATGTCATTCTGTTGCTTTTACTGTAAACTTAGATTGCAATAGTTTGATTTACCTCCTGAGTAAGACACCTACATTTAACGGGAGATGGTTGCACTGGTAACTTAGCTGCTTGTAGGCAGCTACGTGAAAACAACTGAGGTATCTGCCCTCATCTGGATCTGACTCCTGACCAATAGCAAACATATGTTTTAGCCATAGTGGTCTTCCACCACGCAGACCACTCAGGATTCGAAAGGACTTACTAACCTCACCAAATTAGAAAGACAGATATCCATCTAAAACTCTTGGAAGAAGAAAGTGGACAAAGACTATTTCCTTATGCGGCCTTTGCTATGTCTATTTATACATCACTATCCCTCAAATGTTCTTTAGCTTTATGCTCCTGTTAGAAGGGCACTGGGTGTGGTAGGACAGATGGGAACTTGTTTTAAACATGATAGATATTCTGAGTTAGTTTATATATCTCCAAGTGATTATTCAGATAGCATTATAGCTCTAGGTGTGCTGAGATTTCGTTTGCTCTGAAGTATTATATTTCCTACTTACATCATAACAGACAAAATGACCCCCAGAGTTCAGTAGGAAAGAATTAACTCAGTGACATTCGGTGCCAAAGCAGTAGGGCTGTGCTTGTCTGTGTATGTTTGGAATTTTTAAAGACAGAAATTTTTCAGAACTTCAATTCTTTCTCAATCTGTAATTGTTATGACATATATAATATACCAAGTTACACCAGGTGACTTAGAAATGCACATGACTGCCAGCCAAAGCTGTTGCTGGATCCTTTCATTGAACTGAAAGACCTGATCAAGAGAGGAGATAACTGGGACTGAAGAAACGGAATGTGAGGGGTGCTCTGTAGGGGCATGTATTGCATTGTATCAAATGATACCGTATCATACTGTGTCATATCATACCATATCATATCATACCATATCATATGGTATAAACAGAATCCCCTGAATTCCCATCCAGGAAATCCAAAGCTGTTTTTACCAAGGTCTGTGTAGTAGCCACATCCTTTAGAAATCACTGTGTTTTCTACACAGGATAGGAACATATTACAGATGCCATGAACGAGGTTGTAGCAGTCCTGTATTGTATACATTAAAAAATAAGTACCGTATTTTCTAGAAAGTGCACTCACTTGAAAGAGTTGTGATTTTCATATTGAAAGGTGAAATGTCCTATTTTTAGCCAGAATTACAATTCAGGCTGACAGTCATAACTGAATATCTGACAAGTAGAACACAAGTGGATTACTATGGAAATAGAAATTAGACAGACAAATCCTTTTTTGCCAACCAGTGTTCACAGTTTGTCACAAGAATTCTTTTACTTCCCAAATGTCTATATTTAGGTGTGCAGATAAAGAACAATGAAAAAGGTTTTTTTCCTTTTTGATATTCTGCCATTTGACACTATGTAAAATCATGAGTACAGTAGGAAAACCCTAGAAAGTCAGCAAGCAGAATGTAAATGGCTGACCTCCAAGATCATGAAGCAAATCAAGAAGCCCTTTTTACTTCAATGAAGTAATTTTTTCTCAAGAAAACATTGGGCTTTACTTATTCTGGGATCAAGGCACTTATGACTACACATGGGATGAGAGAAGTTATTATTTGTCCTGATTTAGAAGTCTCTCAGATTATTCTTTTGATGTTGTTGTTGTTGTTGTTGTCGTTGTCTTCATTATCATCTCTGGCGAACTAATCCTCTTATGTTTTCATCTTGCCTTTGTCTCCATGGTACTTGTGCGATTAATACCTGCTTCCATGCACAGCTACAATGAAGCAATAATTGCCCCTTGACAGATGGTGAACTGAGGTCCAAAGGTGTAGAAAGAAGCATCAATACCACAGTGCTGAGCACTGGGACAATTAACAAGGTGACTTGTTTCCCCAGACATGGGCATGTCTGCGAATGAAATCCACCAGCACACAGTGGCTTGGCCACTGGAAAGTCCTGGGCACACGGTAGATCTGAACCCTGCCCCTGCTGTGGAGTTTAGGCCTTAGTCCACAAAATACAGTCTAGTCCCTTCTCCTGAAGGACAGATCAGGAGGAATATTTTTTCTTTTAAAAGAGACTGGGGAAACTGTTTCCCCATAGAGTTACAGGAAAATACCCACTCACAATTCACAGGCCTGTGTCCAGGGTTCATTCTGTGACTGAGGGATTTCCAACCCATATTTCCTAACTTTTAAGGTAAATATCAAGGCATAAATTTAACTATGAGACCACATGCCATGGCTATTTTTGAACAGCTAGATTAGAAAATAACTTGTGACAAGACAGATCCAGGAATGTCTTTCTGACATTGTTATGAAAAATGGATGAATAATGGGAAAATGTATTCAGGTACCTCATCCAATCTTTACAAACAATATAATTGTGAAGGGATAAGCAACTTCATGTAAATGGCCAAATGTCAATAAATATAATAGAATCTACTCAAAACAAGTGATTTACTTGGTAGGATACTGAATGCCTTACGTTTGTACTTCATGCTCCACACTGTCGTAGCTAGGATTAGTATGAAAGATAGTGAGCATTTCTGTCATAAAAAACCTTTCCACTGCAGTTTCTGAAATAACACCTTTCTGTATCACATCTCAAAGAAAGAAACAGACTAAGTTGTAATTATATCACCCTGCAAAGTCACCTAGAGACATCTTTGTTAGCTGAGTCTTCATACTTAGACACACAATTCTGGGAATTGTTACTTAAAAATGAAATTACATGAACCTGTACAGAGGAAGTCTTTGGGCTGTTACAGCAGAGTGGATCATTACTTTATTTTATGATCCATGATGCTAATGAAGCAGATGATTTTAAGTAGTACTTCTCATATAATAACAATAAGAAAATCATGGAAGTGTAAATGACTGAGCAAACCATCTTCTCCAGAAAGCTGTGTAACATTACACCCACAATTATGCTCCTTCTGTAAGCCTTCACACTAGAGAAAACTCCTTCAATGCCAACACTTAGAGGCTTCTAGGAGAATTAAAATGTGTTAGGAGTGTTTCATTTGCTTTCTCAAACTGCACTTGCCCTTTTCAGGATGCGAAAATGTGAGATTAACAATAATTCTTGGTAATTAAATGAACTACAGAATCTACAGAACAGATTAAGCAAAGAATAATAGTTTGTGATTTGTTTTCAGAAAGCAGTGTGTTTTCAATTTCTTTTTTGCACACTACAAATCCTCCACTTGCTGTAAATTATGTCACATTGTGGCTGCCATATAAGAACAAGCATACATGACATTACAGTGACACCAGACAGTATCATGGCGATTATAGTGGCTTGCATATTTTCATTACAAAATCCATTTTAAATGCCTCACATATTTCCTAATAATATACATGTATCTCAGGAGCTGGAACCCTGCTGATTTAAGGAACTCTTTGTAATTCAGACAACTGTGATTAAAGTCAAAATGCATGTACTTGGCAAGCCATTATATTTTTAATGGACACAGTTGTGGCTTTACCACAAGTTTTGTGGAGGAGCTGGCTTTGTAACCCTAGAAGCCAAGAACCAAAAAGGGAAAGGACTCTGTGGAGAAAATACAAAATCACAATGAGCTTCTTAGCTCCTCTTATCCTGGTGGGAAAGGGAATAGACTTTTTCTATGGACAGAGACAGCAGCAAATTACAATATTCTTCCTTTGTCTCAGCTCTCCCCTGTCTCAGTGAGAGATGAGGCAAACTCCTACTTGTTCCTTGATGCCACTCATATGCCTGGCTCTGAGGCACCCACTCACCCCTGTGCAGGAGCTCTTCTCCTGCTCCCAGACCCCTTAGAGAAGCTTAGGAAGGGAGGAAGGAAGGAAGGAAGGAAGCTTAAGGAAGGAAGGAAGGAAGGAAGGAAGGAAGGAAGGAAGGAAGGAAGGAAGGAAGGAAGGAAGGAAGGAAGGAAGGAAGGAAGGAAGGAAGGAAGGAAGGAAGGAAGGAAGGAAGGAAGGAAGGAAGGAAGGAAGGAAGGAAGGAAGGAAAGAAGGAAGGAAGGAAGGAAGGAAGGAAGGAAGGAAGGAAGGAAGGAAGGAAGGAAGGAAGGAAGGAAGGAAGGAAGGAAGGAAGGAAGGAAGGAAGGAAGGAAGGAAGGAAGGAAGGAAGGAAGGAAGGAAGGAAGGAAGGAAGGAAGGAAGGAAGGAAGGAAGGAAGGAAGGAAGGAAGGAAGGAAGGAAGGAAGGAAGGAAGGAAGGAAGGAAGGAAGGAAGGAAGGAAGGAAGGAAGGAAGGAAGGAAGGAAGGAAGGAAGGAAGGAAGGAAGGAAGGAAGGAAGGAAGGAAGGAAGGAAGGAAGGAAGGAAGAGAAGCAGTGACTGGGATTCCTAGTGGTCTGCTCTGCAAATAGAACACAGCAATTTTTAGAAGCAGAATGAGGCATAGATAGCTATTATCAATAGTATTTTCCTTAAACCTTCCTATCTTTGTTTTGCTAAACACTTCACAAAGCATTCCCTGAACATTGCATCTAAGGAAATTTCACATCAGAATCTTTCTGAGATTTACAAATATTATCTTCTGAGTCATCCAGATGTCTCCACAAGTGTCATTTTAAAAATGAGAAGAAAAGAAACGTAACAACAGTTAGTTCCATCACTACATACATACAAACTAACTGTGAGAGTCTCCAGCGCATCCAACCACCTGATGAAGAGTATTAGAACAAGGAATCCTCTCATCCCGAGAGAAATGCATAAATTAACATTCTTCATTTAAGAGATCCTTCCCGCTGCACACTTGGTGTTCTCTGGGTTGCAGAACAGGACAGGTATAATCTAGGCTCTCCTCTAAATTTATGTCCCTCTGTCCTGCCTTTGGTGCACTTTGATCCCTGAGGAGTAAAACATGATAAAATAGATTGAAGGAAAAATGAAAAAATGTAGAGTAAGGAGAATAATAATACTATTTAAGACTCAAGTATTCTATATGGGTGGTTTAACCATCTGTATTTTGTGCTGTGACTATGCCTCTGGACAGAATATGGCCACTGAAATTTAAATCCTGTTGTATAAACTACAGATGATATCCCTGGGGTTACGGCCATTGATAAGGCTGATATTTTTTCCTTTGCTTTCTGAATCATGTATAAGTGGTGTAGAACCCACCAGATAAATAACATTTCTGTAGTCATGTCAGATACATTCTGTATGCAAAACCACCTCTTAGTGCTCTTGATTTTAAAGTTCATTAAACACTTAAAATGCTGAGTCAGCAAAAGCCGAGTCAGCAAATACAGCTTTAGTGCCTGGCTGTAATGAGTTTAAACATTCAGACAACAAAGGATGCTACGTTATTCCTCTTTGACAGTATCATAAAACAGAAGAGTCAAAAGAAGCCAGAGCAGGTTAGTGTACTACATCGAATGATTTCCATGGGGAGAAACACATTGTGCAACATGCTGCTGAGACACCTGAACGTTACTGGTAAAGAATTCATTACTGAACACATACTCTTTTCTCAGTTAACCCATTGCTAACTCTGGCTTCACCTAATCCATTATGCCATCACTCCAAGCTAATAAAACCTTTTTCTTTGAGGTATAGAAGCTAGGGTACCTCAATATTACCTTTCTAATATAAAAAAATGTTCACTTAGCCACGCCTGGTTGCGTTCGCTGAAATAAATGAGAAAGATGTATATCTATCTCCTTCATCATCCATGCAGTATCAGCTTCCCAGGTACCTAGTAATTAGGGCTTGTAGAACTTGCTGATTAATACCTAATTTTAAAGCTTCTTATGGTGATTCACCTCGCACTGAGCACACTGTAAGTAGCAGAGCTTATTATAGATGAAGTATGTGAACTTATTTAAGGGAAACTGAACTTGCCATGTTTATGGTCTTTCACTTAAACAAAGGACAGACGTACAAACTCGGGAATAACCCTAAGTTCTTAGTGCCACACTAGTAGAATTGAGGGAGCTGAGCCTTAAAATCACGATCCTTTTATCTCTCCCTGCCTTCCTGCCATTTATGTTTCAGATACCTAAACTCAACACATACCATCATTATTTAATGTTTCCGTTCACCCAAGAGCACAGGTTCTGGAGATCCCTAGCAGCTGAGTGTTGAACATACTGATAGCTAGTTCACCTTTAACCTCCACTTCGGATGCACAAACAAGTAATTTCACTGCCAGACTTATCTGGGCAGTTTGTGCCAGTAAGTGTCTTGGGAGTCCACTGGGTAAAACTGCTTTCAGTGAAAGTCAGTGATGGTTATCACTTCTTTTTTAAATGGAGGAGTGATGGTTTTCTATCAGTGTCTCCGTCCTATATCTGGTTAGCACTACAGCTGAGGGGTTAGGGCTCTGATGTAGCATGGGAAAGGGCTGTTTGTTTATGGCCTCTCCCCTATGAGTACTTTCTTGCAGTACTTTCTTGCAGCACTTGTAGTACCATTATGTGGCTCCCGACTCTGCACACTGGCTATTGAACAGCTTGTTTAGGGTTGCATAATACCCCTGGGTGTTGTACAGGAGGCCCTTATAATTGTATTTCAGGGATACAGACTCTACTGCAGAGATCAAGTTCTAAAAGCCAAAACACAAGAACGTTCTTGGGTTTTTCTTAGATCTAGGACAAAGCTTCTGTTTATTTCAGTGGCAGTGCATAAGAACTCAGGGGAATAAGGTCCAAAGTAACTGCACCCCCATCACCATAGGCCAGTAAAAATACACATGCCTTGAGGATCACTGTAAGTATAGATCAAGTTTCTCTGAGCACAAGACTACTACTGTCATCTGAAGACACAAGGATCTAGGTGATGCTGCTTGCATCTGCTATATGGAAACAGATCCACAGCAAAATCACAGAAAGTTGGTAGCTCCAATTCTAATTACTTGGGAAGAAATGAAATTTTTTAGAGATGATTGTTTCAGTGTGCTTGCTAACTCATCTAATATAGCCTAGAAGATGCATTCTGCTCATCAAAGAATGATTAGTTGATATACAAAGCTTATTTGTCACATACTGAAATCTGATATTGGATATTTATGATATTGGATATATAATGGGCATTGATGTCAGAGATTCAGGGTTTGGGTTTTTTAAATTATTTTTTGCTATTAGTACAAACAGGACAAAGAGAAAAAAAGCAAAAGTGCATAATACAAGAATTAGAAAATAGGAATAAGAAATATATATTGTTCTCATTTTTTATAAAGAAAATAGGAATAAGAAATATATATTGCTTTCATTGTTTATAAAGAAAAAGTTTTGACAAGAAGTTCTTGCAAGTAAGACGGGGGGGGAAAAGAAAGAAAATTATTGTGGTATTGGTGTAAATGATCAAAATTGTGCAGGCAGAAATTAAACTGTGTATGAAGTAACTGAGGGATGCGTTGTTTAGTCCACAGGCATATCCTGTTTGGGACACAGGAAGCAAGCTTTTCAACTCTGCTATTTCTGAGTCTACCATTTGAGGGAGCAGGGATTGCCTCGCCCATAGAACGTGTCAACCCACTTCATGGCAGAGAATTTCAAAGGAATTCCACTAAAAGGTTCATTGATGTCAGTGTCCAACAATGTCCATCTTGTCAGTACACCATTTTTATTAGTCCACATGTTCTATCCCAACTTTTAGGTGCTACAGCTTGCTGTGTCCAAAATAATTAGATTATAATTAGTAGGTCTCATTACCACCATAGACCCTATTGGTTGAAAACTCAGGCAGGGAAATAGCATAGGTAAGAAAATACTTGCTCTTCCTTCTTATTCTTCTAGCAGAATTTGGGGACAGTAATTTTGTCAAGTCTTGGGCACACTTTTCTCACTCCTACCTTGTGGGTCACCTATGCTTCACAATATTTACAGACAGCTACTGAAGAGAGTAAAATAAAAGTATATCTTTATATGATGGAAAATTTCCCTATTCTCTCATCCTGAGTCTTAGTCTAAGGGTCTTTCATACATATGCAAAGCATACAGGACAATCTGATTCTCAGTGCTGTTAGAATTTAAGTGTCCTGAACAGAGTGCCTGTTACAGATTAAGCCTGACCCTACACACTTTAGACAGGAAAAACTTCCATAAAATATCACCTCCAGATCCTTTCCTCCTCCCTTTCCCTTTAGTCTTTTCTCTTTTCTTCTCTCTCTTTTTTTTTTTTTTTTAATATCTCTGTTTCTGGAGTGGTTTACTGGCATAGTAATGGACTTCACACAAGGTGACTGTTTAAACATACTGTAGAAGAAAAGTATTACTTTCCTTAGTTTTCACCTAGTCAACAAAATTTCCAGCTGTGAAACAATCCATCATCCACTGTGCATCATTCAGTATGTGATTTCTTGATGTGATGGATACAAACAGTAAGAGAGACTCCAAGGCTGATGCTCTACTAATGGAAGTGTACTCCACCTGGTTGAGGCAGGTGGGGCTCTGGTGTTTACAGCAGCAACAGATTCCTGCCTCACAGCTCAAATCCATCAAATATTATATTACTGCTGTTTTGTGACTGGGCTTTCTCCTCTAATCCACAATGTAGTGAAGACCAGAGAAAGAAAGAGACTCTGCATATTAAGTGGTGTTTGGTTTTTTGGTTATTTCCCCCCCCAGCATTATTGTTGTTGGTTTTACTCCTTGCATCACAGCAACGCCCTGAGTTCCCAATGGAAAGGAGGGACCCTGCTGTGACAGGCACTGTACAAGGCTATAATGAAAAGATAGTCCATGCCCCAAGGGCTTACTTAACCTTTTTTAATTACTGATTCAGTTTAAGATTGCAGTCCTCACAACTTGAAGTATTCTCTCTCTCACTCAGTCTTTTCTAAGAACAGAAAGATTAGACTGTCCTCTGGCTTATAAAATAACAAAGGATTTTTCTGTAATGCCCCCTTTTCATCACATTTTACATCAGTTGAGTCTTGTATAGGTTAGCCCTGAAACACATATATTACTCACTGAAATAAATGAAAACACATGACACAATGCTGTGAATTTACTCTTCCCCCAACAAAACCCGAGCCATTTGAACTGTTCTAATTTTTGCAGTTTTTTTGCCAACAAATTGCACAAGCTCAGGCATTGAAATTCATCCTGTGAATACAGTATGCCTTGCAGGGTCTTCATATTGCAGCACAGACTCCAATGGGGTCACTACTAAACCAGAAGTGTATGGAGGGACTGCATATAAAGGGCTCCTATTCTTTTGGGGGGTCTCAGAGACTGCAAAAATATTACTTATCTGAGATTAACAACCTGGCTTAGCCTTAGGTTAATAATTCAAACTTCATTCCATTCAGAATTAGGAAGGTAATATTCTACTCTTCTGAAGAGAAAATTGAAGGGAATTGCTATTATTTCACATCTGAAACCTATTTCAGTAAAAAAAACCTTACATTTGGAAATAAATGGTTTTGATTTTTTTTTTTTTAGGGAATGGCATGGTGTTTTCTCCTCACTTTCACTAAAAAAAATGGAAAATTTCAAAATAAATTAAAGTTTCCATTTAGACCAAAAAAGAAATTAAAAGCTTTCTTCACTAAACAAAACAAAACTGGTTTTTATTCCTTTAAAGTCATGAGCCGCTTTACTAAACCATTACTCATCAGAATGTGTTGTTTGCTGATATTGCAAATATAAAGAAACTTTGTCTGAGTATGAAACTTGCCACAGGCAGTATTCTTTCTTTGTCTTAAACAGTATTGTTTTAAAAATCCCTTTTAAAAGTATTTTATTCTCGGTGCGTTTAATTAAAACCAACTTTTCACCCATTTGAATGAGAAGCCTGAAGGGAAACAACTCCCATTTCCTATCCCTAGGGCACTATTTTTGAGGAGTGAGTTATACTCTTCAACATATACTATATATATATACAGTCTCAGTAAAGGCATCTTGGATTTCAGAGTCTGGATAAGACCAAAATTTTCATTAATTAGAAAGAACAACAGCAACAATACCCAGTATAAGCAATGCTTTCTTCAGTTCACCACTGAAATGCAGCTACACCTGGAGTATGCAGCATCAATATATCTAGAGTATACAGCATCAGCTTGTAAACTACAGACTTTTGGATACCTGGTTCAGCACTAAGTAATGTTATCAGGTTATGGTAAAGATGTATTTACTGGAGGAGGGGAAAAGCTCAGGAGGCAGACACGTTCTCTTTGCTTCCCCTGCACTAACACTGCTGAATGTACAGAGAAAGCTAACGTCCTTACTGCCAGCACATTCAAACCAAGCATTGAACCCACTCTAGGCCTTCCAAATGTCCTCTTTTTTAGAGCAAATATTGATCAATACAAGCCATGAAAATGACAAAACAGTTTGAACAGGCTGGTGAATTGATTTGCACCATTCTTCTGCTATACATTTTCTACCCTCCCTAAGAGCTTTTACCAGGGGAAAAGTAAAAGGTTTACACATTAAGATTTATTTCTTTTGGTTCTTGAATATTTGTGGTTTTAAAAAATGAGAAGCTACAATGTCAAATGACTGCAGTTTGTGTTTCAGGGCAAGTTGCATTTTTGGCATTGTCTGGTTTGTTTGTTTGACAATAGGAATGTCAAGCACAGTACAATTGCTACTCCATCCTAACCTAACGTGTACTGCATACATCACATTTTACAGGCTCCCAACACTATCAGAAGCAAACAATACAGGATTGAGTAGCTGCATGGTTAATGAAAAACTCTGTATTAATGCCACTGTCCATGAAGACGGCACTGGGTTACAATAAGGCCAATAGGGCCTCCAGGAGTTGTTTCAGGCCTTCAAGCAAGTACAATCCTTGCTGCTGTTCATCTCAGGTATTTTCTTTCTTCTCCTCTTCATGTGCTGCTTGCTGCCAGGCTTAACACTCCTTCCCTCCCGGCAGCATGCAAGCCATGCCCAGGTGGCAGCAGCTACCAAGGGACAGCGGGGCCAGGACAAAAGGGGAGAGCAGCAGTGACCAGGGTAGAGGTGGTAAGACAGAAGTTACCCTACCTAGTCTTGGTCAAAGAGAATTGCCTTAAAATGCCTTCTCCCCTCTCATGCTAGGATTGACATAAAAGGAGTTTGACTACATTGTCTCACAGGCTGTTGCACTACAAGGTTAATAAAACAGAGGGATGTGCAGTCATCCTGGAATAATTTTGGCTCTTTTGGAGATGACAGGCTGGGTGGGAGCTTCTTTTCCTCTTCTGTTCCTTCTTTTCCTCCTCTGTTCCTTCTTTTCCTCCTCTTTTGATCCTTCTTCTATGTTTGTGTTTCTTCACACCCTGCAAGCATGTTCAGAGTGAGAACTGAAAAACAAGTTAATAAGTAAGTTCTGTGTATTTCCCTTTTCCTGAGATATTCTTTTCCCTACATAAAAGATGATTGAATTCTTAGACAATGGAATTCTGAAAGCAACAGCAAATATGGCAATCATAATCACCTTGAAAATGTGTGCTTTTCTGTTATTCTTTCTAATGTAGAATGGATAAATTTTAACCTTTAAGACAACATAAGACACTTTTGGAATACCCTGGTGAGTAACACAATGCATATTTGCATTTTCTTCTACATCAGGATGTTACTATACAAGACATAATAGATGCCATCTTCTTTCTCTGCTTAGCTTCATAGCAAAGCACCGTCAATGTTGGTAAAAAAAATTATTTCACTATTGTAGCTGTACGCTTCTACGGGAGAACTTATCTTGGGCCGCATACCTCCGGGACACAGGGCTCTGCCCGCCCTGGGGACAGTGATGCACAGACATCAACATGATGGATACAAAATGTCCGTTTATTTGGCTGCGTCACACGCTTATATAGCTCTTGCGGTTCCTGTTCCTGCCACTCCTATGGGGAGGAGTCTATCTTTCCGTCACATCCCGTAATCTTCCGGTCGCCGATCCCTGTCTATTCCCCTACACACTATCCTGCACCTATTTATAAATTCACTTAGTTCATCTCATGGCAGTCAATTACATGATAGCAAAGGCTGCTATAAACTTTGTATGGCTATGAATCAGGCCTGACATCTTTGTGTGTAGAGGACTGTGAGGCAACAGGAGCAGGGTGATGTTTCTAGAACTAACACAAGTCAGCTTGGCCTCAGGACTACTTTAGCTCCTTCTGTTTCTGAAAGGCTTAGCATTTGGGTTCTAGATAAATATAGGGAAAGGGAGGAAAATGACTGATACCAGACTGGCATGTTCTTTTCAAAAAACTCAGCCAGTCTTTAGAGTTATTTTTGAGGGCCTTCCAACCTGTGATTCTGTGATTCTATGATTTGCTGTTGTTTTCTGATGTGCAGGGGAACAGACATGGCTTTACTTGATGGTGAAAAGTGGGTAGTCTTGGGCACCTGCACTTTTCCTGGTTTTTATATTCTTTCATTAAGCATTCACTTTTGCTAGCTATTACAGAAGAGATACTGGACTAGATTAACTTTGGTCTCATATATTATCATTGTGTACTTGGAGGCTAGCAGGAGTTCTACAATAGTCAGGTGTATTCTGGAAGGGAATTATTGTGCAAAACATGGTTTAGAATGATGACAACTTATTCGTTATAGAAGATGCAACAGTGAAAACTTAGTTAAATGTTTTCAAAATCTAGTAGCTCTTCCTTAAGAATAGCCTCATTGTTATCAGCTGCCTTTAGCAATATTAAGGGCAGAAAGGTTATATACTATGTTGGATGCTGCAGGACAAATAAATAGCACATGTACAACTGGCTAATCGGAAATTCATTTACAGAAATATATATGTATTCAGTGATAAAAGAAAATAATGGAACCAAATTGACTCCAAGTAAGAATAAAATTGACTTTCAGAGAGCTACACTGACAGGAACCAGCTAAAGATCTGTGCCATCAGTTTCTCAGTAGTTTTATCTGATTTATATCTGCATGTAACAGTAATAAGGATTAATTTTATCCCTACCATAACTCCAAGGACTTCAAAGTGGTTTTGTGAAATATCCCAAAGAAAATGGGGTACTTCTAAACATATATTCTTCTCAGAAATTTGCTGGATTCCACTTGAAAAGCACTGTACAACTCTGAATGTCTTTTTAATGGAGCTGTCCTACAATGAAATATGCCTGATTAAATGCTTTAAGAAATATTATCATTAAGGTTCTATGTCTGGTGAATATCATTCTCAAGGCTTTTCTTTCCCTGGTTGTGGTGAAAGGGACATAATAGCCAGCTTGTGATGAGTTCTGAATGACTGGACCTCATCTACTGTTGAATTGCTGCATTTAATATGAGCATTAAGTCACATTTTATTCTGTTACATATTTTCTAACAAAAAAAAAGACTTCTTGGTTTTGTTGGTGCGTTTATGAAAGGAAAAATGTAGTCTAAGATATCTGCACCATCTGATACTCTCTATGTGAAGAGATTGCTAACAAAATTGAAGTTGTAGTATTTCTCACATACCAATTAGCTTAGACAAAAACCAGGGTGAAATAAGGAGTACGATTCATTGCTGTAGTTCTTGAAAACGTCTTTAGAATGGCATCACAGACTACATAGAAAGTCTGGGATTTCCAGCTTTTAGGTTCAGATATATCACTAACTACCCTTTTTAATATGTCAGACAAGGTTCCAAAATTATCACCTTCCCACTACCATCCATGTTGGTTTCCATTGAAAGGAAAATCAGTCATGCCAACAGGAAGGGAACCACAGCATACTTCTAAACCAGGTGCCCTCATCTGGGTGATCAGAAAAAATTATTTCATCATAAAGCACTACGTTGCTGAATAAGATCAGAAGCAGTCAGAGCAGTCCCAGTCTTTTAACACATGTCCAGGCTATGCAAATCATCAGAAGGTTCACTGGAAACATAACTCAAGTAAAAAATTTTAGGTCTAGGCTTTCTTTAAGTGCAAAAAATTATTCTTTCAGGTTGCATGTCAAGATCTATGTAGAAGTAGGTCCAGTTCAGTTTCCAGTCAAATCTGGAACCTGGAATTAGAGGTGCTTGACTCAAGTCACTGACTAAGATGTTCAGAGCTTTTAAATTGTCTCCAATTAGTAAAGCTCCAACTATTGCTCTGGAGACACTCAATCTCTTCGGAGGCTTACATGCATACCTGAGCATGTCTTACAGTCTCTTACAAGGCTATTGGAGGAGTACTAAGTAGGTAGGTAAGCCTAACTTAGCCCTCAGACTTCTGGACAACTAAGGTATTAGGAAATCATTATAGATTAATTCGACGAATAGTTAAGAAAAACAGAAAATTTAGAGCCTAATTCAATTCATTCTCAAGTAAACTTTTTAATTAGATCAGATAGATTGTCTCTATCTGTTGACTGTAACAGGGAAGGATCGAGGGCTGTGCAATCCTTCCCCCCCCGGCACACTCCAAACAGCCACAATATAATGAATGCATTCATCTGTGCTAGCACTCTCTGAAGTAGAATGTTTTGTAATGAGAAGACATAGCCTTACAGATGTCACCAAGGAAAGATGAAGCAGTGTCCCGTGATTAGGGGTGCACCTTCTCAGACTGACTGTCTCTGTGCTAGACAGAAACACTGCTTGTTTTTTCACAGACACTTGGTGCCCACACTTGTATGTGTTCATTGTGCTTTGAAAGCTTTTCTTAGCAGAATGCAGAAGAAAGACATAAGGGTGATTTTAAAGTACTCCATACACTAAGCTTCTCAAGTTTGTAGAGAAAAATAATAATTTGACAAGGATTGAAAATAAAAATAATAAAAAAAAAAAGCCTGAGATATTTCTGCCTACCAGAGTAGTAAAAAGAAAATTTTGTGCCCAGGTTGGATTCCAACAGCGTTGTGAGCAATTCCATAAAGCCAAACTAGTTATAAATATGAACAAATTGGGCTGAGGAAAGGCTTAAGACTAATAAGTGAAAATAGGTAACGGCAAGTGTTCATTATGGTAGAAGAAAAGGCTTTATAAAAACAGATATTTTAAATTTTTTGCATGTGTGTGATTTAAGGCCTGCGTCTTGAGTTGGAGGTAATGCCATCAGCACAGAATTCTCAGTCACAATATATTGTTTACTCCAGTCAAAGAGCAGCTTATCAAGACAGGATCTCTAGGGAAATGCTTGTGCTTGAAAACAACGAGAAGTCTAGTTTGTGTAAAATGCAAATAAATGCTACAAGATATAATGTTTGCTACTGTAAACCATTTGTAAACTTAAGACTGGACCAAAATTTCTAAGAAATTTTTATGTGGCATATTAATTATAAAAATATGATGAACTCTTTGAATTAAAATCATGTGCACAGCCACTGATATAATGATTTATGGGAAATATAAACTTCACTAGATTCACAAAATAATTAAGTCAAGTGGGAGAAATGGAAGCACCTTAAGCACGCAGACAAAAGCACAGTGTGCAGAAATATTTGGCTAAGAAAAATAATATAATATCCGAATGTAAAGAAAAAGTAATGACACTACAAACAGCACTTGCAATGTGCCTCTACCTTGAAATGAAACATTTCTGTAGGAGGAAAAGATTGATAATACTATTTGCAGCTGGGATTCTTCAGAAGTGCTAATGCTTTTCTGTAATTCATCAAATCCATTCATAAGGCAATTTTCAACCTTTTTTTCTAATTTGACAAGCGTATAAAATTTTCCAGCAGATAGGCTGAACCTTCTGAAGAGAATTTCAGCTTATTGACACTCTTCTTACTTTCCTTAGTCATCTTACACAAATCCCTTGGAAATAGACCACAAGTGTCAAGGTATCCATGGATCCCAGCCTGAAAATTACTGTTCAGTATTCAAGGTAAGTTGATTCAATTTAGTAGGGATGGTAGGGAAAGAGGTAATTTCTCTCAAGCTGTTAAAAAAGTTATATTTGACATACTAAATGGAGAAGGTCTGTACAATATCATATTAAAGGTGTAAACATGTATTAATTCTATCTATATTATGTAGGAATATAGGGTCTGGTAATGATCTAGATAAGACATTCATGCAGGGAGTGGTGGCCTGTATTAAAAAGCGAACAGCTGTGATTCCTACAATAATAGGTACTCCATGAAATAAAAATAAATATTTGTCATGTAGTCTAAATATGGTATTTTGGGGGCTATTAGAAACATAATCTTCTTGCTTTCAGGACTTGCACAAACTACATTTCGTTTGCTTTATTGTGTCAGCCTAACTGGAAATATAGGTAATACCGAGCACAACTAATGTTTCATGAATCCTTTGGTGTCTTTTCGTGCACACAATTCATAGTTAGACATCCAAGTGGCTTCAATACATCTAAACCTGACCATTGGCATAAAACTGCTGTTCAATTCTTTATGTTCAAAAATTGCAAATCAAAATAGAAAAGAAGTGGTTGTGTTAACATTTAAACCACTAAAAAGATACTTATGTATAAGGGTGTTTTCTGCTTTCTGCTGTTTTCTGAAGCATTTGCCCTGAATATACTTCAAAAAAAATCTTCATGGCCAAATGAGAGAAACTGAAATTAAATTCCTTTCCCCTGCTATTACACGTATTCACAATAAATGATGCAAAATATATCATCATAGGTGGCATGATACCAGGAAATTCCTGACCACCAAAATATTGGACAGATATGGATCTAATTGTAATAAGGGACTACCACAGATAGACAGTTTGTTGTAAAAGGTTAAGGTTACCATCTGGAACAAAGTTCCCTTGAGTCTATCTCACGTAAATCAAAACATATTCTTCAATGACTCTTTAAATCTCTTTGACCCTATTCTGGTTTGTCAGGAAGGTTAGAAAGTTAGAAAAGGCTCTTTTTGATTTGTAATTTAATTAAAATAAGTTTGGATAGAGATAATTCTTTCAGGGATCATAAACAGAACATACAAGAGCTGAGATGCGTAATATGACCATATTGAAATAATGCTGATGGAATATTTGTTGTTAAAATATGTTAAAGCAATAGTAATTTGATCAAAAAATGTTAAAAATGTGGGGTTTATCTTCTTTGTTCTTTTATAGCAACACATGACTTCCTATTATTTTTCCCAACCATTTTACAATTGGAATAAATCTGCCCCTTAAAATATGGCTGAGACTGTTATACCTATGAGCATCTGTATACAAACTAGTCTTTTATTCAGCATTTTTATTTCATCAAGGACAGTTAGATTATTTCCGTATATGACTAGATCTCCCTTCCTCTAAAATGGTGAAGCTTTTTCCTTTCTGATGCTTTGTACATCCACATTCTTTAATAAACAATGGAAATGTGAACTTTCAGACTCTCATAAAACTCCTAGTTTCTGAATGTTAACTACATTTTAGGAGTTCTGATGTTGTATGATTGTCATGGGAGATGATTTCCAAAAGACCTATATTTTGCTGTTATAGCAACGGGTGGTCAGTTTCTGTTTAATAATAAAAACGATAATAATGATAATAGCGATTATTATTATGATAATGATTGTGGTGTTATAAATAAAATAATAACAATAAAAATAATAAATATATAATATGAAGTAAACAAAGCTCAAAAGTTTCTGATCTCCAGCAAAGCTGAAATCATAGCAAAGGAAGAAAATAAGGCCTGGTATGTTAGAAATTTAGTTCAAAACTCCTTCACATCATTCCCAACAAAATGAGAACTGTTCAGTAACATGCAGGTAAAAGGGAGCAGGTAATATTCACACACCAAATTTAGGCAACAAAATACCTAAATTTGGATGCTGGTCTCTTCACAGTCCTTTACTAGGAGGGGTGACCCGTTTCCTGGAACTATGAGTCATATACCAAAATATTGCTGTGGCGTAGAGCCATGGTGTACATGCAAAATGTTTTTCAGAGGTAAGGGGAGATTAGGAACAGCTCATGAGTGGAAAAGGACAAGCTATTTCTCCTTAATGAGATGGAGCTGGTCTCACTTGCCTGTACTGTCTTCCTGACCCCTGTGGCCAGGAATTTGAAGTACCCAGCATCGCCCTGCCAGCCTGGCTCTGCTAGTCGTGTAACAGCCCTGCAAGAGCTGCAGTGAACTGCCTGCTTGATGAAACAAGAACCGGACACCCCTCTGCTACCCTCAATGAATACTGGAAGTCTTTTCTGGAGTGCAAATCGGAGAACTGGGAATGTGCTCCTGTCCTGCATTTCCTTCTGGGTGAGCCTACTTCTTTCCACTGCCTACAGAGATGCATTAGTCAGACTAGTCCCCAAATCTAGGTGCAGAATACATCACAGAATATACTCCACCAAAATGATTGCACAGGTGTACTGTGATAAAAAACAGTTTGCCAGAGCATGCCAGAGTTAGTGACTGGCATAGACTAAAAGACAGAAAAAGAACTGGGAGGGAATGGCAGAGTGTTCTTCAGAATGCAGTTGTGCAGCGTTTAAAGGCTTTTAAAATAATACACCTCTTTCAATGTCCTCCCTCAGGACTTTTAATTGAAGCCTTATGAATGAGATGACTGCAATTGTTCCTTTGGGAATAATAATTTTCAGGAGTGCCCAAGAGAATGGAGCAGAAATACTAATCCCAAAGGTGGTTAAATGAAGCAGTGGGCATGAGCCTCGGTCATAAGCACAAAAGCATAATGCCTGTCCCAGAGGTGCTGCAAAAGGAATGCAGAAGGAAAATTTGTACGGTACTTGAAATTTCAGCAGTATTTGCAGTATCTTGCAGCATACCATTAGTTAGAAATGAGGTCAGTTATAGCTAAAGAGAACAGGGTACAACAATGGCCTCTAGGGTAAACATAGTCCCAGAAATTTTAAAATGGTGGCTACAACAGGTTAAGAAAAATGTAAATTGTTTTCTACAGGAAATTTTGAAGAAACTGCAAATATTTTCACTCTGGTTTTTTTTTTCAGGGGGAGCTTCCCAAGCAGCCACCAAAACATCAGCCTTGAAAAATGTTGATTATTAAAATTAAATTTGTTTTTCTGATTTTTTTAAAGACATAAAGAATACAAAAATATTAGCTATTAATTTTTTTTTTCATTTAGAAGTACCTTACTCTCTTTCTCATATGACCAGGACTTTCTTCAGACTCACAAAAGTGAGCTGTCTTTTGAGAGGAAGGGAATTTTAGAAGCAAAATGTGCCCCTCCTGGGTATTTTTCCTGTCTCTGCTCCAAAATCTTACCTAGACAGATTCTTATCAAGGATTCCCTTTCCCACTGTAGATCTATTTCTGATGGAAATTTCTGCTGTTGCTGCCCACAGTCTATTTACTTTGCTTAAGTACAGGAACATTGGTCCATCCTTCACAGGCTGACATAGGTCCAGAAATTGAGATGTCTACAGCTTGTAGAGATTGTAACTATTTTCAACACATTCATTGCAGTTCTGAGGCTTTCCTGGCATGTGCAACAAAGTTGGCGTGAGCATGCACCATAAATCCCACTGTTTGGAACAGCAGCAGATTTATTGCGTGGGATCATGTAGTCAATCTCTGCTTGGGCAGTAGATCAAACTCTCCCTAGAAGTTTTGGGCTTGGGGACCCTGAGCTAGCCAGTGCACGTACACTCCCATCATCTATTAATTGAGATACAACAGCTCTAGAGTGTGCATGTAAATAGACTTTTTTTCTCATGGAGGAAGAAAGGTCTCACCTTCCCATTAAGAGTCAAAAGGGATGGGAACTTTACTGCTATCTTGTGATCTCTCAATGCATCTACCTTAAAAAAAAGGCAGGTGTTTTAATTCTCTTATTCCTTGTGACTTCTCTGACCTTCCTGTGCCTGCAGAATGCAGGCTGTTAGTGATTGCTGGTCAATGATGGCTTGGTTTTGGAAGATGAAGGTCAGTATCTGTAAGGAATATTTCTGTTAGGTTCAATGTTGGCATGTTTAAGTGTTGGATTTAAAAATTAGTAATCTTTGGTTGACAGGAACATTTAGCTCATCATAACTTGTAACTGGTGCTCAATGTAGATTGAAGGCTAGAGGAGAAATTAGATTCTACCAGAAATAGTGGCCTAAAATATTTCCAGAAACCCACTTTGACACCTTATTTCACTCTGGGGATTAAACTGAACCCTAACTGTAGGCCAAAATATATTTAGCTCAGAAAGCTTGTTGTGAGATTGATGCTATATAAATTCTGTGCTGGACCCTGTTGCTGTATTAAGCAAGGCAGTACTTGCAGGGAGAAGCAGCATCTTTCATTACACCAACTGATTACCAGGCCCTCAGAGCTATAAAATGTTGCTATTGCTACGTTAAACCAGCTGTTGCAGCCTGCCATTGAAATCGGTATCTGCCTCCAACTTCCCATGTGTCTGCATTAATCACAAGGGCAAAAACCCGCAATGAAAACATTTCTGTGAATTGAATCTTTCTCATTTTCTGGAAGGAAAAGATGAGTTTTGTAATACGCTGGTTGTTCTTGTTTAATGGAGCATTGCTCCTTGCCTGTGCAGATGAAATGCAAAACTGGAGAGTGAGCATACATTTTCTGATTGCAATGATACTATATCACTTCTATTTTTTAAAAAATTAAAACTTAAAAGAACAAATAGTTTCTGCTAACTGTAAAGCATACAGCATGTCTTTTAATGTTGAGCTTATTTCAACTCTTGGCTGCAAAGTTATTCATTTGATTAGGTTCTTATTATGTCTGGAATATGTGTACATGCAGGGACTGCTTGGAAATATGTGACAGTTCATAATGGCAAAACAGTAAGATACAAACACATATAACCGTTCACATAGCCATATAAGATCAATCCATATACATTTAAATATGACTAGATTTAAATACGGATGTGAACTGTTTTGTTATATTATTTTTCCTGTGTACCCGTTCTTACTAACTTTTCCAAATGCCATACAATCCTAGCTCAAGAATTGAATTCTTAATGTCTACTGTAATCGTTCCCCTTTTTACCCTGCAAGAGCACAAAAGTGTCCTTGTCATTCTATACCCAACTAAATAAAACTTTTAAAATAGCAGTAAATACTTGGGGAAGCAACATATAGCACAATACTTAAAGAAATTATTGCACTGGGTTCTTCAGAAATATATCTTTTCTCTTGGCCTCTGAAACATCCAAAACTCAGAGAAGGCTCATTTTTGCAGAAAGAGTTATCGCAATGTCTCTACAAAATTTTGGCACAGAGTCTGGGAAAATAGCTTAAAAGGCAGCGGTAAAAAGGCGCAGCAGGTGATGATGCCACTCAAAATTCCAGTCTGGTGCACCGCTCCGTGGCAAAAGCTTCTGCCTGAAGCCTTCAAGCCTGGTTGCTACATTTACAACCTTTGAAAACAAGGTAGCTGAGCCAAATGCAGGAGAAGGGAGAAAGTATTTAGCCCTGGGAGAACTACTCCAACGGGGCTGTGGCACAAAAGCAACAACGCGAGGCAAACAAACTGTAGCTACATCCAGAAAACTGGTAAGAGAGTCACATAATTGGATCTGGGTTTGGTAAACAATTGTAAGAGAAAAGGGTGTATAAGGTGTGAATATCAGAAGGGACACCTCAATTACTTGGCTTTCCTTTGCTTTTCAGTCTCTTCCCTCAAAGAATACAGAATAATACACTGCAGGGTAGGAACCAGATAAATCAGTGCATGAAAAACAAGAGATAAATACAGCACCAGTGGAACTCCACTGAGATTACTAGAATTATTCCAAGGCATGAACTAGGGTCATAATTTCATATTTATAGTAAAACCTGGGAAATAGGTATAAACTGTTAGAATTGAGTTTTGGAAAATCTCACAAAATCCTTTGTATGACCTCTTCAAATCCCACACTTGGCATATTGTTTATGTATTGGATACTACAAAGTTTAGAAAGCACAAAGCAGAGGTGACAGATGTTAGTTTTATCACTGTACTTATTATTGCAATGTTCTAAAACATTATTATAGTAAAGGTGATATATGAATAAAACAGAGTAGAATAGACACTACCTTATAGAAAATACCCTCAGTTTTATTGCTCTACAACCACAGATTTTGGATTGTTTTAAGAAAGTTGTGCTGGTTTTGGCTGGGATACAGTTAATTTTCTTCACAGTAGCTACTATGGGGCTATATTTTGGATTTGTGATGAAAACTGTTGATAACGTGGAGATGTTTTCATTGTTGCTGAGCAGTGCTTGCACAGAGCCAAGGCCTTTTCTGCCCCTCACCCCACCCCACCAGCGAGCAGGCTGGGGGTCCACAAGAAGCTGGGAGGGGGCACGGCTGGGACAGCTGACCCCAACTGACTAAAGGGGTATCCCACACCATGTGACATCATGCTCAGCATATACAGCTGGGGGAAGAAGAAGGAAGGGGGGCAGTTCAGGGTGATGGTGTTTGTCTTCTCAAGTAACGGTTACACATGATGGAGCCCTGCTTTCCTGGAGATGGCTGAACACCTGCCTGCCCATGGGAAGGAGTGAATGAATGCCTTGTTTTGCTTTGCTTGTGTGCGCGGCTTTTGCTCTACCTATTCAACTGTCTTTATCTCACCCATGAGTTTTCTTACTTTTACCTTTCTGATTCTCTCCCCCATCCCACCAGCGGGGAGTGAGTGAGCGGCTGTGTGGGGCTTAGTTTCCAGCTGGGGTTAAACCATGACAAATAGTAAGTCTAATTTCCTGCCCATTTTCTTCTTTGTGCAATCGTTTTAGTTTTGTTTTGTTTTTCCTGAAAATTGCCCATTCATTTGCACATCCAAAACTAGTGTACCCCATTTCAAGTAATTTCACATCTATAATTTTGTATTCATTGCAATACTGCATTAAGGAGCAGCAGCAAAAATGTATTTTCCTACCTCTAGCTGGTATCACTGTTGAAATAATACAGAAATGACAGTGCCTGATCATATTTTACTCTGCAAACACAAACAAGACAAAGGAGCCATATCAAAAGTGAAAGATGAGAATTTAATAGCTGGCCAGGGGTGTGCAAATTAAAGCTGCAGACTGAATAGCAATTTATGGGGCATAAAACCCAACTGAGAATGAGTAGACAATGGGCCTGGGGAACTGTTGGACAAGACTGAACTGTCAAACATGAGTTGGGCTACCTGCACCTTACCTGCAACTGCAGCATGAAGTGAGCAGGGGTGAGTGGCAAATGTAAATGCCTCTGACTCCAGAGCATATATGAGATGGCACTGGATAGTCTGGAGGAGTGCTGAGCCAAACTGAGGTAGAAGTCAACTGTAGAAAGGTTCACCTTTAATGTGCTGTCTGCCAAATACAGCACTATGTTCCCTTTCACCTATCACAAAATATTGTAACATCTTCTGATTTATTTACTGAAATTTCCAGTTTTAAACAGCAAAACACCATTTCCTAACACAGTGAAATTTTGGACGAATAGGTGCCGCCTCCTTTTTCAAAAGCCACAGATTTAGCTGTCAGTCAAGAAGAAAGAAGGTACCTCCCAGTCTCCAGAACTGAATGAGGTCTGAGGACAGGTTGGTGGCTCAGGGAAAGAACTGGACCTAGTGAAAGCTACTGAAGTGGTCAGAGTTGCCCCTGAGTGCTAGAAACATAACGTTGCTAGTAGCTCTGTTGGACACAACTCCTTGGGCAGATTGACAGTGGAGGTGAGGAGCTGTGGGGCTGTCGCCCACAACCCTCTGGTAAACTCATTGCCTCCAACTGACTTCTCAGAGGATCAACCCATGCCCTGCATGCCTCCACCCTGTCTTCCACACTACAGGGAGTGTTATATAGCTGAGGTAAATTATCTGCCTTAATCATAACAGGCTGAAAGCTCCAGCAATGTGTTCTTGAATGGAAGCTGAATTAAAAAAAAAAAAAAGAAGAAAGAAAATCCTACAAGTGAAGCCGCAAATGTGTATTTTGCTTAGGAACCTACTGAGTTTGAAAGCCAGCAAACACCTCATAACAACTTGGTTACTGACTGAAAATAGAACAAATCCAGTTTGATTTAGGTTAGCGGAGCACCAATGATTCATGGCATTAGTCAGCCATGTACATTCCAGCAGAAATCAAACCTAGTAGCTAGAAATAATACCAAAATTGAGTATCTTCATAGGTTTTGAAGGATTCAATGCATTTTTGTCTCAGCAGAGAACAATATACTCTGGCTTCTCTATTCACAGGAGTTTTCATAAGCTTCAAAACCCTGGAAAAGATAGCTAGGCTGCAAAACAATCTGTGCTTACATGTCTAGCTAAATCTACTGTGCATGTACTAAAAAGTTTCCTCAAAACTGGATAATAGGCTTAAACTAGAATATCTTACAGCTGACAGCATCCAAATATTGACACCCCTAATTATTGTTATTATTATTTACCATTAATATAAAGCATGGTGGGTTAGAGACTAAAGGTTATAAGAGATACACAAGAAAAACTTTAGCCAGTGGAAACTCATCCAAAAGATGACCATGCTCTACAGTGCAAAGTATGTCCTGTTGTCCATGCGCAATTTGGACTCCAATAGCACCTTCAGTGCAGGTCCTTTGTTATCAGGTATGCTGATTTTTGCAGTTGTACATCTGCACCAAAATTTTTTACTGCCAGGGCTAGTCTTATTGAAACTTTGAAAAGAATTTTCAATAACACGCCTGAAAATAACAAAAAGGTCTAGGACAAACTGCATTTCAGGCAAATGAGGAAGGCTTAAGGTACCAAGAGGATAAGCGAAAACATGAAACAAAGCTGTCAGGTCAGTGCAGCACAGAAATGATCAGTTGTTTCTTTTCCTACGTTTGATTTGATACTGAATTCATAATTCTGGATACCTGAAAAACTGTAGGAGAAAAGTCCTTTGCAAAGCAGTCTGAGAAAAGGAGAGGTAGGACAGTGTTACTGTAAAAAAATAAAGAATTTAGTGCTAGAACCCAGGATATCATCAGAGCCCCTTTACAACCATGAATTAGCCTGAGGGGGAGAATTCCTTTCAGATATACTTATAGTTTGAGAGTAAAGTCTTAATCGTTCTACAGTGTATGATGTTTAACACACCAGGAATTATTTTCAGTTATGCATGTCCCTCTCATCTGCATAAAGAAATGCCCCTGGCTGAAGAAGGCTAGAGGAACGCAGTGTCCTATCAGCCACACAAGACTGACTACATCTGTATTCAGTATACACCCAGTGTAAACTCAGCCAGTTTTGGCGAGAAGTCCAGTATTTCTACATTAATGCAATAACTTTAACTCTTAATCATCTTTTGATGAAAGCTGTATTTCTTAGGCTCTCTATCCATATATATACACACACGTACACATACACTTTCACAGATATTATTTTATTTAGTTCTAAAACTTGATATTTAATATTTATTAGTGGAAATTAATTACTTTATAGTTGTCACTGTTTTTTCCTTTTTTGCCATGAAAATGGCAGAGTTGACATATGTCTTGATATGAGGTCTTTTGCTTTTTTAGGCATGCTCCTTTGAAAATTATTTTAAAGTCTGTTTTAAGGTCCTCTTGGTGTATGCAAATTTACTATTATAATTAATCTAAACAAAATGCTTGATGAAACTAGAATTGAGACCAAAAAGATTATTGTAAAACTAAAACCTTTTGTCTGATTAATTTTTTCCTGGTTTTTTGGTAAATAAATTTTAAATACTTTGTATGGGCAATGTTTGAGTGGAAAATAATTACAATAGGAAGATGCGCTAGAGATGCACGCTTTTAAAAATCTTTATTATCTCAATATGACTTCTGAATTTGAAATAATTCCACTCTGGTTTAATACTGGCTTATGAAGATACAGCAGAACATAAGAGGTTTGAAAACTGGTGTATGCTTTGAATAATTTTTACATTGCCAGAAGCACAGTAGATATGTTACAGTCTTCTCTGGGTAAGGAATGTGCAGCTGCTCCAGAAAAAGGGTAAAAACTATGTGGCAAACCCAGCTGCCTCATGGAAACGCAAATGACAGCCAGTACTAAAGTGTTTCCACAAGCTTGAGTCCTACTCATAGCACTTCAGAGACTGAACTGAGGCTTTACACTTGAGATTGTTGGCCCATCAAGGCACAGAGTAGTGGTTAATGATGCTACCCATCTTGGCAGTACAGCACAGATATACCTGTTCTCCCTTCCTAATATGTTCCCTAGCAGCAGTAGTCTGTTGTAGCTGGACATCTCTCTGATAAACACAGGGCTCTGATTTCTAATTGTCAGGGTTGCAGCAGCGGTAGTGAATGTGCTCATGACTTAGGGCCATACACCCCCCTCTCTCTGCCAAGGGTGCTGCACAACACTAGGAAAAACTGCATAAGAAATGCATGAGCCTCCCCATTTGCCCTATCAACCTCCCAGCACACAGGAGCAGCCCAGGTGGGGAGACTCTCACCAAAATCAGGTCTCTAATTTGAGTGGAAGTAACCGAGGAAAACTCTGCAATGACAAAACACCCCAAGAAGCACAGGTGGCTTCCCAGGCCTCTCTTCCTTCCTGGTAAAAGTGATCTCCACCCCTCCAAAGTTCTGGCAGACTTTGTAAAGATAGACCTCAGGTTGGGTCTTGTTGTTTCCACCTTCATAACAAACCCTAGGTCAGTAAGGGGCAGTCATCCCCATAAGTTTGCTCTCCCACTCCTGCTTTGCCTTTACAGGAGAACATTTTCTGAAGACTGAGATGTAAGTCCTAGTGAATATTTACTCATGTCTGTAATTAAAATGTATGAAAGAGTTTTGTGTTAGCAGAAACATTAGGAAAGATATGGTTATAGTGGCAGAAGCATTCCTTTGGCGGGTTTGCTTTTTTAATTTTTCTCTTGTAAGCTCTATCTCAACCAGGGTTTGCCTAAGGAAGCCATGGTGTATCAATCAGTTAGGACTGAGGTGCTGTTCATAAAGTTTCAAAACTGATGTGACCTTTTGACTTCTAGAAATGCAATAGGAAATAGCCCAAAATGTGTATGTTTACCTGGACAGGTCCACTATGTGAATTAACTCAATTTTTGCAATGGTGGAGATGATTTTAAAGGTGAGGGTGAGTAAAATAAAATAAAATAAATTAAAAGGTTGTTTCTTGAACAATAATAAATTCTTCATTTAGGAAAAGGCTTTTAGTGATTTCAGTAGAAAATTAAGAAATTTTATATATGCAAATAACTCTGTTCATTACGCTAATACATATGTCCATTAATAGCTTCTACCAAAAAAAAAAAATCAAGAAATAATGTAGTGGTTTTCAAAAATTGTCTGTTTGAAAATAAAAATTTTGAAAATTAGCAAGGAAAGCTATGGCAAAACTACAAAACCTAGGAATTTTGAAGAAGCAACAATGTACTTGAAAGCCTCAATTTCTTGTTTTGTCCCAATAGTCTATTTACCAATACAGTGATTTATTTTATTTTGAACAGTAATCCTCTCATTTTATTCTTCTTTGGTGGTGTGCTATTGTCTTTTACAGAGCTTTATAACATGCTCTGTCCTGGGTAGTTCTTGCTTGGAGTAATTTGTGTCTGTAAAGCAGAAAAACTTTGGCGTTCGCTTCCTGAGCTTTTACTTTAGGGATAGGAGTTGTCATAGATGCAGATGACAGCAGTTTTTTGTTATGCGGTTCTTGAGTTTTGACAAGTTAAAACAAGTAAGAGTGTTTCATTCGATTTGTATAAATGACTGACAATAACGGGATTACACTGATATGATTTTAAAGCCAGTTTATACTAGATGAGTAGCTGTAATTTGAATCAACCTACTGCTACTTCAGTATGATTGCATTGTACCTAATATACCACCTTCTAATTTATGACTGTGGTGTTACAACAACAGTCATTAACTTATTAATGTAAGAATCTTTCAACTCCTTATATTTGTGCCATATCATCAGCTGATGCTGTTATCACTGCTAGTTCTTTGGCGAGCACTAACATTTTGTTAATGAACAAGACATAAGAGATCAGAACATAATATTGGTATATTAGGAAAACAGGACTGACTGCTTACACCAGCAGAAAAACTGGGCTCAGAACACCTTACATTATAGTTGTGATCACATTTATTTACTCTGGTGAGAATCTGCTCCAAATCAGCACTGCCTCTTTTTCAAGGACTGCAACTTGTAGAAGACATTATTTTAGAGAATAATTTTGTCTATCACTTAGTAATTTTAAAATGTATTTAATTTGTGATTGTTATGAAAAAAACACTTTAAAAGGATTTAAAGGTTTAGCAGCTGTAAGGAATTTTTAAGCACATGATCAATTTTAGTAGATCTGTCCCATTTATATTTCCTAGGAATGAAAGCCCATGCCTAAAATTTCCACTGAATCTGACCACAGTAAAAATAGATTAAGGGCTAATTGTGATGTAAGATTTCTCAACTGCATTTTCCTGGAGAAATTTCTGTATATTTGATGTCTGTTTTCAAGACATATCCATCAGAATGATTAATTTGTTGTTTAGGTTTCTTTTTTTTTTTTTATCTTTTCATTGCTGTATGTGGTGATCCTGAGACATGGACACCTGGAGAATGGGAATTCATTCTAGCCCAAGGATTCCACACAGGAATTTTCTTCAACAAGACCAGACAAAGAGAATAAAAGAAACATGAGAGTGGGAAGAACACAGCACACTAAGTACAGGATAATGACACAGAACACTAGTTGTTGGCATCAAAGCTAAACTTTGCACAGTAAATGAGCAAATACAATCTATTTTTTATCTATAGCTTTAATTAACAATTTCTCAGTGGTATATGGTGTATAGATCTAAGTTAACTGGCTTCACTTTGTTTCTTCTGTGTTTTCAAGATACTTTTACAGTTAAAATCATAAACATTTTTAAGAAAAATTACTTATCTTGCACCAAAAATAGCTCTACTATTAAAGTTGACATGAATGTACTATTATATGCTGTAACTTATTGTTTCTGGATATCTATGAAGCTGTATCTGTTACACTGTATCAAATAGATAGCTAGGTATTTAAGTATATCATTTCTAGCAGAGTTACGTTGGGGCTGTTAAGGCTAGAAGTGGATATGTGACCAGACCTAGAATTTGGACCTTTGTGTACATTTGAAGAAAAACTTTGCTATTAAACCAGAAGAAACCTCTTTGAGCTGAAAATATAATTAAGTATTTCAGTATTCACCACTTCGTGATAGAAGATGTACATAAGGTCCGTTCCATACCACCAGAATATTACAATTCTCCTAAAATACAGTATTGTCAATAACAACCCAGAACAATTCACATTGAGGAGGCAAGGTATTAAAGAATTTGCCAATGTTCAATTTTTATTTATGCCTGAAATTATGAAGCTATCATTAAGAGCACCACTGTGTCATGGAAATATGTGCAGACTTCATTTTCATGTAATGTGTGTCCAAGACACGTACAAGGGAGAAAAGTTTAATAACTACTCTCTCAACCAAACAAATGCATGACAAAAGTGGAGCTGGGAGAAAATGCTAATGTGTCTTTGGTTTTGGAGGAATGATAAATGACTGAAAGAAAACCCAAGATGCTGGAGCCAAAAAAATCACGCAGGAAGCTTAACTGAACAAACAAGTTCTGGGAAAAGAAGGTGGGATGAACAAGAAGGCCAGGAGAAAGGTGATTTACTGGGGGATCAGCCATGGCCAGAGGAAGCAAGCTGACTTAAAAATATTCTCTGGTTCTAAGTATTTTGATCCCAGCCAAAAGAAATAACAAAACTTCAGAAGGAAATGTATGTAGGAAAGAGTTTTGGTTACTGCAATTCTTTTTTTTTTGTTATTTTTACATATTGTGCTACTGAAAGAGAAACAGCATTCCTGTGCATCATTCCATCTGTTTTTACCTTTTGCCTAATCTGGAAGGTATAAACCAGAAGAATGTGTACCACTGGTAGACTGGATAGTTTGCAAGAGATGGGCAGTTTCTGGGATCAAAAAGAGCCATATATCTAGGCTAAGGAATCAGAGGATATTGTGTCTCTCAAGTGATATGAGAATGCCACCAAAACCTCATGCCTACGGGTTCAAAGTCAAAACCATTACCCAAGTTCCTCTTTGTTGTAGTAAACTGAGATTTGCATTTGTGTGAACTCAGAGTAGCTGCCTGAGTTTTCACTAGTAGGATCTTAATAAAATTTGTTATTAAAATGGATATGTAGGGAGTTAGCAAGCCATTTGTTGATCAAAGAGTCATCACAATTCACAGGGAATTACATAGTGTCTTTTAAATTCACAGAATACATGAGGGTTAAATAAAAGTAATTGCTTTTTTGCTTTACCATTTTGCTTTTGGTAAGGAATCCTCAGTAGCTTTCAACAGCCCTTCTTCCCCACCAGCTCAGCACTGGCAGCTTGTCCATTCTGGGAGTTTAGTTAGGACTGTGGGCTGAATCTTTGGAAATATTTTCCCTCTATTGCTGTATATTCTGTGTATCTGTGTGTGTATGTGCAAGGCGTAGGGGACGAGATGAGCAGCGCAGGGATGGAAGCTGTCTTACTTTCTTTTTCTTTTGTGCTTTGGGTTGACGGATATGGCAGGAGAACACCTACCTGCCTGGGCTGGGAGCTATGCAGCCAAATGACTTTCCAAAGAATGGAAGAGACTCCAAACATACAAGAAACCAAATGTTTCTGAGTGTATTACTACCGTTTACATCTGAAAGTTACAAGATCAGTAGGAAAAGATGGTCAAACCAAACAAAAGATAAAAAGAAATACAAGGAAAAAAAAAAAAAAAATCTGAGTTCCTCAAACTTTTCAGAAAATTTAAGACAATTTTAGCACTTAATTACTAACCTTTTATTTATAATGCACCACCTATTTACCCCAGAAGAGAGAGAATACTGCTTTGGTCCTTTAAAGAGTTATTTTTTAAAAAGGATTTGCAGCAGCAATCACACTTGGGACATGTTGCCTTTTAATCACTCCAAGAGCCTTTTTGCACAAATACATTGAGTTAGGGATCTTGACTCTTCACCCCAAATAAACCTGAACCTTTGCCAAAACTGGGGTACCAGAGGGTTTGATGATTTAATATTGCCGTTATCTTAGCAAGTGTGTCAGATAACATATTTTCAGTATGGGTGCACTACCACAGACAAAAAAATAAGAAACATCTGTAAGCCAACTATTACTTTCCAAGGTGAGAGATGATATGTCAAACCCTCTAAAAGTGGAAGGCTATGCTGTTCCCTCGTGACAGGAGATGTAGTTTCCCAGACTAATGCTGTTATTTGCCATCTTTGCCATTTGACGTACTCACCATTCAGAATGGCAAGCTTGAAGTGTGATCATCATTTCTGAGTCCAGGACACTGCTCAGCCTCTCACCCTTTGGGACACAAGTGTTTTGGTCCAGGTCTTCCAAACTGAAGAGTTCACAACCTTTGTTTGAGGCTCTTATTTTTTCAGAGATAAATCAGTGATTTTGGAACTGCTGCCAAGTATGTCTTAATCTCCTTGTTAACATCTCTTGGCCTACAGTCTGAGGCTTGGACCATACCCTTTGATATATTCTTTGTTCCCCTGAGGGAACGTCTAAAAATATCAAAAGAGTGAAGCACTGTGTCCTGAAGTTTACTGAGGACTAGGGTGTCATCACAGTCTTGCATGTGATTAATTCTTCTCTGCAGTTTTTGAAGAGAGGAATCCCTGAACCAAAGGTATGTCAACACACCAGAAAAACAAATGAGATGAAATACAGTGAACAAAATAAAAAACATGACATTTTGACAGGGGATGTCTTCTGTCTACTTAAATGTGGGACTGGGAAGAAATGGCACTAAATTTTATAAGCTGCAAACCCCAAAACATTGATTGCTTGTAACCAAACCTTGTAAACAAATATATGAGCAAAGTGACAGGAAATTCTTAGACCATTCTATACTTATTTACTTATTCAGTCTGATGTAATCCTGGTATAAGGCTGGGTTTTTTTAAAAGAAACTACTTGAGCAAATACAGAAAATATTGGTTTGAATAAACATGTCTTAGAAAGGAGACATTTTATACTCCATTTCTATGACTCAGTGAAGGAATAGAAGTATGAAAGCAGGGTAATGGTGACAAAATATATATCAGAGAGTAAAGTTAATAGAAATTCTGTGTGGAACATCAAAGATTTGCTGGCGCTTGCCCTTGTAGTAGCCATATAGATTCACAGAATACACGTGTTAATGGCCAGTGAGCAAATCTTTTTGCAATGTACTTAATTTGTAGGGTGGTAGCAGCCCACAGGAAAAAACCCAATAGTCCCAAGAGGCTTTGACATAATTGATGGTATAGAAAATCATTCATTAAATAATTGAATGGAATCATACTTGACCAAATCACTGCAACACATTTTGAAAGATGTTCCTCATCTGTGTGACCGTCTCTGGTGATTATGCACAAAGGCATCTTGAGCTTCAAACTTCTCAGTGGTTCCTTCAAGGTGCAAGTTCTATTTTTATCAACTCTAGAGTTTAGTTAACAGCAAATTCATATTTCTTTTCATAGCTCTAATCCTTAAGCAGTTATACAGGTAAGGTTTCTTGAAAGTATAAGAAGAGATCTTTGAAATTACATTCTGCCTTTCAGTAGTACCACAGTGTTCAGAAAAAACCTGAACTTTAGTGCACCTATGATTGTTGATCAGGGATTTCATGGATTTGTACTAGATACTTTTGATTTGTAAACTCTGGGAAAACAAAATAACACAAGGAAATCAGCTACATTTGCCTTAACTGGCAGTAAAGGAAAATTTCTGTCTCTTATTGTTTACAGGTTACAATTCTACAAGGATAAGTTAGAAAATGAGTACAAGAGGTTATTTCTCCTTTTTTTAGGCTTGATAAACCCTTTTTTCTTCCTTCTATGACTGCATTTGCAATAACATCTGAGTCTTTGGACTTATGCAAAGTTTATATTCTATGACATGGCACTTGGTAACAAATTCTGTTCTCACAAAAAATAGCACTTCAGCTGTAATCAGTGCTCATAAAAAATTATGAGCAGTTTGTGTAAACCTCTCTTTTTTGGCACTACTAGAAGTCAGCTGTGATTTCAGAGCATAATAAATGCATTTGGTTGAATTCCCCTGTTGTGCTGTGAGGAGAGCTTGTCTTTGGCTCATTTAGATTCTGAAGACTTTGTCCAGTGTCCAGATGCACTTTTAAAATGTAGTTAAGAGAATAATTACTGAATATATTGAAGAGCCATTCCCATTTTTTTCAGTTTATGCCCAGTAGATTTCACAATTGGCACAATTACTGCAAACTCATTTGGCAAAGAGCCATTATCTTCAATGGGAATAATGCCTACTACACTAGTTCTCAGTCTTATCCATTATTAACAATGTGCATTTAATAACTTGCACTTACGGTCTTCAAAGCAGCCCCAAAATTGCTTAAGCTGCGTCTCACTGTGTTTGAAACAAGCTAACAGATTCTGTAGCATGCAAAGGCAGAAATACAGCAATCAGTGTAATACCATTTATGGCGTTTGCTGTACCTGTTCAGGAATAAGGATGACTGATTAAAGCTGTAGCAAGAAGAAATAAGAAGTTGGAACATGCTAATCCTTCCAGTTACTGACTACCTAAGGGCAAAAATCTGCAGTGACAGTGAATTGAATACATGCTGTGCCACAGAGAATCCTTCTTCTCACGGACAAATTCTTTTGCAGTACTATTGCTAGGACACTCAAATATAGTGGAGACTGGTAGGTAAGATGAGAAATTTTGCTTTAAAGATTGAAAATAAATGTGGATAATTTTCTCAATGCAAAAGTCAGTCAGAACTGATAATGACTGCTTCAGACCAGAAACATTTGCATGGAAACTGTCCAACAAAATTATTTAAAATTGAACTCCAAATTGTTGAACTACTTCCAAACTTCAGTAAAGCTAAGGTGAATTCCCATTTCATAACCAATCAAAAACTCAATAAAGTGTTTTTTTGCCACATTTTTTGTTAGAAACTTATCTTAAACCCCTATGTTGATCATTAGGATTTTGTTAAATTAAAGCCATTTGATCCCTCTGACCTTTTGCCAGTTTGACTTCTTGACTAATTCCCAGTATTTTCATGAAAGAAAATTGAACAAAACATTTCTATGGAAATACCTTTGCCAGAAAAGAAAATGGCTTATTGCATTATTGAAAATAAAAGGAAGTCATTCACTAAGATCAAAGACCTTTTATCCCTGTGAAAATTGCCTGCCAGCACATGAGAATCCATGAAAATTCAAAGCAACAAGCCAACTTTTTGTTTTCAAGGCAAGACTGTCTCAAATATATTTCCTTGGGTTTTCAAAAAGAGCAAGAGTTTTCTTCACTATTATATACTGGCAATTAAATGGGTAGAAGATTGCAGCTTAGCATTCCATATACCATATGCTGATAATGACAGTCTATCTTCCACCTGCAAAGCAATGCAAGAGAGTTCATACAGCTCTCCAGAATGTCTATGCAAAGACTCTTGACAAAAGCAAATCTACTTCTAGTCCATTGCTGTTTGTAGAACAGACATATATTAACAGTATGGCACGAAAATCTGAAAAATATCATATTGTGGATGCAGCGGATAGAAGCACATAAATAGTCACCTTTTTTCTTGTGTGGGTTTTTTTTGTTTGTTTTTATTCCCTTCTCTAGTCAGTGCAGAACTCTCTGTCAATGTATGAATAAGAATATGGAACAGTATTTCCTTGAAAACAAATAGATTTATTCTTATTTAAACAAGAATCTTCATGAAAGATAGGAAAATGAAGACAGATAACTTGCCATCTCTGCCATTTTGACTAGTCTCTTATTTTAGCCAGGCTGCTGAAGGAATAAGTGAATAATAACATCTCAGTTGTTGGCATTCTCATCAGAAAATTGGTCCTCAGTACCTATAATAAATACAGATATTAGATTTTTGCAAAGCATTATAATTTTCAAGCAATTATACTAGTGCACTGCACTTTGATGCTGCCACTATTCTAATTTTCTTGGCTGGCGACCACCTTGTTGCTTCCGTTATGCCCTGCCTGAATTTGTAGTGAAGGGCAGCCAACAAGACTGCTAAATGAGAAGCTTTGCAACTCCTACCCCAGTGCTAAGGCAGGAACTGTGTGTTCTTGTTAATTGTATCTCAGGGATGCTTTCAGGAAGAGGAGTATTGTCTACTTATTCTCTGGTTAACCCTCTTAACTCCATTGCCATTACAAGGCTAACTCCATTCTGCATGTGCTCAAGGACAGCATCCTTGAGATCTCAGGCATACTTTTTGACTTCCAGAGTGGGCTGATACAATTTTCCCATCTCCAGGTGGTGGGGAATGGGCTACAGATCTCTGCTCCAGCTACAATTATGCAGCTGGTCCTGAGGTACAGAAACCCAAACTGACCTGTTAAAGCTTTCTCTCTGAGTTTGGAGGTCACACAGCTGGCTTCTCTACCACTTTCTTACAGCTAAGCCCTTATCTTTCTTCCTCTGCCACCCACAAGCCAGGTACAGACTGCTGGCCTTGCACAGCACCTGTCAGGCAGGTTCTCCTGGAACTTGAGGCACAGAGTGGGGCAATTCTGTGGCATCAATTTGTGAAGCCTCTTCTGGGAGCAGCTTCCTCTCATTTGCAGCAGGTCACATACCCACAGCAAGGCAACAGTCTATACCCTCTTCCCGCCAGTGGACAGGGTGCAGAGCCACTTAGGAAGCCAGCATTCCTACCTGAAGAACATGTATCTGCCTGAAACATCACTGTTTCTTTCCCAATGGGCTTAAGGATTTAAATCTTCTATGGAAATAAATGTGGTCTGCTAGGTTCAGTAGGCCAGGCCAGGCCACCCAAAGTCACTTCATCACTTCGTAGCTGATGAGATGTAAAAGACAGGAAGCATATCCTTTCTATAGGTTCATTTTCCAGCAAACCTGCTAATGAATTACTGTGATACAGCACAGAGAAGCCAACATAATAATTCAAGCAGAATACCAGTTATTACAGGTGATTATATTTTTTCCTTCCAATGTCTTAGTGATTTAACTCTTAGTTCTGAATTTTCCAGGTGTGCTAACGGCTTAAACTGAAGCCAATTCTGCTCTATTTAAAAGAACACTGTGGGAGCACAGATTTTCTAGTTCCTGGAACCCTGTGATTCTTCAAAAACTTCTTCAGATTTATTTCTCAAGAAAGAAATCATTTTCTAATACTCAGGCTACAGGGATAGTCAAGTGCCTATGGTTCAAGCACTGAAGAGAAAAATAAAAAGACCATCCAGTGCTTTTGGGCTTGTAGTTTGTATTTAATTGCCATGATTCTTAAGCCAAACACGACTTCTGCAGACAAAATTCATGGGTTTGGTATCTGTTTTTCAAATTGCAAAGGTTGCCAGGACCATTAGAAGGGATTCAGAGGAGCAGGTGATGCTTGGCTGTGACTGTTGACCCCTGAGTAACCTATCACCTGTACCTGAAAGTGTCTCCTTGTGATGTCTGAATGGGTTTATGATTTTCCGCAAATGATTTCTCCCTTTTCTGCTTCTAACCTTCAAGAATATTTCTTTTCTTTTTTTTTTTTATAATTTTTGAAGATGTAACAGACTTTTTAATGGATCACCATGTCAGCTTCCCTAGGCACAGTGATCCCATAAAGCTAAGAGACACATGATTAAATTAGGAGCTTAACTACACCTCAGTGTCAGGCTCTGAAAAAAATAACAATAAATTACATTAAATGGTCAATATAATCTATACCACCCAATGCAGTATGTGACATCCTCAAGCAGCATGCATTAACTTTTTAATGCAATCCACTGATTGCATTATAAATCACATATTTGTGTATCAGTGATGAGAAAAGCCTGTCCAAAAGGTCATGTACTCCAGGGTTTTTAAAAGGACTCTTTAATTGGTTTCTGAGAAATTCACAGGTCATTTTGCATGATGTTTCCAGACTTATTTACAAGCCTGTTAAAATTAGCCTACACTTTGTTTTCTTCTTTTGTTTTCCCTCATTTTGTTTGTTTGCCTGAATACAAGGAATGCTTGTGTGGGCTTTTGAGAAGTGCTTTACTATTTTCACAATCATTTTGTATGCCACACAGGGTACAAAACCCATACATTGAAACATACTAATTTAGCTTTTTCTTCCCCTTTTTAAGGTCTTTATTTCTATTTACAGTGCCTTCAGTGTTTGATCTTGATTTTGTCTGTAATGCTGTGATATTTACTGAGGTGCCACCAATAGGATTGCAAAATCCTGGGATAGATCTTTCCGTATGGACTGTGTTCACTCCCTCAGACTCATGGGAGCTACACTCCTTTCTTCCAGCTGGGTGTCTGGTGGTCTGCAGGGGGTGGGGGAAACAATCCCTTTAAGCATAGAGGGGAAGGGAAAGGAAAACAACCCACATTGTTTTAGTATTAGCAACTACTGGCTTTTTGTCTGACCGTAACCCAATATCATATCAGCAGCTGGACTCCTTTCCTTTCTTTTTCCTCTCATTTTTCATTGCCCTTTCTGAGCCTATCCTTTCACATCAAAACTTGTAAACAGATGGGCAGCTCCGGAGAAAATTCCCCTGGGAGCTCTTTAGGTCCCTGAAGTAGCTGCTTACACCTGACACTTCTCACAGTTGACAGGGTGCAAAATCTCTGTCTCCACAGAAGATGTCAGGTGCAGCCTAAAGTCCCCCTAAGTCACATCTCCCAGGTTTGTTCAGGGCTTCACTGGCCAGCAGGTACTGCCCTTTTTATTCTTCAGTTTATTCTGTGCTGTCAACCTCAGGACTTTTACTTCATCATATTAGGAGATGCCCAGTAAATCTTTTAAGGGGCTTCCCAAAGTATTGCCTGTTCCTTTGTATTCCTAAGCCTGTGCAGAGAATCGTAAGCTTGTTATTAGTATAATGGTTCCAAATGCAACAAAGGCTCCCACCTGCTCCTCCATGGAAGGGCGCCTTGGCTCCGTAACAATTAGCATCAATTACGGCAGGGCTGGTCGGGAACTGTGTGCCCGGCCCACTGTGGGCTGCAGGTGCAGGATTATCGCCCTGACCTTTCGCTCCCAGAGCCCCCTCTGACGATGGGAGCAGGAGGCAGTCAGATGAGAGCTGCGTGCCTTTCAGCCTTCATGGTGAGCATTAGCTATTCATGCCACTTCCAGAGAACTGAGATTAATCTCAGGGAACAACACAGAGAGCAGGATCCCTCTCCTTGGCTCTGGTTTGCCCTGCTGGGTGCTCCCATGCTTGTACATCCTCTCATTCCTCGGTATCTGTGCTCTTGCTGCAGGAAAAATAAATGCACAATAGCATCTGTGAAGGAAAACAGGGTTGTAATAATGGTAATGATAATAATAGTAATAGTAAGAAGAAAGAGAGCCCCAGAGCCGGCTGGCTGAGTGGCAGACAATGGCATGCGTGTAATACGCTTGGTTAGACTTCTCTATTTCATTGCCTCAGCTTTTAGGTGCAAATGTGATACCAGACTCTGCTTTAGTTTCAGTGTGCACTGTTACAGTCACTTGTGAAGGCAAGCAGTACAAAGCTAGACATACTGCAGATAGTATAGATAGCACCCTGTCATGACAGATAATTTTGAAGAGAGGCCAGCCAACTCTTTTTCTAACAAAGCTGGTGAATTTATAAGCTAAATTATACCTGAACACAGAGGGTATGGTATCTTCAAAGTTGCAAAAATTAGCACTTCTTCTTTATGTTTAAACATTGCTCATTTTTTGTATGTCTTCAAAAAAGTAAGAGTAGCCTTTCTTTCCAAGGACGAGTAACACTCTTTATGCATTGCAAGTCCTATATATATTGGATATTTTATAAATTCAGTATTTCTTTATCCATGTACAAAACTATATGCATACATATATCAAATTATTGTCTCCTTAAAAATATTCACTAACAAGGAGGGGGAAAGGGGGGAGAAATCAAACAAATCAATTACAGAGAAAAGAAAAAAGAAAAAATAATATTTTAAGCCATTGCTCATCCAGAAGAGCAGTGCAGAGCAGAGCAGGGAATGATCACAGTGCAGCACAGATCAGCTGGACCTGGGCTGGAAGCTGCTAAGGGAGACAGGAACCCTTTGATTATATCAATAAGCCCATCCCATACAAAGAAAGACAGGAAAAATATCCCCAAAGTCTGTCTATTTGATCTGAAAGTAATTATGTACTAGGAGAGCAGTATATGGTGTCTATCCTTTTTTTTTTTTAAAGACTCTGACATTCCACCTCTGGAAAAATAGGTTTTTTGTGGAATAGCCCGAACTGAGGCATTAGATATCACATTGTTCATAGTTACTTTATTTTTTGGTGTGGAAATTTGACAGGGAAAATAGAATTACTTGAAACTCTAAATGGTGAATTTGGCATTCATGATCTAAAATTTACATAATTTATCCCAATAAATTCCTTACTTCTTCCTTAGCTTACAAGGAGAATGAGAGCGCCAAGGGATGAGGACAAGTGTTATCAAAGAAACATTTTTTGGTTTTGTTTTAGGCAGAATACCCCAGCCCTGACCCTCTTACATATTTGTGAGTTAGCTATAACCCTGGCAATGATCAGTGTAAAACTAGTGTGGGTAAGAGGAGAACCACTTTTATGGTAGTTAAGTTGGATGCATTTAGACTTGCATTACACTGATGATATGTCATTCTTAAAAAGAAATAACATAAGGGCTTGGAATAATGTCTACTAATAATGGTGATGTTCAAACATCATACAGGATTGTCTGTTATATTTAATTAGAAATCATCACTATTGCTCACAGAAGGTGTGATTTCTTCAGCAGAGGTAAAATCTCACTGAAGGATAACTATTCAGTCCATCATGTCAATAGCCATAGTATTTTTATGAAGCAGGATCCTGTGGGATAGTAATCACTTCAGAGTAGCAAATGTTTTTAATGGTAGACACCATAAGAGCTTTAGATTTAAAAAAGCATAGAGTTCATGCCAGCTGGAGTATTGCATGTTGAAGGAGAGAAAACACATAAGGAAGCTTATAGTTCAAACCTTCATGGTAACAAAACAGTAAAAACAGTTCACTTTCCTCAACAAAAGAGACACATGAACTGTCACAAATCTTCCTTGCAGCCAATACAGTGGCTGAGAAAGAAGGCCATATGTGAGGTCTGTTAAGGTCTTTCCTACAACAATTTGGGTGCGAGGAGGAGGGCAGATCCTTCGTTTTTGGGAGGAGAGGTGTGATTTGGTTATATCCTTTATAGGAACTTTCAGCAACAGTGGAGAGAGTTTTCTCACTGCTAGAGAACACTTTGCACGTATACAGGGGCATGGAAGTAATTTTTAAGTGACTTGCCAAACCAGTTTGGGAATAAGAAATATCAAAATAAAAGAGAGAGGGCTCTTTTCTTGCTATAAATCCTACAGTTGTACTTGTAAAGGCATGCTGGCAAATCGAAAAGAACTGTATTGTGATGCGTGAGCTGCTTGGAAACAGTAAAACTGACAGAAAAATATCCCCCATTGGAGGGGCTGCTCTCCTCTGAGCGGTGCCTGCAAAGATGCCAAAAATGCTTCTTCTGCGTGGATCTTGTCCCCTCCCAGCCAAACTAAACAAATATAGAAATAAATAAATAAGTCCATCTTTGAGGGGAGCATAGCTGTAAATACAGCATGGACAAAGGGTAGTTGTTGAATTACTGTTCAGTCACAAAGAGGGAATTGAAGGGAAGGAGAAGGGAGGGGAAATCCCTCCATGTTTATGAGCACACATCAAAGAACCACTTCTAGAAACCTGAACACTCAGATAGGAGGGGAGAAAACAAAGCCTTGATAGGAAACTCGAAACAATTCAATAAACGCCATTGTGTGTACCCGTTCAGTGGGTTCACGTTACACATTTACACAGGCACGGGGAGGTGCTCATATTCAGTATGTGTGAATACATGTGTGATGGATCCAGGAAGCATGCAAAATCAGTACGTGTGTAACATTGACCTGTACATGAAAATGTATTTTTATGTTTCCCATTTTGCTAGGGATAAATCATGGTGCCACCCTTTCATTCACTAGAGGTTTGCTTAATTAGTTTTAGTCAGAACTTTACTTAATTTTTTTTTTTTTTAATTTTAGGCATCATGTCAATAGTTTTTTGTAGGAGATTAGTTAATTAAGGTCTTCGGCAGGTAGTATGGAGTAAATAATGTGTGCCATTGAAGAATATATCACAAACTCATAAATATTAAAATTAATGGCAAAACAAAATCATTGACTTAGCATGTCAGTTTTGACTCATGTATATATATTTATACACACCTGCACATATCGACTTATACGTGTGATATTTCTCCAGCAGATATACAAGCGTATTTTCTTTATAGCCACTTCTTCCACTGACCTTAATGAATTCAAAATGTCTTCTGCAACTTGCCTATGCACTTATATTGGAAAGGTAGCAGTGACATTTTTCGTTATTATATGCAAAAGACCATAAGAATATCAAGGTAAACAGTTAACAGTTTTAAACTAGAAAAATTCTTGAGACTGTGAGCAAACACTGCAAATTTATACTGTCTTTTTTTGGCTCTAATTAGTAGCACCTATGAATACAGGAGCACCTGGATCATATTATCATCTGCAAATATGACACTGGAGGACATGAGTTTTATTCCTGCTCATTAGAGCATCAGTTTTACTCCCACTTACATTCAAATTTTTGCTATGTAGAATAATACCAAAATTACACCTGGCATATAGTTTCTTTCTTTTGCTTTAAGACTTGCAGACCAAGGTAGCTTAGGATTGAAATAAGACACTCTGGTTCCAGTTACTGAAATCCATTCCTCAGCTGAGTGGAAGGAAGGAAAAGCTTAAAAGAGCTGAATTTTATTGTTTTTCTTTGGTTCTAGTGTTATTAAACTTTTTATAGTTTTTTGTTGTTGTTGTTTTTAATAAATTTATCATCTCCAGAAATATATTTCATAACTAAGAGCTTCATAAATACCACTTTTCAATAAAATTAGTGTTTTGTAACTATTTGCAAGAGGTTCATTGCTCATCATAAAAAAATAATTAAAAGTCCAACTGCCCTTATTCAATACAGCTTAAGTGATTATAGATTCATAGACATAGTTTATGGTGATAGAAATTATGCTGTTGCTACCTCTTCTAGTACCTATGAACATTTCTGGAATTTCATGACTGTAGGTACTAAATCTAACCATTGTGAGAATGTAATTATTGTCAGTGGTTGCAAGTGAACAATATTGCCGTCTACAAGAGGGAATTCCTTTTGTCACCAGTGCCAGAGTTGCTTAAAAGCTCACTTCTTAGTTGAAAGACTATAGTAACACTTTGTTTACAGCTGATCCTCAAGTTTTCCTACAAATTCTCAAAGGGGAACTCCATCTAAACCCACTACGTTTGCCTGATTTTGTCAGAAATCTGTGAATCATTGCCCAGTATTGTGAAAATGGGTTTGAGTTCTTTTGAAAGCTTGTGGCCATTATAGTCCTCTTCTATAAACACACAGTCTGAGTCAGACTTGAAACCTGAAATGAGATGAGTTTCCCATGAAGTGACGTCTTAATGGATATATTTCTATTCTATTCTCTCTGATTTTTAGTTCACATGTATCACCTAATGTCTATGCATTCATACACAATGTGATCATTAGAATGGACTGCTTTATTGGAAGAAACATATATATGTACATACACATATGCATACTGTACACGTATAGGTATATGTATATGTATTTTTTACTTGTGTATATCTGGCAGTTTCCTGTGTTCAGGAGGTAGAAAAATGTTCCTTGCACCTAGAGCAAAAGGTGAAGGTAAGGTAGTGATACTTGTTTCATGTCAAAGCCCATTCCAAATTTTCTGGCCACCTTTGGGGTTGTACTATACTCTGTATGGGTAAACCTGTAATTCATTACAGAGAATTTCTCTATGACAATAAATCATTGCTTCATCTTGCTCTTATACCACTTTTTCATTTGCTGTTTCACAGTGGGATATGGCTCCACCTGAGACAGTTATCTGTGTCAGTACTATATGTTTGGTCCAAATTGTCTGTCCAAGCTCCTGTAGAGCTTCCAGAAGGAAATTTCTTCACCCTATCTGAGACACTAGTCATAGAGTTGGGTTGAAGCACCTTCCAGTAGTACTGACCTGTCCCCATTAACTCTAGAGCAAGTTTGCAGGATTATTAAATAACAATATCATAACTTCATAACCTTTATGAAGTGCCCTCAGAAATCCTGAACTTCAGCCCTTCATTATCTTTAAGAAGGCTGAGGTCAGACTTCTGCAATATTCTGGTGGCTTTGTCTCACTGAAATCAAAGAGCATTAGGAGTCTATGCACCCTTGAGGAACAGTACCTGTGACTTTGGGCTGCATTTGGCAGTCTCTGAGAAATCAAAGGAGGACAGATCTTTTCTGTTCATTGTAGCTTTTGCTGCTTAGGAGACACATTCCAGAGTCTTATACTGCTTAATTTTCCTGTGTGGATAGAACTTACCCCCTGTGAAACAATGCCTCCTTGCAAAGGAGTTTCCTTGTTCATGAATGCCATCTCCAAACTGATTATGGCTGCAGGTCTGTCCAATCGCAGCTCCTTTGCTGAGGTTATTACAAGTCAGGACAAGCTGTGATCTGAACTCGCAGTTTACTTCCTCTGCTAAAAAGAAAGAAAAAGAAGGAACAAGAGCTCCCAGGACAAGAAAGGAAAATTGATATTATTAAGAGTCACTTTTAAGCAAGGCAAAATGCTGATAGTAGAAAGAACATATTGCATCAGAAAACATATCTAAAAAGAATGTGTAGAATACTGTATATATTTGTTTTTCAACATACTCTTAATGAGATTATTTTTAGAATGGAATTCAGATATTTTCACTGATATATCAAAAATATCACCCCAGAATTTAGAACAAAACCTCTGAAAATGTGTCAATGTCCAATTTCCAGCTAATTTGTTTCATTTTACCCCTTTAATGATTGTTTACCTTAAGATCTTATCTTTATGAACATGCTTATAGATCGTAATCAAACCATAACATTTCTGCTTATTCTGATACATAGATTTGGTTTATTAATTGATTTTGAAGTAGATTTCCAATATTTGTATTATTACATTTTCTTTTCGAAACCCTTTCCAGCTTATCAACTCTCTTTTAAAATTATTCTAGTCAACATCAGAAGTAGAGATAGTAATCTATTGATGGCCTCACTAGCCTACATGTAGTATAAGAAGAGCATCCTCCTTCTGTTTGATATTTCCTACTTCCACAGATATATCTTATATAAATTTACTCCTTTAGCCTCCTCTTTCCCTTGGGAAACCGTCTTCAGCTAGTTTTTGAGTCCTCAGCTTTTCCCTGTCTCCTTGCTTTCCAAAGTCAGACCATAATTCAGTCGCATAAGAATGCAACTTATAATTCTGCTATTAAAATGTAATCAGTTTTACCTAGACTGCATGGTACATGGCATTACCTGACAGGCTTTTTATAAAGGTGCATGGCAAGAGAGGGAAAGACATGGGCATAAACTGAAATAACAGAGTTTTGTACTGGATACTAGGGAAAAAATCACTGTGCAGTCAAGTAAGGGTGGAAGAGGCTTACTAGAGAGGTAGTGCATCTCCATCCTTGGAGATTTTGCAGTCCTCCCTCAATAAGACGTCACAGCTGGCCCTACCTGGGCAGGACAGTGGACCAGACACCTCCTGAGTGTCCTTCCAACTGGAATTAACTTCTGATTCCAGGAGAAAAATGCAAAATTTACCAAAGGGAGCTGAGACAGTCTGCACAAGCTTACACCTTTTCCATGCCAGTCCTTGACCAAACAAGGATTCAATGTGGGAGAACATTTGCCACAGGGAGCAGAAACAGGGGACTCTGCCACAGAGGCTCCTTGGCAGGAACCAGCTCAGAAGTAAGCAGAAATCTGAGTCCATTTGTTCTAATCTTTCCAAAAGCATTTGAATCATCATGCTCTATTGGGAAATTGTTGTAAGAAATGTAACTCTGTTTTGTGTTATACTAGACGGAGCACTGAAAACTTTTCCATTAATATTCATTCAAATCTGAACATGAATTTAATTCTGACTATGCTAATGACCCTGTCTTTCTAAAATTTGCCTAGAATAAGTGTGTACATTCAGATGGAAATTTTTCAATTTACAACTGCAGTTCGTATAAGTTATTTGCTTATAATTACATGTTTAGCTGAAGTGAAATGCAAATCGATGTACTCTCCTGTACATAAAGATAACAAAGGAGCTTTTAATGGTGTGAAGAGGCTTGTGTTAGAAAGACCCTGTGTTTAAATGCAATGGACAAGATGAGATGACAGAGGACACTGACGTTTCACATCTTGCAATATTATTGATGATAAAGAGAAAGACAAAAAGGAAGGATTAGGAGGCTTGAGATAACAAGTTAAATATGAAATGTGTGGTGGCAGCAAGATGTCCATTGTAAGTATCACTGTAAGAGAGACTTGCCTGCTTAAAAAGTGAGAGACTAACAGGGAAGAGAGAAGTTTTAATTTTAACAGCATTAAAATGCTACTTGGAATTATGGCAATAAACGAAACCTACCTAAAACTGTTGGCCCTTTAAAGGGCCTTGTCAAATAGCTTGAGCTTAGAGGCTGTTTATTGCAGTGGAAGACAGAAGGATGAAATACTCAAATATATCAAAGTAACAGTCCAATGTTAAAGGACTTGATTCCTTATTCTTTTTCATACATTCACATCATTGACTTGGGGGAGATAGTTTACATAAGAGTAAAACAGTGGAGGGAGAGTGGACAGCCACGGCCTCAGTTAAGGGCAATTGGCACATCTCTGACAACATTGTTTGAGCAATTGGCCCTTAAATATTGATAGTATTAGTGGTGATTCAGACTCTAATCTGTCTGTGCAAACGTCTTTGGTGGTAAAACCAGGTTCATGTTTATCAGCCATCATTGGTGTCTCTCAGTGGCTCTCTTGCTCACTTTAGAGTTAGATTCATCTCACTGTACAAAGAATGTTATAAGTTTTAAGGCAGTGATGTTTCAAGCCAACTTTCGTGTGTCTGGTTTGGATATCAAATTCCTACTACATGCTGAACATACTGTAATAGGAACAAAATGTCTTACTATGACATATTGCTGAAATTCAGAGCACTAAGTTAAAGGTAATGACAATATGTTTATGAAACAGTATGATTTCATTGTCCTTAGTCCCTCTTTTTCCCCTGTAGTTTACCCAACAACTTTATTTCAAAGTCAATTCAAATAGCTGCATGAACATTACTAATGCCCCTATGTGAGCTATCTCTTGGGTGAAAAATAAATAGTGAAGGCAATTGAGAAGCAGAGCTGCCAGGAGGAGGCTGGACTGGTGCCCTCCGCTGATGAGGTTAGGTTGTTGCACATGCGCTGCTGGTATGCCTGGGAAGGGCTGGGATGCCAAAAAGAAACACTTGTCCGCGTGAACCAGTGCAACCCTCTAAAAAATCTTGGAAGCATTTAAGGCCCAGTAATTGGGCGTATTCTAGCTTGGTTTTCTTCCAAGTAGGTTCTTCTCCAACTCTTTCTAGCTTGGAAATATTAATGAATTATCCTTATTGCTGAGCAATGCATTTTCCACTGAGAGCTGTTCCAGTTGTTTCACATTCATCCATTTGCTTCACATTCATCCACACAGGGGGGGTTTTTTGCCCACTTTCCATGGCAAGTCTAGCAAACAAGCTTAGTATCTGGAAAAAGAATGCTAACCTCACACATTTTTTGAAAGCACTATTGAAATTGGTGACTTAATTAAACTTGGCCAGGCAGCTTATTTGATTTTTTCATCTGTTTGCACAATGAAAGTGTGTTGTTGTTGTTCGTAGCTACATAAACTTTAAAACTAAGCAGTGGGATATACACATAATAATACCTCTTCCCTGATCCCTGACCTTTAAGAATGGAACTGGAGAAAACAGATTAGGTTTTGTTCTGTTTTCAGGATTCCCGTGTCAGATGTTATGCCCATGAAATATCTGACACAAGGCAGAAATAGTTCTGCACTGCTTAGGCTAACAATGCATCATAGCTTTTGGATGGTAGGAATTGAATTATAAACTTAGCACGAAAGAAATACAGATGCAAAAGGAATCTCTGAGGAAATACCAAGGCATTCTGAGCAAATCAATCGACGAATTTTACTTTTTCTTTATTCACAGTTTATAAAGAAGAAAACTGGAAAATTTGTTTTATCAAACTATTTTTGACAAACTAGTCACTATCCCTAATCAGTATCTGCTGAGTGATGTTTTTTCCTCCTTTGAAATTCCCCCTTACACTGGTCTCTGCCTTAGCTTCAGGTACTGATTACCCATAGAGGGAGACAGATGTAACCTCACATTATCCCTACATGGCCAGCTTTATAGCTCAGGCAGTTTAACACTCTATTTCTTCATTCGCATTTGTGCTTAAAGTATCAGTGAATCCAACAGGCAACTAATTTACCAAATGCTCTCCAGTAAATGACTGAAGTTTGTCGCTCAGGTTTTCAATTAATAGCTACCAGTGGCTAGCTTTAGGACTTAATTTTCAGGAACCATATCTGAGATGCCTTACAGGAGCCCAAATTACAGAAAATGTGAAGTCTTACAAAAGAAGGATGGTATTTTATAAATCAGAATGCTTATGACTTCACTAAAATTGAAGCAACATTTAGCTGCCTAAAGACATACAATAGTTTTGTTGTGATAAAAACACTTAGAAACTGACACCACATAAAAATCTGCAGTGCTTAGTTGTCATGGACCATACATGTGAAGCACGTGCAACCCCATCATGGTGATTTAAAACCCCTAGGTATCTTTAGAACGCTTTTGGAGAAGATATGTACACATGAAAGCTTATAGGCTGAGGAAGCCAAGAGCAAACCCTAGAAAGGGTTGCATCTAAATTACTTCCTCTCGACAGCTATTAGGTAGACAAACCACTGAGTGAATTCTTCTATGAGAAGACCCATGGCATAGGATCTACTCCTGCGGTGTGGTACCACACTGAGCAGTGCTCATGCTTTCTGAAAATGGCTGCTATGGAAAAAGTGTTTATGACTTGGCCAATAGCAGAGTTATTGGGTCACTTGTAGTGAAAGTGGAATTTTTTTTTTTCATTTCCTTCCTCGCCCTAAAGCATTTGAAGTATAGCTTTTTCCACTTCATAGAAGACTGACCTCATCAGTCGGGATGGTGGATTACAGTATTTTGGGAGGGAAAATCAGCATTGCTCCAGGTGCAGGGACATTTACTACTTCACTGACAGCATCCTTGGACTTAAACTCCTGTAATGGGAAAATCTGAGCAAGCCATATATTATAGGAAGATAAAAAAATGCAGATTGTCGTTTGCTTTTATGTTTATTTCAGAATAGGAAAAGGGTTAAAAATAACAGATTCAGCATCATCTTCCAAAAAAAAAAAAAGTTATATGTGTCAGCATCATGTGGTAGGAAACTTTTAGGCAAAAATAAGTGGCAAGTTAGTGCCCATCTGGGAAGGAGAAGGAAAGGAAGTACTGTCATATCAGCAATTGGCAGTGGTATTTTTAAAATGCTGTTATGGCCACATTTTCCTTCTGCAAGCTCATCTTTTGAAAGACTGGTTAAATTAAAAAAAAAAAAAACCAAACAAATGCAACAGATTGCCAACTAGTCTGAGGGAGAAAGTGGAAGCAGAAAAGCCTGACTGGCATGCAACCATCAAAAGGTCAGAAGTTCAGTCTTGCTCTTGTTTGATTATGTCTAATCCACCTCTGTACAGAAAGAATGGCAGCTTTTGAAAGGAAAATGAGTGAACTGAAGATTGATAATTCCCAACATGATTCCAAGTTAGACAGCAAATAAATTCATTAGATAAAAATAATTTCACAATGACAATGCTGTTGAGTTATTACTCAAATAGCTCCAGACTGTGTTGGTGTCTGGCTCCTGAATTCTTCCAGTGAGTGCCTTTTCTCTTCTGTTTCCCTTTCCCTTTGAACTGTTAGTTAATCATTTTGGCTTGGGTTTGAGCTCTCCTGCATTTAATGCGCATCTTTGAAACATGTGGCCTAACACATGCCTCTTTCAGTTAGGTGCAATGGCAAGGCAGGCTTGAAATAAAAACATGAAATCAACTGCAAGTGACATTGTAATTAGCACTGGAACTGGACTGCTCACTACAGCCCCTTGCCTCACCATGTTGAAGCTGTGCCTAATACAAGACATAAAGATTAGAAGTAGGTCATACCAGTAACTCATGAATAGTTAATAACTACTTAGCTACTGTCTGGAGTAGCTGTTGGGAAAGGGGGGGTGGAGGGTGGAGGGGTGGACAGGGAGCAATCACAAACATTAATCTATAGCAGCAGATAATCCATTGTCTCAAATGGTTCCAAGTGGGCCAATGAGCAGAACCCCACTTAAAAGGGTAATTTTTAAAGGAACACGTTTCTGAAAAATGCAAAATGAAACTCCCTCGACTGAACTGTAGTTAAGAAAAAAAGCTTTTATATGTGCAAAAGACAGGAATAAAGAGCAGGAATATGCTTGCTTTCTGGAAAAGGCAGTGAACATTGAAACCGTGAATGTTCCCGACTTGTTATTTAGTAGTTTGTTCAATTAACGACTAAAGCAAAACATGAAATGAGAAATATGACTGCCTTACTCTTTTGCAAGAGTGTAAGTTAAAGGATAACCTGTCATGTGCTGTAAACATTCATCACACTTTCCTTCACTTATTATATTTTAAACTGGTGATTAATAATACTCATACAACTGAACATAGGTACAATACATGCAGTAGGTGACTGTATGAAGGATGGACTAGACACTAAATTCTGTATCCTACTCCTGCCTCTGCCACAGATTTCTCATTCCTCTGACAAGCCATACACTGGACATGAAGGAATTTTATTGCTAAATATGCAGAAGAGAAACCAGTAACATGCACAATGGTGTACAAGCAAACTGTGTTAAAATTTTATAAAGAGCTGACTGCCTAGCCTTTACTGAAATTACAAATCAGAAAGTGTCTGTAAAACAGAAAAAGACATTTGCTGAAGTGACACTGAGGTTCCTAATGAATTGTGCAGCTAAGTATCTTCAAAATTTTTGCCTGATGTCCAGAAGTTATCAAGTAGTAGGGCATGGTGTCGTTCACAGCCAAGTTTGCTCTGCAGTAATTTCCTTGATTACCTATGCCCTGAGTTTCTCCATCTCTAAAGTGAGTATTGCGAAACTTAACTCCCTCCTTCACAAGCTTTGCTGAGGATTACTTAACTGTGAAGACACTAAATGCTGAATCAGTCCAAGTGATAACTCTTCCCCTAACATTTGCAAAGAGCTGCAAAAGCATTTATACTTCCACCCTTCCCATACGTGACTCGTACATATCTGTGTTGGAAAGCTACACTGAGACTAAGGGGAAAGATTCTTCTTCGTGAAGCTATAGGGAGACAAAAGGCTCAATCTATAATCCACCATTCAGCTCCAGGGAATGAACTAGAAATTTGTAGCTGATTAGGTCTTCTTTTACACACATTTTGGCCAGAGACAGTATCTTATCCAGCATTTCCCCTAAGCATACTTCCATCTTAAACAAAGGGAAGAAAACTGTGATGAGGATCAGACTCTGTTGTAAAAATTTCTCTATTTTGTTCCAATGAATATCACATTGATTTTACTGTCTTATGTCTCTGTGCTTAGAGAAACAGAAATTTCCCCCAGGTGTAACTGTTATCATCCTCTGTTATGAATTCTTTGTCAATAACTGCACCATATTTTTCCTAATGTAACATGACACTATTAACTTTTTAGGATGAAATGAAGAGAATGCCCAGAGAGACACTGTATATTTCTAGAAGATATTAAGATTGCTGCTGAATTACAGATATAACTATTTAGTTAATTATCTTAGTGAAAATAATAGCTCTGAATATTCTGTCTTTTAGACAAGAAAAAAAACCAGCAGTTGTTATATGAAATCAAGGAAATTGCACATTTGTAAAACCACTGTGAGATAAGTGCCATTTAGAACAGGTGTAAAAGACTCTTGTTTCTGATTTTTGTTAGGGAGCTTGGGTTAGGTTTGGGGTTTGGATATTTCTTTTTGTTTGGGTTTTGTTGGTTTTCTTCCCAAAGGTAAACTGGTATTTTTCAGACTGGGAGAAGAGACAGATGAGGGAGGATATGGTAAATGTTTTGAAACTGTGGAGGTGGTGGATAAGCCCCACAATACAAAACCTGGTAGGTGCTCCCACAGCACAAGGGAGGTGAGAGAATTAAGAGCAGTATGTCTTCCCACTATGGGTAGTGAACCTCTGGAGAGTGAGGTTGCCACAGGTATCTGAGGGAGGCAGGCAGGACCAGCACATTCAAACAGATGCCTTTGAGCATGGATATTAAAAGGTTGAGGCAGGGGCATATGATCCTTAACACAGCCGACATGGATGCTGAAGGAGTGTCAGGCAGGGGACCGCAACCAGGCTCCCATGGTCTCCTCAGCAACAGCTCCTTTTACCACTGCTGGAGGCAGAGTATTGTGCTAGAGATAGTAAATCAGTTCCAGCAGAGATTTCTTAAGTTCGTCTGTTCTTAAAAACATTTCATTTCATCCTTTAGTAAGATTCTGTGGAAAAGGTGAAAAAACAAAGTTGTATTTAGATATGGTGAGATGTGACAAACAAGATCAAGGGAAACACAGTATTTAAAAACATCACATGCATTTCTGATTTAGTTTCACTCTACTATAGACGTCTGTGGCTTTTGACCACAAAATTACAACCCAACCCTCTGACATGGTAAGAATTTGTGCTCCTTGTCAGATTTTACCTGTTAATAGACAGAAGGTGTTAGCTACAGCAAATTCTTAATTTTATATGAGAGGGAAGGCCAGACAGCAGAAACAGCTGCAAAAGCAGCCAGAACCCAGTGTGCTGGGTGGCATCTGTGACATAGCAGCCTTCCTTCCCATCAGCCTCAGACGCACAGCCTCCCCCAGTGACTCTGGAAGCACTCAAACCCCAATGATGCCTTACCGTTCCCAGCCACGTTGATTTTGGATGATCAACCAGTAGAGGCAGATGCAACAAACATCTTTGGCCAATTCTGGTGCTGTCTGCATTGTCATTTTGTCTTGCTTTGTTTTATTTCAGGATCCTAGTCCTTTTATTATCCGCAATGTCCCAGGACCAAAGCAGCACTTCATGGGTACTGGGGCGAGTGCTATGCCATATGAATGTGAATGAATCTTCCCTTCCTTCTTCTCACAGTTAAAATGGGAAATGTAGCCTGCAAGGAGTCAGTCTCTCACCTCCATACATGCCAGAATATGCTCACGTGTTGAGTTTGAGCTCTGCAAGACTGCCAAGTTCAGCCTTGTTAGTGTTAACAGACAAAAATGTTATACTTGCCAGAATTCAGGCCTTTACTCTAGATTGAAATTTCAGCATTTCCATCAACAAGCACCGATCTAGCCATAAAAATGATGAAATTCACAATTAAGATTTTTTTTTTTTAATGGATTTGTCCCAGGCCGGACATTTTCAAGAAAATGAAAGGATTTTGGGAGGTTAGAGCACAGGGTGTTAATGGAGCATAAACAGATAGGAAAAGGGGATTTCAGCAAAACAGATATCCTCCCTGATCATAATCTCATGAATATATTTGAAGCTTCAAATATTTTACTGCCTAGTTTCAGAGCTGATTAGCTTTATGCAGTTGGCTTGGCAAGATATGCATTCTCCAGGTAGATGAATAGATGCAACAGGGATTCAGCTTGTTCTCCAGTGGTATGCAATAGCATAGCAAAACCTGCTCTGCCTCCCTGCAGCTTTTCCTAATTCACAGTCTGCTATCTATCCTGTGATTTCATTCTTATTGCAACTGGGTGGAAACAGGGGTTGAGAGAGATGCACGCCACTGAGGGACTGTCTTGAACATTTCATATATTGGGGGGAAAAACCTTACCTTTTCATTTGTGTAGGAAAGAGGAATGAAAAATGGCCTCAGCAAAATTGCTGGAACATGTGACATCCTGTATGGATGTGAAATGTGTAATAACAAACTTGCTATTCTCTCCAGAAAAATGTCTAGCTAGCACCAGCACAGAAGAAATTCACAACCAAAATAAAATGGCAGAGTGCCAGATAGTGCTTCAGTGCTTAAGGCTGTTGTAAACTTTTTATTAGAGGTGTCTCTGCATCCCAAAGGTGAAAGTGACCTAGCTGCCATGAGTATATGGCGGCTCTCATGTTTGCACAGGAGTAAAGGAAAGGCCAGCAGAAAGGCCAGTCACTAACGCTGTACTGTGTGTTGCTACTGCCATTTGAGTCTTCAGAAATTTATATTAAAGGATGCCTTACTTTAACAATTTTCCTATATGGTGATTGCATATGAAGAACTGATATGGTCCTCCGTGACAGTCAGTTATCATTTCACCTTACTGTCACAACAGATCATGCTGTTTTGTTTTGTGCAACTGTCATATTTTTCAAGGAGCACCGGAAACTGGGTTCCCATCTTGAGAACAGCTCTCCAAGAAGACTGCTGGATTGAACGTTTCAATATCTACCTATGAAAACCACCCTTCTGCAAAACAAGCAAAAGTGATTTCTTACCCCATTTGAAGTTTTTAGTAGTGGGCTGGAGAGGATGCCAATTCAAAGAAGAAAGGCAGCAAGAATGCTGTAGTTTACTAGATAACTGAGAGACCATACACATATATGACATAGAAAGTTAATAAAGTTAACCAAACCAAAGTTTACTCAGACTTCCAAATGAAACTCAGCATGTAAGAAACCCACTGTACCTACCATCTTGTCTTCAGCTCTTTAATAGAGCCACATTTTCCTTTTTTCTTTAAGCTCAGTATTTTGAACTGTAGAATACCTTCTGAAACTCATCAACCACTCAGCTTCTACAGAGTGTGGTAAAACTTTGCATCCCGTGAAAACCCCAGAACCTCAAGGGGTCAGAACCTTTATTCCAAAAATAAAAATAGTCTGGAAGTTCAGCTGTCTGCTATGGAGTCGGAAGTACCACAGGTTTAGATTTACAGGCAACATTTCATTAAGGAAGAAATTCCAGGATTTGTTGCTGTTGTTGTTTGCTTGTTTTATCTTTCTTTTAAAAATTCCAAAGCCCTGTTGTGAAGCCTGCAGCATCCCATGAGTGGAAGCTGTGCATGATGAGAAGCAGAAAGTTCCTTAAAAGACTATCTGATAAGCCCTGAAGTAAAATTGAGTTGTATTCTCTTTAAGGTTATCTGCAGAGATTCCACTACTGAACAACAAGTTCTCAGGAAATTGTAAATATAAAAGCCAGGCATTTGTGATGATTTTAAGAACACATGTGTGCTGTCATGAAGGAGAATCATTCCATCTTCATGGAGTCACAGACTTTAAAGGCCAGAATTTACTTCCTGAAAAACACTAGCCAGAAAACTTCACTCAATATATTTTGTACATGGTATTTCCTTTCTTTAAATGAATTGCCAGTAGTATTAACTTGATAGGGTGATTAAAATAGTTTCCATAGACACTTTTAGGGAATGCCATTCTTTGAATGAATATGTACACTATTGGTCAAACCCCACTCTGGTAGACTTGCACTGAATTGGAATTACAGATGCCACACAGCTGCCCCAATGGTATGTGGTGGGAAAAAGGACACCAATATTGTATGATTTGTTGTTACCTATACCCAGTAAATGCAGGTCTTTCTCTCCAGCAACTTCAGGTCATACTGGCAGAATCTGTCTTTTGCTTTAACATTTTCCCCATAACTGTGGAATTATGATATTTATAGCCAGGGCTTGTGAAGCAAACAAGGCAACAAACACAAACAAACCAACACCATATATTTGTGAGTATCAAATTGCAGACTCCCACACAATACTACACTAAGAACCGAGAAGTGAGGGAGACAATATGCCATCCAACAGGCTGAACCAGTACAGACAGCAGTGAGCAGGGCTGTTTATCTTAAAATCTTATCTTTTCTATCTTGGAAAGGATGCTCTGGGTCTTATCTACCAAAGCAGATTTCCCCACACACACCCCAGATTATACTCTGTCAATTTTCTAGGGTTTTTTTTGCTCCTAGCAGTTTACATTTTTCAAATCATTACATCTCCAATACAGTGGCACTCGGAATACACCGCTTTGCTCTCTTGCTGCTTTGTTTTAATTAGCAGTATCTCTGTAAAATGGAAGGGTCTTTGCCTCAGCTGTCAACAGTCTAAATTGGTAGAGTCTAACACTCTTTTTTTCCCTGTTTTTCAAGAAGACATAGCCTGTGATACAGCTGAGTGGTTACCTGGAAATGGCTACAACTATCCACCTCTGTTGAGACCTGATGTAAATCTCAGCTGGAAAGGATCCATGAAGAACAAATGCCACTGTACAATCACATAAAGGCTGCACACTATACGTGCTATTTAATGCACTACCTGTGGGCCTAATGTTATACCTCCCAAACCCAATGTTTTGCTTTCACAGTTTTGCAAGCAGAGCCCTCCCTCATCTCCTGAGCTGGATTCATTGCCACCTTCCTAGAGCCTCACGCAGTGTGGCGATGTACGCCCTGGGTGCAGGCATAGCCAAGCGATGAGCACGGCAGCCAGGGAGGCTGCTCCTTCCCTTTCAGTGCCTTCACAACTGCTCGGAGCAGAGAAGCCATTTCCCCCAGAGATTTCCATGCTCCCTCTTGTAAAAGGCTTATAAACTTTCCCCTGGCCCAAACTGAGGAAGAAAGAGGGGAAAACAAAGACCCTAGTTAGCTAGATGTTTGGGTTAATTACTCTGTGAGCTGGGATGAAAGGTTTGTTACTTTTATGGCTGGCTTTTTATCTAGGGAAAAGGGAGTCAAAGCATATTGTGAGAATCAGTTGTTGTAGCCTCAAGGGGAAGGCACAAGAAAGATTGTCATGTGTCTTAATTTCCATGTTGTCTCAGAGAAAGGTCAAATGTCATTATTTATTTTGAGACAAAAAACTTACAGGGAGGTGAATAAATGATTATGTTACTTTCTCTCTCCTTGCTCTCATTTCCTGCCCTGGAAAACAGGCAGATCAGCTGAGCCACAGCACACCCAGCACAGACACTACAACATTCATCTCGGCAGGGATGAGATGTTTATGTTAAGGCAGAAAATGTGCTATTTATTTAACTCAGACACAGCCATATGACCTTCAGATGGCGATATCATGACCAGCTTTGACACAGGAACAGAAATGATCAGACAGATGTAAAAAGTCCTTGAAAATTTCTTGTAGTAGAGATTGTTCCTGCAGTAGAGGTTTGTTCACTCTCCACAGTTTGCAGCTACAAAATAGTTCAGTATCAAAACATTTCTGAGAGCTGTAGGTGGGATGCCTTCCAGCCAATATCTGATTAAGTGGCATGGTACATTTTAAGAGACCAAAAGTCAGTTGTAACACAGAAAGCATAAAATCTTTGTTCATCATAAAAATTGAATTAATTAAATGGTGGTATTCATTTCTATCTGACCCTTAAGAGTGTTAAGAGCTCTCCTTATCAATCAGAATATTTTTTGAAATCAGAAAAAATATTAGCCATCTAAGGGAACCAAGAACTAGTAACAATTATAATTATTTTATAGTGTAATGCTTTAGTGCTTTTCCAGTATACATTAATATGATGCTCTGAAATACAACTCATCATTCTGAAACAAAAAAGGAAAATGCAGCAACAGAGCCTAAGCATCCATTTGCATTTTGTTTAAGTCAGCACCCATCTAGTCGTGCATATATATATACACACATGTGTATCTAGATATTTATATATTTGTACTACCACTATATAGAGAAAGTATACATACAAATATACAACAGTTTAAATGGAAAATTGTGGGTGAAAGTTCAGCACCCAAAATGTGCCTCATTTGCTTTGCCTATGTAGATTGGGTAGACAGAAATAGGTGTATTTGGCATTATAATGCTTCTTGCAAGTAAAACTCCTAAGAACACGAGTCCTATACAGGGTTTCAGAAGCCTTACCTTTACTCTTTTCTGGATTCCCACTCTGTAGGGACTATATGTTAAATTCTCTGCTGTGACAGCCAGGCAACACTATAGGCCTAGAAAATGATGTGATTTCCTCCTGGAGGGAATTGGCTCTTTCCTGAGACCTCTTGATCTCCATTTAAGCTCCCAGCTGCCAACATTTTGGAATTGAAGCCCCAGCTTCAAATCATGTCAGCTGCATCCTCCTTAGCCTTAATATTTAGCTTTCTAGACTCAGCCTTCTTTCTTCTTCTCCCTGTGTTTTTGTTTGGGTTTTTTTTTGTTGTTGTTCTGGGTTGTTTGTTTGTTTGTTTTTTCAATTTAAATAAGATTAAGATGATGAATTTTGTTCTGTTCTGGCCATACTTTTCTTGTCCTGAGGGGCATCTGCTGGATGTGAGCAGAACCCAGTTTTAATTTCAGCCACTGTGCAAATACAGGCAGGACATTGCAGTTTTGGTAACAGACAGTTCATAGCTGAAATCATAAACAAAGCTTTCTTTACTAAGTGAAAATCGAGGGAAGCAACTGTGAGACCTAGTACATGCTCATGTTTGATATACATATCCTCAGAAACTACACCTTAAATTTAGGGAAATTGAACATAACTTATATATATGTGTGTTTGTATTTTTATATATATATATGTATATTTTGCCTAGCAGTTAAATGTCATGAAGATAAAGTGAATCTGACTCCAGCCACCTGAAGTCCCAAGAGATAAGGATGACAGATTTAAGTGAAACCTAGAAGTTACTGAGGCAGAAAGTGCTGCCCACAGTACTCCTAGGGAGCGGTCTCTCCTGAAAGACAGGCTTCCCTCTACACGCAACAGGAATTCCTGACTTCTCCCACCTTAAGGTCTGCAGCAAAGGCAGTGACAGAAGGCTTTGCTCAAGGTAGCACCTGCACTCATCACCGGTGTTGCACCCTAGTTCAAAAACATCTGACTTCCACGCAAGCTGGATGTTTAAAGCTTTTCTTGCCACTCTTGATATTTATTTTTCTCAGTTGCCAAAAAGCAGTGTTGGGTGTCCTGTCCTTAAGTGAAGTGGAGTGTAGCACAACCTCAGAAGTGTAACATGGCCCTCTTCAGCACTGTGCAGGTGGCAGTTCTGGCCACAGATACTCACTGCTTCATGGTTTCTGTCATCCTTTAGACACAGCAATAGTAATGCCAGCCCATTCCTATCGAGTGCAACCTGCCAGCTGCAAGGTGTCAAAGAAAATAGCATGTTTACATTTCTATCTGCTCTCCTAGAGCAGCCCCACTGTAGCTATCAGGTGTCTCATAGTAAGGGGAAAAAAGACAGCATTAAAGAGTTAAAACCCAGGAAGATAGTCATGCCTGAGCATTTTAAATTCACCAAATAATTTTACATAGCATAATACAGATTAAATGTAGCTGGAGATAGGCTGATTACAGTTCATTAAAACTGCGTGACATATTTCTGTGGATTAGAGACCCTCCCTTTATTGGACAAGCAGTGCTATCAAGTGTGGTGCATCATCAGCACACACTGCCATTGTCACAAATTATGGACCTGGAGTTCTTGAAATCTTATTAGACTTGACACTGGCTGCACAGTCCCTAACTGCAGCCAGTAACGGGAACCTCTACTCCTATCAGAAATTTATGCCTTTCCTCTGCAATAGTCAAGCAAGGGCAGAAGCTTCATGAAATTAACTGAAAATAGAACCGTAACTAATCTGTTTATCTAATTTTTACCAGATGTGCTAAGGTAATCTTGTAGAAGGAATCAAATGAAATCAGCACAAGCACCACTGATTCACCGAACTTTGGGGACCACTGAATATAGAAGTGTTAAGAAACCAGAACAAAGGGGTAGTAGATTGTAAACCTTTTTCCCTGTTATGAGCAGGGTGATGAAGTGAAACTACCTAGTTTTTCCCAAAATGTTCTTTTTTACTTACCTTGTTGGGCAATCTTACAATACAAGATCAGACCACATGTTCAGTGCTGTGCAGGGCAATTTGCTGGATGTATGATGTACAATTATACATTTCAGAATATGAAATGATGTATGAAATAAAATATCATAGTCCACTGCACCGAGAACAGAGGGAGTGCTGCATAGTCACTGGTAGTGGCACTGACAGTTTGAAGAATCCAGTTAGTGCAACTTGTATTGGGTACTTCAGCTCCTATAAATCATACCCTCCTGATTTTTTTTTCTTTAAGCAAAAGATACCCAGCAGAAAAAAATAGCCAATTCTCATGCTTTATTTCAGAAAAAAAAAGTTTTTCCTCACCAGAACTTTAGCAAAGAATGTTAAATGCCTCACCCTATCGCTGTGTTTGAACAACGTGTTCTGAGTACGCATTGCTCTTCAACATTAAATCAACACAATGCTTTTCCACTTTCTGTGTCCTCTCCTTTACCTTTCAGCCTTCCAGAATTTTGTTGGCAAACTTCATATCCCTTCATGTCATGCCAGAATTAGGCCATACCTGTTGTTGCAGAATTGAGAGAAGAGAACACAGACTATGAAATGCACTGTTGATGGACAGGGTGGAGATACTGGCATCTGCAGAATCAACTGGCACAAGGTGGTTATGCTGGACAAAGGATTTCATTTCATCCAAGTTATCAAACTCAAAGGATGGATAAGTGGCTGATAATCAAATATTCCTATTTGTGCCGGGATTAGCAAAATATGTATGAGGAGTGGGTTTAGATCCATATCACAAATCACTTTAGCTAAAAGATGTGGGTAAAGGCAATTTGGATTTTTAAGTTTTTGATTTTGCCTTTCCTATTAATATCATCACTTGTCACATCCTTCTACCACCTTGCCAACACAAAATATTGCTGAGAGAAGTGCACCAAACAAGGGTTATAAATATGTCTAAAGGCATAAGAGAATATCTTTACAAGGGATGCAAAATGGGATTAGTCTGGAAAATGTGAGGTATGGGTTTGATTGATCTGCCAGCAGACTGACAGAATACTGTTAAAGGCTTGTGTCTATTTTGTCTGACACAGTGACATCCTTTTCCTAAACTTCACTCACACAAGTTCCAATATTCTATCATTGGTTTGGGTTTTTTTTTCCAGGTGGTGGGTAACTTACTTAAACTGTGAGCACCTTTAAGTATAATTATGTCATTTTTGTTGCAAGGAATTTTTTGTTTATTATGTGGGAAGAAAAATACTTAGATTCATTCCTGACTTGAGGCATGGTGTTTTAGTTGCATAGTTAGACAATTTTTAATGTAAAAAAAATTGAAAATGAAATTTTGGTTGGGAATAATATTTGAAAGACAAATTAATAGGTAAATTTAGCAGTAGGATAGAAAGAAAACATGATCATTAACGGTGTTGAAACTTTCATTGACAGGTTAACTAACAGTTTTATTTTGGAAATGCCAACACCCTTAGTTTCAATACCTAACTTTACAAGCACTGGTTTTGAATTATCTTTTTTTTTTAATTGAAAACCAGCCTACACTACTTAGGAAAGAGACAAGAAAAAGGTCTTAAAAAATAATAATGAAACTTTATTGTGAGCCGACATGAAATTTTTCAGGTTTACTTTTTCTTGAATTATCATTTTGACTAAGCAATTGCTGTTTCCCCACCTTTACTTAACTGTACAAAATAAATACACACTCCTGTACATTATATGGTGCTTTCCAGGATACAATGTCTTTTTAGTAGTCCTATGAATTTCTGAAGGCATTGAAGACACTTTGGACATATTCACTTGGTTTGTTACATGGATTATTGTGCCTCTAGTATGGATATGGATAGATATGTAGCATGTTGGTGCACTAGAATTAGGATTAGAACTAGAATAGTGAATAGCCTCTTTCCCATTGGAAATGTAGCTTAATTAGAAAGAGTAGTGCTTAGCTTTTCTGTCAGATGTGGGAAGACAAATTAACACTTTTCTGTCAGGAACCAAAAAACAAAAATATCATTACTGAGTGGCAATTGTTGTATATTGTATTTACAGATTATGTCTCTTTTTACAGTAGGAGTTTTTGTTTGTTCAGGAATTACAAAGAACATCTTTCAGAGCAATTTCAGTCATTAATTTGGCCTTGGAGCTTGTTACCTTCCCCATATTATTTCTGCTCTGTGGTAATTGTAGCAACGGATCAGCTAAATAACTTAGCTCAAAGGAAAAATATGACGGGTGTAAAAAGCTGACCCAGCCCTTTTTTTACCTGCATCAGAATTCAGATGAAAAGAAGTGATGTTTGATGAAATATTTCTTTTTGTCTATGAATCTATGTACAATATCAGAGGTCACGCTGACTATACAACCTGAGATAAAAGCAGATTTTCTTTAAGTGACTTTTCACTACTTGTCATTTTTTATATTATAGAAGTGTGTTGCTTTTCTATATCAGATAAAAGTAGAATAAATGAAAAGAGATATTGGACTGTAGGCACCATTTGATCAGAGTTAACTGCAATAACTTGATTTTTTAAGTGTGGACTAATTTTATTGCCAGTAACAACATTAGTGGTTACTCATGCTAAGATAAGTGCAATAAAAATCTAATGATCCAGGATGTATGATTAACAAAAAGATCACGAAGGAATTTCCCTCTTGCTTGCTTATATTTCACATTACATAAATGGTCAGATACATTATAGGATTTTGGAAGCTGTTTCTGAAATGCTGAGTCTGATTTATTGCCAGAGGCAAGTTGCCAGACTGGATGCATCAGGGACCTTGTCTGCTAAGAAATGCTTCGGTTTCTGTCCATATGGGCATTCAGACCATAAGCATATGTTTACTTCTCTCAGTTGAAGATGTCTCAGTTTTAGCAGTATCCATAGGATCACTATCATGTCCTGTTGCTGCCTGATGTAAACTGACTGAAGCGGCGTCTGCTCACTCAGCAGTAACTTGTGGATACGTTCTGAACAGCCACCTTAGCAATTTAGCCTTCTCTTTCAATCTCCTTGCTTCCTTTTCTGATTTGTTTTTCTTGCTTTCTTTTCTGAATGCCATTTAGTTCTTACATGTTGAATTTATCTTGCCTCCTTTCTCTACCCACCTGCAGGCAGGAATTTTATTTTATTTTTATTCTTACCAACTGTGTTGAAACTTGTTCACAGTTATGAGGAGAAGTGTCTTTTTTCCAATGGGCATACAGTTGGGCTTCAAATACAGGCCCGGCAGATGTGGTGCTCACCACCTGAGAAGTGCTTATTCCTCTACATCACTCAGGGATTCTGTACTGCAGGTGTCTAAATTTGGGTGGGAAGAGACCCATCTGAGGTGTTTATTTGCCTCCCTGGAGCCTCAGAATAGGTAATGTTTTCAGCGTTTCTAGCATTTGCAGGAACAGCGGGCTCCTAATGACTTGTTTGGGATCCCTTATGTAAGCATTTTCTGTCACATTTCTTTCATGGGCCCTTAAGAAGGCCAAGGAAGGGCTTGCCCAGGGTAGCTGTGATTTCTCCACCCAGACAAGATGGTTCTAACTGCATGCCCCATTCTTCTTTTAAAGTGTGGAAGTCCTACACCCTGCCACATCTAACCAAGATATCCCTTAAGACACCCTTTGTCTGTCATTGGGAACCTCCTTTTAAAAAAAAAAGACTCTGTGTGTGTGTGTGTGTACAGATGCCTGTGTAGATGTATCCCATTTCTTCAGGCTGTTCCTACCTATTTCTGGGCTTTCAAACGTTTGTCTTTAAATTGAAAAATTAAGTGTAGCTATCCAAAGATGGTGGTGAGGTGATTAAAATTCAAGAATGACAACGCATTTATCCTTCAGTATCTCAGAGGTCTTACTTGGAAAGGTGAGGGAGGAAGTGATGCTTCAGCCAGTGTTACTGCCACTTCTAAAATCAAGGGACAAAGGTGGCAATGCAGTGCCTCAATACTCTGTTGAATCGTAATTGCACTTATGTCTGTCATAATACAGCTGCCATGTTTTTGTAACATTTGTGTATGCTGTGTATGTGTACATGTCCAGGAAATATTACCTCCACCACGTATGTTATGTTCTGTTCATCTAGAAATGAGACAATCCTATTTTAATTCCCAATTTTTTATGTTGAAAAAAACGACATGTCAAGGGAAACCCAGACATATGGTAACCTTAGCTCTCAGAGTAACTGTATCCCAGTGAGACCAAGACTGGATGTGTGTAAATTTTTTCACTCCTACTGTAAAATCGTTATATTTTTAGTCACTGATGTTAATAATCTAGGAGTATTTCGTCCATCACCCACCTTTATTTCTAGTTTGGTTTTTTTTTTTTCTTTTAGTCAAATCCCTAGCGAATACATTTTGAATAATTCATAATCAAATTACACAAATATTGATGGGTATTTCACTACAACTCCTAGCCACGCAGATTGGTTAAGTGTTTTCGTTTTGGTTTTTAATCACAGCCAATCTCAAAGGTGAAATGACCTCTTTAATTTGGTCCAATTCATTATGAATGTTAAGGAGGAATGTTTATGTGGTTTAAGTAAATTAGTGAGAATTGGAAGTCTCTAGATAATCCACATTTTCCTTTGGCCTTATGCATTATCCAAGGATGCTTTCCAAAAATTCATAATGTTTTTAATCCAATCCAGTCCTACCACAGCTACACATTTATTTGATGAATTGTTGTTTGCATTAACTGACAAAGCAAAGTAATTCTTCAGGCAATCATTGAAACCCTTTTCACAGAGTCAGAACATACTGTCGATATACATATAATGTGTATCTGTAGGAACAGGTTCCTGAACAAATGTTATTGTGATGGCACTTTCTTTTTAAACAAATGCAGAGAAAGGAACACTTCATAGTTCTGCTTCTTCATATATTTATATAGTAATCTAATGGTCAGTTCACTCTCCCATGGATTTGAAAAATTCAGGTTAAATTCTGTCCTCTGCATTGGAGAATTTATATCTTCTATATTCCAGAGGACTATGTAAGCTACTATTCTGGCTTGACACAAGAATATAAAGATATTTTCAAGTTCCTACACTGCGTGGAAAATAATTCTGAAGTAATCAATGCAGGAATAAAGAGCACAAGTTGAAGCAGGACACCCTAGTTAAATAATCAGAAGAACTTTCTTGGAAGACAGAAAAAGCTCAGCTTCTAGCTCCATTAAATTCAAGGTGAGGGTTCCTAAGGGCTCTTTAATATGAGATACATAAGGTGTTTTGGAGTAGAGACCAGCTTATAGGATGCTCCTAACAGAACTTCCACTTGTTTATAAAAGGAAGCTACACCACCAAGCACTTTTTCTCAGTTCACCCAGCATACTGACAAACACAATACAGGAAAACAGCACACTACTGCAGGGTCTGCTCAGAACAGCCTGAAAAATAACTAAATATGACATATTGCAATATTAATTCAAGGCAACTTCCAAAAGATAGTGAAGGTAGTTTTCCTAGCCTCCCTCTGAGGCCAATAGCTGGATATAGGTTCGTCCACAATATTTCAGACCAAGAGATTGACTTCAGTGTTGCTCCCATGAGGCGCCTTTCTGCTTATATAGACTACAGGGTGACATGAGCTTTCTCTGGCTGACACTCTCTTTTTATACTGCTCCCTCAACACCCTAATCCTTTTCTGGATTTAGCTTGTCCCCAGTTTTGCAGGGTTACCAATGGACAAAAGTTTTTTCCTTACAGGAGAAGGCTATTCCAGAAGTGAGAATATAGAAATATCTTAGTCCAGCTTTAGACCACTCATTCAGGTCATTGTATCTCCTCACCATGCCAGTTTATAACATGCCTGTGCTTAGTGAACATACTGCAGCTGCATGTGTAGATCAATCATTTACAAGCTGATGAGAAAGGGGTCTGGGGCAAGGCAAAGCATGTCCCAGTGAAAATAGAGATATTTTTTCCTGCACCACCCACACATTTGGAATGGGGCTATAGGTCATTTTCTTATTTCCCTCTCAGTCCAAAAATTTAAAACACTTAATTACAAGATACTATATGTAACTAGGGAAATTAATGTAAACCAGAGAACTCTGATATTGCCAAGAAGTATGGAAACAGTCAAGCTAAGTGTATGTAAAGGGTGCACTTATTTTATAGTGCTCTTTCTCAGCCTGTGAGGCATGCCTTTCTCAATGAGGTGGATGGAAATACAAATGAGGCATGTGCTGTGATGAGGCACGAAGGAGATGCTAAGTAGTTGTGAGTGGAGCATAGGATAAATTAGTTGTGATGTACTGTTTGGCAGTGTTTAAATTTCAGGTGAAGCTGAGTTTTTTTCATTCCAGCAAGGTCCTACACACTAAAATTATATCCAGTAACTTCATAAGAGTATTATTTTTGATTATATAAAAATATGATAGCTTTTGGAATGTCTTTTGCCTGATGGCATTCATCCAGATTTCAAGAAATGTTGTCCTTTGGGGCTATGCAGTGATTTCCACAAAAAATGATTAAAGGCTGTTGTAGGTTTACCCATGCTAGGTTGAATGCACCTCATTATCTCTAAATCTGGAAGCTATAATCACCCCCAGGTCAGTCTAACATATAGGTGGGAGACTGCCTTGAAATACAATGTGTTGTAGGCACACTGGAAAGAGCTATGAATGGACCCTCATTTGCAGAAATCAAATGAGTTTTTCCTTGATGATACATAGGGGTAGAACAGAGGCAAAAGTTTACATCAAGTATGAACTCTTAACAATTCTCTAAGCACAGGTTTAAGTGTTTTGTTCAAGATGATCTGTTTCAAAACTTCTTTAATAAGACAGCTTGAATCTAAGTAATCAAGCTGAAAAACTGGACTGCAGATGCAGATTTTGAATTGTCAGGTTTGGAAGCACCTAGAGCTTTGGTTTTAACCTTGTTGTAAAGTTCATAACTGGATCAAAGCACAGAGTTTGGGGTAAGATGATTTCCTGTCCTAAAGGTTTTTAATGATCTATTGTATCAGAAATAAGTATTAAAATGTAGTACAGCTACATCCTGCATTTCTCTGTTAGATTCCTGCTCCAATATAAACGCATGCATCATCTCCTTTCAACCCTCATTTAAAGGTATAGTTTGCCTTATTGCTCCATCACATTTCCAGATAGCAACAGTGATCTTGGGAACAGTGCTGTACAAGAGTCAGGTTTTTTGCATTGGTACGCATTAGAGGTTACCTGCATTTTCACCCATGGAAAGTAAACTTCATTCTGATTAACTAAATCGTTTGGGTTCCTTAACTGGTAGCAGTTCCCAAAAAGCAGGAAAGGTGCAAAAATCAAGCTAACTCATACAGACTAAGCACATTCACATTTCTTTGGTGCTCTGAGTAGTCATAACTGCTTATCCTTGCTCACATGCAAATATAGAATACCAGGTCTGTTTCTCTGTAATTGCTAGAAAATGTTGCAATATTTATGTGTGTTTTTCCTTAGTTTTATAACATCTATGCACTATACATATGTGCTGTTTTCCAAGCAGTGATATCATTTAATGGAAGAAAGACCACACTAAAGCTGCCTTAGCAATAGTGGGTGGTACTCGCTTCCAGTACAAAATACACTTGACTCCAAAATGGCTCAGTGAACCATAATTCTGGAAAAATTCAGAGCTACAGGAGTTTGTATTTCTTCTTCAGTGCCAAATAGCAAGTACTGGAAATTTCCTCAAAGACAAACCCTTTAGTTTCTGAAAGTCCAGTTCTGCCTCCGTGTCTCATACGGCTGTACAATTTACCAAGTAGCTCCATTAAGGCTAAGGTGAGGTTTCACATTACAGTTGAGTTGACAGGTTGTGCCACCAAAACAGCATTCTCCTCCAAACCAAGGCCTCTGGCTGCGTGCCCATTCTTCTTCCCTCGCACCAACACTGGTCCCAGCTGACCACAGGGTGAGCTGACCCACGAAGCACAGTCAGCAGAAAATGATCCCACTCCCTTTCTTTTTTTTTTTTTTTTTAATTGGCTCAGTTAGGTTTAACCCTTGAAAATGGTTCTCCCATTAATGCCAGTGAGGCAGAGGGATGGTTTTGCTGGGAATAGAGAAGCAGCAGCATGGGGGGAGGCAGGACGGATACCTTTTAGAAGAGTACATGTGAAATTCCACCCAGAATAGCACAATAAAGAACTGCTCACTGTAATGAAAAACACCTCGTTTTGTTAATCTTAACAAAACAGGCTTGACTGTGAACCACTCACCAGTTATATTCAGTAATCCATATACCCTGAAAGGACACACATACAGGCACAGGGCTTCCACATCGTTTGTGCAGGGGGACCCAATGCAATGAACTGGTGAAGTGCTCCCTTTTTGCGCACACACAGACACTGAAGCTCTCCAGCCATGCTCTGTGTGCGCTCTCAGCTTAAGACAGCTAGCCCCAGACTTGGGATAGACTGGCTGTGTGCCTACCCTCCGCCCAGGGAGGGGGCTGCAGCCGGGGGCTGAAGTGCCTGGCAATTCCTGCAGACAGCAGTCACATTGGTTGGATGGTAAACGGCAATCTGCTGTTAAAATACTCTGTCTTTGATTTAATAACAACTCTCTGTATGTCAGAGATGTGTTTTCATTATTTAATGGCTAAAATATCCCATAGTATAATAACATTCTTATTCTCAATTATTTGCAGAGTTTATTTCTCCTATTTTTAGTAGAAAGGAGGAGCTTGCATCCTTATTTACTAAGCACTGCCATTTGAAAGAAGAATGAACACTGCTGAGTGTCACTGCATGGTACTGTTGAGTTTAGTACACCCACATTATACTTCTCTTATTCTTTTTATTATTCTCCTTCATGTTGCTGAAGTTCTTAAAAAGTCACAGTAAGAGTGATATTTGACTATGCTGACTCTATACAAACAAGATGGTCCCTGTTCCTAAGGAATTCTTCTGTAACTTCTTCTGTCTCTGTGTGTTACAATTTATTCACATGCGTACTGAGTTTCAAGTCAGTGACAGTTCTACTCATCTATTAATATCTCAAGTCTTGCTTGAATATTTATTCAGAGTTGCATTTAATTCTCTGTGCAGAACGCCCTTTTAGAAAATATTAAAGGTGATTATATGTATTAATATAAAACTCTCAATGTGTGTTGTTTACATCCTGTTTGAAGAAATGACTGGGATACAGTAGTTAGAAAGCAGAAATAGTGTGGAATCAGAAAAAAAAATATTTATTTTGCAACATTTCTGATGCAGACAAATCAGGAAGCACAGATTTTTCTAAAGAAAGCATGCTGTTGTTAGGCAATCTTCTGCTTTGTTTCCAAAGCATGTATCTGCTCGCTAACCCACAATTCTCACTAGAGAACAGATCAGACAAGAAAGAAGTTTTCCTTAATTGTTTTCTGTCTGTGAAAAAACACAGAGAGACAGACTCACAAAATCTGAGAAAACAGCAAAGAGAGAATGGGTGACAAAGCAAGTAAAAAATGTTTCCATAAGGCATCTATATATGATAAATATGAAATATCCTTAATGACCATAATATATATTTTCTAGGCACAGCATTCTCTGGCAAGTCCTGGTTTATTCTCGGCTGTGTTGTATTTTGAGAAATAATCTGCATGTGACATATAGTTGAAAGTCAGTGGGAAACCTATTCCCATGTAATTTTTAAAGTACTTTTTATAGGAGTGTTTTAAGTTCTGTAGAACTCCATGACTTTCTCTATTAACTTTCTTCACATCAAAACATTTATAGCTTGTATTTTAAAGGGTGTAATTTCCATCCAATAAACACTAAAAGTATACTTGTAGTAACCATTTTTCACACATTTTCAGAAACGTGTAAATCAGTCTAGAAGAATTATTGTTTGTATAACTGCTTCTCTTCCACACTCTATTCCGTTAAGGTTTTGTCCTCAGCGTTAGCCATATTTATTTTCAGGAATGCCACAGAAACCGCAACTTTCAATTGCATTTGCTTTCAGACATGTAAAAGAAACACATGTTAAAGCAATTAATAGAATTATGACGTTCACAGTTCCCTGAAAGTTCCTGCTGTGTCTCTGTGCAAGAGCCTAGGCTGACCAAAACAATGAGCACAAATCAAGCTGCTCACCTCAATCTCTGAAGAAAGTCACATGAAAAGTGACAGAACACTGGCACATTTTTCCATTTTTCCAGAGTAATTATTTTCATTCTCCCCCCCCCCCCCCCCATTTCTTGCTCATTCAACAGATGATTTCTCTCTGGGCACTTGGATAAAAAGCTCTCTCATATCTAAAGACCTCTAGTTGACTTAGGAGAGCTCTGAATGGGCCTGGGCCACTGTAAGGTGGGAGCTAATGAAAACTGTAGCTGGTTCTCCACTGGTGCCCTCTCAATAAAGCTTGCCAAGCTGCATGAAAGGCAGCAGCTCTTTTTGCACAGGGAAGTGAGCCTGTGCAGACTGCCACTGCCAGAATTATCTACCAAAGTTCAGTGCAGGCTGGCCAGCACTAAGACAGGATTTACATCCCACTGCGTGATGAAAGACGAGAATTCAATGGTTTGCTTTGCTGTTTCTGCTTTCCTTGTGTTTAAATAAAAAAAAAAAGGAGAAAAGAAAAGAAAAGAAAAAAAAAGAGAAAATTCAAGACTTCTCACGGAATTTATTATATTGTGAATATGTGTTGGGGGATGAAGAGGGAAGAGATGAACTAATCATAAGTACATTCAATTTTACATCCCTGAAGTAAGAAAGAAGTAGGTGAAGTGAGAAGGAATACTGAGCACTAGTTTCTTGTATTAAAATAAAAGATTACTTTTCAGTAAAATCATCATATTTCAGGCAAATTGAAACAAGATTTCAATGTATATTTCTTCTCTAAAGTCCTAAATAATGCATATATAGCAATGATCTTTCCATCTTTGGGGTATGTTTAAAATACATTATTTCCTTGAAGAACACTTAGTTACTACACTCAGATGTTTTCAGACATGAAGGAGGCCACCAGAACACCCTGGGACATATGTATTTTAAAATGGTCTTCAAAGGAAAAAAATAATTGATTTTTTTCTTGTCACACTAGAAAATGGTCATTTCCTTGTTATAATCATAAATGTTCTTCCTTTTATTCATGCAGAGAGTCCAAAAAGGGTCAGTTCTTTTCTGTGACTCTGGGGAATCTCTGTAAATAGAACTTGGCATAAATTTGTGCTCTTCAGGAATTATTAGAACCAGTCATCAAATATCTATGTACTAAAAGTGTACAATGGCACAAGAAACCAAGGGTGTATGGGACAGATATCTGCCTTGACCAGGGAGGGCATAAGGACCACAGGACTCAGGTAAGTGTGCAGCCAAGGAACGATCTGTTGCAAGTGAGAAGTTGAGGGCAGCCTACATCTGACGCTGCCATGAATTTTCTTTAGGGTTTTTTACACGCCATTTACTGTGCACACTGTTCAGCTGCTTTTACTTGAGATACGTTGCCTTGGCACCACAGGCATGGCTACTTAAGATGTGCCAGACAGAAATGAATGTGCGTCCTTGGATTGCACACGTACCGCAAATCTGACATGTCCAGGCAGAGCTGGGCCTATCTGACCCAGACAGGAAGGGGACAACACATGTGATGCTTTGCAGAAGCACTGGCATCTCGTGTGGATGCTGTACAGTTACCCAGGGCACATCAGACACTTTCCCCACAGCAAGCACAATACCTCTTAAAGAACCCTGTCCCTTGCTGCCACTCTGGCAGAAGGACTGTGTGGGGACATATAGCATTTCCCACTCCCTGGCATCTTCTGCTGGCTTGGACATGCCAAAGTCATGGACAAATATTCAGGAACATCAAATACCATCCAGACCATGTTCTGTAAAGGAAAGGGAGGACACATCTGGGGAAACTGAGGTTATGAAAATAATCTTAACCTTAGAGGAATGCATGAGGGAGATCAACAGCATCTTGCACGAGGCAAATGAACCCAAGACCAGTAAAAGTAAGCAGCCTGGGAATCAGGATCATGATGTCAACAGTGATTCTCAGTATGCTTAAAGCTGTGAAAATAACTTCTGAATTTTTCTGCACAATTTCAGACAAAGAATACATATGTTGGGTTTTCTTTCTTGCCTAGTTACAAATTAATATATTGAAATTCCCTCACGACCACTAAAATATTGTCATGAAAAGTTTTGAAAGAGGTGTTCCCCATCCCACAGAACATTTTTTTTGTTTTTAATTGAAAGAAAAATAAACTTTCCAAAATACACCTGTATGTAATATTCTTGATAAAGAGTAACTGAGAGAAAGCATCTGCTACATTCTTACAAATCCAGGACATGTAAAGAAGAAAAACTATTAGAAGAGTTATGTTTGCTTATTTTCTTATCTTCCAGAATAAAAGGAATTTTTCCTTCTGCCCACTATCAGCATACAAAATATTATTTATACTTTAAATTGTGATCACAGGAAATGTTACTCAAGGATAAACACTGTTTCGCGGGTGAGAGAAATTAGGATGTTTTGTTTTTATCAAAGATACCAGAACAGCCATCTGTATGTAGGTTATGCCATCTGTAAGATAGTGTCATTTTCTACCTTTCTGGTGCCTGTGTTGTTGATTTTTTTTCCTGGCAATGTTGCCATCATATTTTTCTCTTTCTCCAAGCCAGTGGGAAAATGTTATATGTGCTTTTTTACTGAGAATTCAAAGTATTGAAAAAAATCATAAAACAAAATTATAAAAAAACAGGATAATACTGGGGGACAAGTGCTAGTGTCTTTTCTCAGCTGATTCAAGAGATTTTCTCTACTTTCATTTCTGCTACCATTTTCAGACTCACAGAATGGTTGAGGTTGGAAGAGACCCACCAAACCCAGCAGAACATCAGGTAGAAGTGCAAGCCTGTTTCTGGTATGGCTGAGCACACACTGATAAATTCTTTCCTGCAAGAATTGTCTCCTGCCTTATTCACTGCCCTCTGATCCTCCTTGGAAGTAGCAATGGGCCTTCTGCTGGAAGAATATTTTTTTTGTTTAACAGCAAGCCAAAGAAGTAACTCAGCACCTGTTTGTATTTCTTGTTTTCCCTTTCTCCACTTACTTGCAGTGAACATCAAATGAGATTAAATAAATTGCATTTATTTTAAATTACAGGCCAGTTTGTAATCACCCATGAAAACTTCTTAAAATATGAGGAAAATAATAATTATACTTTTCATTATGACTGTCATGTCCATTCAAACCCAGACACTGCAAATATGCATTTTCAGCGGGCAGAAGGTAATTACCTGAAGCCAGGTGCACTATTCGAGGGAGATCACAGGCAGGTGGTGACATGGTGGAATTCCCTTTTCTACTCTGGACTAAAGTTAGAGGCAGCAAGAAGCTGCAAAACATTCCCACCTCAGTGTGTCAGAGGCTGCACTGGTTACCTCCCTGACAATGTCCCAGGACTTGGAGTGGAAGGGATGGGAATTTGGCAAGATCCTGCAGGGTAACCCTATTGCTCTCTCAGACTGTGTTTTAAGTCCCCACTGTTTTCCCAGGGGCTCCAGTAAGTTACTGTCAGGGCTTCTGGTGTGTTTGTGTGTTTATCATTCCTCTGGTTTTGCAGATGAGGAGCTTCAGAACAGAGAAATGGAATGAACTGACCAAAGCAATTAAGGAATTGGTACCAGACTCAAAAATTAAATCCAGACAAGCCCACGAGATAATAAATCACGGATGATTTTGGCATGTAAAAACCCTTCTTTCTCAAATGCTGGGAATGCACTTGCCATGGCCCAAGAAAAAGATGGGCCTCGATTCTTTTGTAATCAAAGCCATAGCACATAGGACGTGCTGGAATCAGAACACCAGGTACAAGAAAATATTTGGAAAATCTCAGATTTCCCAGGAATTTATCTAATGGCTGCAAGGATTTCTTGTCATTGCTAAACTTTCTACTGATGATAATTTTCCCCCACCTTTTTTTTTCAGCACAGTCAATCAGGTCTAATTTGTTTATTTTATTTGTACAAATAAAAGACTATGGAGCTCAAGACAGCACAACCCACAGATTGAAAACAGAAGTTTAATTGATCATTCTCACGTTTTCCTCAGTGCACTGGGTGGTTCTTTCTTTACTCCCTTCCATCCCCCTCCTTCTCTTCCTTCACTGCTGATGTTAATCAGAGAGAAAGGAAGTGACTGTTTTCCATAGAGAATGTTGATATTTGGTGAAAAAATACAGGGTGGGGGAGTGAAAGGTGCACAGAAAACCAAAAGAAAAAAGTAAGTTTACTGATAAATTCCTTTTTATCTTTGCCAAATGCTGCTCAAGTGTGGGAATGGACGGTGCTGGCAGTCACTTTCAATGAGCCGGAAATACCATCTTTAATAAATTCAGTTAAAAGTCTGGATGGACACATAAATCTCTTTGTATGTGTGTGACAGCGGTAGTGTAATGTCAGAGGAGATCTTAGAGCATTTAGAGAGAGATCTGAGGTCAGCCTGTTTGCTGTCTTTTTCCTTGTGTCTTTCTGACACTTAATATAAAGCTACAATATTTATACTTAAATGAGTATTGCTAATGCAGGATATTGAGGTCATCAGTATGAGAACGGAATGACAATAGTCTGTGTAAAAAATTATACAAGCTTCTTCAAGATGCTATATTTAATTGCACTGAGACTCCCTTTGCCTTCATTCCACCTCCCAGAGCCAACATTTTATTTGGTTATGTGTAATCCACCCTTTAAATGCAGAACACTTCTAAGGCTCAAACCCTACTTGAACTGTTCTCAGAAAATTATCACTATTATTACTTTCCAGTGTTTTGGCTGCTTACTAGGAATTTTGAACAATATTTTAGATTAACTAAATAATCAACTACTGCTTCTACCAAGTGTATTAAACCCTTTATTCGCATAGCACAGTCGTTTTTTCCTGTGTCTTCACAGACCATGTACCTTGCAGCCACACTTGCTGCTGGTGGAACCAAGTGACTCTCCATTCTGCTATCATTTGTGCTGCTGAATAGCTACCAAAGGTGCTCATGCCATTCCTAAGACTGGCACCATTCCTGGTTAGTATATAACCTAAGGTTGTTTACCCTGTTAGGTTGCTACACACATGGGTTCATCTGCAACCTCTAGATCCTAAGTGGTTTTTCCCAATGCTTATGCATCTCATTGCTTGTTGAACCTCAGCTTTGTTCTTCTAAGACCCTTATACATGTTTTCGTCTCCTCTGCAAGATTGTTGTGGATCATTTCCTCAAAATGTTCCCATCTGAGAGCTCCTCAAAGCTCAGCTCCACTAACTCCCTTTTTAATAAATGCAGAGATGTGTGAGTAGATCATAGCTACTGGTCTTCTCCCATATATCTCCATATCTGACTAAAAGCCATCTTCCTATTTTAAAAATTCTTTATAAACCCAAGGCACCCTGAAGCATCTCAACATAATTTTGTTTTGATATGCTTCTCATCCCTTTTCTTCAATATTCAAGTAACGATGTTAGCAAACTGCTGGAATTGATAAACGGATTGTCTTTGTAGATTTTGTTATTTGGAATAACAGTGTGACCCTCCCTCTCAGCAGTTACCATTCCAACCTTAGTCCTCAGCTAAAGACAATGTTCCTTCCCACTTTTTGTCATGTTTTTCTTTAATTTGTACCTTCTTTTGAATATTGGGTTTTTTACTCAAATAATTTGGGACAAACTTTTTAATTCATTCATTTATTGAGTATGGGAGGATGAAAACAAAGGTAAGTGCAGATGTAGTTTGAAGATTATTTTTAATGAAAATAATGCATCCTGCAAACACAATTTCTGCCTGCTTACGTTGAAGTGATTGCTTAGTTTATTGGTGTAAGCCACAAATTGGTTTAAGTAATGAGTAATTTTAAATCTCTTAGGTAATGTTCCAAAAATCTGTCACAAAAGAATGATCACACCAAAGAGAGTTTCTAAATATTATTTTTAAGTGAGTTGAAATCTCAGTATGACATTCACCAAGTACAGTATTTATTTCACAGGTTTTCCAAAAGTGGCCACTCAGTAACAGTGACGATAGAAAACCCCAAAAGCTATGGCATTGAAAAATTCAGCTATTATGAAGCAATAGTGTTACATGATTAATAATAATGAACACATGTCTTCCCCTTCAGGAATGGTTCGGTAGATTTGTCTTCATCCTACCTTTTTCTTTCCTGACCATGACAGTATAAACTGTAAGAAACAATTAGCATTTTTAGTAAAAAATAAATTGCAGAAACAAACTCATACTTATTTTGAATGCTGTGACTGGGGAGAAAGTTTAGGAGATGATAGAGATGGGAAACTAAATTAGTTCTGCTCGTAAATTATATTCTTAGGTCTTTTCCAGCAGTGACTTCTTGGTTTTGCAGCAAATGCCTCTAATATTTTCCAATTCAGAGTGCTCCCTTGCTGTGAGCCTTCTTGCTATGAGGCCACCTGGGATCAAAGCCACTTTCCCCCTCCTGTGGTCTCAACTAACTCCATTAACTCTAATTACAAACACTTCTGTTACACCAACCAGATTTTATGGCTTCCAACGACTGAGTTTCATAGAGCAGGAGAAAGCCCAACATTGGTACTACTGTCAGTTCCGTCTTCAGCATTATTGCTTGCCATACATTAACCTTAGTCATGGTTAGCTCTGAGCTAGAATAATTTCTTTCTTTACCTCATGTAATCAAAAATATGCTTAAATTGTTTCTTGAAGTACAGGATTCTAGAAATGAATGAACTGGGCCAAAGCAAAGGCTTTATAGGATTTAGTTTTTCGTATGTACTGTGAGGCCCAGAAAGGGCTTATACTGTTCATTGGAGCCACTAACAACATTTTCTTAATACACAATGCCATAAAGCAGAAGTGTGTCATTCTATATATATAACACACAGAGAAACACATCGCTTGCACTCAGCCTGTTTCTTGATGTCAACATTTTTCAAACTGTTCCTTGAAGATCCAGTAAAATGGAAGATGGAAACACCCACTTCAATTTCATAAGAATTGCACACGAAATGACAGGAGGGTTGCAGATTCTACCCAAAAGAAGCTAAATAATTCAGTTCTGGATTTACATGTTAACTGTTGCAGGTGAAAATTACCTTCCAGGGACTGTGGCAAGGAAAGCCTAACACTTTCTGGAGATGCAGAACCAGCCATGCTCTATGGCTGAAAAAGCCTCCTCAGTCCCTGCTACTCCAAGTGCTAAAGTAAATTTGTTGGTAATTAAACAGCCTTCGTGCACTGCCTGTCCACAGCTGCCCATGGAAATGTTGTCATAATTTCTCCAGCACATTGTACTATAGTCCTTTTTCATCCTCAAGAAGCCCATTCACACTCAGCCCTGCCCTCAGTATGTGCCACTCATTTGAATTTGCCTAAAAGTCTGTGAAAGCAGCCAGTGTCTTTGCTCTAGCTCTGTGCCCAAGAAATCCTTGGGACAGTTTTAGTGTCTTCTACTGGTCTGCAAAGCCAGATGGAGAACCAGCCCCTCTGTGGCTGAGTGCAGACCAAACTGTACTCCTCCCCTGGACAATTTTCAGCTTCATCTCTGTGATAGCCAGTCATGTTCAAAATCTCCTTTCTTCCCTGCTACCCTATAGAGAGATTTGCTTCTACAGCTGAGGGCTTTACTGCATTAAGGATGAGTAAGGACGTCAGTGCAGAACACCCCTAACTTCAGCCACCTAAAAGCTATACATCTAGTTTCCATTATCTAGGCTTCTCCCACAGTCAATATGAAAATACAGGCACTTGTAGGATGCATCATCTCATCCATTTCAAACATCTATTTTAGACTGGGATAAACTGTGTTTTGGAAACGTCTCTTTAACTCTGAATTTTTTGTTTTGAAACATAGGTGATTATAGAAAGAACCGCCTTGTGATTTTGATTTCTTGAAAGTATTCAACTATTCATTTTTAAAAAGGCATATTCCTTTCCAATTTCACCTAACAGGATTCCTGGTTTTCTGTAATTTTACTGGTCAGGATTAGTAAGTTTTTCCTCCTCTGGTTACAGAACTCATTTGCCTCAATGCAAACGCTGAAACTTAGAATAGTCAGTGATTTTAAAATTTCAAGATGGAGAAATTTTGCCTAATGTGCAAATGTATATCCTGCAACATCACAGTTGACAAGAAAAGAAATCATCATTGTTGCCATTTCTCTGAAAATTAAGATAAATATTTTCAGTCATAAGCAGCTGAAACTGCTACCACGGCTGGAGATGGAGTTCAGTAGTTATTTGTGAAAATAGGTGCCTAAATTCACAGTTGCCTCTTAACTAACCAAAGCTGCAGCAAAGCACTTACAGAGTTCGATACGTGATCCAGCCCTGCTGGCTCTCTCAAATCTGTGTCCTATTTCCTAGAGAGAAAGTAACGAACTGAGATTATTTTATCAATTAAATGCCTCAGGAGCAATAAGATGTATTATCGTTTTCCTTTCAGGAAAGAAAAAAGATCCAAACCCACTTCTTTAATTTCAACTTAACTCTACTTTTAAATCTAAACATGTGAAATGTTTCATCTTACTGTTATTCTTACTCTGACAAACTCTGGCTGCAGAAGTTTGGAGTTTATCTGAGAAAGGATGGTGTTAAACTTATGTCCAGATTGTAGCCTGGCTTCCAGCCATACAGGAAAATAGAGAGTCATAAACTGTCCCCTCACTCCCTAGGCATCTCAGGTTTAAGCTCAAGAGAAATAATTTCCAGAGAGTAACTACTTCCCATCTGTGTGTTTGCCAGGACGGATACTAATGGGATAAATAACTCCATTCTCCCTCCCAGTTCCTCCAGAACAGATCAACTAATGTATGTATGCTGACTCAGCAAAGAGAAAATGTTTGAAAGAGAAACCTGGTGTCAGATATTTCTCCATTAAAAGTAAAAAGATCACTAAGAGAATGCCAATGTGTCTCCAGGGTTGCTGTCAGGAAAATGTGACAGAATGCATTCACCTCAATTCGTATCTCAGAGTTTACCTTGTAATATTAGAAATTTATTGCAATTGTCCTCTGTCTTCAGGTATACAAGAATTTTACCCATTCCCAGGTGGAGGATTCACCCTGAAGTCTACTTACAGCCTTTAACACTGCTGCCTATGTCAGGAGGTTAGTTTGTGAAGGACATAATATAAGATGTAGGAACAGGGCAGCCAAGCTGAATTTGACCAAAGGTTCCTTCAGCCTGCTGTTCAGTTTTGGCACCCAGGGAAGGGGCAAGGGCAGATTTGTTTTTTCACCTGGATTATTCTTCAAGCTCCAGTAAATTGATTTATGGAATTCCTGAAACAGAGATAGTAGAAAGTCTCGCAAGTTGCAAAGTCATTCCTTTCCACCCACTCGTCCACTCAACTTTTTTATATGTATAAACTTCTCGCAGCCTTCAATCCCCATGGCAATGAGTTCCACAACTTTCCAACTACATGGTAAGGAATCACCTTTTTGTCTGTATTTTGAACTTGCCAGCTGCTATGTGATGACCACTAGCTCATAAAGCAGAGAAGACAAAAACTGATCCCCAATTCACCCTCTCAGTGCCATTTATGATTTCGTAGGCCTCTGTCATATTCGTCCCTCAGCTAGTTTTCTCCATGTTGAAGAGCTTATTTAGTCATTCCTTGCAGAGAAAGCGTTGCTCACCCTTGGTGACCTTCTCTGAATTTCTCCAAGGGTCTTTCCCAGGGAGTAATTGAGAACACTAAAATTAATCCTTGCTCTGAAGCACTCCCTGGTGGGAGCTTCTCTCTTTCTCCATTGACAATATAAAAGGCTTAAGGATACCAAGGGCCCCTCTTAGGCACCTGAGTTAAGCACTGGAAAAGCTCTTCCAACCTGCTTTACTTTTAATCATTTTCTTGTTTGTAACAATTAAAAATAAAGTAACAGCCTGATTTTTAAAAGAATAGACTTTTTATTCTTGCCTTGTGTGAGAAATAAGTTATTAAGATGAAGTTCCAATATGATATGTCTTTTATAAAGAAATAAAAACACTGTATATAAGGGAAAAGTGTTTGCAGAACTTTCACACAGGGTTTTTCCATTACTAAGTTTGTCCACAGCCTGGATGACTTGTGAATTCCTTCTAAATTAAAGTGCATGGTGGTTGCAGTTAGTAATAATGGGGCCTTTTCCTAGGTCCTACTTACATGAAGCGTTCTGAGAGTTTGGTGTTCAGTTGCTGGAATTAAGCCTGTTTGTGTTACTGTGCCTTCAGCAGGCAAAGTTCTTGACACTTTACTGAATTGTTACCAGCCTTAATTTTATTGATTTTTAATATACAATAATGAGAATGAAATCTGGTAAAGAAATGCAAAGTTAAACTAAGAATACATTAAAATTTCCCTTTCGTACTCTATGTCATGCTTTTTGCTCAGCATGTTACATTCCCAAAAGTAATCTCAAAAACTGTCCTGACAGTTGAAACACAGGAAAATGTGAAGAATTGAATATGCATGTAAAACTGCAGGCCTAATTCTGGAGGTGATGCCCATCTTAACATTGGTCAAATATCATCTCCATTCTCCTTTCTCCCCTCATGCAAAATCCCATTATGTTTGCACTCACTTTGTAATTTGAGTTATGACTTGATCTTCCTGCTTGTGCTGTGCTAGCAAGCATTAATTTTGCTCCAAAGAAAGAGCTGCCATAATTTTTCATTTAGATAGGAAGAAAGAATATTCCATTTTATAGCAATCATCTTGGTATGTTGTGTGTCTGTCTGAAATGTTTCCAGAAAGCACAGATAAATGGTGTGATATTTGAAAAACAGGGCACCATATATTTTGGATAGTGTCTAGGAAAGTTTGCAGGATGTCCCAGACTGGCTCTGTCTGTGAGGTCTGAGACAGACTTTCTGACAGAGTAGATCTGTTACTTATCCAACAGGGAGCCACTTGTTTCTCCCTCTCATTTTTGAAGGAGGAATTGAAACAATATGCCAGCAGGAACAGTAACTCCAGACAAACTCCAGATTACACTGGGCCCGATTCAGCAAGGAGCTGCAGCAAGAGCTTTGCTTGAAACACATAAGCAGCTCCATTGCTAGTGTTCAGGTCCCTTGCTGAATGTCCAAGCATTCTGTGAGCTGGTCAGGGTGTATTTATGGGATCAGGAACAGTGGAAATACCCTTTTTGCCAAATGGGAAGGAGGTTCTCTGAACTAGTGGAAATCTACACATGATTACTTGACTCCTTATCCATATTGAAGCACAGGAGATGATTCTTTTCCTCTTCATCTTTTTCTCTCCCATTTCTGACTTTGTGGTGAGTAAGGCAAGGGTATGCTTCATGCTGGATTTTGCTTTATCCGTTCATGATCCTGCTGGGACAGCAGCAGCAAGGGTAGCAGAGGAACATGACTGAGTACTAGGATACCCTTGCAGTTTTTCTGTGTCTCTAATGCAGGTTTATCTTTTTACTCTGAGTCCAGAAGCAGGTTTTCCTCAGAACCATAATTTATGAATTTCTTTTGGTTTGCTTCCATTTTGTTAAGGGGGTGTATGTTAAGATAATTTAAAATGTTAGTTCAAATGGCAGATGAAGTTTTATTTGAAATCCATAGAATATCTTAGACTTTTTGATCATGAGAGTAGAAAATTATATTACATGGTAAGAATGGATAGCTCTAAGGACCACACAGTACAAAGCCATCCTTCTCCTTTTATCTGTGCCCTTTTCTGCGGAGAGGAAGGGAAAGAAATGTTCCTAGCCAGCAGAGTTTTTCATGGGAGCTGCTTCATTAGTAGTTTGAGGCTAATTCTTACATCATTTAATGGGTTTAATAAGTCTGTGGCCTCAGTTTTTAAATGTACTATGGCAGTCTGTCTGACTGAGTCTAGAAATGAGAATGGGAAAATCTTCACTGACTGTTGAGGGATCCCGTGTGACCCAATGGGTCTAAACGTTTCACTTTCAGTTGCCTTAATGCTGCTAGGATCAATCCATTGCTGTTTTTGCAAGGTGTGCATGAAAAATAATTTGTAATGATTGTGAAGTATGCAATTTCTCTGAAAATAACTGCCAAATATAATCCAACATGGCCAAAAATTATGTGGTGTTATGATAAAGAGCAAAAAGCAGTGAGACCATTGAGAAAATTACTAAAACAGTAAAGAAGTTCTGAGAAACATCTAGAATTGTTTTGCATTTGCCCAATTAAACGCTTATAAAGTAAAACATTTGTCCTGTATGAATTAAACACATCAACCATCTAGCATCTATCTCATAAGTTTGATAAAATGGTCATATTAATTTTTCATCATTAATTTCCCAGAATAAGCAGGAGTCTTAATCCCTGTTGTTTCTTGTTGAAGTGCTGGAATGGCAGGGAGAGTGGTGGTCCTGGACTGATTCTGCAATGCAGACATTTCAGTCATTTCCAATTTCTGTTGTGTAATACCTAAGGACTATCAAATATTGCCCATTTTGGCCTCAGTGTATGTTTAGCCAATGTCAATATGATGATAGCCAGCTCTAGGGAAGCCACTTTTCATTACTTAATTCTACTGTAAATATACAGTGACTCCTATCTTACTCACTGACTCATCCAAATCAGCAGCTGGATGAAGAGCAGCTGGATAAGACTGGTCCAAACTAAACTGCAGTGATATCTGTAGAAGGACAGCAGCACTCTGAGTAAGCTTATCTCTTCTCCAGTGTCCTGTGCTATGAAAAGCCATTGCCCACAGACTGTTAAATTGATTCTCAACATCTATGCTTTTGCCATTTGTTTCATTTTAGTTCTGCCTTTGGGAGTTCAATAGTCATATTGGAAAAAAAGCAGACCAGCACCATTAACACAGCAACACGTCACCCCAATATTGTATCAGCCACACAGGAGAAGCATCTAAGTATGCAGAATATTCACGATCGGTTACCTCAATATTTTTGGCTCTGGGAAATTGTTCTATGCCCCAGCTCATACACACACAGGCACACTCACACATATACACACATACACTAAAATATTGGGAGCATTTTTGTGATTCCAATGAAGTCTCCATAGGCTTTTCCTAGGCTTTGAAACCTCTTTTTCTAAGAGCTACAAGTGCTTGAAAATCTTAACTCCTTTCTGATTCAAATTAAGAGCTAGTTTCTTCAACCTTGTTGCTCAACAATAAATTGTTCACAAGAAACAACAGATACCCAGGCTACATACCAATCAAGCTGTTTCTCTTGGGACAAACTGGGAAATAAAAAAGCAAAAGCTTGTGAAACATTCTATTACTAGAGTGCTGGAGGCAAGATAAGAAAGTAAAAAGACATTATTTGTATTTTTGAATGTGACTGCATTTAGTGGCATCTACAGTGCCCTGCATCTTCAGAAGTCTGCTGTCATTCCATTTTGAAAATTGTGATTTAATGTTTCTCATATCTGTCTAATTTTATGACACTATGTATAACTGGGTTTGCATGAGTTTCATTAGCTTCTCAGCACCCATTCCTGTAAATAAAGGGTCTCAGGAATTCTGAAGCACAGGTTTTAGAGGAGCAAAATTTTCAGTAGTGGCATATTACTTTGCTATTGATGATCTAGGAAAAAAAAACATATAGAAAAGAAACTCTATTTTTATAACATTTAACAATGTGTTTCAGTATTATACCAAGAACCTAAGTTAAGTAAACACTCTTTCCACTATATTCAATACCTTTTGTGATTAGAAAATATTTTTTCTTAGGAGGAAAACACCTTTTTAAGACCAAAATTCACATCTGTCCTTAAAATACATGTTTTCTTATATGGACATTTTTGAGAAAAATTTATCAGGTCTGTATTTTATGTCAGTGTCATGATGGAATTTTGAATAACATTAGACAGTTTGAGGGATAATTACACCTTTAAAGTATCAGCCAAGAACAACTCCAATAAGTAACCTGCTTTAGAGTGCCTGGCATCCTTCCTGTGTAGAGGTACACATCTCATGTGACTCCCTCAAAGGACATCATTGCTCCTCCACTCCAGAGCCACTGACTATAAACAAAAGATTAAGACTGAAACCTCCACTGTCTTCTTTTTTACCTTGAGGTAAAGTGCTTTTTGGAGAGTTCAGAGAAAGCACTCTATTACACCAAAGATATTCAGGCACAAAGGTTTTTTTCTGGCCCTTCTATGAATGACTGTTGGGTGGTTTTGTATCTTTTCCTCTAACTTAGAGTTTCAGGCACATAGAGGTCTTGCTGTGAAGTAGTTAGTCTATCCTGAAGTAAAGGATTCATCATGTAGTGTTTACTCTTCGATAGTGAAATTTGTTTGGATATTTTCAAACAGAATAAATTAGATTTTTTTTTAATCCATAAGCAAAACATATATCATGACAAAATATCCTAAGCAGATTGATGCGACTTCAAAGTTGTCCTGCTTTGAGCCAGATGACATCCCAAGGTCCCTCCCAACCTGAGGTGATATTTCTCCGTTATCCTATTACAGAAGATATATACCCTAACTTAAATTTTTATTCAAATATGTAGGCTCATGGAATCACAGAGAGAGATTGGGGTATGTAAGTTCTGTAATGGGATAACAGAGGAAATCACCCATGAGACTTTCCTGCCTTTTCACCTGCAGTATTTGAGGGAAAGAAGAAAATATTTTATGGATGGAGCCCATATAGGCTAGGAAACATCTATACTATGGAGTGAAATGCACTGTTCTGTCTTTAAAGCCAAATTGCACAGTACAGTTGGCATCTACAAGTTAAACTCTTCTCTGACAGAGAAATGGGAGCTCACCTCCAGAATGCCCACTGGGAATGGTCCCAGGCCCGTACTGTTGCCCAAATGGTGCCTGGGCATGTCTGGGAGATGCTAATTGTGCCTGAACAAGAGTATGTAGGGGTGAGTCTAAAAGCACAGATCATTGCTCAAGCCCCTCTCCTGCCCCTCTTTAATCTAATACAGACCTAGGTAAACAGCTGTGGGAAGAGAAATACAGCAGAGATGTATGGTGGCACCACTCAGGAGCTTTGCTATGAGGGCAGAAGAAACCTCTTATATTTGTGTACAATATATTTAGCCTACAAACTAGGTGGCTTTCTAGCTGATACTTAAAAAGGGAGGCAAAGTAATTTCTTGGGTTTTTTAAAGTCTGGGAGGTGTCAAAACATCATTTAGATTACGTGAGATATGAAATTTTCCTGTATAGCGAAATAAAGCACATGATTGCTACAAATATTTCATTTATACCTTAGAATAGCATGTGTAGTCATTTGAAAGGGGGAAGCTGCTTGAAGAGCAGAATGGGAATGAGCAAATTGCTTTACTTTTAATTTCTTGAGTATATTACACATCTTCACTGTGTCTTAATATGCAGATGGGACAGCTGGATTAGTACAATAGGTTGTCGCTAATGCAACCTATGAAGTCAAGAACTAATGAAGATTTACATAAATGGACATATCAGGTCTGCAGGAACAATTATAAATTAACAAATAATGCAAATATAGAAGGTTTTGACACTGTACCAAAATGTGCATTTACCTGATAGACAATAAGTAGCCATAAGAAGTAAATCCAGTAAATAAAATTTGTATAATAAGAGTGAATTTACTACAGGAAAAAAAAAATTACTAGAAAACAAGCATTCTTGTTAAGTCTCTTAAACAATTTTTTATCTGCAAAAACAGTTGTAAAAATCATTTTGGTCTCACAGGCAATATGAGCATGCTTGCTTCATAATGTCTTCTTTCCCTCAAGTTAAACTATAATGAAACTTGTGTTTAAGTAACATTACGTTTGTGATGTAAACTGACAGAAAGCCAGGAAATTCAGAACTAAGGCTGACACTGTCTTCAGTTCATGATGTGGTATCTACTTCCCCTTCTCTTCACAAAGCCATGGGCAAAGAATGAGGTGTCAGTGTAATGCTGAATTTTCTGGCTTTTGTCAATTCATGTCACAATATCAACAGTGCTTAAGCACAGGGAGGGGGGTTGTATTTAATAACAATATCAGATTACATTAGATGCTCTTTCTTTTTTCCCCCACTTATTGCTGAACAGGCTGTTTTATGTCTTTTGGAATTCAAATTACATCTAACTTGACCTGTGCTTGGGTGTGTTTGGCTTGGAATGCAAATGTCCTGTCCAGTCGTACATCCCTAAGGTCTCCAATAGAAATAATTCTAGCATTCCTGCTCTCTGTGCATATATAAATCTTTGATCAACGGTATTGCGGAAGCATTGAGGCTAGTACACATTCTCCTTACACACAAAAAAGAAAAAATATAACTGGTCAGGACAGATGTAATGTTCATGCCTAGAATTCAGACAAAATGCTCTGGCTTATAAATGGGGTGTGCGTGTATATAACACAAAAGATGTACCTTGGGTTTTTTCTTTTGTGTTTTGTAGTGGTCTGTTTCTCTGGGAGGCTCACAGAAGGTTTTTGGCATATTGACCTACTTCTGTAAGTGTTTCTGTGCTAAAGCAAAGAAAATATATTGTAGGCTTACCCACCTCACATTCCATGAGGTTGGTAGTTCAACTTTAAATCAGGTTTATTCTAGCCCTATTTTACACTTCAAGAAAAACTCTGTTTAAACACTTGCCTGTTTTCTATTCTTTATGATTACAAGAGAAGAACTTCCAGAGATTGACAGGAATACTGATTAAAGAATGAAGAGATTTAATTATGAAGTTACCTGCTGGCACAACTCTCTTTAAAAGTTGGATGTGTTTTCAAGATCAGTCTCCTTTCCAGAAATGCTTGACTCAACAAGAACTGGCTAAGTCTCTAAACTCCAATAACAGCTTTGCTGTATATGTTTGAAATAATGTGAATAAACCTTCTTGAGACATTTTACTAAGAAAAAAGTTATTATGAACATCAAATTACATTGCATTTTGATAGTAGATGATGTTGTACAATCTGCCAGATAACTTCAAGTAGCATATTTTTAAAGTACATAGGATTATAGTATAAACCTCACTCAAAAATAGAAGGAAGACAGGTCTCTTACCGAAAAGATGATATCAAGTATAAACAGCCTTAAAATATCCTACATCTATATTGACTTGACAGGCTAAGGCAATCTCCCAAAAGCCTTTTTTTGGTTCTGTTTATTGAGGAAATACAATAACAGACATTTTAACAATGTAAACAACATGTAAGTAATTGAGTATTAATCCTTGGCAGGCTGAGTCTACTAGGACCGACTGTAATTGAAATAACTGCAATAAAGTATAGCCAGAAAATTACTTTGGTGAGTACAATATCAGCTCTCTTTGAAGGTTTGAAGGTTGGAAGGGGTGGTTTGTGGTCAATGTTCTAATAATAGGCTGCCTAAAATTTCTTCATCTTAGCCAGTGCCCTGAAGCAGATGGTGTTGTAGTGGACTAACGTAGTGAGGAATAAATTTTTTCTTTTTGTGTTTCCTACAAAAATGATTTTTTATAACTGGGATCTGGTAGGAGAAGAAGAAACCTTTTCTACACAGAAGAAACCCTTTCTACAGCCTGCTGGTTTCCTACAGGCTGAGGTCTGCACTGATTGCCATCTTCCACTTTCCACACTGCTCCTCCCTTTTCAGGCTTCTTTCTCTCCCTGCCCATGCTTCTCTAATAATCCAGTTCCACCTATAAATCTGCATATTGAGACCTACACAGGGGTGGAATAGAGACAACAAGGAAAGATCATGTGGAGCTCTGTATATTTTTAGTGGGTAGAAATTATACAGAGACAGATCAAGCATGGCATTAGGGAGGGACGATATCTGAAGAGCAGTTTACGAGGAAACGAAACTGCTCAAGGCAGAGTAGAAAGGGACGTAATTTCAAATAGAACGGGAAGAAACATAGTAAGCATACGGGAGGACTTCATGTGGTAAGCAGGAGCTTAAAAGCTGAGAGATGAGAAATACTTTTCTTTAAACTTAAAAGAAGGAAAAATAACCTAAGGAAATCCCCAAACCCCCAAAAGTCTGCATTTACAGTTAGGTTGCTCAAGTGCACTTCCCATCAGCACAATCGTTTCAAATCAAGGAAACCACTAGTGGAGCCAGCATTAACCAACCGCAGTTTACACATCGTACCACCTAAACATTACAGTACCCATAGCTATTTTCAGCACCCTCAGCTTGATAATAAAAACCCTTTAATTTCAGCGTACAACCTTGTGCAAGCCTCATATCCAGTTCTTTAAAAAAATGTACTGTCTTTGTTCTGACCTCATGTTTATATTTCTGGTGGCCGTTATTAGCTGTCTTCACTTGGCTAGGGCAAACTGCAAAGTGGACATTTTGAGAAATTTGAGGAACTACATAAGTATTTTTTGTTAGAGATTAAAGGATGTTTTTAAGTAGAACAGATGAGACTGTGAGTGTATATGTACATTACAAGGTTTATTTAAGAGTCTGCTTCTATTTTTGGGGTATTCCAGTATATTAAGCTTCCTTGATCACCCTGAACATTTCAGAAATAACTTAAATTGATGCCAGTAGCTTTGTTGCTATGTAATATTACTCATATGCTGAGATATATGTTACCTTTACCTATGCTATTTATGTATTTCTCAATTTTCAAAGTATTCCCTTTAATCTTCCTTGTTATTCTTTACACAATCATGTGTTAATATTTCCTCAGTTTTTCTCTATTTTTTTCACTGAATTCAACTCTTCAGGTACTAGTAGACTCAGAATTTCTTTTATGTGTGGAGATAATAAAACATCTCTTTCTTTGTTATACTACTTGACCTGGCATTGAAAGAGGAATTTCTTTTCATGCTTTCTTTTGATTCTGTGCTATTTAAATATCATGACAGAATAGTCCACACTGGTGAAGACATCACAGTGAATGCTGCGAGATGATGATGGCACTGCTGAACTAAAAGTCCAGGCAGGTCTGGCTAGCACTATGCATACCCTATGTACATACACATGGAAAAATATGTGTGGGTATGTGCATGTACATGGAAATGAATAAGCAGTCATTTTTAAATACTGTTTGCAGAGGGAGGGAAAAAGACACTGAGACAGAGGAATGTTACATGTGGTGTTTGCATATGGAGATAATTGATATCTCATTTCTAAGTGGTCAACACTTTTTCCTGGTTCAGTTAGCAGTAGATTACACAGCAGTCTCTTCAGAAGTTCATATTACTGAGTAAGTAGTCTGGCTCTTTTCCACTGTACCATTCCTTTGTCTGAGGTTGAAGTATTCATTCAAAAACTAGAAAATTAGTACATCTCTCTTTGTATTTTAAATTTACCGATTACTTCCCTAAAAAGAACGGTTAGCTACTGAGTTCAGCTAAGCTTAAATAGTTGTTGCTCTCAGTGTAAAAAGAAAATGTTTTGTATTTAATTCAGCACCTAAAATGCTGGAAGAGGAAGAACAATTCATGAGCCCACTGAGAAGAAACATAAACCAGCACCTACCCCCACCTCGATTACAGGGGGATCTAAACAATGGTCGCATACACTCCTCTTCTAAATCACACCCTGATCCTCCGTCACTTTGACTTGTGGGTCTCAGTGGAACTACTCACAAGTGTTAAACAGATGCATAAGTGTTTACAGAAATGAGCCTAAGAGAACGATGTACTTAATCCTGCTGCATGATTGCAGGGAGGAGCTGGAGCAAATTCCACCCAAGCACTCCCTAAACTCCAGATCAGAGAAGCAAAAGCTGTCTGCAGCAAATAAGAAGTGGGATGCCAGACAGCTTGCTTTGCATAAGCTGCCAACCAGTGTTCCTAGCATGTAACCTCAGGAGTCACTGTTAAATAGGAAGAAACTTGATTTGGTTGTACGAGGATGTTGAGGGGAAGAAACTAACACTGAGTCTCCACAGACAAGGAAAGATCCAAGCAGTTAATTGCTAAAAATGACCACAAAAATATCAGGTTTTTGGTGAGAGATGGAACAGTTAAAATATAGAAATCTCCAGTTAAATATATCACAGAGGAGAATGGTATAGAGTCTGGTGAGTCTGGATTACCAAGTAATTTCACATCAGTCATCAGACTAGTTTAGGTAGTAGGTAGTAGTACCAGCAAATTGCTCCCAGACTCCTGAGACCACATGGAAGATAAAACCAAATAAATGCCCTTGTCCCTCTCCTGCTAGTGAAAGAGGTTCAATGGGCAGGTAACAAATTGCAATGAAAGAACTGTTTTGAACATAGGTTCTGATAGTGAGGGAAAGGGGTTAAACAGGTTCCTTCTAAAATTACTGGATTACACTCTGCTTGTTATCTTAAGTTATGACTATATCACCCTTTCATAAGTAAAGATTTCCTTGTTTGCCTACAGTGCTTGCAAGCTGGCATTAAAAGGGTACACCTGATTTTCTGTCTTGATAAGGTTGGTAGGTGAATCAACCACTTCTATGGGCTTTGAAGTATCACAAATACACCTTTTCTCTGGCCTTTTTCTAATGAGCAGAAAGGGTTACTGGGAGCCAAAAAGAGCAGCATGATTCTTTCTATCACTCATCTGTACTTTTGGATTCCTCATGTAAGTCTGTTTTTCTTTTTTTATTTTTTCTTTCTCCTGCTGATTATGTATTTTTCCTTTTTCTCTTCAAAATTAACAATAGCATCCTATTAGTTTTCATGCTGGTTTGTGATTACAATGTCTGAAAAGAAATTCAATCTACCTAACCCACTTCATGCACATATCTGCTCATTCAGATATATGAAAACTGGCTGAACCAATTTCTAAAGCCTCTCAGCTCACAGCGCTGTAAATGGAAAGACCACAAAAGCATGAGACTTGTGAAAGTCCTTTACAGTTGATTACCCTTTACATAAACATACCTACATCCACAGGCAAAGAAAACCTGACCTAATAGGACTCTGTCTTCTTTAAGTTTCTCTCATTTTCCTCTCATAGTCACAGAATCACAGCATGGCTGATGTAGGAAGGGAAGACACCCCTGGAGATCATCTAATCCAATCCCTCTACTCAAGCAAGGTCACCTAGAGCAGGTTGCTCACAACCATGTCCAGTCAGATTTTTAATATCTCAAAGGATGTAGGCTCCACAATGTCTCTGGGCAATCTCTTCCAGCATTTGACGAGCCTTACAGTAAAAAAGGAAAAAAAAATATCCTGTACTTCAGTTTGTTCCCATTGCCTCTTGTCCCATCACTGTGTGCAACTCAGAGGGGTTTGGCTCCCTGTTCTCTACTCTCCACCATCACCCTATCAGGAGATCCTTTCTCAGTTTTCTCTCCTCCAGGCTGAATAGTCCCCACTCTCTTAGCTTTTCCTCATAGGAGAGATGCTCCAGCCCTTTCATCACCTTAGTGGCCCTTTGCTAGGCTCTCTCCTGTACGCCCATGTGAATCCTGTACTGGGAAGTCAAGAACTGGACCCAGCACTCCAAGTGTGTCTTACCAGTGCTGAGTAGAGGGGTCACCTCCCTCAACCTGCTGGCAATGCTGTTCCTAATGCAGCCCAGGAGGCTGTTTGCTGTGAGCATGCACTGCCAGCTTGTGTTCACCCTGGAGCCCACCAGGAATCCCAGACCTTTCTGAAAAGCTGCTTTCCAGCTGGAAATCTGACACATCTCCTTTATTGCTTTGTCATTTAAGTTGACACCTCTGTAAAAGTGCCTTGCTGCCTCCTAAACTCATCCTTCCGTTTATAATGCTAGCTTGACCAAAGGAGCTTACTTAGTACACCCATTCCTGATAATAAAACTCACAAATTTCTTATTGATTCTTCACTCGGTGGTTATCACACACTTACAAAAATGCTAGGAAAGGTCGACATCCATAGTAGTCCCAGCAGCAAAGTTGTGAGAAAAGTTATTAGTAACTTAAAAGTAGAAGTTACTAATAAAACAAGAAGTTAGGGAGGAAAACATGTTCAATTTACCACACATCATTATAACAAACTGCAGAGCACAGGTTTGAATGCCTTGCTGCATTGTGGCCTGTGGTTTTATATAGTATAAGTAGTACTATGTCAGCTCATATTATTATTTCATATTATTTCTCTGAATCTTCCTGGTAATAAAATTTTTATTTCTGTTAGCAGATGGAATTTGTTGAAGTGTTTTTTGTTGTTAGGAGAATGATCTCTGATTTGTTTTCTTAATTTTGCTGCCTAGTATTTTAATTTGACATATGCCTTGCCCAATTATTGTTTTATATTTAACTATATTTTCATTCTTCCTTCTTGTTGCTTTATAGTCACTTAAAAGATTCCATGTTTAAGGTTTTTATGTTCTTGCATCAGTTTTCTTTCTTTTTTGTGGGGAAAAAATTCTACATTTCCTTTTCCTGCATTTAGATTTTATGAAGAAACTTACTGTAGTAGTTGTATAATTGTTTTCAAATTCACATTAGCTATTTGATAGAATTGATAAAGTCAATGTTTGAATTCATTCATACTTTTTACTTCCCTATACCTCCTCCTCCGCCTTTAGAAAAATTATTTAAAACTTTATGACTTCTTATATATTGAATGTACTACTTTAAATGTCCTGTTTTGATAGGTCTTCCTCAGGTAACTCTCGAACAAAATACTAATGAGCTCCGAGTGCTTGCTTGCTGTCAGACAACCTGGAACTACTTAATTTTCTGGAAAGTATTTCTTCTTCATAAAAACAGATCAAACTCTTCCTACACTGACAGTTCTGCCTAGAAGCCAAAGCTGTTCTCTTTCTACCAAGACTGAGGATGTAAGAGCTTCCTGTTCCCTGGTATTACATGTCCTGCTCTGTGGACAAGACACAGTTACTGCTTAACACCATACTTTCCTGGATTTGCTCTTTCTCAAGTGCTTAGAGGCATATTCCCATAAGTCAAGCCAGGGTACTTCCTTTTCTTACCAGACTACAAATAGACTATGGGATTTGGAGAAAAAGAAAAGCTATACGCAGTATAATTATTTCAGTTTCTTAGACTGGAAAGGTCAAAGAGTACAGGTCTGTCTAGCAGCAGCAACCTAGTATTGTACATTATCAGTCCAAGCATACCACATAAGAATAATCACCTACAACAACAACCCCAGAAAACCCAACAAGCAAACAAATAAAAAAAGAGAGCAAAGGCAGAAAAATTTAACATGTTTTGGAAAACTTTGTTGATGTATACAGTGATCTCAGAAGCCTAGAAATTAAATATGTCTTAGAGATGTTGCTGTGTGGGGTAGTATAGAAAAGAGTCTGGTGGCTAATCATTGATCATCAGCACCTTCAGTTCCAGCACAAGATTCCAGGGAAATAGGATGCTTTTTTTACTGTGCTGCATGCAGTCCTGGCAAAGCAGGATGTCTCTTTTCTTGGATATTTAAATCTAGATTAATTATGAGTCTGCTTTTCCCTGTGTTCTCATAGAGAAGAAAGTAATTAATGACTATTAAATGGTTGTAGTATGAGGCCTAAATTAAACAAAGTCTTCCCCTTCCATGTTTAGATAAGATAGGTTATGAAAAGTTAAGTACAGATGGAATATGACAAATGCTGTCATCCAATTTCCCATTTCTTTCCTGATGGCATGCCTTCCGAAGCAGTTTCTAAGCAGTCCCCACTCTCTCTTAAGACACAAAGACCTTACTGTATCTTTTTGCATGGTAGAAAAGGAGACAACATTTTCTTAAGTAGCTAAAAAATTAGGTATCGCCTTTGAAAATCCTTTTTGTAAAATTAAGAATAGAGTTAGAAACTTCCAAAGATTTCTGAATTTCAAAACTCCAGCTGGATCAGGCACTCATTGGAAACAAATTGGCTTATTAATGAGCCTTTTGTGGAGGCTGGCAAATCAGCTGCATGTGAATTCCAGCCTGTCAAATGCTTGCAAAGGGGTGACTTGGAGTGTTTGCAGATCACTCTTCATGACCTGAAAACAGTTCCAGAAGCTGCATGGCATATATCCCAACCACTACTTTAGCCAACCAGAGCACCTAATGTACCTCAGTGAGTGACTGCAAACCATTCCTGCTAAGGTTTATACACTTTTTGGAATTTGACAACAGGAAAACAAAGCAAAACAAGGAAACCCACAAAACCCACTATGCCCACTGCATGTTTTCAGCAGAACTAACAATGATACGGACAGCAGAAGACTGTCCTCTTTTTCTAACATTTATTGCTCAAAATTATAAGGAATCTAGACGCTTGCAGGGTAGACCATTGATAATTCTACCTTATTGGGAGAATTCTCTGTAAATTTTTTTTCTTCTTGAGTTACATCATATCTTTTACTACAGAAGCGGTACAAAACCCAGGCATCTTAGAGAATTGTAATAGTACCCGAAAGCTCTGTTTTACCCTATGGCAGGGACACTCTTTTTAGAGAAATTATTTTTTTTTAGGTTTTTGATGGATAGGACACAATTTTTGTTATTATTCATGACAACAAAACTTTAGTATTTTGAGCACTTCAGTCTTATACGAGAACTAAGCAAGTCCTTGAGGAATTATTGGATCAGGATGAACTGAAGAACAATATACTTAAGCTAAATTATGCCAGGAGTAAATATAACAAATACAAATTGAGAGCATGTGAATGTAGAGTTTTAATTCTAGCCACTCTACTTTTGCAAAGGTTTCCATCTTTGAGTGCAGATAAAGATCCAAAACTGCCCATGCAAACTGCTAAAAAAAAGTCAAATCCATGGTGAGCACTTCGAGACTGTGTCCAGGTTACTGTGTTGACAGGGAGGTTTTTCTTGCTGTTTCTCTTGCAAATGTAGAGTTTATTAAAGCTGCTGTAGCTTCAAACCTTTCAGACAAGCCTTTCTTCTTTGTCATTTTGATGCAACTGTAAGACAACACACACTGCAAAGTTTAAATAGTTACAGGTTTTCTGACCTTTTTTATTGATTGAGCAGTGACATGTCAGTTAAATCCTCTTCCTCCTTCACTTTTCTTCCTACCCACACCCCCCAACTTATTGAATATGCAATGAAAAGCTAATTGGCAGAGAGCCATTCTGGCAAGCTGCACGATGTGTTCAGCAGTTTGTTTGATTTTTACCGTTGGAAGTTGCCAAACTTTTTGTCATTTGGTTTAATATAATGTTTTGCCTTTAACAATTTTTTCTTCCATAAAGGATTTTTATTTTGCTCAGTAGGATTATAATTTGAAGGTATAATTAGCATCTTGTTAATTGTCGATAATTACACATGTCATTCAAAGAGCTCTTGCAAAGGGCATGCGATTCATTTAACAGAACTTCCTTGAGCTGGTGTTCAGAGGTCCCTAATGAGCAAAGAATAGAGCAGAAGTGGATGTAATAATATAAATTGAAAATATGAACACATATAAGCAATCTAAATTTAAATTCAAGACAGTGACATGAATGAGCCTTTCTGCTTCCAAAAGAGACACAAAACAGTGTGAATTAGCAACCTCTGTGCTCCAAAAATTGCAGAGACAAAGAAAATGGTGCTCTGATGTTAAGCTTTGAATTTAAATTTTCCAGCAACGTGTGCAAATGTAATGTAATATTTAGAATATTACAGACAATGTAATAATTAAAATTAATAATTACTTATATTGCAATGGTTTTTACCACTGCAGTGTCATTCGACGATGTGTAACCATGGCAGAATTTGATTGTTTCTACTCGTACTGTAGCCATTGTAATACTCTCATTTAGGAAACTAGGCTCCATTGAGAGAAATCAAGAGTATTTCTGCAGTGAAGTTTGGCAGCCTTGCATGCTTACAACCTGTTTCATATCAAAACAGCATAATGATGCAGATCCCTGTGAAAGAATAACTGGGGTTTCTCATTCTTTGGCAGGTAAAACTCTCAGTGGATCACTGAGCTAGAGGAAATTTTATCCTCCCCTTCAGGTTCATCAGTCTGGGGCCTGTAGAACTGGAATCAAACCCTCATTTGGGGGTAAAAGGATTTTGCCATTTCCCCTAACTCTGAGTTACCCTGCTGAAGAAAACAAGCCTGCAGTAGCCTCTGTTTGAACTTCCTGGTTTTGCTGTGGCTCTCTGAGAGTGGAACATCACACAGCTTTTGCTCTCCCCTCCACCTGTGCTGCAATGCTGATACTGTCCTTATTTTCCTTGCTGCCACTGTCATCTCCTTGGTGCCAAGGGGGAGAGGACCACTGTAGCATAGGGGGAGGCAAGCCCAGAGGGGCAGTCAGGATGTGTCCATGTAGCTCTTAGATAATACCACCGTCTGCTATCACTTTACCCAGACGCCAGTGTGAAAGCCTGTGGGATGCAACCCCGGAGATCTCCTTATGCTGAAGGACAGGATGGGGTCACTTGGTCAGCTGAAGATCAAAGCAGTGCAGGGCAGCCCTTGCATCCCTTTTTCCCATGCTGAGCTGTGCACTTCTCAAACACAGGCTGCAACCTGGACTGTTGTGTCCGGGAGTTGCCATAACCTCTGATTGAACTTTTCAATTTTGCCCCACCTCACCAAGGGGACTCATTCCCTTCTCTCCTTGGAGGAGCTCAGCTGACTCCGGCTGCTTTAGCTCCAACTAGGTCGTTTGTTAGAAAATTGCTGGTTCCCAATATTTCCATTTGAATGCAGTTCATTTTCTCCACCCATATGGATGACTTCAGACATTTTCTTATTAGGCCTCCTCTTTGTTGTTACATTACTACAGTGGAGTTTTACCCTTAGCCATCTGTCTTTTTGAGAAGCACTTTGAATATGGTCAGGTGTTCACGCTAGCAAGAGTTTCTCTGTGTATTCCTCAGAGCCTTTCCAATCAGTTCCTCTTGTACTTGACACGGAATTGCAGCAGCTGGTTGCCAAAGCACTCCATCACCTTTGTTAATAATCAGATTTTACTGCCTCAGTAAAGAATGGTCAAGAGTGAGGATTTAAAAGAGATTAGCCTCTAACTGAATTAGAGGGGCCTACAAATATCTGTGGTTTATGTGAAATATTCAAAAGTTTTTTTGTCTTGAGAGTATTAACATTTCCTTTTAATGACTTTATTAAACAAACATATTTAAATTCTTGTACCATCTTTCACTCATTTTATCTTAATCCCTGGGATTCTGTTACATCGGATGATCGTCAAAAATTGTTTGTTACAACATAACATGATGTTTAACTAAGAGTTCTTGGTCTTTTCAGTAGAATTTTGTTTTATTTTATTCTTTTTAGGTAGTCAGCTTACAATGTACACAACTAAAAAGAAAAAGCCACAAATCAGCACACAGTATCACTATTAACATATTAATCTATTTGAGTAGGGTGTCAGATATCACTGCACTCAGAACAAACAAGGTCTCCTCAGTGTCACATCTTTAACATTAAACCACCTTCAATACGGCAAAAGCCAGCTAATTAAATAACTTCATCATCTCCTTGAGACCTGACTTCAAGTGGCACAATAATTGATTTATTTGCTTTATTTCTTTATTCGCTCTCCTGTTAAATGGAAGATGCTGGTTTGAACTGTGCCAGAATAAAGGGGAAACCAAACCTACACCCTCCAGCTCCAGGCAGTGCCGGAGGCAGAGGGCCTTAACCACTGAGCTGCCAAACCCATGAGGTCTCATTAGGCTCACTCTGCTAATGAAGATGGGGGCCCAGCTAAGTGCCAGAAGATGCTGCTGTGGGAAGGAGACTCAGTTTCTCCTGACCAGTGTAGAGCCAGGAATCAAAAACTCTGCGCTCTGCCACCTCCTGCAGCCCAGTACGGGCCATCCTGCCTGTTCCCACTGCAGGTTCAGCATGGATCCAGCAGCAGGTAGGTAGCTCAGGCTGTGAGCTGGGAAGCTTTGGTTCTTGAGGCTAGCTTGGTTGCAGGATATAAGAGGCCTGCTGGAGTGCTCAGGAGCTGGGTTTGCTCAGTTGTGTGAGATGGTGATCTGCTCTTTCCTGACTACGTGTGATGACACAGAGCCTGTTCCCACTCTCTCACCTTGGCTGTTACGGGGGACCATGTATGGAGTGCATAACACTATTTATTTACATAGATAATTGAAGTTTGGGTAGGGGAACAAAGGAAGGTGATCCCACCATCCCTTCTCTAACACACACATGGACTGCCAGGATGGTCTTCCTTTAGCTTAGTTGCCAATACCTGCTCCAGTTACTTCAGATTTTTGGTGGTTTTTGGTTTTGGGGGTTTTTTTTTCCCCCTGTTGAGGGCTGAAACCATGGTGCCAGGGAGAGATGTGCCCTGGCACAGGGTATTATGTAATACCCTGCTAGCCCATGTGCATCTACTCTGGAAAGCTCTGGTTCTGACCTATGCCCCATTTTTGATGAAAGCAAATAAAGTTTTGGTTTAAATCTTACAAGAGCTATTTCAGTGACCCAGATCCTGTCTTCCAGGGAGTGCCTAATTCTTTTTGTGTTTAACCTACCAAAAGAAGCACAGGTGATGCTGGAAAGAAACCTTATCCTGTCCAGGCTGAAAAGTCTAGCCATGCTGCAGGTGCCCTTGCTGCAAGTGTCTGAGGAAACTCCTGCATGAGACTGCTGAAAAAAAGGGCAATACTACCTTGAGAGATACGGCCCTGAAAGAGAGGGGGAACCTCTCTGCAGTGCCCTGAAGACACCTTCATCTAGAATAGGACCCACAATGTTGAATCTCAGTCTCAGGCTGATGCTTAAACTACGCACCACTGCATGTTGCCAGAGGCAGCACAGTTGCTTTAGGATTCATGTTGAGGGAAAATTAAGGGCTAAACTTGTTAGGTTAGAGCTTAATACCCTCCACCAAATGATGGGATATTTTTTGTTGTATTAGCAAGATTTGGGGCCATGAGAGAAAATTTTAAAAGTCAGTGTAAGGTTTGTTTCAGGCTCTTACCACTTCTCCAAATCCTACCTGCAGGTATCTCACCTCAAGGATACAATTACTTTCAGAACTCTATTTGTCATTATCACTATTATGTGACATGATGTGCTTCATATTCTCACTAAAATTAAAGAGAAGATGTAAGGCAGATAGTATAATGCAATTCAATATCACTAAGAGATGAAATGGTATATATGGGTACACAGGGAGAGTTTTAGCTAAATTTGGTTTTTTGTTCATAGTGCCCTGTAGGCCAATCAATGAAATTGCATCTTTTACTGGCCCAGCCCAGAGCCAAGTAATTCTCTTCTCCTTTCTGTTATCTTTAACTCATTTCCTAATGATTCCTCAAGTGTTCTGTTCAAATTAAAGTCTAACAGTATATTCTTTTCTTAAATCTTTTTACAGAGCACATTTATAATATAAATCGATACAATGAAACCACTGACTAATGCAGGCACAATATATACATCTAGAGAGCAATTTTTAAGCTCTCCAAATTCAAGTAAAGAAGAAGAATGAAAATAAGGCTGTGGATAGTCTTGCTTTTTGTCTGTGTGTGTCTCACATTTCTTCCTTTTATTTCCTACTTCTTCTTTTCAGAATAGCTCATAGTGCCAAGTTTTGGGTTTTGCTTTTTTTTTCCATCCTAAATTCAATTAAACACGTCCTGTTAAGAACAGAACAATCAGCAGACGATATCTAACTAGATCAGTGAGGATTTCTGATTTTTCCTGTTCTCCATGCATCTTAAGAGCTCAATGAATCTTAATTTACATTATTTTTTATGTGTTAAAAATATGAAAGAGGAACAGAGAGCTATAAAATATTCAGCAGAAAAAGCAACAGAAGAAAGAGCTGATAAGCTTGTGCAAGAGATTGTGAGTAGAGCAGAAGAGTAGGATCAAACAATTTTTTTTTTAAAGAAAGAAACAATGTAACAAGGAAACATACATCATAGATATCTACTGGGGAAAAAAAAAAAAAAAAAACCAAAGGTATCAGCAGAGACTATGTAATCTACCTAGGAAAATAGAAATACTTTACAATTGGCTGTTTTGCACCTGGAGATGGTTGGAAGCAGAATGTAGACAGTCATGGTGTTTATTTGGAGATATAATAAACCTTGTTTTCAGGTCACATACCTTCTTCAGCACTATCATATTCTCAGCAGTTGTTGTTGTTAATTCATTGAACTTTGTCACATATCCCATTATATGTAACACTTTTCTTAAACCTGATCTTCTGTGATCACCTGAAAAATCTTTTCTTAAAAAATAAGTTATTAATTGTCATGATGGCAAAGCATAGCTTGAAAACCACTTTCGAATTTAAATGCCTCAAAAGCAAATGCATGAAAATTTCCAGATTAAATCTTATGGCTTTTACTGCAATCTTGTGGGCTTTTTCAAAATTATTTTAGAACATGTGGCTTTGACCATGCTGTCTGTGCAAAACATGTAGGCTATGTATGGCCAATGGGGAATATATAAAAAGTTGTGTGAACTTAAGTTCTCTGTAGAGTGGCTCAGCTGTGTTACACCAGCTTTCTGAATGGAGGACCTGCTATTCCAAGCACACCTCAGTCCTACAGGGAGCCTGGTAAAACTCAAAGCTGCAAAAGGTACGTGCCATAAGCCACAGTGCACACGCAGTACTTGGAGTGTCCTTATCTTCTTAATTTCCATCATGATGAAACAGGAAAGAGTTTATAGCAATAAAATATTGTTGGTTTTTTGTCTCTGTTTTGCTGTCTAAGATTAAAAGAAAATAGAAGTAACGTCCTTTGATAAAGAAAACAGATATATTTCTTTTATCGCTGAAAGTTTCTTTGCTCCCTAGAAGTTTCATAATGTCACCTGTAACTTTTCCTATTTTCCAGGACTCTTAAATCATCTTTTCTCTGTGGTGCTTCATGAATGTGTATCCAGTGCACTGGAACAGTGTTTATGTACATATTTCCATGTCTCTAAAGCAAAAATGAAAATAACTGTGGTTAAAGCTGCCACATCAGCTACAGAAAATATGTACTTAGAAAATGAAAGGGTTCCATTTTATAAAGCAGGTATATGAAAGTCATTCTCTTGTACGTATCAGCTGAGACTTCAGTGAGGGGTAATATGTAAATAAGTCTTCCGATTCCGATATCACTGGTGGATACAAGCTGCCAGGAAGAGCTCAAGCCACCAGACAGTAACAAGGATGCCTCAGGCTATTACAGCAGGAAAATTCTCATGCTAGTGAGAATATGTTCTCCACTGGACAGGGTTAAGACCTACCGTGTTAAAAATACTGTCCTCATCAATTAAAGCAAATCTCAGAAGATCAGAAAGCAAGCACCAAGCCCGTGTGCAAACTGGGGACACATTTCCACTGCATCATTCTCTGTGAGAAGCAAACCCTCCCCAACGACAATGCTGACACCCAACTCCCCTAATTTCAATCCAGGTGCATGCCTTATTTCTGAAAACAGCTTGGTCTGAACTGGAACTTTTCCCTTCTCTAACTCTGAAAGTTACCAAAGGATGAATGTCCTAGATAGTGTTTTTTTAGGAAACCCCCAAAAGAAAAATATAGTTCAAACCTTTGAAGAATAACTGGTCAAACTATAAACTGAATATAACTTCCTCTGTACTAGCATCAAATGGACATAAAATTAAACTATTTGGTAGATTTTACCTATAACACACACTAATTTATCCTTGGTGTCAGTAAACAGTAAAGGGAAAATGAAGCTGTTAAACATTAGCAAAAGTCAGTGAGCTGGAGATCAGGGTGTTAGGAAACTTGCTTATTTTGTATCTTCTCCAGCATATTTGTGGGCAGGAACATTCTGTGCTTTTTACACCCTCTCAGCCCTAGCAACACTATTGTCCCAATATCTAGGAACCCCCAGTTTGAGGTTAAGTTTTAGCAGGTCTGAGCCTGCCACAGTATTTAGCAAGATACCCCTAGTGTATTTTCATATGTTCCATTTATTGCAAGAAAGTCAAGGGACGAGTTTAAACAAAGGTCATAGCCAAGGGTAGAACATATTCTTCACTGTGGATAAGGCATCATCTATATTGAAGGACATGATCCTCATCATGACTGCTTCACATGGGAAAGACCAACACAAATCTCTCAAAAGTAGTGTTTGACCCTATTACCTGAGCCTGATGACAGAGGATCGACACATCACAAGCCAGCAATATCTGTGCTCACCACACCAGCTTCATACAAGACCATTTGTGCAAGAGTGATTCCAGGTTTTAATTTTCTCAGGTTACTGACTTCTGTTCTTGGAGTTGTTGCACTTGGTAAAAGATGTAAGGTCTTATACCAGCCAATTGCAGGATAAAAGAGGGAATATAAAAATAACATACCATTTCCTTTTCCCCTCTTTTCCTTCTATCACCCCTGCACTAACATGTATACTGAGTAGAGCATGAAAAGACAAATTTAGTAACACCCTTTAAGTACCACTGAAGTCACACTTCAGTCTTGCCTCCAAACAATGAATGATATTTTTCCTGGAAACTATATCTATGAACTAAATTCCTTTTTTTAATTAATAACATTAAAAATATTTATTTGTTTATTCTGCATATAATCAATAGTTCTAATCAGTTGCCTCTGAACATATATAAGTATCTTTTACTGTATATATATATGGCTTTCTAAAATGTGTTTTAGATTAGTGAGCGTTTTCAGGCCTCTCTGAATATATATATAATATGAAACAGAATGCACTGGTAGATGCTGATAATCCAATAGAAGATGTGAATTCGTGAAAAACTGGAATGAGCACGTCTAGTAAATTGCACACATCACTGCACATAAGTGACTCAGATAGGTGTTCATAGGAAAGTGGATTCTCTGCGTGACAGGCAGTTAGTTTTATCTAGCTAGCTCACTGTTGAAGGTGTATACATAGGTGAATACAATTTGCATCAGTTCTCAAAAGGTTAAAGCACTACTTTAATCTACTCAAACTTCTGCCAGGCAATGATTCTAAGAGTTAACAACGTGTTTAGCAGCAACACAGGATTAGAACAGTCATCAGAAGTCCATCCTCCTGCTTAAATAGACCCAGAATCATGCAGTCTTGTTCATAAACCTATCAAACTCCACCTTTTTCATTGCTGATAATCTCTTAGAAAGCTGTTTCAAAAGGTTGTTTAGACCTTTGATGGCTAGAACTGTCTTAATTTCACAGGTAAATTTATTAACAGGAAGCTTATATCTAAGTATATTTTGAGTCAGTGCACAAAAATCTTATCACTTAGATATTTTTTGCTCTTAGAGCAAAAAATTAGATATAGAGCTAAGAAATATCCACTTAGCCTGAATTTGTTAGGCAGATAAAGATGACTTTTTGAGGACTTATTTAGTAAGAAAAGTATAAGTGGGTTCCTGATGTAGTAACCCACCTGCAGAGCAAGTAAGTAATGTTAAATTTCTTCATTATGTTTTCTGGGGTGATAACTCTGAAAAAGAATTAGGAGTCATTGAATACTTCAGCACACTTCATAAGTACTACTGACACTGAAAACTCATTTCTCTGTGTTATCAGTCAAAACGCTTCTCCAGCAGCAGGAAAAGGGCTGGTGCTGCTAATATTCATCAATGCTAACCTGAATGGCAGAGATTTGTAGGTAAGATTAATTTAACTGGATGTAGGTATCCTCGGTATAGATACACAGATATGGGCTGGTTATTTAAGTTCCCATTACATGGTCCTATGAGAAGTAAGCCCTTTAGTGTATAAGACATCTAGCTATTTCATAACTCTACTCAGGGTGAAATAGTTTGGTCCCTAGCAGGATTTATGTTTCCTTACTGATGATAAAGGTAACCTTAGAAGGGAGTCATGTGATGTTAGATGAATTGAATAGTCACTTGTCTATATTATATGAGAATGACTTCAAACAAGGGAATCTCATCTAGACCCGGATTTAACTTCAGCCTGGTAGTCATAGTCCCTTTTCACTCCCAATACATTAAATAAAAGGGACACGCACAGTGAAGAGCAATAATTACACAGACGACCTGCCTCAGCCTCTGTGAGTGCCAGTTGTTCACCCTCAGTTTGAGAAAGAGCCTATATAGGATGCTGATGCGTCTCACTTAACCACCATAGTTTACTGTCTAAAGTTACAAAGGATAAGTACAGGCCAGGAAATACAGTCATATATCAGTTCATTTTGCAAAGACAACCAAATAGCTGTTGTTCATGAATCTCTAGATCAAAAAGTTTCAATCATCCCATCTGTGTATTGAAATAATACCATAAAATGATTTACTAGATAGTTGTGTGTTCACACACTGTAAGTCACAAAATATAGTAACTTAAATAATAGTTTTCAGGAGATCCAGCGACTCTTGGAACCGTATAAAAATGCATCAATATAAACCATTTGCCAAACACTCACAGAGATGAGGACTGCATTGCAGACAACTCCTGAAAAGGAGGTGGGGCAGTGGGAGGGTAAATTCGTAACACAGATTATTCACAATGAATAATTCAGCTAGTTCTTTTTACAACACACTTCCACCAGCTGGCTTTTGTGTAAGAGCTTCAAAGTATTTCAGTCTGAATTGATTAAGGCTCTACACTACATTGATCTGGGTGTTAGAAATATTTGCTGTTCTCCAGAAAGCAATGACATTTGAGCAATGAAGTTTTGTACTACTTCTCTTGACAAGTCCATGAGAATATTTCTTTGAAAATTAGGACATTTTTATTGATCTCAGATGCAGAAGTATTTTCTTGTTGGCTTTCCTTTACAAGGAAAGTACATGTTGAATCACAGAATTGCTGATATTTCCCTTATAATAGTATCATCTTGGATCACTGAAATCTATCAGTTTTGTTTCTAGCTGCAGATGTGGACATTTCACAGCTAATGAAAAAAGTTATGTGTGAGGAAAGCTCAACAAGAGCAGTCTTTTTTTCCCTCTCTTATTGAAATCCCTCGCTAAGAAAAAGGAAATCCCTTTTTTTCCCTTGGCACTAAAATGCTGCAAGCAAGGACTATACTGGTGCTAAATATTAGCAGCTGAGTTCCAGTGATGTATAAACAGAGTTCAAAGGCAGAAATAAATTTACATATGCATTGCTAGCATAGTTTCTTTTACCACTGCAGTATTCTATACATTAATTTGAGTGCTGGAAAACTTGTCTCTCTGTGGCTTGTGTTTTGAAAACAAACTAAAATAGAAGAAATAATTTCTGAGGCCACAAATGGGACTTTGTGGAGACAGCACACATTAGGACTGAAGGCCTGGCTATTCCTTCTTATGTCTTCCCTTATTTATAGTGCTTATTTATTCAGCCTGTACTTGGAGGTCTAGCAAATTTTCTTCTCTTTTGTCAAAGCAGCTGAGGCATTTTGTGATGCATCTCAGTGGGTGCTTCACTGTACTCCAAGACAAACATTATTTTACCATTGTGGGAAAAGCATGTCTCTTCCTCACTCATATGAATAACTATCTAGCCAGCTTTATCATCATGGTGACAAAGAATGCTATCCATTTGTTTGGATAAACGTATCTCATTTCCTCGTGAAAACCAAGGATATAAGGTATAATCATGATGGACTGAGAGATATTAAATGTTTAATTTAGTTTAGAGCAGCACTTGAAAGTTTAGATATATGTGGAATGTCCCAGATTCAAACTGTTCCAAATGCAGACAGTAGAGATGTGCGTGAGAGAGTTCCACTGTTGCCTATTTCTTCTCAGAAGACGACTTCTACATATCGGATTTTCAACTGCTGATTTCCAGTGGAGCTGTGGCAAATTATGTCACCACCAGATGAGTACCTCTCTGGCTTGTTTTTCCTTTCAAAGTTATGGTAACTGCTATTGAGGTTGCAGTAGTAACTCCAAGACTGTAAAGCAAAATGGAAATTAAAGAAATACTGGAGAATACAGGTGAATATTATATTTGGAGAATGAAGGTAAAAACTTTGAACCCCAAAGGAGTTCCTTTTAAGCCTAAAAAAAGGCTGATGTATTGCATTCTCATGAGACTTGTGTCGTGTCTGAAGCCATACAAACAAACCAAACATTTATAGTAGAATCAATTTGTTCAAATTCTAGTTGAGGACTGGCCTTGCTTCTGGTCACATGGATCTAGGAAATACCTGCTCAGGTTGAAGAGATTCCTCATCCAATATGTTTGAAATGGTAATTTCCACATGATACTAAGTCTTTCAGTATTAGGGGCCAAAACTTCACGTTCCTTTGGAGCCTTGTACAGAATATGCAGATTTTTCTGGTGCCAGAATGATTCCTGGGCTGCTAACATGAAGTCCTGGAAAGGAGGGCGTGCTCTTACCAGCTAGTCCTTCAAGTACAAGGGATAAGGAAGAAGATCTCAGCAACCACATCAGGGATGCTGTGTCTCTGCCTCTGCTCCCTTCCTGTGCAAAGCCTCATTTCTTGGATTGTGCACAAGTATTGAGGTCCATGGACTGTTTTGAAAAGGTGTTTTAATAAAAGTGCAAGCATACTGCAAGTTGCCAGCAATAGGGAACTATTCCCTTCTACAGGAAGGACAGCAAGTAATGATATTCAGTCTGATGCAGGCACCAGATGTAAGTCCCTGGCATTTAGTGGAACTTCTCCTCTGTCTGCATGTGATTTCCACGTGCTTCTTTTGTAGGCAGTACTACAGAACGTCTTAGAAAACTGTTGAGAAAAATGGAAACTTCTCCATGCCCATGCTTCAGAAGACCCTGGAATGGGTGAACAGCCCTAGGGAAAAGGTTTGATTTCAATAGAAGATAGATTGCAACTCCTTCCAGACTCCTGGCCCAGATTTAAATACCAGTAAAAAACTCCAGCGTACACTTGCACACCAAAGGCTAGTCCTCTGTAGTGTTGCCAAAAGCAGTTCTTAAATGACTTTAAATGTAGAGGTTTTAGTTCTTTTCTGTACTTCTGCTGTCACAAGGTTAGATCAGCTAAAAATAAAGATTCATCCATATATCATTCAATGTCTCTACAAACATAACTAATTTATTCCAGGTTTCTTCTTCTTTATAAGCAGTGTTATGCCATAAAAATTGCAAGTTTGCAAAGTATTCACACTCCTTTGGGAGATTAAATACAAGGGCAAGGAGCTGTGGGTGTACATACACACAAACACAGTCTGTGCGGAGGCATTACCCACTTATTAGCATTGCATGTTTTAACTGCGTGCCCTCCTTCATCTGTGCTCTGTTCTCCCAGCTGATTCCCTCAGACTCAGTCCCAGCATTTCAAACCTCTGAAAAGACGTTTTTAACAGATGCTTTTGCTTTTCTCCAGGTCCAGCTTCTTTTCTGTTTATTACCTTTCCTGTAAATGTCCAGTGTCTCCTGATTCAAGATAAGCCTTCACACTTCTGAAAGTCTCCCTGTTAAGTTTCAATTTCCCACTAGCTAACAGATGCAGAAACAGAATATGCATCCCATTGCAAGAAGAAGTTTGACAGCTTTCCCACAGCACTTCCTTCTTCTAAACCTAAAAGCTACAAGACACCAGACTTCGAGCTACCTGAGGTCACGTCTTGAAACATTCAGAAGGGCAGTGGCACTTCTGAACAGTTGTCTTTACAGACAAGTGGAAAGATGTACCAAGCCAGCAACCTCTCACAAGCTCTCTGAAACTCTGCCAAAATAAAAAGGGGGAGCTGTCTGGATTTGAATACGGAGGGGAGGAGAGGCAAAGATCTAGAAAATTTGGGGGCCGCACAGAACACGTGCTGATGGCTGCTCTAGGAATAGTGTCTGCTCTGATCCATGCCCTTTTGGCTTAACAGAACCGCTCTTTGTAAAAGGAGATTTTGTCTTTTGAGTGAACCGTCATAAAACAGTCATTCCTTTGCCATCAACACAAATGCATATTAAAAAAAGAAAAAGCATCTCCTCTTTCAAATAGAGAATTCAATCTCATTTTTAGCTATCATCTGCTAGTAGCTATCCTATATGATGATTCATTACATTTAATAATTCTGAATTCATATAAAGAGAAAGTAAAGGATTTTAAGGCTCAGAGAAGGAGACAAGCCATATGTATATTCCAGAGGAGAACAGCTGTCAGGCAGGGGAAGTAAGGAATAATATTTTGATTTTGTTGTGAGGTGCTTCCTTCTATAAATAACACTGTTACATGGGTATAAATCAGAAGTACCATCATTCTGATGAGACCCCAGGAGACTTAAGCTCTCTGCTTATGAGAAATTAATCTCGATTAACTCAGATGACTTCTGCATAGGTTACATACTCATCATTCACAGAGGTAGGCTGAGTGCTGAAGGTTGATATTGTCTAAGAAATGAGGTTAATTAATGGATGAACTGCTGCTAAAATCCTAGTTGAAGTCCAGTTTGCACACTAGAGGGGCTAATATTGTTCATTTATTTTCATCTGCAAGCTTTGGTATCAGCCATTTTCTCACCAAGTATTTATGTAATTTTCTATTCAATGTTTTGCTTTTTAATCAAATACAATGCTGGGATAATGGGAAGGCACTATATTTTAATTCATAAGAATTTTATAAGTTTTATTTGCAGTAAATTGTTGTTCTGGAATCTTTTTTTTCTTTCTAAATCTAGGGTATGCTTTTGGGGCTTTTGGGGTTTTTCAAAGAATTTTTTTCAGATAACAAAATACAAATGTTTCTGTGCCTTTTTTCATTCCCTGAGCTCTTTCACAATGGACTGTGGTTCATGGAAAAGATTGCAAGGGTCTTCCCATGGGCAGAACTAGACCCAAGCACCATGCAACAACTTTTTCTCTGCATGGGATAGGGGGTGGTGGGAATTCAGTCTACAGACAGGTTTTGTCCCACAGCAGAACCTGAAACGGTGGATCAGGAGCTATTGCCCTCCCCTTTTTCTCATCAGAAAAAATAAATTAAAAAAGAAAAACAAAGTGGAAGAAATAAGGGAATACAGGGGAATTGTACTTAAGACATATGATTCAGAAATAAATTGTTAAAAGACAAAAGAAATGTTAAATACGAGAAGAAAGTAGTGATCAGTCTTGTGTTTAATACTCTGAACACAGAGCTTTACAAGCATAAAGGCTGTTTTGTTTTAAGCAAAAAGACCCAATTTTAGATATCTAGTGGGGAGGCTGGGGGGTGGAAACTTGCCATTAACTGGAACAACCGTTCAAAGCAAAGAAATGAAAAAGGGAACAGCAGAGGAATTTCTTCCCAAGTTGCCTACCAAAGCAGTTTCGGGTTTAATTTTCGTGTCTGTTTTGCAATCCCTTGATAGTCAAAACTGGCTGACACAACACATGAGATATTCCAGTGCCAGTCCAGGGTATTTTGGGCTCCTGGAAATGGCACAAAGATCTGTGTTGACAAAAATTTTACAGATGTGCCAGATTTTTTATTCACAGTGAGAAGCAGAAGCCCCTCAAATAGTGAACGCTGGCCTGCCAGCCACAGGGATCTGAGATGGTGACTGGGCTGTGCCCTGGGTCACCCAGGCAGAGGGCATCTTGGTGGTGTGGGCCCAACATGTCCTGTCTGACCAGAGCAAGGAAAGGGGGAGTCACCAGAACAAGCTGACTTGTCTGTCAAGTGCAGTATTGCTTTCACAAGCATTCACAAATGTGAATAAGGCTTCCAGTTTCCTGAATATCACTTAGAAACAGAAGTTTTTTATTGTTTTAATAACAAATGGGAGGTTCTTTCACCTGCTTCTCTTGTGGGTAGATCTGAGTTGTTGTTGAACCATACCCTCAGTGAGAAATATTAAGTGGAATTCAATCCAATTCTCACTGGGAATCATAGCTTGTTTCTGGAAAGATGGAAGGGATTTTTTTGTTTTGGTTTGGTTTTTGTTGTTTCTTGTAAACTACTTGGCAGATGATGAGCTCTTAGAAAACACCCAAAACATTGAAAGACCTCTGACAACATTGCAGGAGCTGGCAACAAAGTTCAAAAAAGGAAGAAGAATAATAATTTGAAGGTTGGGATCCAAGAGAAGGAAAAGAAATCTATCAAAGAGCTGGGTCCATTTGTTAGGAGAGGAGAGGAGAGGAGAGGAGAGGAGAGGAGAGGAGAGGAGAGGAGAGGAGAGGAGAGGAGAGGAGAGGAGAGGAGAGGAGAGGAGAGGAGAGGAGAGGAGAGGAGAGGAGAGGAGAGGAGAGGAGAGGAGAGGAGAGAGGAGAATTTTCAGCTTCATTCCATACATCCAGTATACATAAAGGCAAAATCTTTATTTCTAAGTGTTTCGACTTGTCAATATTGGTAAGGTTTTAGAGCTATGGACAGAATACCCAGATTCAACCGAGTTATTTTTCTCTTACTGAATGCAAACTTCTGGTCAATTTAAGATTCATATGTTTGTGGCCTTTGACATATATACCCTGGATGTCTTATACTTAAATTCCTCCATGCTATATTAGCTCCATAAAATAAGGAAGAGAATCAGGATGTAGAAAGCTGAGGACTTTAAGCCCTTAGATTTAAGCAGTAAATACCAATCAGTAGAGACAAAATCTATTGTTCATGTGTTAGAAATGTATCAAACCTTGTGTAAAAAGAGATGTACTCTGAAATATGAAAAAATAAAATCTAATCTTGAGGTAATTGGATTGATTTTGTTGAACCATATTTAACAATGTCTTGTAAACATATTAAATTAACTGAAGAACTGTTCTCTATTATCCAAAAAACAAAATGAATTTGTTTTTATTCTGAATTCAATTGCAGAATTTAGAATTCCTTGCTCAGAAGGAATAAAGTCAACTTAATTTAATAGAAAAGAAACTCTAATGGAAGAAAGATGCTTTAAATTTCATCATGTTAGTAAACAATTTTCTAAACTTTTGTGAGGAAATCCTAAGGAAATTTGACATGCAGACATTACATTTTGCTATATTTGACTACAGTATTTAAACAAAGATTGGTTTACTGCCTACAACAAATGCGTTTTGTAGCCAGAGCATTTTTCCTAGCAATTCAGGTGTTTATATAGCTTTTTTCATCTATTGAACAAGAATACAACTAAAAAACAGTAAATCTTTCACAAAAGATTTCTTAAAAAGCGCTTCCTTTTTATAGAGGTTATATAAAGATCACTCTTTTACGCAAGAGTGAAATCTTCAAATCATGTAGCTTCTCTAGATGCCTAGAGTAAAATGACATCTTAAGTGTTTAATTTTTATTACTCATTATATATTGACAACAGTGACATTCTCAGGCATCCCATGAACATCAGGGCCTCACAAGCTAAAGTAGAACTATTTATAGGCCAGAGAAATGGTTAGTTATTAGTATTAATGTTGTAAGATTCTTTTCCCCTTTCGCTGTTTCTGGTGTTCTCATGGGACATTGGACATAGGCCTAGCAGTTAAAGACATCTTTAAGGGAAAACAGAAGACATCCTCAAGCCCTTCTGTAATATGTGCAACAGAGTTAGGTGGCACATAACCAGCAATCTGCAGTCCCAAAGGCAGCCTTTGTGTCAAAGTAAATGTCAGTACTTTCAGGATAAGGCCCACTTCTTCCAACACAAGACATTTCCGTTCATTCAGATCGAGTGTTTTGAGCAAATTTAGCAATCTTCTGAAGTGTATCTCTAAATCCAAGCGCCAAAGTACTTGCTTTGAAGCTAATGTTCTTACAGATTAAAGTACTTAAAAAGCTTGTAGAATTGGCTCTGGTTTTGCACAGGTGAAGAGATTGCTTTAGATACTAATATGCATCTGCAGTGCTGAAAGATGTCAGGAAGAAAAGTCTCTCTGAGACTTAGAGCACTCCTACACAGGTCTGGCACAGGTGGGAAGCTGCAGAATGATGCACTTCTGACTCAGGAGCAAATAAAACCGAAATCACACACAGTTGTCTCCAGGTGAGACAGTGGAGATTGAGTACCTCAGCTGCTGGTAGACAAATATTATTTGAATATTTATATTCTATATTTTATTTTATTTTGTTTTATATTTCTACATGGATCTGAGTAAACAGGAGGTAAAGCCAGAGAATTTCACCTTGCATTATAGAACCATACTTCATGGGTCATGTCCGATGTTGACCACACTTTGGTGTTCTAGGGACACTACCTCATGCTTTGGTGGAGGGGAAGAAAAGGTCTTTTGTCTTCCTTTTTCTTAGACCATAAATTTCTCTACTTTCTGTGTATGCTGTCTGTGTACTGCTCAAGTGTCCCCATTGAACCTTCATTTACAGTACTGCTTTCACCATCTGGATTGCATTTGGAGCCTCATGTTTTTAGAATACATTTCACTTTGAATGTGTTTTCCTTGCACACCTTTTCAAAGATGCCTCATTCAGAATAAATAACCTTTTGAACAGACTTTGAATCAGACATAAGAATTGCTCTTCCCAGCTGTTTGTCTTCAGGTTGCCTGCCGCAAGAAGTTGTATTCATAAAGGTTTAAATTTTGTGGTCCTAACAGCAAGAATTTGCTTCCTTTTTGCAGGGGCCCACACCTTTGTGAAGCCTGCACAAACCATGCTGCCCATCATCAGATTACTGTTGAAGTGGAAAATGTGCTACATTGGACTTGTTTCTTTAGGTGACATACAAGTATTAGCTTGAGATCTAGCTCAGAAGAAAAAACTGGATCCCTGAAGAGTCATTTGTTTAGAGGATCATCAGTGAACATAGGCCATTTTCTCATATTTAGATCCATTAAAAAAGCTTTTAAGACTCAGTGCCTCTTCACAAAGCTCTAAATTTAAAACAGATCTTGCAAAGTACATCAGGTGGCAGCAGAAACAGAAGTGGCAGAAGAAACAGGTCTCTCAGATTTCTTTGCAGTGGAAAAACCAGAAAGAGTAACAGTCTGTTTGGGACTGTAGTTTCGCAACACTGTCTGAATCAGGCTGGCAAACACTGGAAGAATAAGAAAGAGAAAGAGAAAGATGAGCAGGATTAAAAGGACATCCGGAGGCGCTGGATTCCCTGGCACGAAATGGCTACTGAAGTTGTGAAGTGAGAAAAGCTAAAAAAGATTACAATCTTTTTTAGCCATATGCTGTGGTTTTTCCTAGCTTTCTTCAGCCCAGCATCTGAAATACTAGTCCTTCCAACTATTCCTCATTTCTTTACAGGTATTCTCTTCCAAAAACTCTCCTTCTGCACCTCCTGAAATGATGTTCTGCCTCTGCAGTACGACGGAAAGGTTACTCAGACATTGAGGTGCATGTTGCTAAAATGGAACTCCTAAAATTGGCATCACGTCTTTAACTCTGTAGAGGTCAAATCTTAAGCAGCTGGATTTCCCAGTGTTGTTTTTCAAACCTTTCTGCATAAAGATCTTGTTCTTTTCAGTTTTATTTAAGCATTGCACGTACTGCCACACTGTAATTTGCAATTCATTTCTATAAAATATATAAAAAATTACGTGGACAGGGAGGATTTGAGGTAAAGTCCAGGAGTTCTGTTTACCTTTATCTGTGCCTAAATTTGCTCTTCAGAATATTGATTTAAAAGAGTGTTAAGATTCTTGCTACCTTTTGCAGGACTTTATGTTTGAATTACAAACATGCCTCTGACTCATATGATGCAAATAAGATTCCTCACTCAGTGACTCATTACAAAAATAAAAACAAATACAGAGTTATCTACATCTAAAAGTGTTGCTCCTATTGTTTCCAGATAATTTGGAAAACTAGTAAAAACACACACTCAACATGAGACATGACAGAATATACTGATACCACTTTCTAACAGTATTTCTGACACATAGAAACAGCAAATTAGTCATTCATTTTATTGGTCATCTTTTTGAATTAATTTAATATCAACAATTTCAGCAACTGTAGGTATAATTTTAATTTCCTAGTTCAGGTTGGTATTTATACTTACAAGGACACTGAATCCAGGGAACTAGATCTCTTCTTTTGAATCATGGAATCATTAAGGTTGGGAAAGATCTCTAGCATCATCAAGTCCAACAGTCAACCCAACACCACCATGACTCCTAAACCATGTCCCAAAGTGCCATGTCTACACATTTTTTGAACACCTCCAGGGATGGTGACTCCACCACCTCTCTGGGCAGCCTGTTCCAGCGCCTGACCACTCTTTTAGTAAAGAAATTTTTCCTAATATCCAATCAAAATCTTCCTTGGTGCAACCTGAGGTCATTTCTTCTTGTTCTATTGTTGTTACCTAGGAGAAGAGACCAACGCTCACCTCACTACAACCTCCTTTTAGGTAACTGTAGAGAGTGATGAGGTCTTCCCTCGGCCTCCTCTTCTCCAGACTAAACAACCTCAGTTCCCTCCGCTTGTCCTCATAAGACTTGCTCTCCAGACCCTTCACCAGCTTCATTGCCCTTCTCAGGACACACTCCAGCACCTCAGTGTTCTTGTACTGAGGGGCCCAAAACTGAACACTGTATTCAAGGTGTGGCCTCACCAGTGTCAAGTACAGGGGCACAATCACTTCCCTTTGATGAAAGACCTCACTACATACTGCTGGACAAGTAAAAATTAGTATCATAGATTGAGTACAGTCAATGTAATTCACTGAATAACATTTGTTCATAACATCTGTTCACTGAACGTTTGTTCAAATGATGTAAAGAATAGAAAACAGGAAATTTACACAAGTATTTACAAAATTTTACAATGCTGAGAAAATGGAGACGTTCCTTTTAATAGATACAAAATAGAGAGATTTGTCAGTGGCAGCTCTGACCTGCAATTCTAAGACAAAAAAACCCATTTATTTGATGTAAATGAAGATTAAGTTACAGTGCTACATCAGCCAGCTAAATACTCCTAATGGTTGATGTGAGTGAAGAGGGGACATTAGACTAGGAGTTGAAAGATATGAAGTCAAGGCCCACCTCCGGCAGTGGTCAGCTGAGGTGGCCTCAGAGAAGTCAAGTCATTTCTTTGTGACTATATTTCCTATTCTCTGCCAATACCATCATTTTAAACTAACTAGAGCAGGATTCACCAGGTGAACATCTACCTAGAACCTCATCACCTAGACTCTTCTCATTGTTACTGAAGAGAAAGTACTAACTATGAGCATATGATTCATCTAAGCAGGAGATACCTCTTTCAAATTGATAAATCACACCTCTGAAGTTGTTATTTCCTTCTAACGGTTACAGTTGCCTGGATCAAATACGTATGGTAGACATCTAAAGTCAAGTGAAAACAGTGACACTCCATTGGGTCCTACAATAACAAGTGGTACGGTTCAGAAGGAGTAGCTCTCCAGAGCAAAACACTTGTTGCTGAGGGTCCAACATCCATACTAAATGTGCTTCAGGAGTTTTACTTCAGACAAGAAGTACAAGACTTTAGAGACACACATCTTTTGGTTTCATTCCACCCCAAAGGAATTCATTTTACAATCTCCAAGGCAGTTCCTTGGTGAGGGCCAAAGCGCAATAGGTGGGGAAAACCAGAATATGCTCTTCCAAGGTTCATTTCTCTGAACTAAAATACTACTATAGATGTTTCCATTGCCTCTTACTTTCTGACTATGTCCAGCAGAATATAGAGTCAAGGCTCAGAATTATTTCACAGTATTGCAATAACAGACATTAATAATAGTAGTGAACCCCCAACAATTATTTTCCAAGCTTGGAGTCTGATACTGATGGATTTATCTCCTTCCCACATAAAATCTTCCATGTTGTGGATCCTCTCCACAAACTCACTTGATATTGACTAATTAGCTTTCTCAAGAATGGGGATGAGAGAGGAGCATTTGAAGATCGCTCTCTGAATGACTCATAGTATCCCATGACTTTCTGCACTCTTTGATGCTTTTGGTCAGATTCAGCATCTTAAATTCTCTGCTTGCAGCAATAGAAAGGACATGAACTTGATCTTTTATCGCCTATCACTCAACACTGTCTAATATGCCTGCGTGGGATTCAGCCATCTTTCAATCACTGTTTTACTTTGTAACTTTTTACTTACATTTTGCCACACCAGCTGTGTCTTTCAAAGCCTTATTTGCAATATTCTTCCTTTGGTATGATGTTATGGGGCTGGTGAAATTCAGATTTTATTTTCCTGTTTTTTCCTTATGGCCCTAATTCCAAAAGTAACTGAAGGATTTAAATATTGCTTGTGAAGTCAGTGTAGTACTGCATTACGAGCTATGTATAAAAAATATAAAGATCAAATTCTTGTTTTCAAAACAGACCAATTAAACATTTTTTTTTCTGTGGGGATCCAGTTGGTGTTAGATATTTGCATGGCTTTGCCAGAACTGATCCCTCGTTAAAGGTATGAAATTGCTGAATTCCTGAAGTTGTTGGGATTGTTTGTGATGCTATCAACGTTTTTGGGTTAAACAGTGAACTCTAGATTCAAGTCGTGGCAGGAATGGTACAAGAAGGATTGATTTTCATGTGTGGTGGGGGTTTTTTTCAGTTTATTTTTTTTTTAACTCCTCTTCAAGTCTGCACGTAGCCTGAGCTGCAATAACTGCAGCCCAGGGCAGTGTCAGTGAGGCAATCAACACTTTATCTGGGTAGCTTTCATTTCCTGTTGAAAGAGGTTGCTGAGGTATGCACTGAATCCACATCTCCCCCCACAAACTACTTCATCCTCTTTGCTATCTCCTCAGTGATCTTCCTTCCCACAGCAGAGGAAGAAGGCTGGGCCTCCTCAGACTGCCTCAACCACCTTCCTCTTCAATGCCAACTGCTTTGATTTACCGTGAGTGTGAGGCTGGGGGGATCCCAGACCTCCCCCAGCAATTCTGGGTCCTCCCAAAGGGCTCCACCAGCTTTGGTGGCTACACCATATGGCCTTCATGCCACAAAACAGCACAGGAATTTTCTGATTTTCCTTCTCTTTTTCTTAGGAATTTCACTTCCCACTTTTAGGGAACTGACTTGAACTGTATGTTGCAGTCCCTCAAAATCCATGGTTTCCACAGCAAAAGTAATGATATGTGATATGGAAGTAACTTCATTCTTAATAAAACAAAATAACTAAGTAGTATGATATTCAGACAGTTTCAGTCTTCCCTGTCCTTGCTAATAAGATTAAATGCCAACCTGATGGAAGGCAGATTATTTTTTAATTTATTAAAATTATATTTTTAAATTATAGGGCTTGACCTAATATCAGGTTAATATATAGCTAGAATAGGTTAATAAACGGTTAAATGCTCCTGCATGGGCTTTTAGATATCTCTGTTTGCTTGGAGTATTTTTCCCCCTTTGGGTACTGCAGACTAGTTTTGTCTGGGCCAATAGAAATTAATTTGCCCTATAAAATTTACCCTCCCTGAAGCAATGCAGCAAACTCAGCAAGATTGTTTTCTCCAAGTCACTTAGAAAGGGTTGGGTGGGTTGGGCAACCAGTTACTATTCAAGTAAGACTGGAAAGCAGCAGAATAAGAAATTTAGATACTGATCTGAGACCCAATTCATCATTAGTGATACCATCAAGACCTCTGCACTATATTTCAGTAGGGATGAGATACATAAAAACTGACATAATACAGCAAATTTTCTAACATTCGTTAACACATCAGGGAGAGCTAAAGTTGGAAGTTTCTCTTTCCCTCTAATCTCCCCATCTCCTAGCAAAGCCAAGTAGCAAACTCTCTGAAGGAAAAACAAAACAAAACAAAACACCAAACCCCCCAAAGCCATGCCACTTGAAAAGTCAGAAGTAGTATCTGAACATACTAAGAAACTCATAATGTCCTCTATGATTTCTGACTTCTTCCAATGAGCTTAATTCAGCAGCTCAGTTTGCTACTGGAAACTGAAAATGAAAATAATCTCAAAGCTGGATACGGCAGGGTTTTTATTGTAAGACTGACCCTGTTAAGGTCATGCAGCATCTTTGCTCTCAGATCCAACTGCAGTATTTTGGCTGTGGACTGGTTTTACAGACAGTAATTTAATTTCCAGTTTATATTGCTTGCTATTATCACAGCTGAAACTATAGTATCCCTTGGAAATGGCACTGCCTCAAACTGTAGTTTGTACAAAGGTGGAAATTTACCCCATTCCCATGAATTTCAACAGAAGTCATACAGAGGGCAGGCATGCCCAGTGTACAATACCCTATGTGTAGAGCTAAGCATTGCAAAAGTTACTCCTTACTGTTTTCGCCTTCTTGCATGAATGCTTTTACAGAAATTGTTCACAATTATCATTAATTCACAGACTACAGCTGAATAGACTTGGAGGGCACAAGGGACCACTTTGGTCATGTATCTTACTTAATAGAGACCATAGGACCTCCCCCAATAAGTAATTCCTGACTTGCATCCAGACCTTCTGATTTACTAAAGGGATTTTGCCAATAGACAGTTCTTCACTGCTGCACTGTTTGTGAGCAGCTCGTTTCCAAAGTGCAGATTTTGCTGCTTAAATTTTATATAAATGTAGAATGGTTTGGCTTGGAAAGGACCTTAAAAAATTGTGTAGTCTAAACCCCTGGCAATGACAGGGACATCTTTCACTAGATCAGGTTTCTCAAAGCCTTGTCCAGCCTGACTTTAAACACTTCCAATGATGGGGCACACACAGCTTCTCTGGGCAACCTGTTCCAGTGTCTCACCATCCTCATCATAAAAAATTTGTTCCTTATATCCAGTCTAAATCAGCCCTCTTTCAGTTTATTTGTTCTGGCTGTCACAACTAAGTCACATGCTATCATTTCCTTCCCTTGGAAGTATGAGTCAGGTAAGTAACCAGTAAAGGAAGATATGCAAAATGCAATTTAAATCAGTTGATATCAGTCACTGAAATAATATTCAAGTCAACTATTATGCCAGTGTACATCACCTGAGAGTCTGTCGCCCAGGAAGCAGATAGAATATGATATGTTTTTTATGATGATAATCAAGAAGCGTATGAACTAGATTTGTTTGTATCTTCACAAATTCACTTTTGAATAAACACAGCTAAACCATTTCATTTCATTAAGATTTGCCATAGTAGAATAAAGGACACTAGCTTATTAATCGAATATGAATATTGAAGAGTATTTCATGCGACTAAAATAAAATTGACTTTGTATTCAAACACTGAGGAAACTGAGATGGTGATAAGGAGCCATAACTGCCTGGTTTGGCTTCAGTTTTGATTTTGCTTAAAGCACAAGTGGCAAATGTTCATATGTAGCTTTTGCAGAGAAGAGATGGCAGGAATAAAATTGCCTTGCTGCCAATGCAACATATGAAATAGGATTTGCTGGTTACATTTTGGTCTTTTTGCTGACCAGGTCAAGAGCAGCCTGATAGAAAAGCTGCTGTGAGTGTGACATAACGAGTGGAGTTTTATCATCATTTCAAATAAGCCTTGAAATTCTCTGAGTATTTGCTAGATACTTGGCCATATGAACTCTTCAGTCTCTGGCACTACTACTGACTCCATGTGTAACCTCCTGCAACTAACATCACTTCTCCGCGACAGCTGACACATTTATAAAGACATGGGTACCATATACAGTAGTATTAATTGGTCAACGCTACTCTCGTTAAAGAGCACCACATCCTTATTACCCCACCCTCATTAGGCACTCATTTTATCAAAGAATTAAGGTCCAGACAGAAGTCCTCCACTTAAATCAGCTGTCACTTCAGAAAGCATCTAATAAGGAAAACAAAACAGAACTAAACAATATTTAATCAATTATTTAGATGCATTTAAATCATGAGCTTTGTGAGGCAATCTACTGTCCCTGCTGGTAGATAACCAGTGTAACAGGGCAGAGCTCTTGGTAAATTTCTGCGCATTATAACAATGACAATAATTATGTAACACATTTTGCACAATCACAAATTTATTAATAACATTAACACTTCACTCTTTGCAATGCTATGTAGGATTCCATAAACTCTGAACTGCTAATGCTTTGTGTACACTCTGCCTTGAGGCTGATCTCGAAGTAATACAAAATAAGTGTTTAAACCTTAGCAAACCCATTCACAAAACTTGCGGCTATTACCATGAAATCAGTAATTTCTTATTTGTTGAGTTCTTATGTTGTGTCTTCTAAACATTTGCCTTTTAAACAATTTACTTTTACTTGGACCTCAACATTGTTAGAGGCTGACATAGTGAAAAGAATAAAATTCATCCTCTTTCTTCCTATGTATTACAGAGCAGGTTTTATCTTCATGAGAATTCTGCAACCTACTTTTGAACCTCTTCCTAATACACAGGTAACTGCCATTGTCCATAATTCATCAGATTTCACAAACCATTTCTCAGCGCTTCCACAGCACCAGGAGTACTGGCTTTCCATAGAGCACAGCAGGTTGCTCAAATGGCCCTGTCGGTTTTTGGCTAGTTGTACCAAGTGATCTTCTTTTAGTTTGTACAGTTTGCACTATTCAGGCACCTGAGGTTTCAGATTTACTTCACTACTGGATATTAAAAGGCTGAGGTATCTCACACTTAAGTGACTTTCTCTTGCATTACTCGAGTCTGGTGCAGAGTATTAGCTACTTTCTCAGTTCTGGATGTGTAAGCTGTTCACGCGCATCTAGATCATATCTCAACTCAGTTTCATTAGCAATCTTCTCACTCATGACAAAATTGGGTCAGATACATGTGATTGCTTGTACGTACACACAATACCTGAGCTAATCAGGAAGTCACACAAGGACAGAAAACAGGGGTAGCACAAGGCAGCTTCACGCTATCCCGTTCACTGAGAGCTGATTTTCGTCTTAAAGACCGCATTGTGCCCTGAGCAGAGAATCCCCCACTCCCTCTGAGGAGCCCCCACACTGCTGCACTGTCCTGACTGTGGAGAAAATGTAAGGAGTGAGCAATGAGGAAATACTGTAAAAAGTCAAGGATCTGGAAAAATGCATGTGTCCTTAGATAACAGCTACCTGGCCATCTCAGGAGTAACATCTAACTTGTCTTAATCTAGCTCCTTCAAGCACTCTACTGACAAGTGTTTTTTAAAGTTAGCTGGTCCTGGGAGGGCGATGTTAACTAAGTAAACCTTGCGTTGCCTGCACTGACATTTTCAATGAAGCTGAAAAATGAACAAGAAAATCAATCCAAGCTGTCTTGGCTGTGTTACGTGAGAGAAAAACAGTAGCGGGTATAAGTGGGAGAAAAATATATTTTTTGCCAAATGCAAGATTTCTGACTAGAAGATATAATTTGCTGAACAAGAAATGTTATTTTCAGAGTGCTTTTCTAAGTGAAATTTAATAAAAAAGTGAAACAGCAATGAAAATGCTTCCTTCAAAAATTAGGTTTCTTGTGCCCTCGTTGAATTGAGACAAAGCAATAAATACTGTTGTTCTTTTAAAATCTATTTTTTAATTTCCTCTCTTTCATCTCTCATTTGTATGCCAAACCTGCTCAAACCTGTTCTTGGTAGCTATTAAAAGAAATACAGCAGTCAGTATAATTTCTCTACTTCAGCATAAACTGGTTATCCAAATATTTTAGCATGAAATATAAAGACGCAACTTCTATCATACCAAGACCTAGCAGAATTTATTTTTTACTTCTTTTGAGGGGTTTTAATGGAAAACAAAACACCTCAGAAATTCCCTCAAGGACAGGTCTATATAATAACAAATTAAAAACCTTTCCTCTTTTTTCTGCTTTTGGGAATATCTTCTCCCTATTTTGTATGAGACTAAATATGTCTCCAGAAGTATATTTCCAGAGTGGAAACAAATGGATCCATTAAAAATAAATAAAAAGGATTGACTGTTTTTTGTCAATGAAAATGTCCATGCATATTCCATGGGCATTTTGTAAGACATTTTTGAGAGCACGACAAAACTCTGCAGGGTTTAGGTAAAAGGGAAAAAAAATTTAATTATTTATGAGGCTTCAGTGACAAAAACATAAAAAGCACAATTTTTTTCTTCTAAATATTTTACAAGTCATAAAATACCTTATACTTATCTGTGGTTATTTTCTGAGAAAATATAGTTGCACAGGACCTGTTTTCTTCCCTTGAGTAATGAAAGATAATTTATTAACAGCATTAGGTTTTGAGTCTATTCACCTCCAGCTCTTAAAAACAAATAAGCTGTTTTCAAAGCTCTGCAAAGGTTTATTAGCTGCTTTCCAAAGCTGCACCTACTCTCCTCACCACCTCATTCTTTATTGACGTTCATTCTGGCTTTGCTAGCTTGACAGTTATTTTTTTCCTGCTGATTTTATTGTGATAGGAGTTATCAAGCTTATCAAGGACTATGCTGTCAGTGAGATGCACAGTGTCCCATGGATCTTGAGATCATGTGTCTGGAAAAAATTAATAAAATGCATTGATTTGTAACTGAAGGGGGAATTGCTACAATCTCCCTCATATCTCACAGAGTTTATGAAATTGTGGCTTAGGGTAGAATTTGTAAAAGTTTGTTTTGTGCACTTAAGCTCTCTCTTCTGTGGCTGGCACAATACACAACCCTTTCTCCAGCTGCTCCTGTGATGCAATGGCTACAGAGCCTAAAATACTCTGTTTTGTTTATTTATTTTACAGTTTTGTAACAGGATGGATCCTTGAGATACTGTATCTCCACGTCAGGTCTGTCCTGGGGCACAGCCAAAGCAATCAAACCATCGCTGCCCTTACTCCTGTGCTTGCAGCTCAGCGCCCATGCCCTATGGGCCAGGAGCTCCAGCAAGACACATCTGTCAGCGTGCTCACATTACTTGTCACATCACCCGCCTTGGCATGGCTCCACAGCAGGCACCTGGGAATGGCCCCCCGGGGTGGCCAGGCTGGCAAGAGAGATTCCTGGACACCACTTGGCTTGGCATACCACAAGCTGTAAATAATGGGCCCGAGTGGTGAATCCTTTTTCTGCTTCGGAAGTGGACTGTTATTAATTTTATAGCATTTCCATGTCCAGGAGGATTTTACTGCTTTCCTAAAAAACTGTTTTATTGTACATCTCAGATAATCGAATCACGTCTGATGTCCCTGCCAGCGCGGGAGTGAGAGCAGGGACTGGAAGCATGGACGGAACAGGAAACTCAGTGAAAGTGTGTGTTTCCAGTCCGGTCAAAGTGCTACAGTCTTCCCCGCTTGAAGCATCTCAGCTATGCCAGCCCTGCTTGTCTCTTAACCAGAGCTGCCAACTGGGCTAAATCGCATGGTGACTTTCTGAGGCTGACAAATGTAGGTTAAAATGCACCGGCCAAGCTCATTTCCATTTGGATTTTACCCAAAGTCTCAGATAAAGGCCCTGTGCAATAATTTGATGCACTAATTAGCCCATAAAAAGGGATTGTTATTTTTAGGTGCTTAAAGTTTTGTTTCAGGGGAGAAAAAGCCTTTGGTATATTTTGAAGAATTTTGCGGAGATGCCTGTTGCAAGTAAGAATAAACAAATGAGCTCTTTCAAATTCCTGGAAATGACTGAGAGACGTGCTGTGAATTCTTTGAATTAGTAAAATAGACTGCAAGTGACCAAGCATATAAAAAACAGGGTTAACATGTCACGGAGGACCACAGTATGTTAGTTTGGCTACTGCATTTTAACTTTAAATTTTTTATAAATATATTTTATAATTTAACATTTAATTCATAACACAGTATAACAATGGTCCAGTGTACACATTGTTATAAAAAACCTACACTGAAAGGATATTAAAACTGCAGAATAAAGTGGTGAAATCTTAGGAAAACATTAGTTGACCAAATTTAATTTACTTTTGTTAATATAGTTTTAAGAACATGACAGCATACCGCTTTTACAAATATTATGTTTTGGTACTTGTTCCCTGTGTGGTCTCACACCTTGTTTACTGCACATCCTCCAAATTTGCAGTAAGTAGTTGATTGTTAATTCTGAATAATTAATATTGTTACAGGATATTATCCAAAGTTTTCTGGAATAATTGCCTGGAGTTAGCTTTCCAAGCCCTTATCAGTTAATTAAAAATAGTGAACGAGCAAATCCTACTGGAATCATTAGAGACAGAACACTTTTGAAGCACTAATTACTGATTTAGGTGTCTACAGCTGAAGAAAAACATGTTCAGGGTGAACTGAGGAAATAACCCTCCAAGCCTTCAGGATTTAGTTCAGTTCATAGAACAGTTTTTATATTCGTGAAGTGCCACCCATTCTTCACACTCACCCCTCATTCTGAGTTGCAGAAGTATAAAATTCCCTGACAGCAAAGTTAGCATGTCTTAGGAAGCACGCTAACACGGGCTTAATGCTGCTACAAGGACACAGCACTTGAGATGAGCGCATTCATCTGCCAACACTGACCATGCGGTAAGTATCAAACACTTGTACTGCTCATACTTTTTGAAAGAGCAACAAAGAAAAGCAGATTAGGAAAACACTGCTTATCATTTATAATTACACCCACACGTTCAGCTCTGGGCTTGGTTTGACTTTCCTTCATACCCATGCGAATGAGTATCTCGGCTTCGGTTCATGCAGCAAAACTGTTGTCAAAACAGAGTATGTGGAGGACTCAAAACCCTTCTGAGGAAGGCTCAGTAAATAAAATATTGAATGTGCTGGCTACTGCGGGCAACAACCATTTTGATTATCTGAATAGCCAGTGCCTTGTAGGGTGGGGTTGTCTGTTTTGTCTATGCTAGTAACAGTTTGCCCCCTGGAAGGGCACAAGGAGCTGCTTAGTTGTGTACCCTCCAGGAGCAGCTGTAGGAGTTTCAGCCAAAGCATGTGGGTCACAAGAGAGAAATGGAAACAGTCACTGGCTCATTACCCTGTTTATTACTGCTTTATCTCCTACCATGTCCCCAGTTTTGCTCCAATCCTCTCCCTCTTTTCACCCTTCCCAGGGTGAAAAACCAATGCTTTCCTCTGTTTTGACTCCACTGACTGCAAGGACACAGAGTAAGAACCACATGAAAGGGCATGGTGTTCTTCAACCGCATCCTAGCTAACCAGAGATTCACTTTTTCCAGTCTTCAAACATCTCTGAGAACACAAAAAGGGAGAAAAAAGGAACCACTTCCATTTCTCTCTTACTCCATTCTCTTCTCATAAACACAATGAAACAAGACTGAAGGCCAGACCCTTTGCTTTGTGTGTAAATCAGCTTCTGTGGAGCTATGCTGATTCACAGCATCATTCTTTTTGTTGCTACTGCTTGCATGACTGAAACACCCGCAGATCCCAAGTGAGATAGGAGTCAGCTGTGCTAGGTGCTGTACAGATAAAAATCTCTTGAAAGCTTTTGCTCCAAATGTTCACCAGCTATCTGGACAAGAGAACCTATATGGGAGGAAAGGAGGCAGCAAGAGGCAAAGAGAGGTGCTTGTTCAGCATCACTCAGCAGAGCAGTGGCATAACTGGGAATAAACTCCAGGTATCCAGATGCTCAGATCACTGCTCAGGCCAATACACTGAGCAGCCTTGCCAGCTAAAACAAACAGATATTTTTTCATCTGTTGCCAAACTGCCAACTACAGTGAAATGTGCTAACAAGATGTACAAAAGAAGGCTTCACTCTTCAAATCTTTTTGAAAACAAAACAAAACACAACACCCTTTTTCTCATTGCGCAGTGTCACTCTATTAAATATTTCAGGTTTTTAGGATGCTGGACAAATTTATTTGGAATGCAAAAAGAAGACATTCATTACTTTTCATTTGAAGCTGTCTTCTAGAAATTGCAATTCTCAAGGATTGTCTGTCTACCATTTCTTTAATGTGCACATAAACAAAGTCTGCTCATCAAACAGTAGATTTTAACAATCAGGGTGGATGCCCTGAAAGACTTCTGTACCAAATGAGGTGTCTGTTTCAGGGGCAAGCATCTTGCTCAGATAATATGCCCAACAGTACCTAACTGGTTTATTGCAGCAGTTACCTTCTGACATTCAATAAGAAGTTTTACATTAGCTGTAAATTTTGTTGCAAAACTTCCTCATATTAAATCCTGTCAGCAAGACTGTTTCAGCTCCAAGACTGCTGGGCACTAAAAAAAAAGTCAGCACAGCAGAAATATACTTCCTTGTGCTTGACCAAAACTGAAAAAAAGAAAGAAAACAAAAGAGAAGAAAAATAAAGGAAAATCAGAAGTTCTTTTTACAGTATTTCTAATTGTAGCTTCAAGAAGAGAATAGAGATCCACCTTAAGACTCTCAGTTGGAGTGGAGGGGGTTTTTTATGTCACTTCTTCATAACCTTAAATCATCATTGCCATTGGATGCTGATTCACAGCTATAAACTACTTCCAGTGTTTACATTAGGGTTTTTGAAAGAAATGCATATCTCAGGCCAGCAGATCAAATACATCACTGTCTACAGGAACTGAAGTGAGGCAAGTATGCATTGTACCCAAATGAGGCCTGCGGGAATCCAAGGCAAGCAAAAATTTAATAAGTTACACCCAGAAAAAACTGCACACAAAGACAACAGTGAAGACCAAGAAAAGGCATAAAGTGAGCTTTTTTGCATACAGTAATGAATGTGACAGGCCTCCATCTTTTTGTCTTTATGAAAGTAGAGGCCCATTTTGCAGTGGGAAGGAAAGGCATTTTTCTTTTCTGCTCATTAAACTACAGAGAGAGCAAATGAGGCTCTGTGGCTTATTTCAGAATCATATGAACTAGAGCAGGAGGTGAAGCCAGATTTTCCTGAAAGAAGAGAACTTTGGGTTACTCTTAGTTTCAGTGTGACAGGCCCTGTCTGCTATCCAACGCTGAACATCAGCTCCTGTGCTCACGCTCAGTGTTTATGGGGCTTGCAGGGCAGGAGGGCACAGAGCCAAAGAGAAGCGAGTTTCCCTCCCAGGCTGGCAGCAAGTGCCCTGCAACTGTCTGCTGCATCCCAACAGCTGAAATAACCTGCGTGCTCCCATAGGTGGAAGGACTTTTGCACCAGTCCTCAGGTCCTTCTCCCCACCCCCCCTTGGCTTGTTTATGTCGTGCCTCTTGCTTAAATAGCTTCCTGCTTCCACCACCAAATGACACTCATTCCACTGCAAATGGTCCCTTTGAAGTCACAGGGGAGGGGCCTGGATTTTATCCATGGCACAGAATCTTAACATAACTTTAACCCTTAATTTTTTTATTTTTCTATTTTTGGGGTGGAGGGGCTGGGATTGGAGGGGAGAAGCAGCAGTTACTGAAAGCAAGAGGAATCAAAAATACAAAAATACAATTTTGTCAATCTGTAGTCATCAATTAACACATTAATAAAAGTCTTCCCAGAAAAAGTAGTCGCTATGATATCTGCCCATCCTTGTATGCAGCTGTCTCACCAACTTGAGATTTCCACAGCTATCCCACCATTTAGTCAAAGGCTCTTGCTTTCAAGGTCAATTAGCCCATGGTCATGTCACAGAGAGCTCCGAAGAAACTCCTCCAGTCTCACACCTACATTTCATGTCTACCCATGTGGAGGAAGGGGAAGTGAAACTGTTAATTGGTTGTCAAGCGGGATGAAAACATCATTGCTTTGGCTTAGTAGATATTCACATGTAGGAAAGCCTAAATTTTTTTTCTTTTTTAATTTACCAAATTAGGGAAAAAAAAGTCCCATGAAATCCCTTGGAGTCTGGAAAATCCGTGCATCTTGGTTTGAGTTTGAGGCTATATTTTTTCTAATGACAATAAATAAAATGAAAAGTTTTGCTGAAATGAGAAATCATTCCAGTTCCCAAATGACAACATATCATTTTAAAAATGTGTCAGAGTCAGTCACAGGGAATTTTTGGAATGTTTACATTTGTTAAGGAAAGATTTGGCAAAAGGCTTTCTTGAAATGTTTTGATTTCACTAAATCTGCCTCTTTACACAAAATAGAAAAAAAAAGAAAAAGATTGGTGAAAGAAACTTTCACTGAGCTCTCATGACAGATGGCTCTTGGGCTATGCAGCTTATGTTAGGTGAATAAAAGTCCTTAAACTGTAGTTCAGGTCACTGCTTAGTCTACATGTCTGTCGGTGTCCTTTTAACTTCTGCCATGTTTCTCAGATTCATAAGAGTGGACTCTTCCATTCAAAACACAACACAAATTGTACCTCAGGTCCAGGTTTTCAACTGCAAACTGAAATCATAACATATCTTCCCCTAGCATGTTTCTTTTAATATATCTAATGTGGTTCACTGTGACCACACAAGAAATCTTTGGAAATAAAATTGCACACAGCCTGTAAAGCCATAATTAACAATTTATACTGTGAAGGCATAAGCTGATATAACAGCAGAGATATTTCTATTGAGAGGCAGTGGAAAAAAAAAAACCAAACCCAAACGAAACAAGCTCCACACACAAAGTATGAATAAAGCATGAAAACTGGGGCAATATAATCTAAAAGATTACAATATATAGCACTAGAGACCTGTCTTTCAATTCATGAGAAAAAGAAATAAAATGCATTATAAGCCTCCTTAAGAAAACACATTATGTACACTCATATTGTTTAGTTCAACCTAAAAGCTGTATAAAACAAGCTCTCCCCAGTGTTTTACACATTTGAGACCCTTGGGATTTCTCTTATAGTTTTATGCAATTTATTTCTTATAAACTAATCTCCTACTTCCTCTTCCAGCATGGAAAGATGTTTTATTGCTATGCTGTTTGGTTTAGCAATGGCAACATGCCATAGACAACACTCTAGTAAGTATACAAAGCAAATTTAACATTTTCGCATCCAAAATATAGAATTGTACTGGGATACACACCCAATCTTTTTTCAACTGAACTCACCTTCTTGAATCTCACTCTCCTTTCACATTGATACTGTCTCATTGTCTTTAACCAGAAGCACAATTAGTTGTTTTTGCAATCTGTTTGTTATGCACTCGTACTCTATGCACTACCTGGTAGGTTATTTTCTTATCTACATAGCCAAAGTAAACTATTCCAAGCATGTCAAAAGATCATCAAGAAGCTAGTGACAATGCTAACTATTTTTTTGTTTGCTCCAGCTCTTTGGACTAGTTTGGAATGCTAATCCCTTCTCCAGCAGATACTTCACATGGAGGAGCTTCAGGAAAGGTGGGAACACGAAGTATAGCAAACAGCAAGGGTACAAGGACCTCACAAGAATAAAACCAGGCCTGCCACAAAGAAGGTGGCAGAAAGCTTTCACTTGAGAAATTCATTTGAGAAGACAGACTGAGGTGTGCACTTTTCAGGCTGCAGACCAGTTTCTTGACACCTACTGCCATGAAAGCATACTGCCTCAATGGTACTTTTGGAGGTCTCTTAAATCATGAGCTCAGAACCAACGGCAGTATTCAAACACTCCAGTGCATGTTCGATGTGCAAAATAAATGCAAAATACTCATTGCAGAGAATCATAATACGAATCAGAAAACAGGATAGCCTAGACATTTGGGCACTCTGATTTCTGTGAGAACTAAAAAAAATCAAAGGTAAAATTTTATTATTTTGACTTTACCTGCTTACTGAGATATTAGTTTTTCAGACATGACATTCAGCTAGTAATTCAGCAACGTGAGTAACAGTTTTACATCCTTAAGTGCCAGTCTGAGCAACCTAATGCAGGAAACAAATCACGACCTTTTGTTTGAGAGCTAGTGGCTCAATAACAGATGTAATTTTTCTCTAAACTGCACAGTTAACCAGAGAAATTGACCCTCTTATTTAACATTTTTAACAACTTTCTAATATTTAACCTGAAGTTAAAGCTTAATTCAGTGTTTCAACGGACACTTCACTAGATAGTAATTTCTACTGTGTGAGTTCCACTGTATATTTAAGATCTTTAGGGCAGGAAACTGATTTTGGTGAGTTTCCAATCAGTATGATGCTGTATAATAAGTATTGTTATTACATTTTTCATCAGCCATTTTTCCATTCTATTTAGGAAATAAATTCTGAATGGAAAAAGGGGAGAAAAGTAACCTCACTTCAGTTTGTGTTCATGAGCTTTTATAGTGTGTTTTTGATTTATTGATCTGACATCATGTTCTCCTATTCATTTTCTTCTCGTCACTTAGATTAAACAACTTGTCCTGGTGTACTGAAATCTGGAGAAACCTTAGTGACTGAGAAAATTCAGATGTTACTAAAAAAGAATTGCTTCAGTTTGCAAAAGTACTTTCTTTAAAATTTAACTAGAGAGGATGACATTTCTAGCTAAGTTCTGTTCTTATCAGAATTCATGATCTATCCCTACGTATCAGTGGTGATGACCTCTAATCTCACTGACAAAATGTTTATGTACAGAAAAGCTATTTGCCGGATTTAGCATAATTGACCACAGTAATTACATTGAGGGGAATTTATGTGTTATTTAGAAAACTTTGGGATAGCTTTTCTGGCAACATAGGTTGTCTAAGCCTTTAATCTCCAACAAGCATGTTTTCAACAGACTAGCCTATAAACTCTGGGGTTTAAGAGTCCTCATGTTTGTTTGTGTGTACAAAACCACACAGCTCTTTGCATGCATGTCTGTATGCTCAGGGAAGGTGTCAGACTGGCAGCAGAGGAAGAGGAAGGTTGCAGACTAGGCTTCCAGCATAGGTAGAAGCAGAGCAAGATTACCCTCCCCTGGCCTGCCTGCTTGCTCTGGGATCAGATCCCTAGCTGCAGAAGCAATCCAGACTGCCCTCCCAGTCAGCAGTCGTGTAGGTATTTCCACAGGTGCTGGACAGTATGTTATCAATTTTCATTTCCATACTAACCTGAAGCCATTTAAAACCAGTAGCCTAGAGGAGCTGGTATCGTCCAGATGGGAACCCCTCAGCCCTTCACGCCCCAGAATTCTCAGTTTCATTCTTCAGCTGAGGAGTTCGGATGAGAACTCAGCAAATTGAAAATGTCCTGACCTGTAGTATGTCACATGCGGGACTTACACAGAAAATGTGTCAGGTCTTGTGTGCTGTTATGCAGGTTTGCTTTAAAATTCAGAGCTTGGATAAGAGAGTTGATTTCTCTTTCTTTTGGCCGACTGCTTCTGTGACAACATTCTTGGTTGCCTGATAGGAATTGATTAGAATATCCCCACTGTAAAATGGGATTTAGTTCAGCTCCTGTCCTATGTGTGCTAATGCAGTCTTGAGGCATTTTGGCAATATGCGTAAGACTGGAGAGCAAAAACCAATGTTTGAATGTTTATTTTCAAACAATGCATATCTATGAATAACCATGTATATTTTTGCTATTCATTAATCATATAACAGGGTCTTCAACAGTAATTTTGTCTACAGTTAATGAAAAAAAATCTACTTTATTAAACTGATTTATCAGTCTAAATGTGCTCTTATAAAATAAAAGGCAAAGGGAATGTGATATTCTACAAACCAAGGTCTGTCCACTTGAGACTCAAAAATGAGAAGCTGGCCAGTATAGATGACATAAATGGTCTGGTAAAAGTAGTCTTCTAATTTCTTGTGGACTTAAACCAGAGGAAAATACTCTGAGCTGAATCAAGTGTTTCTTGTACTATCCCCAAAACTTTCTTCTAGACTTTCAAGAAATTCAGGCAGACATCAGCTACATTAAACATTATTTTTAGAGGTGTCTTGGGCCACAAAAGTAAGCCACTTTCAGAAATATTCAGATTTAGGTCTCAGAATGGAATGATGTTTTTCAGGGGAAAAAAAGAATTAGTTTTCAATTTGTCCTGTTTCCAACAGGGGAAAAAAAATATTACTTTTCATTGTGATTCCGATTGACAAGAATGCTAAGAACTCCCAGCAAAGTGAAAGGTCACTGAATATTATTTTATTGTTGCCTCTTTACTAAAATGTTCACAGATTCTCAGCCACGTAGAGCTGAAATGCAGCTTTCAAGGTCTCCAGCCAGGAGCAAGCATCCTTCAGGCCCTACCATATTTAGTGTAAAAGCTGTCTACAGACAACAGCCATAGCAAGGGGGCTTGGGGTCCTTTTTTGATGCAGGTGTGAGACCTCACTGCAACACCTCATCATTTCAAGGTGAGTTAAGTAAACTGCCCTATGTCAGAAGAAGTTTGCTGTAATTCACTGTCATGGGTTTGTTTTGGTTTATTCGCCTGTCTCTGTCATTTGTTAATTTTTTACCAGGAAATGGGTATGGGGCCACAGGAGCTTGTTTGGAGAGGGAAGGGTGGTCACAGCTGTTCCTCCTGTCCACTGGGGCTGGACAGTAGAGGAGACACCACTAATGCACAGAGGTCCCCACCTGGTGGGTTACACATAGGTATATCTCAGGGTCCATGACCGCCTGCCCCCAGCTCTACAAAAACAGCCCTCCCTCATCATGAGTGGCTTGCAGCAGGACTGGGGGGGGAAAGCCTGACAAAGAGAAACTGTTTCTTTCAGGGCCTTGGCTGAGACCCTGAAGTGATGCAAGCAAGGCTAAGATTCACTGATTTAAAATTGATTTTGAGTGGCGGTAGTTGGCAAAAGAACTTTTATTTCGTATTTAGGGAAATGCAATCTATGCCGCGTCATTGTGAGGTAATTCATTTTAAAACAAACCTATCAGAAGGGATTGAGAAAGAAGGTGAAGACATGCTCTCTCAATAAACAAAAAGAGCAGTGGGGATATGACTTGATGAGACTCTTCCTAATGGAACATGATTTTGACTCCAAACAGCAAACTGGAATTGTCAGATGATAAAGGTTAGTCTTGCCATTAAATATTACCGCTAGTTTGGCTAAGGTTAAATATATGCGTTGCATAAAATAAACAATATAGCACGGATAAGAAAAAGCATTGAGAATACACTCAAACTATCTTCCCATTTTTGTTGGAACCTGAATGCCACCAAGCACTCCACTGTGATGTGAAAACAACCAACCAGACTTTGTGGCAAATTTAAACGCTCATGAAGGTTTTTGAGTCTTGTGAATCTTTTATAAGTTGACCATTTGTTTCATTAGAAAAAAAAAGTGCACCTTTTCCATGACAATGTTTTAAGTAATAGTTCTGAGAGTATTGCCAAACACACCTATCAAAAAATGAGTCACTAAGTACACCAGAGGCTGGTTCCTGCAGAACAAAAGGGGAGCTGTGACATTTTAACTAAGTTTTACTTCTTCCTTCAGGCTAAACCAATGCCTGATCACAAAACACATTCACGTCTAGCATGCAAATTTTCTTTCTCACCACAATTCAAAGCAATATAAATTATAGTTGTTTACATCAAGCTTTCACACTCTTTTGAACTTCAGGCTTCTCTTGATTTGGTTAGCAGAGAACCCACAGTGTAACCAATAAACTTCATTCCCTAAGCAGTACTGACATCATCCTGGCTTAAAAAAACAAGGAAGTAAGCTAATCAGAGATCTCCTGATTTATATTCTGTAATGAATACAAAGGGGCAGAAACCAAGGTCTTTTAAATGGAAACTGTCAGCAAAAAAGAAAAAAGAAGAGAATTATTTTGGGAGGTGGCCAAGAAAGAGCAAAAGGGTCATGGGGGAAGAGGGGAGAGTAGAAAATGAAGGAATGGTCTGGAAGATAATATATACTATTGCAATATTGTCCCACCTGGTAATGTTATGTGCTCACAATGCCATGTCAGTCAGACTTGTGAAATTAATAGTGAAAAAAGCATAAATAACTGGTTTTTGCTTATGGGTCTGAATTATGCAACATTTTGGTTTGGCCTCAAAGAAGATTCACTTAGAGAAAATAGTGACCCAATAAAAAAAAGAAAAAAAAATATTTAGGTTGAAAAAGACTCAACTATTGGGCATCTTCTGTTTCAAACTCTGTAAATATATTGATGAGTCATTTAATTTTCATTTCAAAAGGCCCGAATCACATCTGCTTTCAACATTTTTGTTAATCTCACACACACACACACACACACACCCCCACCCCGAAAGACTGTTCAGTTGAATCACCCTGAAACCTCGTCTCAACATCCTGCTATTGCCGTCCATAAAAGGGTCACATCTATACTCATTAAGGGTAGGAAAATTAAAATCCTTTGTTTCTAATGCAGGTTAAAACTCTCCCCTCAGGAATAACCCCACTGTGACTCTGGCCCAGAGATGAGTGCAGGGACACAGCTCAGGAGACCTCTTCTCCCCACCGCTGCCGTCCCAGGGACAGCCACAGATGTAGGATGTGCTTTCTGGGACACTTCACTGCTTCTCACGCCTCTGTGCTGGGACCCTGCTGGACCATTATCTTTTACTGTTCAAGTGCAAAATTTGTAAAGGTGTGGTGTACTGTGGCTGAAGCAATCTTGTCTCAGTTGGGAAGGAGGACATTATTCCTTAAAAGAGGTATCTCTGTGTGACCAGCAGTGTGTCCTGGGAGGCACAAGGTGGGAGAGACAGACTTGCTCTTGTGATTCACTGCTGCAGAAATATCACTGGGAAGAGAAGACTACTTTCTTTTTCCAAGGATTTCAGAGATGCTGAAGAGGGCACCAGTTCAAGGATCATAGTGTTTAAATGGTCCAGACCTTGAGTCTCAGGCTTGTTCAGGCTCAGAAAAAGTGTGCAAAGGCATCTATAATCACATGGCTCCAGGAGAGGGAGATTTACAAAATTGTTTTAACTTGATAAAATAAAGACAGCTAGTTCTGCTTGAACCCAATACCTTCTGCAAGGTTTGTGTCCTGATGCAGACCCTCAGCTGCACTAGCTGGCATGCTGTGGAGTATAGTCTTTCCTCCGTTTCCTCCACTGTTTATTCATTCCCCAGTTGTCCTTCGTGAACTGGGGAACAGCAGCTCTGTAGCAGCTCTTCTTTCATAGAGATACTTCTTTCATAGAGATGCTTCCTGAGATGAAAACAGTGGACAACCACCATACTTTCCTTTGTAAGTAATTGGTACGGATCACATCTGGCCCTTCTGCTGGACGTTTTCTTTGTTATATTACCTTTGGCATGACACAAGAAGAGCAAAACAAATCTGTGAACCTCAAAACCCCCTTTGGAGAACAGCAGATTTGTTAGCAAGGTAAGCAGTTTACCAGCACTAAGGCCAATTCTGCTAAGCCTTCTCATGCCAGTAGGTGGGCTGAGCTGCTGGAGGTAGACTGGCATGTACAAGGGCATAGACTGTTAAGCGTTACTCCTGTGGCCATAACTGCAAGGATTACCTTTTCTGACAGTATATGCAGCAAGCAAAAGGAAGAATGGGTCATATACACCCTCTAGCACAGCACATACGCTTTTGGCATTGAATCTGAGAATCAGAGTCCTGCAGGGATCTGCCAAAACAGGAGTAGAAAGAACCACACTTCCAAAGGAAAAGGGAAAGGCAAGGGAAGAACAACGCAGGCTAAATGAGCTGTGGGAAGACACAAAACAGAAATATAAATCCAATAAAATATTTTTTTAAATCACATAATCACATTCTAGCCAGAAAACAGTGGCATCAATTATATGTGTTCAGCCATAATGGGAATAAGGCATTAAGGCAAATCAGCTGATCCTACAAAAAGCAGTAAAACAGCTATTTAGGGGGTTTTAATATATTCTGTTTTGGCCTCACATCAACAATCATTTGGAAGGGAGGGATGTTTCTGACCTGGCTCATTCCAACAATTAGGTTCATAGTGAAGTTCTGCAAAGAGTTGTAACAGCTGAAGGGCTAAATAGTTTGCAACGTGCTATGGAAGATATAAATGTAGCCGTAATCATAGATGTCCAACTGTGGACTACAGTTTCTGCCCAAACCTATGAAAATGGCAGACTGTAAAGGAGAAAAACTGACTGGACAGCAAAGTTGGACATGCAGCAGTGATGCAGTGTTAAACGACTCATTTTTTTAATGGTTCCACCCATGGGATCTACTGATATGATCCTCTCTGATAATAATCCTCTTTCATGTTTGTGCTATGTTGCAGTGAGTGTGGTGCACGCTCCAGGAAATGCAATCATTCCTAAGATACTCACACACCATCTGCCACGAAGATATGTGACCTGACTTCCAAAATTGCAAGCAAATTCAGAGGATTGATTTACCTTACCTATAGTACAACTCTTGTAAACTGTTGCATGTTCATATGCAACATGCATTGCATCATGTTTCCTAAACTGTTTTGCCAGTTTTACTAATGGAAATATTTGTTCGGGTTTTACGGACAGTCAGTCTTCAATTCTTATTTCCTGGCATTTGGCAGCTCCATCCTTGATGTTTATGTCTCTTCCGTGTAATTTTAAAAAGTCTCAGACTCAGCTAGTTTCCAGTGAGTAGGAAAAAAATGCACCTCACAGCACTGCCTTTTGTGAAAACCACAGGCCAGCCAAACAACTAATGATACCAGTTAATTTTTACTGTTCAAATGTGCTATGAAAGAATTAGCTTCCTGACTTTTTCTGTAACATGAAGATAAAAACAAAACCAGTGACCACTAGAAAGTTGAAATATTAATTTATTATACATACCCTTTATACCCTCTCAGGATCAAACAACTTACCTAACAAAGCCTTTCTCATTATTCATATATTTGTCACTAGCAAAACTTCCTTACAGCGATAAACTTTGCTCAGGCAAAGCCTTTCTGCTATGCTACAAAGTTGCTTGAACTCATCTGTCAAGGAGAAACAGAAATCTTATTCAGAAGTCTTTAAATATCTTTTTGCTTGCGTGACCTCTTTATTGCCTCCAAATTTCTTGAATCCTGTAATCTGCAGGTACTGTCGTGTTAGACTTGTGGGAGCTCCAGACACAGCCAGGGAAAGGGTTTTTCCGTACTGTCACTGACACACCGGCTGTCTTGCTCTGGGGGGTTCGTACACAGAGGGCTTCTGGCTAAGCTCATGTTTACAGGCACCCATTCATCCATTGTATAACCCCTCTTCACTAAACTGAATGCAGTTATACCAGACGTCTCTGATTTAAAGGTATGGGAACTTTTCTTTTTTACTTACAGGAAAGGATACAAGGACTGCCAAAGAAAAATGCACAAATAAAGACAACAACAGGCTATTTCTAATAAATAACATCTGGACAGAGCTGCATTATGGAATTTTAATATTAAAATTAGCAGTGTTTACAGCATGTCTTGAATTACGTCAGTCAAACCCCTCTCATCAATCTTCTGAAAAATAAAACAAAGCTAAGAGTCATAAAGCAACATCTTGGAATAGTTATGACATTACTGATGTGCAGCTGATGGAAGTTTTATGTATTGCACCAAATCAGACAATGAACTCGGAATGTCAGCTTGCAACGTTGCTTTACTGTGCATGGCAGTCCTTCGTTCTGAGTAGTCAGAAAGAGATACATGGATTCCAGTAACATCTGCTGCAGTGCCATGCTGTCAAAAGAAATACATATGAATAGACTGGCTGTGATGGGACATACTAAGGCCGAGAAGATCATTGTCATTTTTCTGATCCCGTGAGTCAGCTTTACTCTTTACTATTGAAATTCTGTTCTCTGTGCCTCACCTCATCCTGTCCTGTTTGACATTTTGCTCTGGTCAGTTGGAGATTTCATGCTGCATCAACTGTTAGTATTAGTCTCATACAGTGCTGACAACCTTTGCTCCATATCAACAGATCATAAATGTGATGATCTTTCCAACTGAGATCTTCAAAATCTGAACAGTTGGGTGCTTGGGTACTGCAGCACTTAAAACTTGCAAACATGGGAAATTTGCATTTTATTTGTCAAGCTGGACTTACACCTTCTCTTGCTTTGTATACAAAACTAAATTGCAGTTGCATAAGTCCTTCTTCCCAAGCAGCTTCTTGGAGAAATGTTTGAACTTAAAGCCTCCATGTATTAATTCCTTTCCTGATTGGTGCAAGTATGGTAACTCTTTTTCTAACCCAATTCAGAAACCACCAACCTTTTATTGCTCAGTGATTGGGGTTTGAGGGAAGGAGGCAGTCGGATACACTGTACACTTTGAGCAGAGTTGTGTAAAGGTCTATCAAAGATTGAATGCTATCACAATTTGATGATGCCAGTGCAGGAAATATGGTCCTATCTGATTTTGTTTCATTTATATGGGAATGAAGCTCAGCAATTTCCTTTTTTTAACCATCATACTGTCCCTGTCCTTACATGATACTCATTTGACACTCTGCCATGTAGCACAATGTTTGGTGGCCTCATCTTCAGATGAGCACCCTGAAACTTCAGACCCATTTTTAAGCTGAACCTGGGATAAGAACCACATAAGATGAGATAATATATTTTCTTTGAATCTTATCTGACTATCATGAAGCCAGATGCTCACAGAATGCCTTTACACTTTCTCCTTTTTCCTTTAGGTCTCATTTTTCTTGTTTGTTTCTTGTTCACATAAACCTAATAAAAGATGATTATTTTTAAGAGCAATCTGAGACACTTCAATAATAGTTTCTCAGCAGGGATCAGTGGCATCTGAGTAACTCCTTGCAGCTTTGGCTGACATGACAGGGATATGATTGGCAGAGAATTGATTCAGTTGTTGGATAAATAAATTGCTAGATAAGTAAAAGAAGAGAAGCTGGGTTCTTTTAGGACTGGAAATTGAGATGCCTGTAGTCCCATCAAAAAAAAAGACACTCTCATAGTCCCATTCTGCAAGCAAGAATGTGTGCTTATCCTGTCTTGAAGGATGAAGATGTTCAATTCTTTGGCTAGTCTTTCTCACTCTTACATCACTGCATTGCAATTCTAATAAATGTTGCCTCATCTCTGCCTCACATCTTATCTCTTACATCAGTCCTGAGGTGCAGGAGGTTCCTGCTAGGTGACTTCTTAATATACAGGTTTTCCCCCCTACCACCAATCATTTATAGGTGATCTCTGGTTTTTCTTTTACATTTAGCTCTCATTAATTTTAATTAGACTCAGACTAAGCCCAAACCCTTTAGTACAATTTATAAGAAAAATGAAAAGAAACATAGCATGCCTGCCAGATGAATTTTCCCAGAGCTCTCACAGCTCTAATTTACACTACAGACACACCAGGATGTGGTTGGAAGAAGCCTTGCGTTTCCTGCTTGTGCATGCTTTGGATGCATGACCTCAAGATGTCAAAAAGTCAGTGGGTCATGGGGACAAGTCCAGCTTTGTGGGTTATGCTTTCTGGCTTGTAGATATGAAGCACGTAAACAATTTTTGAAGATATAAGATTTAGTTTTAATAGCTCAGAAGTCGTCACTGGGTTAGCTGTTCTGCTCTGAAAGCGACACATGTATTTCAGCCTAAAACTTCTTGATTGTTTCAGCATTTCATGATATAAATTTACCAACAGGGAAGGTGTGTCATGAAATGACACACTAAAATCCAGAAAAAGAATTTATCAGCATTTAATTTTTTTAAAAATATGCCTGGCTGGTGAACAACCACCACCACCATACCTAGTTTTTTAGCTTTGTTCTTCCTCTTCGTTATCTATCATGCAAAACTGACTTCTGTTCAGCTTCTAAAATGTATTGAGCTCTGCAGTGGTAAGGATCCTTGAATCGGATTTCATCTTGGTGTTCTGACATCCGGAATAGAAAGAGCAATCTTAACGGGATGCAGGTGCAGCTGAACTGCACCATTGATGTGGTGGAAGAGACCCTCAGGGGCTCCTAAAAGTCCCTTATGAAAATCCATTATCACATTAAAGGACTGAGATGATTTCCTTGCTTTGCAGAATCCCTTTTCCAGTGGCTAGAGGTGACATCCCCAGGGCTCACCACAATAATTCTGGAAAGCAGGTTCCTTTGTGCTTATCAATGACTTGACAAAATACCTCGTACACAGATTCTCTGCAACTGTTGGAAATGTCCCTTTGAACCAAGACATTTCAGTCACTCTCTAGCCTGCCTTAAAAGCTATATCATAGTGAAATATAACTCAGAAGAGAACCTACCCAGCAGGATGTATATAATACAGGAACACAGACCTCTGAGAAGGTCTGATGGCCAAAATGTATGGCCTCTTCAACTCCAAGTATAATTCCAAAGGGCACTTTTTTTCACTTAGAAACCAAATTATATCTCTTTCCCATGCTTTCACTATTCACCGTACCACACTTGTAGTATGGAGACAAAATAGAAAGTATCTGAGAGATGCAGCATTTAAGATGGTGATAGCATGTCATACTTAATGCCCCCACCTCAACTAGCAGTGACCTGGCAGATTTTCCTTAGCAAATGGAGAATTACTATATGGAATTTGCAAGGGATTGAGGTCTGCTGAACCTCACAGTCTGATGCTCTTCTAACTGCTCGCATCAGTAGGTATAATGAGGGAGCCCTGAAAAATATGCTGAATACTTGATCACGTTAATTATCATCATTCAAACACGGATTCATTTTAGCCATGTCTGACATGCACTTTGGGTAAGTAAATATTTAACCTGCTAAATACTTTTGCACCAAGATGTGAAGACCGTTAACTGCATCCACACTCCACAGTACTTGGCCCTGGGTCTCTCCTGAGCCCTGTGTGGTATCCTTAGGCTGTAAGACACAGTTGTTATTTTCTGTTTATTTTATTCAGTTCAAACAGTCTCAAACAGTGTGGGGACTGTGTTGCAACATATCAGCGTTATGCTTTCATATCATTAAGCACAGGGGATGCTCTGCGTGCCCTGGAGATGACCAAGAGTGCAAAGTTTCCTGAAAGACTGTCCAAGTGCAGGACTGTGCAGTCTCAATCACAGCGCTTATTTGCAGAGATCCCTGGAGTGAGCTTCCCCCAGAACTGTGCCTGGGGTTTGATTTAGAAGAGATGCAGTTGATTCACCCTAAAAGGGATCCCAAGAGTGTGTAAAGTTTCTGCAATGTAAGCAGGCAGTGATCAGGACCTCAGAACAAACCACAGACCCAAGCACTACCTGACAGACGCACACACACGCACAAACACACTGACTGGACTTTTTAACATTCATCAAAACTATGTACTGTTTCTGCTTTTGAACGCTAATCAAGAAGTTACAAAAGAAAGCCTTAGGGACAAAATCTGTTCTTCCAGACCTCAGGGATACTAGACGGCTGCACTAGCCTTGCTCTTCAGTGAACAACACTGTCATTGACTTGAATGGAAAGGATAAGCTTGAGCCAATTTTTCAGAGAAGCAATTTTCCTCATAGGCAGGCTATTCAATAATTAATTGCTGATAACAGACTAAGATGCTTCTTATATTCCTTTTAGATAATACTGTGAGTGTCAGTACTTGCACGCACTGAAGGAAAAAGCCTACAATCAGTGATTAACACCACCTGATCCAGCCTTATCCTTTATCTCTTATATGGTTGTTGTTTAAAAACAATAAAGCTACAGCTGCTTAAATGACCCTACTGATATATATTTTTTTTTCAAAATAATCAGCTTCATTTGATTTAAAAAGAACAGCCAGAGCAAGTTAGCCATTTATTTATTTTTCCTTCTAAGTGGCTCCTGGCAGGAAAATGCTTTATTCGTTGCTGGTATTCTCATACACAGGTTTCACGTCCAGCTGTGCTCCAGTGTTTAAGTTCCCTGGGCGGGCAGTACTTTTATTACTGCATACTGATGTGAACCGTCAGGAACACAAGGGTGGATGATGTCAGTCAACATCAGGTAATAGGACTGTTCAGAGTTAGCTCTGCTCCCTTCAGAGCAAATGAATTCCCCTCATCACCACTGCCTGGGTCCTCTCACCATTGAGGTCTCCGGGAGTTTTGCAACTGACATCAGCAACAGAATAAGATCCAACATAAACTGCTTGGTTTAAAATACCCGTGGCCATATTATCTTGCAGTACTGGCAGGGCATTAATAACTGTCACCTTGCTTTAGCACCTCTCACATCAATGCTACACCGAAGTCTTTAAGCCATTTGGGCTGTTTATACATTGCCAGTGTTACATATGCTTTCATAAAAAGCCACATATTATTTATATAAGAGCCTGGCAGGGTCCCCATAGATCCAATGCCTTTTTTATTTTTAACCTACTTTTTCTCCAGTTTAGGTCTTGCCTGTTTCAAACTGAAGTGAACTGTGATGTGGTAGCCAACCTGACTGCCAAAATCAGAGCATGGGATCTCATCCAAAACTCACTGTGGTCAAGGAGAAACTTGCCACTAATTCAGTGGGATTTGGACCAGGCACTCTTGAATCTCCTCTCTCCTACTGGAGTTTTGCATCCCTGTAATGCCTTTGGCTTCTTTGGAAGGTATCTTGATCTGCAGGAGGGAAAAGACAAAAAAATTTCCTTTTGTATTTATTTTCTTTAAACACTTTCTTTTACGTTGTTTCAAATGCTTTTGATTTATAGATCAGCACACACCCAAAAACAGTCCTTGAAAGCGACAAGGATTCAGAGGCTTGTTTGCACAGCTTTAGACCAAAGTCTGCTTAACTGTGAAAAATAACATTTTTTTAGGCTGTTACTTCTTAAAGAGCTGCTGGTGCCTTCTGGAAATCTTTGAGGAATAGTTTGTTTAGGAGTGAATCTGCTTAGGACAATATACAATTTTATTTTCCTGGTCTCTATCTGCTAAAAGTCTCAAACAAAGCAACCCGAAAAGATACTCAAAACTGCAATGAGAAAAGCAGAAAGAACAAAAATCATATTTAACATCAGAGTCTGTTCATGGAACAGAGCCAAATACTCTTACAAATAATGCAGTCTTAACGATCTGTTTTTAGAAAGAGACCAAATCTCTGAGGGTTTTTCAGCTGGAGTGGAAAGCTGTCCAGATTACTTTTTTCATGCAAAGAAGCAACACTTTTGTGCTGATGTAAATACTTTATACACACAGGCAACAACAAATGGCACATAGACCAGCAGAAAATTTGACAGAGGCCCTGTATCTTCAAACAGTGCTCTCCTTAGGAAACAAAGGCTTAGGAAACATTACCCTTAATCAGAATTAAGATATAACGGGGACATCACATGGGGGAATAATTCTGCACGTCAGCGAAGCATTTCCAAGTGTGGGGAGCCGTTTCTTCATGTAAAATGGTGTTGTCAATGCTTTCATTGCTGCCCCTACACTTCTACAAGTGGCTTGGTAGGGACAGAGGCAGACTTCATTGCTGTCAGCTGCCATCTGATCAGTCAGGATCACGTTCATGTGGAGTAGAGGGGAATATTCTTGAACATGCCTTACTTTAAGCTTCAGAGCAATCTGACATTCAGACTCTGCTTCTCAGGGCTTTTTTACCACAGTTACCCTTATGCTAAGCCCATCTCTGTATAGAAAGGGGTCGATATTCTTAGCAATGGAATTTCTTTTCCATTCTGCTTGTTCCCTGTTGAATTTAAAGCACAACCCTGTCTAACCTTTTCCTGATTGCTTCCCTCATACTTAATAATATAATTACAAATTTCATCAATACAATAAACACAACTCTAAGAATCATGTCAATTAGCTACTTTCATGTTCCTCCACCACCTGCCCACCTCAAGGCACTGTCAGAGTGCTGAGAATTTTACAAATTCCCTGCCAATAGTTTATATTGTCACAGTTTTGCAATCATAAGTAGATGTCCAAAAATTATGCAGAGAAACAACCTCTTACTATGCGTTGTAGATATTGAAAGCAAGCAAGCTAATGCATCTATATAACTTTCCATTTACAATTACTTAATAATACATCAACTTTTAGCATTGCATTTTATAACAATTAATGAACTCCAGTATACTGAGCTCTAAGGACGTGGGAGAAGTCAGCATCTTAGCTGTGTCCTGATGTTTCTATTTAGTTTAATTCAGCTCTTACCAAACAAAACTCTTGTTGAAGTCAATGAATATTTAACTCAAAAAACAATTGAATAAAGACAGAAAACCAAATTCAACATTAATTTGGTTAAATGTCTTTTGGCACAAGAACAGCAGGATTTGACCTTAAGCAACATTTTCAGGACTGGACCAATGTTCTTATACCCCAGAAAAAAGACTTGAAAAATCCTAAAAGGCACAATTCACAAATTTCCTATATTAACCAAACAATGTATTTTCACTGATGTTAGTTTCCTATGGGAAAGTTTGCAGTCACTGCTCTGCATGGGAGGGGACGCTGTACAGTCACATCCATCCAATTCAATCTACATGAATGTTCCCGTTTTTTTCCTTAACCACTGGGAAATTAAACTGCAAGAAAGATAAATTTTATAAAAGTTTTCTATCATTTTTATCAGTTTCTAGGATCCCCCCTCAGAACACAGCCTTGTCTGACCCTGTGTCAATCAGGCACATCTGCCCCATTTCGACATTCACATCAATATGCTACTATAGGACAAATCTTTAAGTTGATCACTGCCTTTAGGCTCAGCTTAGCCTTCAAATTATGTAACCACTTCCTATTCAAAGCCTGTCCTTATTTCCCTGAGAAAAGCTGAAGCTAACAGTTGTGATACCTAATCTATCCTTTTTATCCAGATGTGAATAACAACCAAAAAAATACCCCAGACCCTGAGGAAAAGAAATTTCAGCCATAGACTTGTTTACCTTAGAAGAACTTTGTCATTTTTGCTTCCTTAAGATGAACATGTTTTGTCTGCTCGACAGGAAACAGTTAACTAAAACATGGAGTCCTCTCCCAGAGTTTTTCAGATGAGCAAAGCTCAGACCAAAGTCCATATGGTATTCACCCATAAACACAGACACACGACAGGAAAAATGCATTTTAAGTCTGCGTGCTGTGTGTCTTGGAAGAAGTTTGTCAAACAATTATGAAAAGAATTCGGCTTCCTCATAGCACCCTGGGAATGTAGTCAGACACTGGATCAGTTCTCATCTGGCTTCAAAGAAAACACTTGAATAGGTCCCATTTTTACAGAATAGTGTTTATAATGTAATTTTACTTCTCATTAGGGATCTCTTTCTTTGCCAATGTTACTTTTAAAAAGGATGATTAATATTTAAAGTCACTTAATTATCACATGTTAACCCACTTCCAGAACTGGTTACAGCTACTCTTTGATGTAGAAAGGAACCAAACTCACCACTGCGGCATTCTCATGAAATGAAGATGTTGGGAACATGAAAAGGAAAGTTTTCTTCTCTTTTATTCTCCCCCTTCTTGGATAAACAACTTAAATTCCTCAGTATTGTTAGATTCATGTCTGAGCACCTATTTTTTGAAGAACCTCACGTTGCTTTGTCTGAGCTGCTTTTTTCCAGCAAGGTGTCAGTTATGTTAAACTTTTGAATATGTCATGCTGGGAATTTCCACATGCAGGGAACAATGTTGTGCAGAGACTGCTTGCCATTTGCCAAGCTAAACTTCCAGTTGTTTGCAATAGTCATGTTATGTAATACTTCCCACTATTAACATTAAAAAATCGCTATGCAAACAGGTGTATTTCTCCTCTTGGTTTCACACCTAGCTCCCAAAAGCATTAGTGTATAGGTGAGAAGGTGTCAAATGGAAAGGCTTGTTAGAGGAAAGAAGACTTTACAGAGCCCCTGCAGATAAATCAGCAGATTCATCCCAGCTCTCCAATTCTCTGGTCATGACTATATTGAGTGGCTATAGATTGCCAGTCGCACCGCTGTCCAGTGCTGCACTTTGATGGAGGAATAAGAAAAAAATTGTGAAGTAAGCCCCCCAGTACCACTGAATTACAAAATCTGTATGTGATGGGGCGGGCAGATTGGATTAAAAGGTGTTCAAATCGCCTGCACGCTATATATCTGAAAAATCCAATTAACTTCACGGGCAGGGCTAGCTTCAGTTTTCTGTGTTTCTCGCTCTTCTTTCATTCACACATCTACAACAGACAGACAGTCACAACACAATTCTAACTAGCATGAACTGCTTCAGTCGCTGTGAATGGGAACATCAGAAGAAAAACATTCCTAAAAACATTCTTTGCAATATCAAAAGAGAGAAAGTTGAAGAGTGGTCCAAGACAATCTACCTAAGTCTTTGCAACTGAGCTATGATTTACTGGTGTTCACTGCCTATATTAAAGTGCTTTCATGGACCAAAGACATACTACCATGGAATTTTTTGAATGGTGAATAAATCTGGTTTTTCTTTCTCAATTTGTTTACATAGTCTTTTATAGACTATGGGCTAGTAAATGCCACAATCACTGAAGTCATTTGGGAACAACCAGGTATCTAAAAACATGATTCTCAGAGCAGTAATACTGAGTACTGTAACACATTAGCCACCCAGTCAGAAACTTTGGGGAGTGAGTCTCAAAGTCCTTCAAACACATGAGCTTTGACATCACTGTTAAGGAAGCACTTAAATACTATTCTTAATTCGGGCACCAGACCCTAATAACCATCTTGCATGCTGTCACATAAAGCTCTTTCTAGACTTACCATTACATGCCCAGATGACATCTACACTAGAAAATGAAACAGAGCCATGACACAGGTTTGACCACTAGCCCAAAATGCTGTTTTACTGTTGAACTGGGAGAGTAGGTATGCCATATGGATGAGCTAGACCTCTTCCAGGTAGTGCCCAAGTACAATGCAGGATACAGCAGATGTCAGGGACCAGTATAGCATGCCAGATATCCTGCTCTCCTGCAGCCCTCTCCTGAGAGAATTTACACCTCCTAGTTCTCCCCAATACTTCCACATACCCCACATATCATCCCACATCTGATGGAGGCGGGATGCACAGCAGTTTCTTGTCATAAGATCATCATTCTGCTGGGATACAAAACAGCACTCTTAGTATTTCAGATACACTAAACTCAAACAGGTGACTCCATAGATTTATAAAGGCCACGTGTTGTCCAGGGGCGAGTGCTAAATTGTACAAATAGTATTTCGGCTGTGTTCGGCAGTATTAAGTCCAGGTCTAGGTGTCCAAGGGGCAGAAGGATAGGCATCTAGATGGTTAGCCCAGACAATGCAACAGCACTTTTTGTAAAAGAGATTAATCATTCTCAAGGTACATAAAGAGTTTTTTCTACAGATCATAGCAATTTAAGGTGGATTATTCCAGAAACCTGGATTGTTCTCCTTTATTTAGGCACCTACATTTTATTTAACTAGTGGTTTATTTACCTATGTATTATTCTGTATTCCCTGTACACCCTGGAGACCTCTTACACTGACTGAATGATGGTATAGCTGAGAGATACAGTAAAAGGTGAGGGAATAGAAGATACATTATAACAAAATGCTTTTATTGTAATGGCAATGTTAAGAGCCAAAGACTATTCCAACAAAGCTTTATCTACTAAATGCATCTTGCTGCTGAAATATGCCCACAACGAATTATTCTAAATAGAAAGTTCTCTCATACAATTCATTAGGCAGTCATCATCCTGAGTTACCACATATTTTCCTCCATTCATATAAAAGCAGTACAGAAAAGGGGTGGAAAGTAATAATATTCTTATGTCTGGATTATAACTCAACTGACACCTGTCAAAAATGGAGACGTAAGAGGAAGATAGGATTGTGTCAAATAAAATGTTCCCCAAAAATAGAAATAGAACCTGATTACAGTCCCTTGTTCCACTTTCCATCTTCCTTTCTGTAAATTATTAATTAAATTTGAATAAAAATGCTACACTTTGTCTTACAACAACTAGAAGAAAGCATCCATAGTATACCTAAAACTTCATTAACACTTATGTAAAGGAATAGCATATTTCATACTTCTTCAACATTTGCTGAGGCTCAGTTACACCTACCCGAAAAAAAATAGAAAGAGACAGGCCTCTTTGTAAGCTGATTTTTAACACTTTTAATAGGCAAATCCATTTATGCTGATAACAAAGCAGAAATTGTTTCTTACCTTGTTTCTGTGAAAAAGGATTGTGTTAGCAAATACCTGCTTTCTGTACTTTCAAACGCTGTGGCACCATGAGATTGTAAATCAAGTATGAAAGCACACAGCATTTTTTTAAGGCATCTGCAAAACTAGCGTTAAGAACAAAACTGCATGGCTGCATAGCCAGAGCATTAGACTAGTAGAAACTCACTCTGCCACTTCACATTGGCTCAGAGAGCCCTGAATAGGTAATTTTGTCCTAGCAGACCTGATGTTGCCTCAGGTATTGTCTGTCTGTGCTGCTTTAGCTTTACGTTGGGTCAGAAATGTTCTGCTTTCCTGCAGCCAGCATAAACCAGCCTAAAAGAATAAAGCCAGCATGCATACCATATTCTCCAGTTAACTTTGCAGAGTTGGGATCGTGCATACATGCATGATCTGGATTAAATCTGCACAATCTGGTGAACTGTATTAAGGAACATGGATCATTCAACAAGTTAATTTGAGTGAAAAACATTATAGCCTGCTCACAGGGGGCAGCTTGGACAGCAGATCTAACAGGGCCAAGATGCTGTGAGGAGCAGAAAGAAAAAGCTGATGGGTAAGAAGCTGTTTCTCCGTACCTGAAGTTCTCTAAAATCCATCTGCTTCTTTGTGTTTTGTGGAATTTGATATGCTAGCTAGAGGCAAAACTCTGACTTGTGACTTACAGTCATGGTTTGGGACAGCTGTGAAGCCTTCCTATGCCCACTTGACAGACTCTTCCTTTCTTACCTGTCTCCCCCTCCCCTCAGGGAGGGCTCAGGCACTTGTGAGCAAAAGCAGCACACAGAATTGGTCATTAGTAAGATCAGCTACACTAGATCTGCAGTCAGAGGGAGGCCCATGAAAGTAATGTGTGATGAACAGATATGCAAAGTTTCACAGTTTTGTAGTTGTCTCATTTTAATCTGCTCGAGATTGTGGATCAGGTCTCTTAGCAATTCAAATCCATGGTTGTTTCAGGTAGGGATTTCCAGCACCGGTCCTCCTGAACATACTAAACTGAAGTTGAAAAGAGCCTTCTTTAAAGATGACAATTTTTTACAAACTTATATTTTTATTTCTCAATCAGTTCCAATGTGTTTCAAGTCCTACATGCTCATTCCAGCTGGTTCCAAACATTCACTAACCCTTCACAGAAATAGCATAGAATAAGGCTCATGGCAAAGAGTGAAGGACTGCAGATGGGCCATCAGTAAGGTCAGTACCTGAGGTCAGTACCTTAAGGTCAATAGGAGATCTCTGTGACTTACGAATCTTTGCTATCCTGTCTTTGGTATTGATGTCCAATGGAGCAGGAATGGAAAGAGAGGCTACCTCTACGTAGCAGTGTAGCTGGTGACCCTTTCTGCATCTCCTTCTTTTTCCCTTCTAACTGTTAATCCTCTTGGATTGGAGCCCCCTGGGATAGTCTTATTGTTCTTTCTCTCTTCCTTATGTGAGCCATGATCCACATTTTTCTAACCAAAGTAACAAATTCAGACCTTTGAAAACAATAATAATAATAAGGTTAAGGTGAAGGTCATCCCCATGTATAATGGTGGAGACAGAAGCTGAAGTGTAGGATAAGGCATGGGAGCCAGCTTGGTAATCCAGGAGCACGTCAAAGCAGAGAAGTGGCTGTGGTTTACATAACAGAAGTAGTCCTTGTCAAATGGGAGTAATATGGGTGTAGGACTTAGTACGAAGCACATAAAAGTGTGCAGGGCTCCTGCAGTTGCTTGTTGCATAATGTTCATAACAGACGGGACAGCAAAGAGCAGCTTTTTATATACAGAGACTTAATGGGATGAGAATAAAGTTGAAGAGGAAGGAGTGTCGGTACAAAGTATGTGCTGAGGAGAAGGGAAATTTAAAGGTATGAATACAGAGTGAAATGCTTCCTTTCTCAAAAGTGTTAAGCTACTCTAGCCACCACAGTATAGCAGCAGTTTTGGGACAGAGAATATCTCAATTTCTTACCAACCCTATAAGCCATCACACAGTTCAAACAAGCTGAAGAACTACCAGAAACTGTCCTCCATTAGATCACCACAAATAGGGCAGGATATGATGATTTCACCCTTTAGAAGCACTCTCTTTCAAGCCACAACAAAATTAACAACAAAACCAAAATTAACAAGATATTAAAGTATATTTTCTGCCTTCTCTTCTTACAGTGTGTTCTGTATGCTCACAACACACATATCTCCATTCTGCCTGCAAACCGCACTGAACAGATGGTCCTTACGCCAGCCCAAAAGTTAAACCTGCAGCTTAATCCCTGGAAAGAATCTGAGACACCACAGCTTAGTGCTGACTGATGTTGTTCTTAGAAAGGAGAAACCACAGAGGCAGAAACACAAAAATATCCAGAACCAAAATAAAGAGGTAGCATCCAATGGACTGCAAAGCCTTTCTGCTAAAGTTTGTTTTTTCCTCATTCTTCTTTAGTCCATTTGCCGTTAGCACATGACGTCATCTCTTGCTATCCTTCCATTTGCTTAGCATTAAACTAGCAGATCACACTCATCTTCATCTTGCTGCTGACAGTCCTGATAGCAACAAACCATACCACAGCTTTAAAATGAGGCTTGTGGGAGAAACATGCACTTGATTGCTTCAAAATACATGCATATATTCATGACAACATCAGACAGATGGACATGCCTTACCCAGATGACCTTATTTACAACCAGAGCTTTACCAGTTTGCTACAACTAACCTGCTTTCTACAGCTACAGCGAAGACAGGTAACACAGCCTGAGTGCTTGCAGATGCTTTGCTGGCATTGCTAGGAGCAGGTAGGCAAGGTTAAAGTTATGTAGATAGGTCCATAACAATAGAATTCTGTCTTTGTTCCTCAGTGAATGCTGGATGGAACCCACAGGTATTTTCAAATTTAAAAATGAATTTGTTACCTTTTGTCAGATTATTTTCACAGAAAGGAACCAAGCTGATTTGTTTTGGTTGAAAGTTTAAAATTGAGGTTTATTAAAATGAGACAAAACAATAAGAAAATCTTGAGAATGTTAGAGGCTGAAAAAAGCTAAAGCACTAGCTGAAGTATTTTTAGACTTTAAGCTCTCCAGGGCAGTGATTGTCTGCTCTTGAGTGTTGTACAATGCTGAGCATATTGCTAGCTCTAAACAGCACATCTCTACAATTGAATCTCTTCACATTAGATAAAAGGGGAAAACGCTGATACAAATAAATAGGAATGCAGAAATTCTTTACTCAGAGAGAACATCTGTAAATCAAATTATGCAAAAGTATTCCCTTTCCAAAATCTGGAAAAAATAGGCAGCTTGATCATGTATTTCCACAACAACCAGTTTGTCGTATGTACTGTCTACTTACTGCAGACCAAAGCAAGCTTCCAGGAAATGACTGACAAAGTGTATAAGTTGACAATTATAATATTCCAAAGACAAAGATTTCCTAATGTTTCTGACCCAAATCAGGCTACATTAAATTACGTCAACTAGAGAATACCGTAATTGAGACAAAAAATTTTCAGTTGAAATTTCTTTTGAAAAGGCAAAGAATTCCTAATCAAGAGCATAATTTTTCATTCCTTTGCACCCCATGACATCACATTTGTGAAAACTGGGCAGCATGAAAGATAGTGCAATTATACACCATCATTCTCTACTCATTTACATTAAAATTCCATTTTTCATTTGCCATACGCAAATATAAATAACCTCACAAGATGTAATCATGTTCCTGGTGTTTTCTAAGATAATAATAGTCCATTCAATAGTAGTTTAAAACCCCAGGCATTGCAAAACCCAAACGGGATAACAGAATGTATTGTTCAAACTAAGAAAACAAAGGAAGTTAATCAAGGTCCTTACTTGACTACAGCTGTCTTCAGACATAAACCTTGAGAGGTATTTCTTAACCAATGATTAATGAGTAGACACCTGAAAAAAAAAGACTGCCAAACTGTAACTCGTTTGCTTAAACAGCGCAACAGTGACTGTATAAAAAGAAGCTCTTACCATAGAATTTATGCAGAATAGCCAGCTCTACAAGGGAGCAAATCTGCATCTCTCTTTTAACCCTGCAGACAAGGTAAAAACATGACTCCATAAGTATTGGTCAACGAAAAAGCATTCAGGTCTACTACAAGATAAATAATGAAAGGATTTGAGTTCTAAAGGAATCTGAAATATATATTTATACATTCAGTAATTTTTTGAAGACATTTGAAAAAAAAATAATTGCAATAAAAAATATAGGAAAGGAAAAAAATCAACAGCTATGAGATACAGGATTCACAGGACAAATATGGGGCTCGTCAGACAACAGAAATATTCCCTGAAGTAGCTGGGAAGATTCTAGAAGTAGCTTAGAGGGTTTATTGGTTTTACTCTGATCATCACAAATCTTGTGGAGAATAAAGAGAATCATCCATTTCTGAGATCTAACCCATTCTTTGTGAAGAAATGTCATCCCACCAAGTTAATTTCAAAGATTCTGGGGTTTTCTGTGGGGAGAAAAATAGAAGTTGGTGATTTCTCCACTCTTCAGCAGCCTCCTAGGCACCCTTTGCTTCAGGCTGTATTACATACGTGTGTGCACATACAGAAACCAACCCCCTTTGGAAAGACACCTCAAGGAGGCCCATTAGCTGCAAAAATCTAGACCAGTTTCATCTTTTCTGCACAGTAAAGAGATGAAACCCTGAGCTGGAGAGTGCTTTGAAGCCTGAGCGGGCTTGTACATGGTAGCATGAGGTGCAGCCTCCCCCACTCTCTGTGAATGGGTTGGGGGTCATTGCAGTTTTTTGTGAGAGAGACATCAAGTAGCATTGCAGCAGCGATCAGCATGGCTAAACAGTTACTTGTAACACAGCTGATTAGAGGCAATCCTACCTCAGAAGAAATCAATATTCTGTTTGCTACCAGAAGAGGTGGTTTAAAATCAAAAAAAAAAAAAAACCACAACAAAACAATCAATCAAACAAACAAAAAACCCCACCCCACCAAAAAAAAATAAAAATAACCCAACCTAAAAAAGCTGTATTAGAAGCCAGAGGAAAATTGAAGCAACTTGTATTGCCACAGATGCTTCTTCTGGCATTCACCACTGCTTGTGAGCAAGTAAGAGTACCTAATAAAGAGAATCTATCAAGGCTGTGTGTGAAAGAGGAAAAGTGGTGTTGCTGACCATGCAACGAAAACTCCCTTTACCTGAAATGAGCTAATTCTTTTAGATCACAGTCTGCCAGTTGACTCTTTGGATGTTACAATTTAAATAGCTTTTCCTCCATGATCCCTCAGAGAGGATGCAGAGAAAGGTTGGTGAAAGAAAGACTCAGAAGCTGTAGCTTAGTGTTGCCAGGAGATTCTTCTTCCCTTCTGTGTACCTGAACCTTCATTAAGCCAAAAGACTGAAAAGCAATCCTTAAAAGTTGGCCAGTGGAGGAAACCTGGGCCTTATGGAAAGAAATCAAAAATTCAGTTGATGAAGAAGGCTACAGTAGTTATATATATAAACAAGAAGAGGCAAAAAGGATTATACAGAGGAATCTGAAGAGGTAAAATTGATGTGATGGAGGAGAAATGAACAATGAGAAATGGTGGCTGAAACAGATGACTGCAAAAGAGTCTCTGTATCTCTAACTTCTCTGTTACTATATATAAATCTTGATTTTAAGATATTAGAAATGTATAGGTGAGTGGGAGGTTAAAATCAGACAGGAGATAGAAAAAGATTTATTACCCATGTTCTTTCTTCCCTGCTACTTGGGTTTAGATGTCACTGAGCAGTTAATTACTTGCATTGGTGCCTTGGCAAGCAAACCAAGGAGAAAAATAAACCTGAAGCATCTCCAAATTCTTCTGTTTAGCATGTGATCATTTGCTAAACAGTCTTTGCTATGAGACCCAGGTATAGTTTTGCTAAGGATGTCACAGCTTGGTTTGTCTGATTTAGCATTGCATGCTGTGAAATTTCTTCTACAGATTTGACTAAACCTGGCAATAATACAATAAATGCATAAGACGAGTGTTGCACCAAAGCTACAGAATATTTCAAATTCATCCATGAAGCTGAAGGAGATTTTACTTTAAGGGTCTCTGTCAGACACTGCGATCTGATGTAAATGTTACCTGCTGCCAGAAAGGATGGTCCCATGTTCCCCCAGGTTGCCTGCTCCCAACAACAACAACCATACCAGAACTAGCATTTGTAGAGTGAGTCAGATCACCATGCAGCTGCACAAATACCCATGCCTACCCAAAGGAGGAAGAAGAACATCCAGTTGGGGGGGTGGCAGGCCATACTTATGTCAGATTAAAGTGACTAGTACCACAGGCTAAAAAATGTGCAGGATATTGCTCTTAGCCTGCAAGCAGAAATTGCAGACAATAGAAAACCTTAGCTAAGAGCATTATGTGACCTTTCAAGTTAGCATGCTGGCAATAAAGCGTTTTGAAATGTGACCATCTGTTTTTGAATAGATAACTGGAAATTCAGTTTATCATTCCCAAGCTCCTCGACTTATTAAACACCAAATAAGTGATTACTTGCCCGTTCTAAAACCATAAAGTACATACCCCGCTATACAGTAATGCCCCTTGCTTTTTTGCCTACAGGCTAGGCACCGCCTCTGATAGTGAAAGAATGTCCCAGGTGCTACCTGCATTCCTGAACACCTAACCCAGCTAACCAGGAAGCACAGCAGATCAAAGGCCCCTGTACCGACTTCCCTTGCCTTTCCTTTTCTCTTCTTTAATTTTGATCCACAGCAAGATATGAGAGCCATCTCACCAAGCTGAGAGATCTGTTTCTGTATTTAAGTCCTTAATTACAGCTGCTGATTTTTGGTGATGTTGAAATCCTATTAATAACATAATATCTGTTTATGAAAACAGAAAATTCAACTTTTTACATGTGTACTGAAGTGTTGGGGGGGTTTTTTATTACTAGAAATGGAATAGCTACGCCACATATCCTGTGGAAGAATTGCTAACAATAATACATTATTATGGATCAGAAAATAAACTGAAGCTAAAGAAAAACTGTACAAAATACAAGAGAAAATAAAGGCGATCACAGCCTGAAAGAGACACTAAATTTAGAAAAGAGCAAGATCGTTATAAGAATTTTGCCAGAATTAAACCAAAAGGATTTCCACCATGTGATTCAAAGTTAAGTTTTACATGTAAGGGTTAAACTTCTTGGACCAATCTTAAAATACCTAGCTCAAACTCTTGCTGTACTTATTATTTTCAAGTGGAAACTGGAGATTTTCGTACCTCACAAAATCACAAGTATTGAACACACATTGTGTACGCAGTTTTGCTTAGTACTAGCAAGAGGCCTTATCATGAAAACAACTAAAATGCAAAGTTCTATAATTTGAGTTTTACTCAGATCCACATAATGACTTTTGTCACACCATGTCACTTTTTCTGATATTTATCATGTGAATATGTGCCTACTGGTGACTAAAACTGAAATAATGTCAATTTGTCAGTGTGCAAAGTCCAGTCTGATCAACTTCTAATAATTATTATATTCAATTTGTTACATGTTCTTCCTGCTAATAGCAAATACTCAAGTGGGTCCTGTTTACAAGCTAGAGGATTCCTTAGCAGGCAGAATGCTGTTGCAGGAGAGCAGACAGGGAGTTTGGGGGGTAGGTTGGGGTAGGCTGTGGAAATATCCAAGCAGTATAAATCCACAAGAGCCAGAAAGTTTGCAGCTCATGGCCACCCCAGCCTGAGTGATGGAGGGGTTGTAAGCAGAGCACACTCCAGTTTCTTCCCCCTGGAGCACTCCTTCTGGGCTGTTATTATCGGAGCAGGATAAAGAGCTCTTGGATACAAAAGATCCAAGACAGAAAGGAAATATGTTTCAGACTTGAAAGGAGACAGTTCAGGCCTAAGGAACTGGCTTTCTATTTTGATTCCTTCTGCCATCTGAAATAGCCATTCCCACTAATTCTCTTCGAATTCCTTCCAGGAGTCGTCTGCTCAGTGGGCAGAGCCTCTCCAACTGCCTAAAAAAGTGCATACCCCATTGCATGAACTTCCCAGTTTTCCAGTACTCAATCATTCTTCTGAAACTTGGCCATTGTTTCCATCTTCACCCCTGCCCTGCAACATCTACAGATGCTTCCTGTAGAGCTGAGCAGTTTAGTTGTACCATTCAGGAATGTGTAGATAAACTGGCTTTGAAGAATTTTGTGATATGTTTGCATGAAAGATGATGTATAAAAATAATATGTTTCATTATACAACTAGCCCAATCTGATCTAGCCTCTTCACTTGTTATCGCTTGGGTAGACAAAAGTCTCCTATTAGTGATAGTTATTCATAAATATGTATACACACACCTACATATATCTGTGTGTATGTATGTGTGTATAGGTGTGAGCTGAGAAATTTGTATCTGAATAACATACTGATGACTTTTCTGATGAATCAGATAGAGAACCCTGGCCTTTTTTCCTTCAGTGATATTATTTTCTCTGGGGTTAAAAGGAAAAAAAAAGGATATTATAAAAAGAAGGGGAAAGTATGACTATACTGTCATCATTACCCTTTTCCCACGGCTATAGAGTTTCTCAGAACATGTTGAAATTTCAAAATGGGAGGTAAGCATGGATAGTGTTTGGAAAATATCATGATTCTCTTCAGCACTCCTCCATATTTTTCTGGGCTTGCTCACTGATCATAGACCTCTGTTCATATGAATTCACCAAAGAATGATGCAAGTATGTTGAATAGCAGAGAAGAGCTGATGACATTTTAGAAACATGCCGAATAACCATTTATTTTCCCATGTGCAATATTTAACAACTGCTTTTTAATACGAAGTATTGACTGTTCTGTCAGCTTCAGGAATGTCTCCAACAAACAGAAGGATGATTGTTAAGAAACAATCGAATGAAAGAATTAAGAAATGGATCATCTGAACTCAGACTGCCCTCATTACAATAGCAGGTCCCAGGCCTTGCAGCTTTCCTTCTAAAGAAACACGTTTCAGCAATGGTTTTTCACTTTTACAGCAGACCACAGTTTTCCTTGTCACATTTTACTGGAAAAGTAATATCAGGCAAGTCTACGTTTCATCAAAACAATCATTTTAAGAAGGAGGAGTATTCTTATCTATCTAACACAAACAAAGTGCTTATGAAGTAAGAACAATTTTGTGCTGGAAAGAAAAAGGAAAACACATTTCTGACGGTACATCAAAGTGACAGTGAGATGAGTTTTCTACTCAGTGAAGTAGCTACTGCACTGTAAAAGCACTTATGCTGGGGTTAAATAAGTTTATGGAATGCAGAGTTCTCTCCAGGTTGATGCAGGGAAGGTTTGTATCTAATAATTCCCTGCCATCCGTGATATGATATTATTATGGATACACCCACAGCACCTGCATAAGCTCTAGCACAGCAGGATACCCTCTCACAGTGACCTTTTCATAATACTACACTGTATTTGCAGCCATTAACCATGTTAGTGTTGTTGTGCAGCTGCTACGCTGCTATCTTGCGTGGGTGGCTCTGTAATGTGGGCTTTTTTAAGGGTCCTTGAAATCACAACAGGATAAATCTTCTTCAGGGAGAAAGTTCAACCACATTCTTTCAGCAAAAGGAAAGCCTTTCCTATCATGCAGTCCTTGAACTCACAATCCCCTGTCGTTCTCCCTTCGTCCTAGCTGACTCACAATGAGTACAAAAAGTGAAATCTCAGGTTTTCACAACATTTCCTATTGCAACAGGAAGGGTTTTGAACTCTCTTCCACATTCCCTAGTTTCATCGCTGCAGCAAGAAGAGGAGCTGGTTCCACGCGGCATTGAGCAAATGGACATGCCGAGCCAAGCTGAAGATGCCGGTTTTATCCTGTGTGAACGGCCTGTGTGGCCAACAGGAATTTTACACCTGAAAAAACATCTGTGACACCACCACTCTGCAGATCTGGACTGGAGGCAGGCCGTGACTCCTTCACAATAACAGGAAACACTGTCGTCAACAGGGAGCAGGCTGTGCGGAGCAATCTTTTCTATACATGCTTGACAGGGAATGTAAAGAACATTCCCTTGTAAAGTTTATTTGGACAGCAAAGGGTGTGGGAGGGCTACGCCAGCCTCTCATGAGAAGGAAGGTGTTTTCAAAGATTGCTATTAAAGGCTGAAATCCTTTCTGTCTCTTCTAAAATGGTGAGGCAAAAAGAAGGATAAAAAACTTAAGTCCTTTGTCGTTTGTTTAGTATCACATCCCTGCTTGTTACGAAGCAGTGCTGGCCCATTAGAAAGACTGTCCCATCCCCTCCTTTCAATGGAGCTTTTATTTTCACTTCCTTTCTTCCCCCATCCGACTGCCATAGCCCACTGGCTCTGCAGATCAGAGCAAAATAGCTGTGCCACTCTGCAACAACCCAGACTTTCCCCAGAGCATCTCTTCCACTGTGTCCTTCAGGACAAGAGGTGGCACAAGCCATCCCGCAGCGTGCAGCATGTAGGGACTCCCTGGCTCCCAGAGCAGCTGCACAAGTGCCAGGAGAAATGCATGCCCTGGGAGCCTGGACTCCATATGGCCATAAAAATGTCAATAGATTCTTTAATCTTATCAAAGGACAAAAAATATAAGGATCTCTTCATGGAGATTAAAAGCATTTTCTTTTCGGCAGGCTTTTTTTTTTATTTATTAAGGAAATTTCTTCAATTATCTCCATTTATTCATGTCGCTACGAAATATGAATTAAATTTTTTTTTTTTTTTTTTTTTTTTGTGAAGGAAGTTGTCTGGGTGTCTTTTGTGCATGTATTTGGGTGTTGGCAGCTGGAGGAAAATTATCAATGTGGAAAACGACCTTGCTTAATATTTAACATTGTTTAACAAAGCTGCAGTTGTGGAAGTGCTTAACTATATACACAGTACACATGTGACACTGAAGTCTGGACTAACCATTTATACAGGAGCTTTGGACAGGCCAAATTATTTGGCCATAGAAATTCTTACCGTGAGATAACAGTGAAATGAAATAGGATAAAAGAAAGTTTCTTTTTCCACAGTCCTTGAAGTTTTATGTCATTGTTTTGCTTACAAATCATTATAAAACAAATTTTTGGAGTACTCCTGCATAAGTGGCATCTCTAATTGTTATGCCCTCTTCATCAGTCCTCAGTGGTGATAGTTTTTTCTGTGAAGAGCTCTCTACTGTCCAAGCAATCTCAGATATGTTTTGAACCATAACACAGAAGACTATGAACAAAGAAGAGATCAGGAACTGCTGGAGTGCAATTTCTCTCTCGTTATATCTATTTACTACTGGGATCATACTATACTATTTGTCCCATACGTGTGGGGCCAGCAAAGGGTGCCTGGCCTTCCTCAGGCTGGATATGGATTTGTCCTTGCCATAGGAGTAAACACATGAGCCAGTCATCTGTTTTTTTCGCTATAGGTGCACATACAATGTGTACCTTCTCTGAATTAAAAAAATAAAAAAAGAAAAAGCTTTGTCTTTCTTTATAAGTTTCTCTGTGGAAACTGAATGCCACCACACAACCAAATCCAGTTACACTCTGTGAATCTGAGCTACTCTAGCACCTGAAAACTCACTTCCTGCAGGTAGCAGCATGGCAGTGCTTTTTCACATTCCTCTGAGCAGGGAATGACCAGGATGCAGACCTGCTGAGACCTTGAGCCACAGCTCCTTTCTTATGTCCACCCAGGAACAGAAGCTCTGACAGAGCACCAAAATTCATGCAGTAAAGTCTGATTTTCAGAGATCTAGAAATATTCACATGTCCAAAAAAAGCAATTTAGGGTGATTTTTAGAGCTAAAACCATCATGCTATGCTGTTTGGTAGGCTACATACTATTGAGAAGCAGACACTGGAAGGTACTGATCTGTCTTTTCTCTTTCAGTTTTTCCAGGCCCATCTTGACCTTTTAATGCTGGGCATGACAACACCATGACCACAGAAATTTATTCAGGATAATTCAGAGGCTCCTGTGTTAGCTGGTCAGCTTGGGGACCAGAGGCAGTCTAGACACAGGGGCGTGAAGCCCAGCACTGTCTGGTTTACCTCTAAATATAGGCAAACACTTGCACATGTAAAATGTACTCTTTCGTGAACCCACACACCAGGAAGCAATAAGAAAGTCACTTTTTTTAAAGTGTTTAACTTGTTGACAGTCAGCCGTCACTCCAGTCTGAGTGTTGACTCAACAAAATTGGGTAAGAAATTCTAGCTATTAGTCAGTGAAAAGGCCAAATGGGTTATTCTTTTTGTGTGCTAGCCAGAAGAAGTAAGGCTGAGTGCATAATTTCTGTTGGTCACCCTTAGCTTTTCTGAAGATGGTGCACTTAGAGTTCAGCTGTGGCTCTAAGCCCCAGTCTTTGAGATCAGTTTGAAATTGCACTGATCCAGTGAGTTCAGCTTGGTGTCTGTACTAATTTTTAGGGAGCATTGACAAAGAGTAAAGCGTACTATTAAATGGTGCAAAATGCTCCCTCTGCTATGCTGGGTAAAATCTGAGAGCATTGTATGGAGGGGATAATCACTGGGATATAAAGGAAGAGAAAGATATGTCTGTTCTAGTCTATCACAGTCTCCCGTGTTCAAGACTGGAGCAGATGTAGAGCTGGGATACCATCAGATGAGGGAAGACCTTATGTTATGAGAAATGGCAAAGGTAGCAAGGCTTAGCTAGTATCATAACATGGGAAGCCACACTGAGCTAAGGGGAAACTGTGTTTTTGTTATATTTAAGACTGGGCAAACAGTAGGCTGGAAACAAATAATTTAAACCAACAGATGATACTGTCACAAAACCAAATGGGTATAAATTAGCTATAAGTAAAGTCAATCTGGAAATTAGGTGAAAAAATGAGTTGTTACAGTGACCAGATTTGCATACCCACGTGGCCCTTTCGTACCTGGTGATCACATCCTCTCCAACTTCACTTTCCGTTCTCTTCCACAATCTCTCATTTCCATTCATATTCGCCTAAACTGAGCAGTGATTGACAGATTAACCTAAAGTCCTGTTTCCATTTAGGAACAGTACAGTGTTTTGCTTAGCTCAAAACAGTTCATGTCAACATTTCCAAATATTTTTCTTTTCTTTTCTTTCTTTTTCCTTACATTAAATATTTCCATGTTTGCTGCAGTTTGGGGAAAAGCAAATGCCAAAATTATAGCCTCTCCCTGTGGGTGGAGGTGGTGAGGGATCCTGTTCTTCTTAGAATAGTTGTGTTCCTGAGGGGATTTGTATGTTGTAACGCTTCAGGGAGTATAATTCTTTAACAGGCAGCAGGATATAACAAAAGTCAGGGATGGTGTGGCTTAACGCTAGACACTAATGCTAAACTTCACTTTCATGACACAGTAATGAGTGCTTTTATAGCCTAGCTATCTTGGCTGCTCCATTCTATATCAACTGTACAAAATGCATTTCAAATTAAAAATAGAAAGAACTGTTAAAAAGTCTGGGGATTTCTAGATATTAATTCTGTTTGGGTTTTAGCCTTCAATAATGAGGAATGGTTTGTAGTTTTATTGTCATTCCCAGCTGACTGCATCTGAAATGTTTAGCGCAGAAGTTTAGCACTTCCGTAATAAGCTTCTAGAGCCAGCAAAATATGGGCGTTATTCCCATGCCTACTTCTACATATTTCCTCTTTGGCAACAACGGCATATTTTAACCTGTCTTGATTGCTAAGATGTCTCAAGTGAATTCATCTTAGTTAATGATGAATTAATTTCCTCTGTTTGACTCATCCCTGCGGTTGGTGCATATCCATCACAGACTGTTAGAATACCTAATCAGATAAACCACAAGACAGAGAAACACTCTGGTGTGTAGAATTTTAGCCATACCTCTTGGATTTGGGAAATCATACCAGAAAACTCTTAAAAAGAGTATCTAGTGAAATGTCCAGTGATTCCAACATCTGCATAATAAAGAAAAAACATCTAAAAGACATTTTATGATTACTGTCCTGTCTTCTTTTGGTTTTTGTTGTTTTCTGTTTTGTTTTTTTTAGTTATTTAGTTTTGGTTATTTACCTCCAGGGAATGTAGAGGCATGGAAAGGAAAAAAATTATCTCCATTTAGTTTATTTTTAATGGCACTTTGTGTCATTTTCTAACACACATGCCCATTAGAATTAGGACTACATCTAAAATTTGGGCCTTTTAAAATCTAAATAGATATATACCCATGGAACTTATTTTGCATATAGAATGTTTTTTGTTAATTTTCAATTTTCCATGCTAAGAGTTGTGACTTATGCTGGCAGGTCACCACGGAGAAAGATACTTCTTTCAGAATGTGAACGCCTCCTTCCATTTAAATTTTATTTTCTTGATATTACCTACACAAAGGAAAATGTATTTATATTGCTGCATTAGAGCATCTACCAAGCAAAAGAGATATTGATTCCAGGAAACACGTATTTTTAACAGCATTCCCGATATCCTCCAAAACTGTCTGAAAAATGCTTTTCTTTCCACTTTATGCACTCATCCAGTTCTCCTCAAATGAGGTTAAAAAGTTGGTTGACTGTTCTCATCCAAGCCTAAGGCAAAGCTTCTGGGACAGAGTGGCATCACACCCGTAGAAAATTAGCAAGAAACTAAGTAAGCAATGCCAAAATGTTTCTATCCATTCAGTCTTTATTAGTTGTCTTTCAGTCAACATGCCAGCTTTCTTTATATCCTACACCAGTTCTGGGCCAATCAGTGAGTTTAGCAGGTTAACACTGTGATTTACAAGGCCTGAGTGCATCATATGATTTCAACATCATCAGTGTGGAACTTCAGAGCTAGATAATGCAACACTAGCTCATGAAACTACAAGTTAGCTGGGGAAGGAGGCCAAATTACTTAAGATGCTCACTCCCAGGAGAAAAGATCCCTTAGCATTCGTTGAATCTGACCCCAGGACCCATCAGTAACAAGAACTCTAATGCCTAAGAGCTTCTGACTGAGTTTTGTAGATTCTTAGGTCTACACTTGAAATGAAATTCTATAGAAGGCTTTCCTGGAAACATTTTATAAACCGAACAAATTTGTTCATTTGCATCGTCCATGGTTTTGGAAGCAATACAAAATACAGCAACTAAGAAACATAAAGGAAATAAAGCATAAGGGACAGATGGATGGATGCATGCATGGATAGATAGATGGATAAGGTAATTTGTATTTAAAAGGATTAGCAAATCAGTTATTGCAGAGAACATACTAAATTTCCTGGGTTTCTGCATACTCATGTGAAATGGGTGAACAATTAATCACTAGTAAGGGAGAGGAAAGTAATATTTCTGCTATTCAATATGACAAATATGAGATATTAAAATACTGTCTTTTTCTATTGCTCACATTTTCACATACAGAAAGTATAGTATGCTCATAACCAGGGTGAAGAATGAATTTTATTGTGTTTTCTTCTGTCGCAATAAAGCTACATTACAATTGAATAACCTAGGAAACACACCAGTATTACACTTAGCACTTAGCTACTAAGATGTACATATAGTATGAGTAAACTATACACATCACACATTCTTCACTTTCCATACAAGATTTCATAATCTACTTGTAATGACAGTAGATCAGGAAAATTACTTTTGGATCCAAGACCCATTATATACCGCAGGTGTGTAGACAACAGTAAAATCATAGATATTATCAGAAAAAATTAAAGCTTTCTTGCCTTAAAACATCTACAATTCTTAACCTGACCTTTTATTATATACTTAATATGTCAGAGTTAACTGTGAAAAATACAAAGATCTTTGTTACTTAACTGAGTTAAAAAAAAATATTGATGCTTTTTATTTTGATTTCTTTTTGAGACAGTATCAATTTTGGACAATATGAATTTTTCCTTTTCTCAGACTGAACTCTGAATGTTGTATAGACTTTTGTTCCTCAGAAGCAGAGAGGATACAAGGAATAGGGGAGGGAGCAGGATCCATAACCAGTGGAGTAAATGGGCTTTCAAAGCTGGGAAAAGCTTTGTCTTTGCTTTCTGATTACTTTATCTCATTGTTTACAAACCACAGATGTCTTAGAAAGACCTCACTTGTTGCCACATATTTTCTTTCCTGAGGAATCATTCCACCCATTTTTAAACCAAGACAAATGCCAGTTCTCTTTTATTCTAAGATTGCCTTTCAGGAAGCTCAGTTTAATGTGCTGCTGTAGCTCAGAGGAAAGCTGTTGGAAACTTGGGAATCTACTGAATACATATTTCTAAAAAAAGAAGGGGAAAGAAGTTGCACTGACTTAATATTAACAACTTGAGAACTCAGTATCTCTCATGCATCTTTCCCTTTCCACTGCACAAAATGTTAACAGAGCTGTTTTGGAGACACCGACAAAAACTCCAAGGTTTACAGCAGCTGGTATGTTTGGAGACAGTACCCTGGTACCATCTGTGCCTCTCCAGTTCCAGCCAAATTAGTCTCCTGCCCAGTTTCAGAGTGGAGAAGAGGAGCTGAGAGTGACAGGGAGCCTGGGCAGGTGGGGAGTGGAGCTCTGAGAGTGCCAGTGGAGCTAGTTCCGTGCCAAGGGTTTCAGCTTCACTGTGCCCCACCTGCTCTGGCAGACAGGTAATCTCTTCAAATGACCTGATGGTTAGCTCACACAAAAACCTGCACCCTCAGAGTAATCTTTGTCTGCAAATATACTAGCTAACAAAGTGACTGGGGGACTGTCTGCTGGCCCATAGGGTTGGTGGTATGCCACGGCACAGTTGCCCTACTCAGATGATGCTGTCTCCCCCACATCCCACTGTCCAGTGGGAACATCCCTAGATCTATCTCCTGACCATGTCCGAGCACTGCCTGTGAGAGTGCTGCCTGATACAGATCCAAACTGCTGGGGAGCATGCTAATGATTAAAGAGTACAAGCAATCAAGCCCATCGCTTAGTCCTGTATATCTATATCTTTTGTGTCCACACAGAGTCCATAGACAGTTTTATTCAGAACTAAAGAGAAACAATCAGAGCAATACCTTGGTGAGAGTAACCATTTAATTTAATTTAACAGTTAACATTTAACCGATGGGAAAATTTGTCAAAAAGGTTCTTGCTTTACCCAAAATCTTCCAGTGATACTCCAGCATCAAAGTGAGGAAAGCCTGTGTTTCTCTCCATTAGGACTCTGAGCCAGCCAAGTGCTTGAGTGTGTGTGTAACTGTAAGCATGTGGAGAGTCTGGAGATGCTTCATGGAGCTAGAAATATGCTTAAAGCTGAACACATGAATAAGTATTATCTGCAAGAGGGCCAACTTATTTTACCCTTTTTCTGGTGCCTGTTTTACCTTCCCACGACCTCCTCTTGTAAATTGGGATGTTTTTCTGTAATCTGTCTGTCACAGCTGTGCGCTGTTTTAAGTGAAAATCATGTCTATTTGCAAGTCATATTGATTGCTGCTGCTTATCAAACATATAAATCATAAAGACTAACTTTTCTTTCTATGGAGCTGCTTTAATTTTCTTGGTTTGGCATATTTCTCATATAACTTGTGATGGTAAATGCTAACAAGAAGATGCCAGTTTGATTTGAATCATAACTGTGAGAAACATTTTGATTTTAATAGAAAAGTAATTCACCTGACATCCTGAGTTCCCATAAGCATGCAGAGATACAGTGAAAAGAACAGACCTGCAATATAAGTTCCTAGCAGCGCTACCCCCATGGTGATGTCTTTACAGACAAGGAGGTCTACAAATATCTTCATCGCCGATGGACTTCTGCTTGATCTTCCCTTTCAAATGAGACCCCAAAGTGAATCAGTGTAACAGGTCTGGGGATAGTAGCTTGAATTCCATAAAAGATAATTAGTTCTGTTGTGGTAACACCAAATATTAGAACTGAGATTACAGTCCTGTCTCAAAGAGCTTCGACTTATGATATGAGGCAAGAATAAAAGAAAGGGCAGAAAAAAGGAGGACAATGATAATTATACCATCCAACTAGTTATGAGGTTTGTGAAACTGAAAGGGAGGTGTACAGGACTTTTACATTTATTTGACTTGGCTTTACATGAGACCTGGTGTACGCATTTGGTTTCTCCCAAATTATTTTTTTTTTTTTTTAACAGTAATGGAATCGGTTTAGACCACTATCACATAAACTGGTGATTATAATTTAGTTCTTTTCTGTTAGCATCGTTGCTATTTGGGTGACTTCCAACTTGTGGTGAGTTTGGCAGCTACACTGTAGGTAGCTAATGAAGTCATGTTTGAGGGCGAATAATGATCTGTGGTAGACACATAATGGCTTCCTTGCTCTCTAAGGAAAGCAGCTTAAGGCTTCTTAACTGAGTTCCCATGCTTTTAGGGTTAGGATCATGGCTAATACTGAGTGGGTCAACAGATCAACACCTTGCCTAGATCAACAAGGCTCAGTAAACTGGGCTAGGGAGTTCAAAAGTAACAAGTGTATCTACTTGCACTGAGAAAAGTACAAGCATCACCATTCATGTAGTGTTTCCAACATATTTTTTCAAGCTAGACCTGCTTTTTCAAGATATAAGAGATTAAGTTTTATAATTACACATGATGTTTTAGAAGACTAACAAAAAGACACACTAATAAAACGTCCCACCAATATAGGTATCCTTTGAGACTGCTATATATGTCTTTTAAGATACAAAAGTTCTCCTATCTCTGATAACAGGGACTGAAGATTAGTAGAAGGGTAATTTAGGGCGGTTGACACTACAAGCGCGATGGTAGAATAAAATGACATTGACATAAAAGGGTGTAGGGACAAATTATGAATGTGCCTACAGATATTTAGACAGAGTAACTGATATTCCTGTAGCTTTTAATTAGTTCTATGATTTGCAGCAGAGAAATTATCTACTGAAAGTGTGAGTGCGCTTGTGTGCACATGTGGTTTGTGGGAGAAGTCGAATAACGGACAGAGAGAGGCAGTCATTAATAGAAAAATATTGGAGAACTGCTAGAAATCCTGTAGGAAGCAAGGAGTGTACCAGCTTTGTTCATATTCATAGGATGAGAAACTGTACAACATTCATGCTAACGGAGTGATTAAAGAAAAAAAGACACAAACAAAAGGAGAGGAGGCAGTTTTGCTCCTCTTACTGTGTCGCTTTGTTTAAGGAAAACTCAAAACGAGTTCCTCTCTGCTGAAGTAAACTCTGAAGACTCCCCACCGAGCCAAAAGAGGGAGTTTTACAGTCCCATTCACTTTTCTTCTGCTTTCCCAGCATTGTGTCAACCTTTGCTCTGTGTCACACATCCGCAGTGCAAGGCACAATACGGCTGCAACGCTCAGATTGGAGACAGGAGAGAAGAATCAAGCCGTTTTTCTCAAAAAACTGCAGCCTGGGTTTTTGCTGCTGCACATCTCTCATTTGCTCTGCTATCCAGATGCTCTTTGCTACTAATGCCTGAAGATGGAACTTATTTTATTTGAAAGCTCTTACATTTCAAATGAGAATCTGGTATGGTAATTAACTGTTCCAAAATTAATACATTCAGAGAAACACAGCGGGCTAAAGGAAAAGGGATCACAGACTGGGATAGAATGAGTCAATTTATGTTTTAAGTCTAATAGGGTTGTTTTTCACATTTATATGCAATTTCAGTAGCAGCTCCTGGGCCAATGTTGCTAGCTCTTGATAATATAAAATAACAGAAGGAGGAAAAAATTACTAGATATAAAACAAACAAAGGAAAAATAAATGTTAGAGTTTAAGATTTGTTTTTCACAGGTGAAACAGGTTTAGAGTAGTCCCAGAAAAAACACATGACTTTTCTGAATATTTTATTATTTAAAAACACCTTACATAATTTCTTAACATACATTAAAAAAATGCTAATTTAATATGAGTCTAATCACAGGTGGTTTTCCAAATATTGTAAAGACATCATCCTGTATTGCTCTCCAAAGGGAATATGTGGCGCATTGTGAGCAGAAATCACTGTAAATGTTGAAAAAAAAAGGAGAAAAAAAATCCAGATTTTCAGCGTTGCAATTTGCAGGTAAGACAACATAGGAGCTGCTTGAAATATATTTTTATTCAAAAGTCATTATAATTTAAAATGTCATCTAAAAAAAGAAATTATTTTTTAATAGAGAAGCCAGGAGCAGAAAGTATCTTTACATGAAAGCTCATATATTTACTGAAATCTGGACATGTTTGTTAAAAATATCTATTGAAAGAACAAATACCATTTTAAAAGTTAAAATTTTAAGCAATTGTTAGTAAATAAATGTCTGCAGTATAATTTAATTGAGAAAAAATATGACATCTTGACATTTTCAGAATAAAAATAGTTTTTACCCTCAAAAGATACTAAGTCATCATCAGAGTAGTCAGTAACCATAGTAGCTTGATTAAAAATATGCTATCTGAAGAATTTCTGTTATCTTACAGAAGTTTACTGATGAAAAAATCTCAAAAGAAAAGTAAATGGAATGAATCAAGCAAAGTTAAAAGCAGTCAATTATCAAAATCAATAAAATATAGCAAAAATGTCAATGTATGTTTTCAGCTTTATCTTATAATTCCTTTTCCATCTTTTGTGGTAGGAACACGAGGAACATGTAATGGCATCTACAGTTCAGACAACAAATTCTGCTGTGAGCCTTACGCAGTCCATTGGGACTGAGATTTCCTATGATGGATACAGCCCTGTTCAGCCAGCTCAGCCACAAAAAAATTGTATCCTCCTGTTTCTATCCTTTCTTATTCCCTCCCTCCCAGCTCTGCGAAGTCACTGAATAGGAACATTCAAGAGGCAGTTTGAGTCCAGGCGTGTGTTATCCTTCAGCAGAAGGGAAGAAGGGACTCAGTGATGCCAGGGCTGGAGCCACTTGTGCTGCTTGGCCACCTCTATGGTGTGAGGTGTGCAGTGGAGGTGCTCTGAGATGCCCTTCCTCCTAGCCTCAGACATGCATCCTTGACTCCCAGGTTTGCTTCTCTGGGAGGACAGGACTCCTGGCACACAGTCAGGATGTAGCCAGCATGATCCCAGGTCTCACAGTTCAACTGCGGCCAAAGAATTTCACATCTACTGCCTCAAGTCATAAAATGGACTTGGGCTTGACTGTGGGCAGTTCAGTGAAGATCCTTGCAAGTGACAGTCAGCTAAACATGCAGAGCATTAGTATTTACAAAGCACAGAAAAGAAAAAAAATTATGCTGTTGCATTAAGATATGGTGTTACTTCACTTGGACTTGACTCTGCAAAGCACTGGTCTCCTCACTCCAAAAATATTAACTGCATCTATAGGCAAGTCATGATCAGCGTTACAGTATAGAAAAATTAACACTCAATGATGTGAAGGTCAGGACTCTCTGAGAAGAAATAAAAAGGTAAGGCCTGAAGAGAGTGGACAGAGGCTGAGGCAGCAGAGAGCAGAAAGGCCATCAGATTTTTCCTCTCTTTAGCATGTACTGTGGCATGTGCCTGTGCACTAAGCAGTTAAACATTCGTAAGTCAAAAATAGTAAACCAAGCATAGATCCTCCTGCTACATTTTTATGTAATGTTGAGGCAAATAATTTCCAGTAGGAAAGAATATTTATTGCATAAATAACTAGAATATCTAGAATTGCAGCGCTGAACAGTAATATAGAAATAAAGTTGCAGAAAATAGTTTTCCAAGTACAGAGAGTAAAGAGGAATTTTTTCTAGAAACAGGTTACTTTCTAATTGTTCATGTAAAATGCCTTTTTTCTTTTTTGGGTGTGGCTAGTATTAGCCACTCACTGCTGGAGGCAGAATACCTGGGAGACAGAAATGTGAGTGACCCACTTTGATGTAGTACAGTAATAACTAGCCCCTCTGCTTACCAAAAAAAAAAAAAAAAAAAAAAGAAAAAAAAAAAGAAAAAGAAATATCAAAACCACCCCAAGATCTATTAAATCCTAAAACATTCACTTCTGTTCTCTATTCTTGTACAAGAACTACAGGTTATACAGAAATGGATAGATGTCCCATAGGGGAGGAAACAAGAAAGACTTGTTACCTAGAGACTGATCAGCTGCTCATGTTACTGAACTGACTCCTAAGTACCCTTCCACATCCACAAGTCTCATCCACCAATGCACTCGTTTGTTGTGTTGCAGCGGTCGCTTCTGTAGCAAAGGCGCCAAAACAATTTCTGTTCTAGCTCTCCATTTTCAGTCCTCGAAAACCGGCAATTTCATTATTACAGTCTAATAGACTGCTTCAACTTGTCTTATTCCCTTGCATCTCAGATGCTCTCTGAACTACACTTTCTCAAATGACAAAGCCTGCTGCTTTCTGCTCTTCTTAGCATACCTTTTAAAACAGCCTGTCCTTTCACACCGGAGTCACTGTCTAGCACGTTGATGGATAGTTCCGCTTTCTGGAATCTACAGGCAGGAACGAAGCCCCTCATGCCAGAAATCCCATGCACTTATGACTAGCAGAAACAACAAAGTTAGGGGTTTAGGGGTTTTGGGGGGTGTTTTGAGGGGGGGGCGTGGGGTTTTGCCTTTTTTTTTTTTAGGTCCATTGTTTCTTTCTTTGTTTAGTTTTTGCTTTATGGGAAACTGTATCAAAAACATTTTGTTGGGACTATTGTCTCATATTTTCATGTTGTGACCTATGTGTTTTCCCTTTAGTTTACCAAGCAAATGGGTGGATTAGCCTACACTGAGTTTTTGGCGCATGATTAGAGCACTCCGAAGAACTAAGCTAGCTGGTCTGAAGCTACATAGAAACATAAGATTGGTTGTTCAAATTCATACTAAAACTCTGTCTAACCTGTCTGTGTTCTGCTTTTAACTGTGATCAACAATGAATGTCCATGGAAGTGAATAACAATGGGGCAAACCTGTGGCAACAACCCCCAGCAAGTACCACAGCTTCCCAGCTCAAGGACTTCCTAGCTCATGCCCAGCTCAGGGATTTCGTCAGCTGGAAGCTATTTAATAGACCTCACGGACCTTTTTTCTTCCATGTATTAATTTGACTGATTCTTGAGCTCATGAAACTGTTTCATTCACAACAGCCTCTGGGAAGGAACTCCACAGAACCTGTAGATGTGCTGTGGAGAGACACTCAGGTTGTTTGGTCTGAGCCGACTGTCCATTCATCTGGTGTGCAGGACTGTCAGGGTCAGGTCAGCTACTTCTCCACCACAGTGCAAGGAATTCTTGCACACTTCTACTTATTTGGTCTTATTTGGTCTTGTGTCATTTGCCCTAAATTTTTCTTTTTCCCTTATTGTGTTTTACCCACTTTGACCTACTGATGGGAAGATTTCATTTAGTGAAGCCATGTTATTTTGATTGTAACATGGGTATTCCACTTGCCTGATAAAATATCTCCTCTTTGCACCTGTTCCCATTTCAATTTATGCTGCTAGAACTTGGCTGACTGAATTTGTGTACGATATTTAGATGAAGACCTCCCCAGGGTCCTGCACAGTGCTGTCATACTTTCTTACCTGTACTAGAAAAGCTTTCTCCAGTTTTTGTCCTAGGATTGCCTTTGTTTCTTTTCCAGTGCTGTTTTATAGCCATCCTATAGCTCACTCATGCACCCAGTTCCTCTTCTTCCCTTATTTACCACTGGTGATACACCAGAGCCTTCAGTAGTCCTTCAGTGCATGACCCCATCTACCATAAGGCTGATTTCCATCCCACTTGCTATCCAGGTCATCCAACTTTTCCTGCATGGTATCCCCACCTCCCCATTATTGAGAATGTTTCCCAGCTTTGAAGCAGCATCTAAAAAGCCTAACTGTACATCCTTTAAAAATTAGCTCTCTCAAAAACCTATGCCTTTAACCTAACCCTCCCTGAAGCCTCTCTTCTGGAAGGCGTTTCGCCATAGCAGCTCAATTTGAAGCAAAGCAATAGAGGTAAGCTTCCTTGAGGGCAGCACATCGCACACTTAGGATTACAGAAATGAAAGTGCTGGAAGGAAATGCAGTCTATTTAGCACAGCAAGCCACATGTCAGGTTCCTATGAGGCTGAGCTATATTAAGGAACAAATGTCAAGACATATTACGCTTCTGACAGGCACAGTGCCTCTCATGGGCACAGGAATGAGTGGAGCGCTGGAACAGGGGAAGGGGCAAATGGTCATCCCAGTTCCCCAGTGAAGGAATCAGGCTTCTTGTAACCTGCCCACAAAGGCTAACAACGGGACCAGGGAGTGCTGGAAGCACAGCTATGAGGGCTTCTTCACCAGACTTCTCTCTTTTGCAGGGATATGAGCAGGTCTAGGCTGCGTGGGAACTTCACTGGATGTGCAAAGGTTATTTGAAGTACACATACATACTCTGACACCCACAACTCTACATTAATTAGGTGATTTCTACCTGACTGAATGATGTCAATAATAATTCCCTAATCTGACATCTTCCATTAAAAAAATATACTTTAATAAAAATCCTTGTGGAAAATGAAAGTTCTTTCTCTGTATATCATCACTACTAATGTAAGTTGGCTGAATAGCACCTGGGAAGTCACTAACGGCAAATAACTTCAAAGTACATAAAATTTAACTCAAAAGTCTATGTTTTGATTAGTGGATTATAACTAGCGGATTATAGCTGTCCTTGGTGCCCAGGTAAACCTGTCACCAGAGAAAAAAAAGTTACCGTAAAATAAGACCAAATACTTCGAAGACAGTTCAAAGGAGAATTTGCAAGGTGTTTCCTAAAGACCCGCCTTTCCATTCATGGGAGCTAAACAGGCCAAAAATGCACCTTGTTAAAACAGGGCTAGTGCTATATTTACATTCTCTGTTCCCTATTACTTTGTATTTTAGGGCAGACTCCAGGTAACGTTAAGAGACACAGCAGTCAATTCTCTCTTACCAGGGAACAGCTTTCCTGAAAAGTGGAAAGGCCTAGTGATGGAGTAACATTAACTTAAGCTAGGCAAATCACTTAAGGACATATTCAGCATCAAATGCTATACATCAAGGAGAGGTACAAAACCAGAATCTGCCCACTTTCAGTAACAGCTTTCTATATTTGGTTGGCATGCAGGTAAGTAAAATCTCCCAAGAGCCTCCTGCTCTATCCAGGCAAACTTTCAATAAATCCCTGCAAACACTTTGGGGTTAAAAGTTTGCTTGCAAGTCTGGCAGTCTGGTTATTGGTCTTCCAGCCTCCAAGTCTCAACCACACTAATTGGTTATGGCACTTAGATACAACTATCTATTAAATAACTTCTTATCACCTTAATTCAGAGCTCTATGTGTTTACTCTCTGCCGTCCAGTCCAAATCCCACTAAAAACAGTTTAAAAAACACCAAACTGCTGACTTCCATAGAGGCTGAGTTAGCTATGGCTATGTTCTCACAGTTCTCTTCACTTTCTTTAGAGTTTGTTTCTTTCTTTTTGTGTTTGGTTATTGTATTTTTATCTTTCTTTTATTCTATATGATAACTTCTAGCTTTGGTGCTATGAATTAGTTGCCAGTTTCCACAGAGCTGCTCGTCTAGTCTCCCCACCTACTTGCAAACAGAGTAATGGATCACCTCAAATCTGAAATTGCTCCTGCGTTGGCTGCATGAGAGTTTCAGTGCCAGGTACTGTGGAAAGATGTCAATATATGTTAAAACAGATGATCAGTAAAATCTGATAACAGGTTTCTTCTAACAGAGTCCCCCATACCAATCTGTAGAACAAGCTGGGATTGTATTTTGTACTGTATTTTATAATGGCCCTCTTCCAAAGCCTCTTTCTCCAAAGGACAGATCATTAAAAGGTAGTGACAAAATTTAAAGCTTCCATTCCAAAAAGAGGTGATGTGTAATAGCTGTTTTTTTCAGGTTCCAGAAATAGATATAAGAGGTAGGAAATAATCCACATGGAACATTTCTGTTGCAACATGTGTACTGGAGAGATCAATCCAAGAGCATAAAAATGTGAAACTTTGTCATGAGAATAGTGTTATCCAGAGCTGTGAAAATGCCGGGAGAAAAAGGGTCTGCAAATATTAATTTGAATTTAAAAAATTATTTGGCTTCTTTATGCTCATACCTCTTTTCCCAAACACTCTGCTTGCATGAACATTCACAGGAAATTAGTTTTATCTCACATGCTCTGTGAACAATGTCAGTATTATAATATTGTTGTGAGGAGTCAGATCTAATTTCATAGATTCCCATTTTAGTCTTAGCAACAGCCATACCACATTTGCTGGCACAGAATTTTTTATCCACCAGCACTGCAAACTCAGGCAGGGACCTGAGACACAAACTGGGTTCTTTCTGATACCGTTACCGCCTCCAACAATGACACACTTGCTGGTGATGCCTCTGCAGTGTGACAGTGTGCAAGGTAAGAAAAAGATCTGCACACTTTTTCTCAAGTATCTCCTAATACTGAAGTTAATGTAAATTGATTTTTGTCAAGAAAGTACACAAGATGACTGGACAGTTGGTTTTACTTACTGATGGCAAGCCTATGAAAAACTGTTGAAATGGTGAAATGCGCTCAGACCTTGCAAATATTTACCTTGCAAATTCTATTTCTTTCCATTACATAATTAACTTGAATTCAGTGGCTCAGAGAATTGGGTTAAAACAGAGCAGTAGGATTTCTATTTTCTCTGCTTTGCCTTTTCACCCATCCAGTCCTAGCAATATGAAGTGAAAAACTGAAGCAGCTAAGTGTGTAGGATCAGCCACACTTTTCAATAGGTCAGAAATTCACCATGGGAAGGTCACTGCCAATTGAATGTAGGTGCAAATTTCCACATTCCTGTTCTGGAATAAGGCCTTTAGAATTAAGTCTGTGCCAAAAGGTGCTTCCAAGAAAACATCATGATGGCCCTCATCCCGTAGAACATTTAAACACACGCTTAACCTTGAGTAGTAGAAAATTCCTACCTGAAGAGAAATATTTTCATTCCTAAGGCTAAACACATGCCTGCGTTTTTATTATATGAAGTACCATACAAAGAGAACATCCAGTCCTGTGAAAACACAGATATGAGGCTGTATGTTTGGACACAGTTTTGTTGTTAGTTAGCCCTCCTTTTTTTTATTTTTTTTCCCCACTTTATGATAGGCTACTGTTCCACAGAAGACTGTGTCAATTAAAGGTAGATACACATACACAAAATGGATATCAGTACATAACTTTCAGCCTGTTTCTCTCTCTCAATGTTGGGAAAAGAACAAGGTTCATTCACCTGAGCAATAAATCCTCCCAAAACGGTCACTTTTACTGATGGGAATTTTGAATACCAGTCCAAGATGCCTACAGACATGGTACATTTAATAGATAAAATAAAAAATACACAGACCAAAGGGGAGAAAGTGAATATGTTTTTATTTCCATTAGCCAGAAGATACAATTATCTAACAGGGTGTTGTTTTTTTTTAAATATTTCAAACTAGCTTTTCTAGGTCAATAGGCACATTTTGTCTAGAAAGCTTTCATTAAAAAATGGAAGAGGATAGTATTTCCAGCCACATTGCCTGTAAAAAAGGTTACAATGCATTTTTGTGACCTTCTGCCTCTTTGCCCTGGTATCCAAGGTACAGTGACACACAGGGTCTCAGATAACTCACAGAGAAGGGTTCAAAGCCAAAGTGTTTTCAACCTTTAGCAGTCATGCCAGAGCACCCATGAGTATCTCTCTCGCTCTACCTTTTACCAGGTCCAGAAGGTATAGCATTGCTGTTTTTAAAGCAAAGCGTAAAGCATGTTTTAATCTGCCACGTTCAGTTTAATGGGGTGGGAAGGGGAGAGTGGGTGTTTCAGCATTTTTTTCATTGCTTTTATGGTGGTTTGGTTTGTCCTGTTTACACTGTGTTACATAAGAAAATTACTTTCCTATGTCATGGTACTATTACTTTAATAATTCTTACTGCCATGAACGCCATTCCTTTGAATCAACAGATGGCCTCTCAACTTCTGATGTGAGCAGAGTGCGTTTTCTCTTCTGGACAGGGAAGCTGCTGTCTTAAAAAGGATCTGGTCCTGTTTTTTTAATGTTAGTGTCTTATCTTCCCCCATATGACAGAATGCCTGATGGCAGTCACTCTCACAAAGTAAGCAGAGACTAACTAAAGTTAAAATGTGAATAGAACAGTATTACTTATCCTTTTCTTTATTCTTTCATCACTTTTTGCTAAATAGAAGTGTTTCCTATTTTTGTTATTTCCCCGCAGGGTGGTTTTTCCCTTCCTTCTCCCCTTCACACATGTTGTCTCTTCCCCTTAGCCCAGCAAAATTCCTTTTAAAATTAAATTAAGTAGGGCATCTTCCATTTCCAGGAGAAAGCTGTTCTTACTGTCAGCTATACTGTAACATTTTTTTTATACTCGGGTTTGGACTGAGTGCCAAGCACTTAAAGGAGGAACCTCACAAAGTTAAAAGACAACCATTGTGAGTAATCTGGATGAGAAACAAAAAACCTCAGCTCTACCAGACTAGGAAAAGGACTTTGTAAGATCAAGTTGCTGTGGTGCTTTATGATTTTACTGAACAGAATCCAATGAAAAAAATATGTCTTATAAATGTGGCATATTTTGGCCATTAGGCATAATCTTTAACATATTTTAATATAATCAATTACCCTCTTAAAATTAAAATCCATTTTTCTTCTGCTACTAATTATTTCTTTCCAGCAGTAGAAAGACCCTACCGGAGTCAGTTCTGGTAGTATTCCCTTACTGTAGGTTATTCTGGTCACTGACAGAGAAACTCTGTTTTTAACAGTAGGACAGAACAAGACAGTATTTACCAACAGTAAAAGGGGCAGTGTCAGAGATATAGTTCATTACTACCACAAAGAAGCTACATTTCGTGTATTTAGAGATCACTTGAAATAAAATAAGCAATGGATTGAACACCTGAATAATTCCCTTTATTTATTTTCAAAAGGTTCTTCTCACTTTCCTCTCTTCTGACTCATGCTTCCAGCCCATTGCAGAAGGCAAGCAGAAAGTCTCTTACATGGAACATCCTCCAAACTGAAGTTTGATTTCTCTTTTTTTTTTTTTTTTTTTGCCATTATTTGAGCTTTTCATAGAGAATATAAAAGTATAAATGAACAGCTGCATTTTTGATGCAGAGTCAGATTTCTTGTGCTGAGTCTAGATTCTGTGATTTAGCGACATCTGAATGTTTCTCATTTTTAATGTTTCAGTGAGAAGGCAGAAGCTGGGTTGAGAGAAACATTCTGCCTCCCCTAGGCCCTAACTGGAGTAGAAGACATCTATAGTATGAATTATATGTAAATACCAACCACCTTTAAAAAAGAACAAGGAAAGGCAGTAGTCATTTTGTCTAGTTTCAGTCCTTACTAAAGCTATATAGACCAGTTATCATGACCACTTGGCCTGATATCCATCAGCAGTAAAAGGAAGACTGGGGACACAGTGGGCCAGCTGCTGAACAAGGAAGGGGCCCACAGGATGCAGAGAAGGTGGAGTTACTCAATGCCTTCTTTGCCTTGGTCTTTACTGCTAAGGCTGGCCCTCAGGCATCTCAGCCCCCAGAGAAAAGAGGACAAATCGGGACAAAGGAAGACTTACCATCGGTTGAGAAGGATTGGGTCAGAGATCACCTGGGCAAACTGGATCCTCACAAATCCATGGGCCCCGATGGGATGCACCCACAAGTGCTGAGGGAGCTGATGGATGTTTTTGCTGAGCCACTCTCCATCATCTTTGAAAGGTCGTGGAGGACAGGAGAGGTGCCCGATGACTGGAGGACAGCAAATGTCACTGCAATCTTCAAAAAGGGCAAGAAGGAGGACCTGGGAAACTGTAGACCAGTCAGCCTCAGCTCCATGCCTGGAAAGGTGATGGAACAGTTCATCCTGGAGGTCATCTCCAGGCATGTAGAGAAAAAGAAGGTTATCAGAAGTAGTCAGCATGTTCACCAAGGGAAGATCATGCTTGACCAACCTGATAGCCTTCTACAATGGCGTGACTGGCTGGGTCAACAAAGGGAGAACAGTGGATGTTGTCTGTCTTGACTTCAATAAGGCATTCAACACTGTCTCCCATAGCCTCCTCACAGGCAGGCTAAGGAAGTGTGAGTTGGATGAGAGGACAGTGAGGTGGACAGAGATCTGGCTCAGCAACAAAACTCAGAGGATCCTAATCAATGGAGCAGAGTCTGGATGGAGGCCTGTCACTAGTGGTGTTCCCCAGGGGTCTGTGCTGGGTCCAGTCCTGTTCAACATATTCATCAATGGACAAAGGGACAGAGTGTACCCTCAGCAAGTTTGCTGATGATACCAAGCTGGGAGGAGTGGCTGACACACCAGAAGGCTGTGCTGCCATCCAGCGAGACCTGGACAGGCTGGAGAGGTGGGCCGAGGGGAAACTCATGAAATTCAACAAGAGCAAGTGCAAGGTCCTGCACCTGGGGAGGAACAACCCCATGCACCAGTACAGGCTGGGGGCTGAACTACTGGAAAGCAGCTCTGTTGAGAAGGACCTGGGAGTGCTGGTGGACAGCAAGGTGACCATGAGCCAACAATGTGCCCTTGTGGCCAAGAAGGCCAATGGTATCCTGAGATGCATTAAAAGGAGTGTGGCCAGCAGATGGAAGAAGGTTATCCTCCCCCTCTGCTCTGCCCTAGTGAGGCCACATTTGGAGCACTATGTCCAGTTTTGCGCTCCCCAGTTTAAGAAGGACAGGGAACTGCTTGAACAAGTCCAGCGGAGAGCTATGAAGATGATCAGGGGACTGGAGGATCTCCCTTAGGAGGAAAGGCTGAGAGACTTGGGTTTGTTCAGCCTGCAGAAGAGAAGACTGAGGGGGGATTTCATCAATACCTATAAATATCTAAAGGGTGGGTGTCAGGATGATGGGACTAGGCTCTTTTCAATAGTGCCCAATGAGAGGACAAGGGACAAAGGGCTCAGGTTGGAACACAGGAAGTTCCACCTCAATATGAGAAAAAACTTCCTTACTGTGAGGGTGCCAGAGCAGTGGCACAGGCTGCCCAGGAAGGTCGTGGAGTCTCCTTCCCTGGAGACTTTCAAAACCCACCTGGACGCATTCCTGTGCCCCCTTGCTCTGGGTGTGCCTGCTCAAGCAGCAGGTTGGACAAGATGATCTCCAGAGGTCCCTTCCAACCCCTACCATTCTGTGATTCTATGATTCTGTAGAGAAATAAAATATCAGATACATGATATAAATATGTAATCAGTTTAGTTAAGAAATCAATTAAAAGTCATTTTGCTGACTGAATGCAATAAGAAATCGATCTCCATTAACTGAAAATGACATGTTACAAGCAAAATAGAAGTTTTTTCATACTGCAGTGGTACAGGTTCCACTAAATGTATACCTATCTCAGGTTAGCTGAATCAGCACAACTTTCTTACCTCAGACACAGTTGCTGTTTTGAAATGCTAAAAGCATTTCCACACTGGGTGGAAACCTATGCTCTTAACTTAGCCTGGATGTGGTTCAATCATAGAGTCAGTCTGGCTTTTGGACTCCTCATACCACATCAAAAACATCATAACCACAAGATACAAGTCACTGTCTAGTGTCAACTTACCCTGCTAGGTCAAACTTGCCCAAAGTATTTGTGATTGGCTCTGCAGTACTAGGATTTGGAAATGTCTATACAAGTGAATTAAAAGAGTGAAGGACCATTTTCTGGCACTGAAGGCAAATAGCATTGAGTAGTGGGCATCCATAATGTAAAACCGTCTTATCCACCAAAATACAGTGGTAATATTCAAACACTTATTGGAATTGCTTTCAGCTCCTACTAATTGCCAAATTATGCCCAAGCTTTATTAAGGGAACATTAGCAGGTGTGAGCCAAAACCATGCCTTAGGCTGTGGCAAGATTTTAGCAGTACAGAGGACTGAGTTTCAGTGCCCAGGAACTTTCTATGGCAGTCTTTGATCTGCTTCAATAGAAGGTATTGAAGAGTAGTCATCTAGGTCTGTCTGAGACACACTATGGTATTTCAAAGACGGATTGCCAGAAGTGGTACACATCCTGCAAGGAAACCCTGTTTTTTGGGGCCAAGAAATAAAAGCTAAGAAGAATATAATTCCCTGCAGCCTTGAGCATCCCCAGTTGTAGTAGATACCTCTCTTTGTCTGGGGACCTGAGCTGAGGCTTTTATGTTCATACCCAGTTATCATAGACCAGACATGGCATGACCTGGTTTACCACATCCATCATACTTACATGAAAATTATATCAAGACCACATTGTTTCATAAGGTCTGTTTAACTCAGCAGAAATGTAGTCTACTTCCACAGAATAAAGAACGAGTCTGGGATTAAAATGTTTGGTGACATGACAATGTTCACATATTGTGTTACTGATGGAGGAGCAATAACCTTCTATTAAAGTGCAGTGAAAAATTTTGGACATTCTGTTTTAACTTATATTAGTAGTTTAAATCCAAACCTGTAGGGGAACCACAAGCAGAGGAATAGACGAGATCATCTCTCTTTGTCAATAGATGAGCAATATTATTTTTTCCATATTTATGTCAGAATTCTTCACAAATCCCCACTCATCACTTCTGCTTTTGTATTTCAGAAATGGTTTTGGGGAAATCCACTAACTGACATGAGAAAAGGAAGAGAGAAAAAGTGGAATTTCCACAAGCTGCAGGTCAAACCACGACTTTTTTGAAGGAAAAAACCTAAAATATTTTAAAGTTAATCATCAGTGTCGAGGGTTTTTGCACCTCCTCTTTCATTCTGATATAATTCTTTTTCATTGAATTCTGTAATATCTTCAGAAATCTGATGTTGAACTGACTGCCCTAGGTGGCCCTGCATGAGCAGGGGGTTGGACCAGATGACCTCCAGAGGTCCCTGCCAACCTCAACCATTCTGGGGTTCAGTGACTGCAGAACTTGGAATGCCCTTCACTCTTCATCAGTCCCACCAAATTTTCCCCTGGGAAAAGGACCAACTGAGTCTTTCAGCAACACCTGTCACCTTAGTATCCAAAATGGAAGAAAAAAGGCAGTGGACCAAATGAAAAGAAGAGAAATTAAATGAGTAGAGAAGATAAATAGAATAAGGGGTGGGGAGCACCTATGAGCTTATTAATTTAGCTATACTGTATGGGACACAGTTTAACTCACCTCCTGTGCTGTTCCAGTATTCCAGTGGTTACTTGGCTGAATATCTTTTGCCCTAAAAATGACAATCCAGGATATGTTTTACCTTAAGTAGTGACTTCTGGCTATGTACAGCTTAAGAATTCAGTTTCTCATGGAAATTATTTAGGATCATGAAATAGTGATACCTCTCAAAGCTCACTTTGTATTGGAAAGGTGGATTTTTTTATCCCCATTATTCCTCACCTCAATACTAAAATAGCCTTCACTAGAACTGCCAAAGGAAGTACTTACACCTATGACAGGATTAACAAGAGTGGGTTGCTAATGTCTGATGAACATCCATTCAGTGGAGAATCCCTGCAAATAAAATGCAGCCCACCAGCTGCAATACTTTTATTTTATTTTAACTCTGAAGTTAGGGGGATGGAATTAAGCAACCGGTCTTAGGGGAAGAAGGAAGGAGTTTGAGTGTTGTGACAAAGCTAGTCAGGAATACTTGATAAAGGGTGTGAAAGGGTGGGCTTGAAGGAAAAATTTTCTCCCCGGTCGTTAATCAGAGGCTGCAGAGGGACTAGAAGAGAGGGGCCAGGAAGGGGGAGAGAATTCAGAGTCTGAAGAAACCCCATTCAGGAAGAGGAAGATTGAACAGCTAAAGAGACTCTCCTTAATTTCAAAGACAGCTTGAGAATGATCAGAAAAATGACTCCAGGAAATGTGGGAAGCTTTTATGGTTTGACTACATCTACATATTTTTTGTGTTAAAGAAAATAAAATTAAAAATTATTCTGGAAACTTCATAAACCATGCATATTTGTTTACTTCTACAACTTTGCAGACCAAAAGACATTGTGTGTGGAAAGGAGACATTAAGGAGGGTGAGCTCAGATTATTGAGGCATGTGAGGAAACCTGGGTCGTGGGAGCCCTGGGCCCTGTGCTTTTAGAGTGTTGTGTGATCACCTTTCCAAGAAGGGCTAACTGACTGGGATGGAATTGTGTCCAGAACAAAGACACAATCACATAAACAAGAACAAAAGAGTGTATGTTGGTGCCTATTCACAGGACTCATAGGAAAGTTTAAGAGCATATCAGTATGAGGAGAATAAATATTTAGATAAACTGGTTAAATTTGGGAAATAAATTTGCGGTGTGAATCATCCTTCCTTGATAATGGAACCTTGTTACTCACAGCACTTGTTCTTTATAATTTCAGCCTTCCTTTTCAACTCTTTCTTTTCTCTTTTCACCTGGATTCTGCGTAAGTGGGCCTGAAGTTTTCAAAAGCATTTATCAATTAATCTGAACCTAATCCTACCCTGGCTTTGATTTAGGAGGCTGGAACTCATTCATGGAGAGTTTATTCATTTATTTATAAAAACAATAGTTAACCCGAGCTTTGTAAAACAAGTGACTTAAGAAAATTATCTAGACCAATACTTTTCAACAACTGGCAGTCATTCTGAATCTCATAGATATTATTACTGTTAGTCATCTGAGAGTGAAACATGATGAAGCTGGGTTTTTTGTAGTACTGTCCTCATAATACAGCATTTTGTTGGAAACCCATGATAATAAATTCACAATGTTACTTCAAAAAAAATATAATCATGTTCATTAGCAAAATTTTTTAGCTGGTAAGAAAATTTTTAAAATGTTTTTCATATATTTATTTATAAAATGTTTTATTTTAAAAACCTGTCACGGAAAAAGCAAATCTTTAGAAACAAGAATAGCAAGACCACCTGCAATCACCAGTTCAATGTATCACTGGATTGTGATGGTTTCTAAACTAAGTAGTACAGAAATAGTGACATTACAGAGCAAATAGAAAGCGTGATATTTTAATTTCCTCTTAAACTTATTTTGTACTTTGTATCACTTCTCACTTTAGAGAATTCTGTTTTGTTTTCTTCCAAAGCCAGACTTGATTTGAACTCCTTCAGTCAATAATAGGAACACTTACACTAGCCTGTCCTATAGGCTATTTTATGTCTGGCATCATCATTTTACTTGACACCGCATAGTTTGTTGCTTCAGTCCATCTTTGTGGGAAAAGCAAAATCTCCAAAAGAGTAATTTGCTGTTATGCAAACAACTGGCCTTGATATTTCATATCTCTATTTGCTCTGATGACAAACCCTTTTTTGGACCGACAGGTAAGTACATGTAACCTGTAATTAAGCATTGATTTCACATGACATCAGCCCCTTATAGGCCTAATTCTGCTTACACTATTTATATGTGAAGTCTCTTTTGAGACTGTCACCAGTCATGAGGAAGCTAGCAGCATTTGGCTGCTAAACCGGTTCTTTTCTGTCTCCCATTTCTGTTGTTCACCCCACAGTATGATCACACCAGTATTAACCACTCATTACCTGCACATCTACTATAGATGTGGTTTTGTGTGGAAAAAGCCCTAGAGTGAAAATTGGAGTAATGAAATCCTGGCACTAACTATAGACTGAGTTAACTCTGCCTGAGTTAAAACAAACCCCTTCCTTTGACAGGCTGCCATCAGATACCTTTCTGAAGAGTGAGTCTCTGCCGTTATTCCTGCAGACATAGTGAATATGTACTGATCCTCTTCTGCTGCAGCTTTTGTTTCCAGGCCCTTCGTTTTCAATGGTTGCCATAGAACCTACCCATTATCATATGAAAAGCCTCACACAAAAACCCCCCAAAAGCCTGTTGCTAAAGCCATGAACACTTTTCAATTTTCATGTAAAAGGAAAAAAACTCTGGAAGTGAAACGGTCGCTGAGGAGAAGTTGTCTCTAGCTCTCCTCCCTCTTTCTCCTTAGAGATGACTTGATTCTTTCTCTTTTAACTACATAAACGCTCTACTGGATCTTCCTCCTGACTGCCATAACAATTACAGCCTATTTATCCAGCAAAGTCCTTTTAATTGCCTCATAAGTCAAGGGATAGCCATGTATTTTTCTTGCCTAATTTGTTATGTAGGCTGTTCTGATTTAGCATACGTTTGACTTTTTGTTGAAGAGTTCTGTGCCCAATTCCCAGTGTTTGGCTTCAAAAAAAGAGGTGAAGAACTACTAAAAACTGAAGAAGAAACACACTCTCCTTGGTATATAAGCTTCTTACTCATGCAGGACCGCTGATTTGGTGTAAATACAGGAAGTGTTTATTATTGGGGCTAAGACCCCCTAAAAAAGACATATTTTCTCCATATGGCCATTTTAATGATGAAGCGCAACCCCATTTACTCAGGCATTAGCTTATGCTGGAGAAGTCACACACCAATTAGAGGAGCTACAAGAGTTAACTCTTGCAGTTTCCCTATTTACTTCAGCATAAAAGAGGTAAAGAAAATAAGTTTTTGAATCTCAGGGCTTTGATATAAAACAGAAACTTTGTTTTGAAAAACCAGTCATTACGTATACAACATTTATAAGAATACTTCCAAAACCTGATAATGCAACATAATATTAATACCTCACTGCATCATGTAAATTAATGAATTACTAATCCCTTGAAGTCTACTAACTTCAGGAAGGTCAGGATTTTTCGTAAGGAACCTGGAGTTGTTCCCCATGTCCCTGCAACTTGTTTGAGCATATGGAAGAGTGTAATGTATACAGCATGGATGTAATATTCCCTGTTTAGGGCAGTAGGGTAGGAAACCCTCCTCAGAGCTGCTGTAAGAAAACTTTTGTACCCCCTTCCCTACTTTCTTCCCAGAGAAGGGTGATGAAAACTTGGCATAAGGAAAAACTAATAAGAAAGTTCTCACTTTTCTGACAGAACTACTCTGATGAACAGATACTTAATAACATAGAGATGTCTCACATTCAATATACATTTATCCTCCCTGGAATCATGTTCAGAGAGACACCATAAATCCACAAACTTATTTTCTAAATTGTATTAAGTCCCCATTTCTTCTAATGCAGCCATATTTTATGCCTATATTGGATTCCTTTTGCACTACTTCAGATAATTCCACAGGTATAAAACAACAAACAAATAAACTTTATTTTTCTGGCTAGAAATGGAAAGGAAAGTTACATTACATTCTAGCTATGTACACATCAGGATTTTTTGGCTTCTGATGATTATTGGTTGGTAGGATAATTGGGGGTTTTTCTTCTTCTCCACTGACAATTTTAATGTCTTGCCTGTTACTCTTTAAGCATGACAGAAAAGGAGTAATGTCTTGACCTGTGTGCATCTCCAGCACCAAAAGTGAGAAGCTCTTTGTGACCTCCAACTGTTCTTGCTTGTGCCTGAAGCAGTAAACAGCTGGAGAAAAAATGTTTCACGAGAAACATAAAATGACACTGTGAAAGCCAGGAACCACAAGCAGAGAAATTATCTGAAAAGACAAAACTTTATACTGAAGCTGATTACCTTAGGGACTGTTCCTGCACTTGGCTTTTTTATCTTCCAAATCCATATTCAGGTTAACAGAAATAATTTCTACATCGGAGTCTGAACTGTCCAAGGGCTTGTATAAAATACAAAACAAGAAAAAAACCTTATCTTCTCAGAGGGGCAATGATGCTCCTTAATATCTAATTTTGTTTATAATTTCTATTTCTTTCAACATCACTAGCTCTAATGGCACATGTCTTCTAATAGGATGCTTTAGGCTGCTTTTACTGAATGGCATAGATAGTCACCTCATCAGTGGAAGGTGTTTTGTGGTGAAATCACTGAGCTGCCTGGTAAAAAATCTGAGAGGAGGTGACCAGACTATGCAGTGCAAGGGAAGATGAGCAGGACATCAACAGGCTTTTTGCATAAAACTTGCAAGGTCAAGTTGTTAGATGCTGCAGTTTACAGAAGGGAGAGCCAGGCTAGAGTGGATGGAGATTTGGGACTCCATGACAGTGAATTTTGACAGCTTATGCTTCTAACAAAAGGAAGGAGGCTCTTTCTCCACTTGCAGGTGCACAGCTGAGTTGCAGAATAGGTGTATGGTCCTGATGGCAGGTGGGAAGGAACAAGTTCTGTTGGTGGAGGTGTTTGTGCCAGATCAGCCTGATTCATGTATTAAAAGCAGTGTGCCACGAAAAGCCAGCAGTGAGTAACAGTAGTAAGAGACTCCCTTCTGCAGGGTGTGGAGGTGCCCATCTTGGGTGTTGCGGGCAAGGGTTTCACTTAAGTAACCACAAGATCCAATCTGAGGAAACAGCTACTGCAGAAACACAGGATTCATCTGACAAAGTAAGGCAAGACCATATTTGCTAACAGTCTGGCCAACTCATGAAAAAGGCTTTAAACTATAGCTTGAAGAGAAGTGGAGGAATGAGAGGCAGGAAGGAAGCACCTAGGGAAGAGCATGTCACTGTTCCCCTGAGAAAGTAGCGCATCTCGGAGCCCATGTCAAGTGCCTGTTCATAAACACATGAAGTAAGGAAACAGACAGGAAGAATTAAAAGATAGTGCCTAGTCACAGTTGTATAACCTCACTGGGATCACAGAGACATTGTGGAATAGCTCACATGACTGGAGTGCTGTCCTTAGGAAGAACAAGCAGATGAAATAAGGAGGGAAGGGGTCACTACACAAAGGAACAGATTGCTTGTGTAGAAATTTATTATGGGATGGCTGAAGGACAGCAGGCAATCCCATGAGTCAGGGTCAGAGGCAAGGTCTGTAAGTCAGTGAGATGGTGGGCACCTGCTATATACTGCTCAGTCAAGACAAGGAAATGGGAAAATACTTCTTCAAACTACTGGAGGAAGCCTTATGATTGCATGTGTTAGTTCTCATGGAAGACAGCTGAAGTTTTGAAGAGGGTCTAGTCCAGATGGCCTTCTGAGGTCCGTTCAAACTTAAATTATTCTGACTTTTTTTCTATGAAGTGGAAAAATAAAAACATCCTTTTATATTCCTTTGTGTGCTAAGAAGAATTTTAGGAGGTGACTCACTGGTGACCAAACATCATTAAACTGCAGGCATCTCTAGAGACCAGACTTCCAACCACAGAATAATTACCATGAAGAACATACCAGAACACAGTAAATAAGACCAGATTATTCAGAGCATGGCACATCTTCACCTTTAGAAGGCATGCCTAGGTTGCATCAAACTACAACCATCAATTCTCTTATTTGGAGCTTGTCCTACATGCTCTGTATGTAATACGGCAGCTTTGTTACGCCTACAGTGGGACAAAGTTTCTTACATGAGCTGGAAGAATAATTGACAAAAACTGAACTTCTTGGCATCTTGTGTCACATGAAACAGGTTTTCTGATGCTCAGTAAAACAAGATGCATCTACATTAGCATGTTAGTGCATTGTTTTAAAGGAATCTACTTGCGCGTCCTTAGTTACAATACATGGCTTTGTTTGTATCACAGAGCAGTCTCAGAGCATCTAAACTAGGTTTGGTTTTGGATGAAACTAAGACAAAAGGTGTTCTTCAGCATTTCTTCTCCTGCTTTATCAATCATAATGAAAATTGATTCATAGGACTAGAGAAGAGCTAATTCAAAGTAACTCCCACTGCAAAAATGCATGTTACAGACACCCAGTGCTCAGCTTTCTGTTCATTCTGTGCACCCATTTTGACAGGGCTGCTTAGTTGTTAATGTGGACATAAGCCTTAATAAAAACTGGATGTCTACTTATTAATGAACATCTTTATGCACTCTCAAGTACCACAATTTTATATGCTTAATTTTAGAAAGTCTAAAGATTGTCTGATGGAGAAAAATGCCCATAGCAGTTAAGTAATACTATAATAAAATGTTGGCATCTTTTACTGTAGGCATATGAAAACAATTTGCATAGCTATATTTTATTATTTCTGCCACATTTTAATATTTCACTTTTCCTGCAAATATTTCTGCTACTAGAAAGCACTGGACAGAACTATGACTATCAAACTGAAATTTACTTAACTGTTCAGTTAACACAGCTCTGTCTGATTTACAGGGGTCTAATACCTCCAATATTGGTCTTATTTGACCAAAGCATTTATTACACTACATGCACAGAATTATTAAGAGTGAAAACTCTCTATATCTTTGCTGTTTCTGTATAAAAATGTACATAGATGGGTCACATCACAAGCTCTGAAAAGCTTTAAATAGTATCACAACCTTCACCTCCAAAATCAGAAGCATTCATTAGTCCATAGATAATTTCCTGTAACACAAAAGGTAAATTGTAAAACTCATTACGTTGGTAGTTTACAACCTTATGAATAATATGGTGCAACTCTGGGAAAATGGGAATTTTCTTTCTAATAGGATGTCAAGTCTCATTTTTCAAAGGTATTCAGTATTTAGCAGTATACTCAGTGATGTGTCTGCAAGAGTATGCATCCCACAAGAGGCTAATCAGTGAGTAGAGATACTTGAACTGTTAAATTCATTTGCATTTTCTCCATCAACTCCACCTTGACCCCAGGAAAAAAAAAACATATCTTTATTTCCTTTCATTCCACTCCACAAAGCCTAGTTTGGTTCCATTCTTCTTTCCACTTCAGTTGCCTTCTGTATCCCCCATCCTTGCCTTTAAGAACCCCAGTCCATCCTGCTTTTATTCAATGCGTAGCATCAGTTAAGGTACCCTTGCTGTTGTTGCACCTATGACGTGAAGAACAGAGAGACATTAGAACAGGAATGTGTTACTGAAATTTAATCTGAACATTGCTGGAGTGTCTGCATGGACAAAAACTGGCTCAAAGCAGACGTGCACGGCTGGCTTCTAAGCAAAAGCAGAATCACTCAATCACACTTATTGCCATCAGTAATTCAAAATTGGGGAAGAACAGAGATGCTGCACAGCATGTCACAATCTCCATGTCTCACATCCTTTCAGGAGCAGCAGCAAAAGCAAACCCAGCACTTCAAGGCTCAGTGTTTCAGCCTCACTCCTTTTTCCACTGCTTTCTCTCCTTCTGGTAGGACCATCCAGGTCCCAAACACTAATGCCTGGCACAAAAATGAAGTAATCTTATATCACCTGTACAGAAGCACTGGCTTTGCAAATTACCTTTTTTTGTTGTTTGTTTGTTTGCTCCTGCTAGATTAATATTTGCCAAGAAAAATATTCTTTCTATGTGATTTTAAATGTACGTGGTTACTGTCCTACCTACTGTGAAAGGACTTCTGGGAAAAGTGAGCAGATTCAGGTGCAGCTGCAGAGAGTAGGCATGAATAAAAATAAACAGGGAATCCTTAATTAATTAAGCTGAAAGATAAAAATACTTATTTTAAATTATTATTCGGACAAGAAATATTTTTATTTGTCCTGTGCAACAACACAGTTTGGGGTGGAAATAAAGTCTTTCCAGTGTTCTCCCTCTTCCCAGCACTGATGTGCATCATATGGTCCCAGAGGCAGAAGACATTCCTAGGCAGAGCCAGCAGCTGCATAGAAGTTTCATCCAAAGCTGAAGCAGCTGCATATCTTCATAAGCACTGGACATTAGTGGTGTTTTCCAACTCTGGCTTCACTTTTCCCAGCTGAGGATCTTCCTCCTCATGCTCTTGAGGCCTGTATTTCCATCCCCTCCCACCTCTCTCTTGCAAGTCCTGTTGTGCCAGCTTCATTACTTTTGCTTGCCATATTCTACTTTACTTGTTTCCATCTCTTTCCACATCTCTCCAGTGCTTTCTACATTTTTCTAATTAACTAAGCCATTGTAATTTTGTTTCTAGCTAACATTTACTTATCTGTAACTGTGTTTAGAAAAAGCCAAAAGAACTGCCTATCCTTCACCGGTATAGGACAGAGAAATTGAAAACTTCGTTTGCATGTTCTTGACCTTACCTAGGCCTATAGGTGCTTTGGTAATATGTAAAATAGTGAGTTAAACACACTGGCTTCTAAAGATGAGTAAGAACAGGGGGGTTTAGTTAAAAGGCTGTTCCAGATCAAAGGTGAAGTGTACTGGGGAATGTAGATTGCAGCCATTGTCTGTGGTGTGTGAGAACAGTAAAATTAGCATCCATAAATTAGCATCTGCAGTTTATGATTTATCCCCTCAATAACACTCAGCAAAAGAGGTTCAGTTCACTTTTCAAAAGAAGTCAAAAAAGGGCATTGTCTTTGATTTTCAGTAATTTTGTTATGTTTCTGCTGTATCTCTGCAACCGATATCACCTTCAGTTTCCCACAGCTGTGGTTTTATGTTCCTTAACTTTAGAGGAGCACTATGCTATAAAAGGATTTCCAGTCACAGATTGAATCTGATAGGTTTCGGGTGGACATTTCTCTAGTCAGTGGTAAGAAAGAATTATTTGTGAGAGACAATTCTTACACCTACCTGTACACAACCTCTTAGTCTCTGAAATCTTTCCAATGAAGGGACCAAATACAGCTTATAAGACTATGTTACATTGCTGTTCAGAGCATAAACCGTGTTACCTGAGAAATGATAGAAAAGTCAACACTTATGCATGTGAAGATCTAATTTTTAGGTGGTTTTCAAGGTCCTGCACAAAGACACAAACCTTCAGTCCCAAGGACCACTGAAATACAACTCAGGCTAGAAACCCTTTTTTCCTTTAAAACCCACATTTGGCAAACTGCACCTTTGATGGTTATTCATCTTGGAAGCAATCTAATAGTCCCTATGATTAAGAACATTAAAGCCCAGGAAGCATAAAGAAATGATCTGTTCACTAAGGTGAGCCTATCCACAAGACTGGTTAATGAATCTCATGCAGTCCATGAAATAACTGTAGGGCATATGGCAGTGGAAGCGTGAGAGAGAATATCTCTCCCTTTACACATAACAGCTTTTTAAATCCTTCAGAAAGCCCAGAAAATGACACTAAGGCCCTATCTTTAGAACATAGAATTCTTTGGAATAAATATAGGTTTTTTGGTCTCCAAAATCTTTGAAAAGGGCTGTTCTATGTTTGAGGTTTTCATGTTTTGTGCATCATAGTTTATTTTCTTGTTAACTTCCATGTTCACCATGTAGGTTAGATCAGCCTACAGGACAAAGGAAAACTTAGAATTACAGTACCGTGAACACAGCAATGACTGTCAACTCAGTGTCTCTTTTCTACTTCTGTTGAAAATCTGCTGCAGTTTGACTTCACTAATTTAACTTAGTTAAGGCTAGGTCTGGACCAGGAATTTCAAGTTTTTTCCACTAATTGAGGAAGAGAGACATTTACTTTCCTCAAAGCTGAGTACTACACTATCCTGGCAGGGCTACTTATAGTTAGGTCTGGCAAAGGGCACAGCAGAGAAGGAAGTTCTAAATCTAGTCCAGGCATAGATGATAGAACTGCTGCCCACCAACAGCAGCCTGCTGGCCTTGGCAGTTGTCAGACCTGTCTGCACCAAAAGCCAGATCTACATCCTCTAGATATGGACTATTAGATGACTTTCAGTCCAAGTGAGTGGAAATTATGGCAAATACCCAGAGGCTGTGATGAGGAGGTTATAGTTGCTATTGTTTTTTCAACTTTTTTTTTCTGGGAGGGTGGGGGTGGAAGGTATTGTCAATAAAGTATAAGAGGTGCTTGAGTATTTTTCCAGGATTAAATGACAGCAGTGATGTGATTTTTAAAAAAATCTTTCATTTTGACAGGGAGTCTGCAAATTTCTGAGTGTAATAGACCTGGCTGCATTCATCTTTGCCTCCCTCGCCTCACCAGAGTGGTTTGCTCATGCATGATCTGCATGCGATTACAGTTTGAAACCTCTTAGGAAGTGCATTTACACAGAATCCAACTTCCCTTTCCATTCTGAGGATATGGGACAACATGCTACCCTGAGTTAAGCTCAGATATGACCTTACAACAAATTGTCAAGGAGATCTGTGTTCACAGGACTGCTGGATGGCTTCCCATTCACTGTAGAGAAGAGACATGCACTCGTGCCGTGCTCATGGCATATCTAAAACCTCACAAATGCACACTATTCCTTAGTCTGTGCTGATTTGTTCTTCTGCCCATGTCCTTGGTGGTGTTTCTCACAAGGGGTGTCAGGCAGCTCGCTCTGGCTACCAGCTTCTTGTCAGACGCAGCATTGGTCGTCAGCTATATAAGGAACCTTCCCCTTGTATGAGAACTGAGATGCTTGGAAAGGTACTCAGCTCAAACAGTTCAAACATCTATGTTCCTGGAGATAAGGACAGTCCTTCTGAAGGAGGAATGTCGAGAGATGTACTTTTCAGTTACTTCAGAACCTTGCACTCTTTTTTAAGAGTCTTACCTAGTATCACTTTCATACTTTGTTTTACTAGCCAGCTGAGGGACATATGGAACTTGAGCCTTACACAGTATCAGCACCGATTAGCAAAGCATGAACCTGCTTACCAGTTTCTAGAAGCTAAAAATAAATGAAGCAAGACAACAAGGAGCTATCTGTCTATAGCAGAAATGAGCTTAAACCAAACAACTCACCCAGAGCAGTAGTGCCACCAGCAAACTCAAAAATTTTGTGACTTGTGAATATCTAGGACGCTCTGCATGGCTTTCAAAACAGATTCCCAAAACATTTTGCAAAATGAAATGCACTTCTGATGCCTGTCAGCCTGGAAGCTTGACTGTGCCTTTCCTAGCACCCATGAGGCCAGGAACAGTCATGGCTGGGTGTAGGAAGTGCTGAGCAAGGTGCCTTTGGCTGGCTAGCAAAAATGCTTAGGCGCTTTAAAAGCATCTTAGAAATATGTGAAACATGGAAAGAAAAGCAAGTTTCTTTCATAACTCGTGTCTTCTTTTGACTTGTGATTTTGTGTATTTTTGTGAATGCTTACATCTACAAGCCCAACGCCAAACTTACTTAGCAAACATGAAGTGTTTCCTCAGCAATATTAAAAAAACAGGACAAAGTCTTGAAAATTCCTCAACACCTGATTTTCTCAAATCTCACCACCATTATCCATAATGGTTTGGGTTATCTTTTCTTTTTTTTTTTCCCCCAGTCAGAATCATGTCTACAAAACACTAAATTAATGTCTGAAAAGAGCTGCCTCTAAACTGCCATCTCCTGTTTCAAACACATGCACCCGGGTAAACATACAAACGTATGGACAACAGGTAACATACTATAGTGAGAGCAGTTGTATTCCTGAACATCTGATTGCACTTATTAATGCATTACCAGAAAATCAAAAACATAGGACATAATGAAATATACTTTTGAAAGTAAAGTGGGCAGGTTATTGGGGGAAGGGGGTGGGGATGGGTGAGGGAAAATCAGGATTGAGACATTTGGGGCAAGGGAGGAATCTGGCTAATTTTGGCAGGGAAAGAAAAATAAGTCAAAAACATTCATCAGAATGAACAATGTATTATAAGTTCATAAGTAATACCTCCCCTAAATCTTTTCCTGGCTTCCGGTGCTGTTGGAAAGTGTCAGTTCTTCTTCATCATGTCCGCTAAGCACATTGGGGGGGGGGGGGGGGGGGGGGGGGGAAGGGTGGAGAAGAAAAAAAAGAGCAGAGAGTGAACTTAATCTTGGAATCCTGAAAAAGTCGCCTATGTGCTTTTTCTAGCCTCTGGTACAGCAAACCATGTTGCTATGGTAAAATGGGTCAGAGCAGTAAGCAAGTTAGCTTGTGCAACAAAATCAGACTCCTGGTGCATCAATGGGAGGCACAGGCCAAAGCAGACAGTAATCTACAGCTGAATCTAGGTCACTGGGGTGCTTTGTAGCTGCAGCTGTCCATGTGGGACTGTGATCTCTGTCAGGGTTCACAAAACCATCCTGACGGCTGGGCTCCTGCTCAACGGTTACGAGTATACTGGGGGAGCTGTTGCTTTGTCTCCTTCAAAAACAAATTATAATTTTAGATTCTTAATTATGGATGCATATGCAGGCAGCATGTGTCTGTGTGTGTATTATGCATGCACATTTATTTTAAAATAAAACATACTCAGCAGGCACATGGCCCATATTTTGGGAACCCATTACACAAATTAACATTCACACTCCAAATGATCATTATCACATATTTATGGGAACCGTGCATCCCACTCCATGAAGGCTATAAAGATCTGCAAGCTAACATAAGAAATGTCTTCCCCAGCATTCCTAATGAATTCCCCCCCTCGGACAAACGCCCTCCCAAAAAGCCTGGGAAAAGAAAAAAGGCTTTGGAGAATGTCAGGGAGGTCGTCCCACAGTTCAGTCTCTCACATCCCCCCACAAACATATGCTGATACACCCATCCGTGCAGTAATCTATTATTATCATTTAGTATTCTGCGACTGTTTTAAAAAAAAAAAAAAAAAAAGAACAACAATCGGTTAATAAAAAGCCAGGGAATGGGGCCAAATCAGGAGCAGAAGTAAACCAGCATACCCCCCACTGATGCTGGTGGAACTACAACAGATTATGCAGGCTCAGGGTTTAGTCTCGCATACAGACATGATCCTCACCCAAACAGGGATGCAAAATGACCCGTACCAGAGATTCATACGGAATGTAAGAAAGACGTACTCTTACGTAATGCGCTGGGTAGCTCTTTTGAGTACGAGGGCTATTATGTCACTGGGTTTTCCTGCCTTTTTCTTTCATATGTTTAGAAATTCTGCCAGGCAGAATTTGCTGTATTTGTCTGAGATTCCTGGCTCTGCAGCAGAGATTCTGGATACATCCCCTGCACATTGATGCATCAGCCTTTGAAGTGAGCATCGAACTCCCAGGGTACACCAGATTTACCGTGTGTGCGGTGATTGACCCCACAACAAGCACACAGTGGGTCTGAAGCCCCTCAGAAGCCTCCTGGCACAAGGCACACGTGCTGAATCGTTCTTAGCCCATATACACGAGAGGTCTGACACACTGAATGCCAAACATGTCACTACCATATCTCTTTTTTTTTCTGTCTTGTGTAAAATCTGGCATAAGCTTGTAGTAACACCAGGTAGAGATGTTAATGAAATGATGAAATATTCAGCTTTTGGTTATGGTTTTGGGACAGTATTGGACAGATGTGAATTTTCCCTCTGAAAACCACAAGATACTAGACATTTCCACTTGAGACAACTACACTGGACCAAACACATCCTTCAATACTGGGAATTTTTTCATTGTTACATCTGTCATACTGTGTCAAGACTTTTTGCCCATTTCCAGTGAGCGTGAGGGCGGAGGAAGGACAAGGGACAACAATAACTCGGAGCCTCAGAATCAGTGGCCCCCTACATAAATCAGGTATGACAGTGAAGTTCCTGCCCTCCAAATCCCACATTTTAACGTGGACAACTGAGATTAGAAATGTGTTAAGAATAACTTAAAAACCAGGCCGGGGTAATCCATGACAAGGTCAGCATCCAAAGACAGTGAGGCACTAGAGCTTGTTCAATGAACTACTCATTTAAAATCAATTATGCTTTTCTAGAAGAAAATTAACAATACATATTTTTATTGGGGAAGCTATTTCAGCTCTCATACAAGGGGAAAGTTTCCTATACAGCTGACAGTCAATGCCTTGAACTGCATCTGACAAGAAGCTGGTAGCCAGAGCGAGCTGCCTGACACCCCTTGTGAGAAACACCACCAAGGACGTGGGCAGAAGAACAAATCAGCACAGACTAAGGAATAGTGTGCATTTGCGAGGTCTTAGACATGCCACAAGCACTGCTTGTGTGCATTCCTTTACAGATGCCTAAAATACCAAGATGAAACATGTAAGGACCACATTTCAAATGTCAGTTTGTAACAAAAGTGAAATCTCCATTTCTTCCTACAGAACTGCTAGCATTATGCAAGCACACTGGGCAGCTGCCCATTCTACTGAACAGCAGCACACATAAATAAATTGCAAATGCTGTAAGTAGGTGTGCACATACATCACACACAAGCAATGCAACATATTCCTTCAAGAGGGAAGTAGCAGAAAGCAAACGGGAAAGAAAAAAAAATGTCAGGACAGGATCAAGGACATCTCTTTCTCTATAGTCACTCACAACTTCACTTCTCTCAGCAATAATAAAGATTGCATACATTTAAAAAGGCCTTGACTTATTCCATCTATCACATGTAGTTCATCTCTTCTCTAATTTCCACAGCAACTTGTCTTAAATCCTTCAGCATTCTTCTCCCTGATTATTCAATGATACCTGAATAGTTCTGATAACCCATCTGATACAGCCAAGTGACGGAAATATTTGTCTATCCGGCATTGTCTCTGTAAAGCAAACAAATACCACTTCATTCAAAGGGGACAGTAAAGTTCATCACTGCTGAAGCATTCTGCTTATGAGGTTTATGCCTAGTGATCACCAGAACAGACTCATTTAGAGATATCCCTAGAGATATAAAGATCTGCTATTGTGTTGATAAAATTCTTTTCATGCCACTGATACCTTAATAGCCAAGTCTACAGAATGACAGGCAACAGAGACAAGGCAGGCTTGGAGACTTACCTGGATGGAAAGGAGCAAGAGGGTTGTGATATTCATTTGCTACCAGAATTACATACTTCAGCACAGAATTTGTCATTCGATTTTGATCATATATGTTCTGAAGGCATTTTACTTTTAACAGCATGTTTACAAAAATCTGCACATAAAACAGAGGAAAACAAAAATAAAGGAGAAAAAAAAAGAAGTTCATTTCCTAACTCTGACATGAATATAATTTTATACTTGCAAATAGCTTTAGCCTTCCTGTTTCCAAAAAAGGCAGTAAATCACCGACTCGGGGGACTACGCAGACATGTACTGGGTGGAGGGATGGCAGGGTGTGGGGAGGGAGGAACAGCTTTATAGGCAGAAAATAAACATTCCATGTAAGTAACACTGCCAGATAAATCCCCTGCTGCAGAGTCTGTCTGCACATTCCACTGCTAAAGGGCCATGAGTTCCTGATAAGCGGTCACTTTCTTTCCCCTGGACAAACGGGCAATTCACAGAAAAGAGCTAATTAACTCTGCCACTTATTGGAGGATCTGAAGTACCTGACACACTTCTGTCACGCTCCCTTCTCTGAGCAGGGTGGAGTGGATGTTGACTGGAGGAGGGCTGCAAAAAAGGCTAGCTAATAAAAATTCCATTTTTAAACTAATTTTTTTCTTACTTTATATATTGGAAAACTTTCAAATGAGGAAGAGAAGGAAGGAAAGGGAAGGAAGGAAAGGAAAGGGAAGGAAGGAAGGAAAGGGAAGGAAGGAAAGGGAAGGAAGGAAAGGGAAGGAAGGAAAGGAAAGGGAAGGAAGGAAGGAAAGGGAAGGAAGGAAGGAAAGGGAAGGAAGGAAGGAAGGAAGGAAGGAAGGAAGGAAGGAAGGAAGGAAGGAAGGAAGGAAGGAAGGAAGGAAGGAAGGAAGGAAGGAAGGAAGGAAGGAAGGAAGGAAGGAAGGAAGGAAGGAAGGAAGGAAGGAAGGAAGGAAGGAAGGAAGGAAGGAAGGAAGGAAGGAAGGAAGGAAGGAAGGAAGGAAGGAAGGAAGGAAGGAAGGAAGGAAGGAAGGAAGGAAGGAAGGAAGGAAGGAAGGAAGGAAGGAAGGAAGGAAGGAAGGAAGGAAGGAAGGAAGGAAGGAAGGAAGGAAGGAAGGAAGGAAGGAAGGAAGGAAGGAAGGAAGGAAGGAAGGAAGGAAGGAAGGAAGGAAGGAAGGAAGGAAGGAAGGAAGGAAGGAAGGAAGGAAGGAAGGAAGGAAGGAAGGAAGGAAGGAAGGAAGGAAGGAAGGAAGGAAGGAAGGAAGGAAGGAGGGAAGGAGGGAGGGAGGGAGGGAGGGAGGGAGGGAAGGAGGGAAGGAGGAGGAAGGAAGGAGGGAGGGAAGGTGATCTGGTTGGCTAAATAAGTACCTGTGCAAAGCTTTTATTCAGGCTTTATTTAAAATACAAGTTGGATTTGCATAAATGTGTCTACTGATAACACATTTAGTGGTGCTTAGGTGCTGATGAAAAGACACATATGTTGAAAGATCATCATAATCTCAGCAGTATCATACACATGGTCTTCTTAGATGGAAGAAAAATAGAAACTCCAAACATTTGTAATGCACAGGGAAACTCTAGAGTTCATCTCCTGGTCATTTAGTAAATATAGCATTCCTCCACTTTTTGTTGCCCAGAATGAAACAACAAGGAGGTTAACTAGTTTTTTAACTAGCTCCTCTATGAAGGGTGCAAGCACACATCATCTACTTTCCAGATTGAAGCTCATGAGTGTTCATTTGTACAATATACATTGCCTCAACGATGACCTTATGGATTTCATCAAACAAGTGTTGGCAGTTTCCCACTCAATCACTTAGTGTAATTGTGGACTCTTCTCCTGTTTACTGACATCAAGGAATGCCTTAAAAGAGCAATTATTGCCTCATACCTCTTCAAATAATGATGGGGGTGTATAAAGTCAAACATCTGATGCATGCTCCTCTCCCTGGAATGTGTTAGGAAAAGTCCAGTCCCTCAGTCAGTGGAAAGGACTAAATTCCTTCTCTACAAAATGAACCCCTTGGAGGAACTTAGAGCTCTTCATGACTCAGGCAAGTGCCATTTCAAGAGATTCTCCAGCAAATAGGCTAGAGGGTTCTCTGTGAGTATATTAAAAATCGACTACATGACTATGATTCAGCCATGTAATTAATGTAAATTAAGGGCATGACATCTGTTATGGTGACAGTTCTGCCTTAGGAAATGAACACAAAGTCTGATGGAGGCAGGTACTGCTATTTGAATATGATCTCTCGTCTCCCCAAACCTCTTGCTTTGGACCCCTTCACAGTGGGCTATGAACTAAAGCATCAGCCTGTTGTTAAAGGATTTGAAATAAGAAGAGAAATCACTAGAGCACACTGGCCCTGGTAAGCAGAATTTTAGTTCCAGCTGTGCAAGCTAAAATAATGAACATTTTAAATAGAAATACTTGAGGCAAAACATAATGTCTGGCAGGTAACTGGGGAGGAAGTATCTCATGTCATCCATGTGGAAGTCTCCAGCCGTAACAAAAGCTTCCTTAGCTGCTCAGTAAGTGTCTAAAGTTATAAACATTTATATCACAGTTAATTTACTTTCAACTGTAGTTTGGAAAGCTCCTTTTGCTCTCTTAAATGATGGTGCTAAATGTCAAATTCACAATTTTGGAGTTATTGTCAACACTTTACTCTAAGTAGATATTAATTAATACTAAATTGCGATGGCTCCATAAAACTTCAATGGATGCCAAAAGAAAAAAAATGTTCATCTTCTATGTTACAACAAAGAATAACAAAAAGAAAAGAATGGTTTTCCACTTACAAAATAAAATTATGCCAAGACCTACATTCAGCTAGTAGCCATTAGTTTCAAGCAGATACTGACTCCTGTCATATGATGAGGGAATATGGGATTTGGTAATCTTACTGGCACATGTCAGGTAAGCACGGCCAAGAAACACAAACTGCCTCCTAGCAATAGCCCTTTTCATCATAGCTGTGTCGCCTGCTGCCTAAGAAAACTGAACGTCCAAAAAGAACAATTGTTGGGAAAAAAATATGAGTCTTATGAGGGAGGAATGTGATGAAGTGTGGTAGAGGTGACTGTAACACTTCCAGATTTTCCTAGGAGCACATTTTATTGATCACGAACTGGAGTCAATAAACTCACTGGAGATCTGAAAATGGCAAAGTCACTGAAAAAAAATTTAAGTCCCACTATCAGCCCTGTATATTTATTGATGCAAGAGACAGGAGTAATATCTGACTGTCGAAAGCCGACTGTGACTTTGGGCATTCTTTCAAAAAAGCAAATAAGAAAACAAGGACTTGCAACATGAAAGAATGACACAAAGAGACATGAGTCAGTTTTAACACAGGATATCAAAGATAGCAAAAATAAAGGCTGGTATAGCAGATTAACAAGCTTGAAACTTAAAAGATTGTGTTAAAACTACAGAGGGCACTAACAGAGAGAAGACTATCAGAGATGAGATAACGAGAGCTGACAAAAAGACTATAAATATCACTCACAATGTGATTGTGATCAATATGGTAGGAAAATGACCCAGAGTGAACATGCATCAAAGACCAGTTACCTTCAGAATTTAAGTCCATCTTCTGTTGAGAGACATGACAAAAAAAAAAACCCCAACAACAAATCCACCACACACAAAACAAAAAAGACCCAAACGACTTTTGAAACAAAAAGAAAGTGTTTGTATGTCATGGTGGAGATATAAGGTTTAATAATTGAAAAGTGTTTTTGAAAGACAACTATGTGAGAAAAAAAGGTACCAGATTGAGAGCAAAGAAAGGATAAAATAAAGCTTTTTGGTTTTTAGATTATAATGATGGAGTGATATAATGAGTTAAAAAGGGGGGGATGACAAACAAATGAAAAGCACAGTCAATCTTCAGAGAGGATTTATCTGTGGAAGACTCAGGCAATGAAAATAGGTGGAAAACAGTCAAAATGGTCAACAACAATGTACCAAAACCTGTTATTGCTCCCCTTGAATATTTATGGAAAGGAAGGCATGGCCTAACCCAAATACTTGAGAAACCAAATCACAGGAGGAAAAGGAGGTCTGGAAAAGCTCCAAAAAGAAGAGGGTATTCAAATATAAAATACCTGTAACTTACAAAATGTGATTTTTGATAATCTGCTGTAGACGTAATAAAGGTGGTTAACACTGTGTTAAAAAGTATCAAAACAAATAGGTTTCAGTCACTGTCTATAAAATCAAATGCACAGGGTTAAATGAAATTTGAAGATCTATGAAATGGTCATCATAGATACCACCACATTATGACCATGAATATCAAGGAATCTTAAATAATAGGTCATAAATTTTATGAAGTAAGAAATTAAGGCACAGAAAGGAGCAGAAAAGCTTGTTAAATTTTGCTATGGAGAGTGCTTATCTTAAAAAAGCTATGAAAGTTGCAGTTCCATGAGTACATTTGCTCTGTCCCAATAATTCCCCACCACCATAGAGGCAGACTGTTGCATTTGCCACCATTTTCTACCTCCTACCTCTTCCTTTTCCCTGGATCCAGTATTCATCTGGTACTTCATCAAGTCATTTCAAATCACTAAAGTGAAAGAAAACTAAACTGGTAAAATAATAGTTTTTCAGCTTATTTAATCAGCTGAATCCATTGATCAAGCGGTTAAACAAGAAACAGCGCTAGCACAGACAGTCCACAGAAGGTAAGGAGAAATTTTGGTTATTGTTGACAGTGAGCCGTTAGGTCTGCTCTACCACAAAAATGGAGCCATACTCTGAGAAAGACCAAGCTATAGATGATTTGAGACCAATAAAAAGATTGTATGTAGACTTGAGAACTGGCCACAGAGTAGGAGAGACATACACAGAATAAGAAGGAATAAAATGAATACATTTAAAGTTAAAATATTACAGGAAGACAAAGCACTTAAGTAGTATGTGAGATAACATAAAAAGAATTTATATTAAAACTATGAGAAATCATATATACCTGAGAAATCAAACTATACCTGCAGTTTAGGCCTATTGACAGAATCAAGGGGCAATGGAGAAATCATGTGGTCAATTGCTCAAAGCAGGAACTGCAAGTAGACTGAAGAAACATTCCCTTGGCCAGAAAAGATAATAGCAAATTTTGATAGAGGCTTCACATGTAGGGTGCAAGGTACCAGGAAAGAGGAGAAATAGCAGATCAGAAAAGAAAGGTACATCTTTGAAAGCAAAAAGCAGGCAGCTGATGCTGTTGACCATTACACTACGAATCTAACTAATTAAACTAAGTAGTGTGAATGCAATGGTTAACAAAGACCTTAATTAGAAACAAAATTATTTTGAGAGCAACAGTGTCAAAGGGAATGCCACTGAGTGAAATTGACCAACTTTCCCAAAAAATGAGTGAATGTTTTCAGTGGAATGGAACTGAAACCAAAGTGCTTGCAAATAGTTGAAGGACTGAGATATATCTGATACAAAGTAGATGCAAAGTCAGAAACATTGAATGCAAAGGTAAATAAACTGTAGAGAAAGCAACAGCAAACAGGAAATGTGGAGGCAGTCACAACACAACGGCATCAGGCTGTGGGGCATCATATTTTGTAAAGCAAGCAAATGTCTTGCAGATTCCACATAATTTTCTGCAGAAATAGCAGAGAACAAAATCAGAATCTGTTCAAGAACAGAAACTGGAGAATAAAGCTCTGATTATGAGGCAGAGGCAAACTGCTATCTTAATTCTCTTGGTAAGTGTTCACAGAAGTCTATAAAAGTTTGTTGTTGTTTTTTTTTTTTTCTTGGTGATGCAAACAAATGAATAGAGAATGAATTTCAAAATAAATAGTGGAACTGATTACAATGTAGTTTCTGGAAGCACAACAAATATATGGTGACACACAAATAAATGGTGACCTGCCTGGCTCAAAATCAAAACAAGTCTTAATTTATACAGTAAGCATAAAATGAGCCCATGTGGTGAAGTCATACAAGCACTCCTTTATAAGGATAAACACAATCAAAACACCACAAAATAACAAAACAGGAAATTTCCTGCAACCTTGTTTTGAAGAACAGTCTGCAAATACGGAAGATCAAAGGATAACCCAAGCCTAGAAAAGTTCTTTAGGCTCATAGGGGGAACATCCTTCAGAGGACAGCCCAGAACAGCTAGTTGCTATCCTGAAACACCAGGCAGAGGACAAATTTCATTCCTTCATTGTATAGAGAACCAAGCCTTTTCAAGCAAAAATTGTCCTTGATGGCTAGAGTTTAAGTCAGACTGTCTTATCACTACAGCTTTTTATCATATATCAGCCCAAAATATTTGAATAAAGAAATCAGGACTGTAGCTGTACGCTTCTACGGGAGAACTTATCTTGGGCCACATACCTCCGGGACACAGGGCTCTACCCACCCTGGGGACAGCGATGCACAGACATCAATATGATGGATGCAAAATGTCCGTCTATTTAGCTGCGTCACATGCTTATATAGCTCTTGTGCTTCCTGTTCCTGCCACTCCTATGGGGAGGAGTCTATCTTTCCGTCACATCCCGTAATCTTCCGGTCGCCGATCCCTGTCTATTCCCCTACACAGGACCTAATAGTCTTTTCTAACAATTAAGGCACAATTCTTGGAGATTTGAAAAACTTGACTGGATAAGGCCCTGATATAAGGCCCCAGCACCCTGATATAATTTGAAGTTAGTCCTGTCTCAAGCAGGAGATTTGTCCAGATGGCCCCCAGAGGTCACTTATGACCTAAGTTATTCTGTGATCGAATTATTTTGTCTGGGATGGAAATGTGTGAAGAACAGATTTTAAACTCATTGATCTTAGGAAAATTAAATCAGAAAATAATCCACTTTGGAAAGAATCTGGACAAAAAATATGTTTGTTTATGTAAGAAATATTTTATTCAAGCTTTCCAACTCAGCTAACGCACTACATTTCAGTAAAAAAAAAAAAGGAAGCCACTACTCAGAAAAACACTGTAGAAGATAGTTATGACATCTGGTTTTTATTCATTGACTTTTCTTCTTAAGAAAGTGCCTTAGCCATCAGGATGTAGAATATGTTGCTCTTACATCTTCTGTTGGTTTTCCATTTTCAATAAGTACATTTTGGACCAAGGAAAGAAATGCAGGTGTTGCATCTTCCCAGGAAATACGTTAGCCAGTGGACTAGAGAGCTATTACCATTAGGTTTATACTCTTTGCATGGATTTTGAAGAATTTTACAAAGTGGAACAATGTTACGACAGGACCAGGGTAATTTCAAGATAAGTTTATCACAGTATCTAAGTTCTAGGACCTATATAGCACTATATAATCATTCAATAGGAGAGATAGGAGCTTAACAGCTCTGTGCCTTATTTCCTTGATTTGAAAGAGTGTTGAGAACAAAGCTGCAATTCATGGCTCAGTCAGTAAATAGAAGCACTCACTAAAGCATTTTAATTCTGAACTGAATCTAGTCATTAGGAATGCCATTGTATGTCTCGATTTCAGCACAGAATTTCCTGGCATAGTAAGAAAACCACATAAGGAATCAGTGTGAAGTGAGGTTATTCATATCTTTTTAATAAACTATTGATTTGGTCACTCCCCTCACAAACAGCAATGATAATTCCCTGTCAAAGATGTATTTTTACACCTTTGTGGTCAGGGTGTACATCAGGGTGGTCAGTCACTGGAACAAGCTGCACAGGAAAGTTGTTGCAGCACCAAGCCTGTCAGAGTTCAAGGACTCTTGGTCATATGGTTTAGTTTTAGGTAGACCTGCAAGGAGCAAGGAGTTGGGCTTGATGATCCTTATGGGGTCCTTCCAACTCAAGATGTTCTATGATTCTATGATTTGTACGTCTGAAAATGCCCTGGGTGCTATTCTGAAGAAAATTTCTTTGATGACTTTATTTGAACAGGACCAGTGTCCCCTTATTTTCAGGTGAAGGAGAGCCACAGGTTCATCAGTTTGCCACATTCCCTCTTTGATGCCCCATCGACTAGTAAAATTGATTGGTCTTTTTCAAACAGTCTTATTTTCCCTTCATTCACTTGGAACCTAATTCAATTATAGACAACAGTAAAACATTTAGACATTTTAACATGCATACATTTGTTCAGCATTGCTCCTCTCAGAGGAATGATTTCTGCCATTTTCCTCAGATGAATTCCTTTTAATACCACAGGAATGCTGACTTTTTAAACTATAGCTTTATGTTGGTGCCTTTGATGCTCCGTATACATAATATTTTTCATTCTCAGTGTGACCCACAAAGATACTTTCAAGGATGTTGAACCTCAGAAATGATTGTTGCCATTCTCATGAAATTAACCACATGCAAAGTAAAAGACTATGTTTCTTATGGACAATTTATCACTTCAAAATAGAAAAACACTAAGCCAAGCCAATGCTGAAGTTAATTTCATTAGATTTAATGGAGTTACTCCAGGACTGACTTTAGCTGTGTAAAACTATGAAGAAAAAAAAAGCTTAGTGAAGTCGCATTCTCCACCATGTGAAGCTAAGTAATAACAGAATTAACAAGAAACATACTGCTTTGTTTAGGTTATAATTTTAAGTGCATCATGATTGGATTTTCCCATACACAACTGTAGCACAGAAGTAAATACATACAAAGAACAACTAGACAATTAATCATATTTAAGGCTCCTAAACATACTCTAACTTCCAAAACATGGATGATATAGATAAATATCTCATTTAGAGTTTTAAATGGTGCTGTCTTATAAGGAAATTAGATTGGTAATAATCAGACTAGTAAAATAAAAATAAAACCTTGATTCAATATACAAGTTAAGATAGGTATACTCTATGTCTGTGTCTAGCTGGTCTTGATGTTTGAATGAAACAGCCATTGGAGATCCAACCTTAGCTATTCAATCCCATCTCCCTGTCAGTGGATGTTTCACAGAAGAAAGGAAAGGAGATGAGGATGCTTGGAAGCCTCTGATTCTTGGGGTCTGTGATAGCCCTGACTTGCCCTAAGTGGTGTCTTCACTGCAATGAAGTTCTGAATCAACAGATCAACTTTAATCAACCTAAGTATGCCAAGCGAAACTATCAATCACTAAGCAATACACCCTGAGGAACCTGAAGGTGAGCGTGAGCTACAATACCAGCCTCAGATTATCAGGTGGATTTTCTACTCTATCACAGTGTCCTGTGAAGTTCAGGTTATGTCTTTAGTAGTAATGAATTAGCTTTACCTAGCTTTAAGCTCTGGTGGTGGCATCAGCAAACCTTTTTGCTGACAGTCCACTGAAAACAGCTGTATAAAATTCCATAGTAGTCATATAATGATTCCTGCAAACATAATTTAAGTTGATTTATATATTTCTAAAAACAGAACAAAACTGCTGCTTCTATTTGAATGAATTGTCCCAAAATAGTTGCATTCTTGAGACTTGTTTACATGACCGTTTAGTAAAAGGATCAATCTCATAAGTATGAAGGAGGAAAACAAAATGCTCAGCACTTTTCAGAATGTGGGTCAAAGAAACAGCAGTGCAGGTAGGGGAAGAACTGGCAACAATGCAAGCAAAGGTGACTGGGGCAGAAATTACAAAGGCAGAGACAGCAGCAGCATCTCTGACGTGAGACACACAGCCTGTGCATCATGGGCAGGGACTTTGCTGCTGGCTCCTGCCTCTGACATGCCTCCCTCTTTCATTTGCTGCAAGCTATCCCCATGCTGTGTGCAGTCCCTGTTGCAGCCTGGGTGAGGAAAAAGGCAAAACCCAAAAGGAAGAAAAAAGGGCTCTTTTGTGACTTTCCCTTTTTCAGCTTTGTGGGAGATTGAGACTGAGCTTTGTCACAGACTAGTGGCCTGTGACAGTGGTCCGGGGAGAGGAGTGCTCTCCAGGCAACAAAGCACAAAGAGAGAGAAAGAGTCACTGCAATCAAATGTGGAAGGGGTTGAAATATCTGCCTTGACTGTATTGTAAAAATAACAGCGAAATATGCTTCTTAATCAGGATGACCATATGTCTGTGGTGGATAACAGCCTTATTTTAATGTTTCCTATAAAAAGGACCTTGCAGGATTTTGAAGTTAATTTGACCCCCTACCTGGAATCTACCTTACCTCTGACACTGCAAAGCCTTCCCGAATGCTCTGATTAAACTGTCTTTACACATCACCAACCGCAAAAGTTTCTTAGGTGGAAACTCTGACACTGTTTACAGTTCACAGAGACACTATCTGATAGTTTAGGACAGGAAGTGAAAAATGCCGCTAAGCCAAATGAAACTAGAAAGGGGTTTATGTGGGTAGAAAGTAATGAGTCAGACCGATATTTTGGAAGAGTTACTCATCTGTCTAAGAACTGTTAGATTTAAGAAAGCAAGTTTAATACTGCTGTGTTTTGACTTAAAATATGTTGATGACAGTGGGTAAACCTGCCATCCTTTTTAGAAGTAAATGTGAGGATCTATTGGAATTTCTTTGGGGAAAATGATGGCTAAAAAACCCACACGCATTCCCCAAGAAACAGAAATGGACCACTGCCCAAAAGGAAGACAATATGCTGCAACTACTTTTATGCATGTTCAGCTTCTGTGAAATAAAGGGAAAAAGAGTATAAAAGCCAACCCAGAAGACGGAGAGGGATTGGGCTGTGGGAATGTCCTGAAGTCACCACCTGAATGTGGCCTTGCAGGATGGTGAGAGTGTGTGCCAAGAAGCACCATGCTGCGATGTCCTGTCCACCAGAAACATGCGCTTTCACTGTAAATAAAAGTCTACCAGTGGGGTCTAGTTCAACCATCAGTTTTACCTTTTAAAAGAAATAACCTGAAGAAGAGCAACTTTTGTTTAACTACTAGAATCAAAACAGGACAACAATTCTGCTATGATAAAAAATGCCCTGAGGTATTTTCATTATCTCTGTTATTCAGTGTTTCTGTTACATTTACATAATAGTGTTCACATTACACTTGATCCAAAATACGACAACATGCAGCTGTTACTGCATCATGTTAAGATGTTACATTATGTATGTGACGTTGTACCAGAACAAAAATTTTTAGAGAAGAGGCTTGGGTGTGCTCACATTAAATCCACAAATAAATCTCACGTGACTTCAGGTTTGGTTCTAAACTCCAAAATCACACTAAGGCTCCTTAGCAAAAACATGAACTGTTACAATTAGTGTATCTTATGCAAACGAAATTAGAGTCAAATGTCGTTTGGCCTGGAGATTCTGACCTTGTTCAAAGTACAATTAAGGGTAAGAACTCATACATACAAATACATTCAAATAAATTGTTTGCTGAAAATATTGATAGACAAAATTAACCATTCTTCATAAAACTCTCTGTCTTTCTCCAGATGGAATTATTTTCTTCCAAATATCCAGTAATGACATGTGATGATCTATTCAGGCATCTCTCTGCAGCTCACAGGACTGTAATACTCTAGCAAAATGGAAGCGGCTGTGAACTATCTTAACACGTTAGTTATATAACCCTTGTCACTCTTGTATTTTAAAAACCTGCAGTCATTAGCATATTAACAAACACCACATCTCTGATAAGAAAGTTTTGCTTTCATGTTATGCATCAACTTCGGAGCAATCAAATGATTTTACTCAAGGCAGATATCCTGAACCCTATGCCAAGTGGTTATTATACACAGTGTTACAATACCCAGGCTATAATCGATCATGGTCATGCTAGTGGATCCCACTAAGGAATCCCAGCACAGCTGATGTTATTATTCTCCTGAGTCTATTTATATGGTGAGACATGTCTATTGAAACTAGTCCCCATTTTGCATTCTTCCAAACCTTTTTTTTTGGTGTCTTAGTTGCATCAAACAGTGCAGTTTTGTGGTAACACTATCAAAGAACACAAAATCCAAAGTTGCATGGAGTGCCACAACATACTAAAAGCCCAGGGAAATGAATCTCTGGGCAGCTCCTCAGGAAGATCAATCTGTGTACATTTTGCTATCTATTTTACACTTCCATCTTCTGCATTTCAGGATGGGCTTTCTGTAGTTGGTACTACTGTACTATGGACGTGAGTGTTTAGAGAAGTCTTGATCATTTGAAATAAGCCAGATCTTCTACTACTGAAATTCAACCAAGAAATAATGTGGCAAGGAATCAGCTGCTCTGGGTAGGAAATAAGGATGAAGTAAAAGCTTGGGCACCATAATAGAAAATTAAAAGAAAACCAGAAAACTAGTTTTATGGCTAATGGCAAACAGCCATGTCCTGTGATCATATCAGCCCAAATGGCTTCTGGTTATCTACGAGAGGCCATTTGGGCACAAGTCAGGGAGAAACTTCAAACTCACACTTCACAGCAAGCTGTCCTTGCACAACAGCCCTCAGACACAAAGAGCAGAGGTCCTCAAAGCTCTCAGCAGCATATTTAAGGGGAAGAAAAGCCAGGCAAGGAGGGTTAAGAAAGTCTCTACTGTATTGCTGATGTTGTTTGTGCACAGAAAAATTGTAAACAGGAGTATGACCAAGGCCACATTAAGTAGACAGACTAACAGCATGAGACACGTCCATGAATTTTTTATTAGTCGCTCTGGCACTACTTCAAAGCAATAAGCAAAAACTCGATTAGCCTCAAGAAAGTCTCAGTTGCTTTAGTATTGGTGTTATGAAGACAATGTCGTATTAGGTAATATTGTAGAGTGGAGTGACAGAATACCATTTAGCTCAATAATTATTGTCAACAGAGTCTGCATCTAAGAACCCTCCCATCAGAGCTAATGGAATCATGGGAGCAGAAAAACAACATGAAGGACTTTACATACTCAAGGAGGTCTTGTGTAGCCCATGCAATGACCTCCAGAGAGCTGGAATCAAAGGGACAAACAGAAATTAATCACTTTCAGTGAGAAAACTTTTAAAAATACTAATCTCATGCAAGGTGCTTGAATGCCAAGGTATTCCCTGAAACATTTCAGGAATGATAAACGACAAGTGAATAAATATTGTGTCAAGTGTTAGTCATTTAATACTCTGGAGCAATGTCTCTTTAACAGCACACTGTTGTCACTCTACTGCTTCAGAGGTACCATTTGAGTATATCTATTGCTGTAGTGTCTATTAATCACCCAGGAAGAGTTGGCTTAATCTGGAGCTTGATGTAGCAGTACAACAATAGAAACCAGGTATATTCTTCTTCATGTCTATAACAAAAATTGCCAACTGACATTGTCCTAACATGAAAAAAGATTATTTCAGAAGAAGGTGTCTGGGGAGTTATTCCTCCTGCAGTGTAACACAAAGCTGATTTATAACCATTTACACACAAGGTGGTCCTAGATGTCTTGCAAAATAGGAATTCTCTGGGCCATTCATTTCTGTTAACGTGATCTCTCTGCTAGATGCTGGGTCTACATGGGAACAGCTGCTTTACCGTCAATTTATATTGTGCAATTCAGCATATTACACAAACTACATTCCAATAGCAAGTTCTGAGGCAGTGGTATCACCGCCTATAAACAGCTGTAAGCCACTGTGTAGGACTAAGAATAACTTTTGGGAATAGCTCTGAATGATGAGTGTAGATAGAGTGAAAGGCATCAATTTTCAAAGGCTGGCTTAAAAAATGTAGGTACCACTATTACCTTGAAAGCCTACCGTGGCTGTTTCTCAAAAAAAAAATCTTGTTTTGCCACATATTTCCTAACAAGGGATTTATTATATCTTCCCAGATCTAGTGCTTATAGGATCATCATGGCCCCAGAAAAACACATTTTAAAGTAAATGTTGTCAGGTAACCTAATCCCAGTCTGTCACACTGCTCTCCAGAGGCCCTATTCCCTGAATTCAGCCGAAGGCCATGAGGATCCAATTGCACAGGGCTTGCTCGCGGATCATTCAGTCTCTCAGTGCATCTGCAATTCACATTTCACACCTCAAAATACAGAACACGACTCATATGCAAAATCAAGTGCGGAAATGTAACAAACTGCTGCTGAAAATGACTCTGCAATAGCACTTTCACATTTCACCATGTATGCATGTAGCTATTTTTTCTTCTCTGTTATTAAGGATGCGTTATGCCACGAGCACACCACAGTGTTAACATGACCATTAATAAAATCTATGGCTATTATGTGGCCCTCTCAAATCAGTAGACTTATTATTTAGGTGGTTATTTTTTCTGATCCATGTGCTTCTACTGCTCTTAATTTAAACAAACTTACATTTTGGGATGATACTAAGCCTTAAAATAAGTAACATCTAATAGGAATGAGAAAAGATAAAAAGACAAATATAAACACATCTGTAGGCAAATAGGCTTGTTGTCACAAACACATATTCTTATTAAATTCGAAAAAATCTGTTCTTCTTATAATCAATGAGAATTTTGTGACTGACACCTACAAAACCACAGTTCCACTTCTTGTCATTGTTTTTGTTTCTGCTATGGTATTGACCAAAAACAGAAGATAAAAATAAGTAAAGAAATAGGATATCTAATTTTTTAGCAAGTACTGTGTATAAATTTCATTTACATCTAACTTTGGGTCAATTTATATGACCACAAAGTGACAAATTACACTGATGCAGCCACAGATTATTGATTAGCAGCAAAGTACACTGACACAGTAGCATAGCGTAGTCTTCAGCTGCATCTGAGTTTGAGTACTGGGAGCTCACATATTTGCCATGATGAATTAAGATGAAGTAAAATCTTACAATATGAACTGTGATCCACTCAAGTAAGTGAAGGGAGCAGAATAAGAAAATTCCAAAGAAAATCTGAAGTTACAATGTGGGCACCTATTTGCTCATACAAAATCTACACCAGCCTTATTATTATTCATTTGTTCCTAAAGGTGTATAAACCATTTAGATAGCACTGGCTCACATGGAGAGAAGACTGAACCTCAAAAAGTATACACAGGCTGCATAGTCTCTCTACCACTTAGAGAAGGACATGGATAGTTCTGAGCATTATAATGTGGCCCCAAGTTAAATAAAAAACAGTGGGAATCCTCCTTTTCCTTTTGTCCTTAAGACAAAACAAGAGCTGGTTCTTAATGTTAGACTCAAGCAAAATTCCAGGGCTTTCAATGGGAGTTTTGTTTGACTAGCGTGCATGGCGTTGTTCCAGGAAGGATGGGGAGCACAAAGGTGAAGACTATGAAGTGATATCACCCTCCTGCAGAATGGTGTATGCTTTAGAAGACAAAGGGGTATGTATTTGGATCTTACGGTAATCAAGTTGTTCCATCAACAGAAGTTTTTATGTTCTGGAGAAGCTGACCCCATCCTCTATATGCATAAAATTTAGTAATAGATTTGAGGGCGCAAATTACATGGGCTCGGTCAGGTCAACCCATTTATTACTGCTGATGCAATAGGGCATCCCTGCCAGCTGAAGGGACTTTGGTGTGTTCTCCTCAGAGCTTTCTCCTACTGTGCCTTTGCTTCCCAGTCTCAATTCTGGATACACTGCCAGCTTTGTTACATGAACATCTCTCTGTGTCCCCACCTTCCCTTTGCCTCGGAACATTTCTGTTTGATTTAAGATTAACAGAAAGAAATGGAATACAAGTCTTTTTTGCAGTCTTTGATTGTATTTTATTTTTTGTAATTACTATAAAAATATCTCAAAGATCTGTTTTTCATTTATGATTGCTCATTTGATAAGATGAAGCACTGTATGCTATGAGGTCTTGACTTTTATGTCATCTGAGATTGAAAATGCAATGCTAAATAGATTAAATATTCACAAAGGGAGTCAAATAGGGTCATGGAAAGTGCCATACATTAATCATATATGTGTGGTATTCCCTTGTTAAATGATACAGTTTAGCTCTGCATTTTCTGACAAACGAGGTCAAGATGTTGTTTGCCATTAGAAACTAATTAGAGGAAATTCTTCACTCTTTTTTAATGAAGAAAGGCAAACTTTTGGAAATGATAATGCAAAGAAAGTCAGACTATGGAGAATGAAACCAAATTTCTTTTTTTCAAAAAAAGGGTTTCTAAAGAAAAAGCGTGATTAGTTACAAAGTTCACTTGGCTCACATCCTCATAATGTTACCAATCAATAAGGTTACACCATGGATAAGAAACAGTGTCATATAGCAATGAGAGATAAGAGGAAAACATCGAGCAAGTGATTACTATTGTCAAATTCTGCTATTATTTGAGCTATTTTTCTTTAATATTAAGTATTAGTGGGATCAAACGAAAGAAAGACCTTTCAACCCTTAGCTGTACTAGAGGTTTATGAAAATCAGGTGTGTTTGACACATCAGCTTGAGTAGAAAAAGATTTTACATCAACAGAGTTTAAACTGGGACCAGAAGCTAGAGAATTCTTCCCATCACCTGGGAGAGGGTGACAGGTTGCAAATGGGTTGAGGGAAAGAGCTATGCCCCACACTTGTCCCTACACCTCAGCCCACTGAGGCAGCCAGCCCTTCCGGCAAGTATTTCAGTCTACTCCCACTTACAGTCAAATTCCACAAAACTCCCATTACAGAGACTGTTCTTTTCACACACCTTTAGTTTTTCAGTAATTTCATTCTACGGACAATCAAAATGGTTCACAGCACAACTCTCAGTAAGGCAAGAGAAGCTAACTTAGTCATGCTATCCTAACAACAATCTTTGTCCAAAAATGCAAGTAAGGGAATGCCTTCACAGAAGCGTTACTTTTGATTTTTTTTTTCAGTTAAAATAATTGTGAATATTAGCACTTTCTTGGACAAGTGATTATTTTCTTAATTTCCTTAAAAATAAATATATAATATGGGTGCTTAGTGCAGTAATAAAAATTAACTAAATTTTTATATGCTTTTGAGAAAGATTTTGAACACTTTATAAGAGTGTAGGATGGTCTTTAATAATATTTACCATGAAAAAAGAGGGTTGTTCAGGCAGACTCTCTGTGTGCATAGGTATGTATTTGTAGATGCCCTGGCTGATAAGAAGCATAAGGATACACCTCATTTGTCATCATAAAACTCCCACAGGAGCTCTTGTAAATGGTCCTACCATGGGAGAAACTTTAGCTAGAGGCTACTCCTCTTTAGCCATGAAGAAAACAAGAGACAGAAATCCATAGGGAATCATGCTCTTCAGCTTTTGTGCTCATGGAACTACATCTTTCTTGTCTTGTCTTGCCTTTTCATTTTCCTTATAAAAGCAAATTGCATATTTCTCCCCCATACCTCTCATTACTACTTGGCCAATCTGGCAAACTTGCCTCAGACCTCTAGTATGCTCCACACTGAGCATTTCTTAAAGTATTTCTTCAGAAGATAGTTGTCATTGCCCTTCACAGCCATTATTTGGAGCACTGTTTGGAAAAAGATCTTCCAGGACACAAAGAAAAGATCATGAGGTTTTCCTGTTCCAGCAGAACAGAGTGAGATGCAGTCATTTATACACATATCCTTAGGACAGTAGCTCTCCCAGCTCTCTCAAACAAGGTTTTTCTTCTGATTACCAAAAATTTACCAAAAAGTCATAAGGCTGGCAAGATGAGCACACACATGGAAAACGAACTTCATATCTCTTTATTGTTGCTCTAGGAACCAGTAGTACACTTTGACATTCATTTGCAGCAGTTATTGTTAAGGAGTCTGGTTAACAGAGTCCCCTGGGAGGCAGTCCTGAAGGGCAAAGGAGTCCAGGAAGGCTGGATGTTGTTAAAGAAGGAAATCTCAAAGGTGCAGGAGAAGGCCGTCCCCATGTGCCTTAAGTCGAGCAGGCAGGGGAGAAGACCGGCTTGGTGAATAGGGAGGTTTGGCTGGAACTCAAGGAAGAAAGGAGAGCTACCGCCTTTGGAAGAAGGGGCAGGTGACTCAGGAGGACTACAAGGATGTTGTGAGGTTATGCAGGGAAAAGATTAGGAAGGTGAAGGCCCAGCTGGAACTTAAACTGGCTGCCACCGTTAAAGATAACAAAAAAATGTTTTTATAAATACATCAGTGACAAAAGGAGGGCCAGGAAGAACGTCCCTCCTTTGATGGATGCAGAAGGTAACCTTGACACGAAAGATGAGAAGGCTGAGGTACTTAATGCTTTCTTTGCCTCAGTCTTTAATAGTCAGACTGGTCATCCTCAGGGCTGTCAGGCCCCTGTGCTGGGAGATGGAGCTAGTATACAGAATGAAGTCCCAGTTGTTGAAGAGGTGGCAGTCACCGACCTGCTCCTTCACCTCAATGTTCACAAGTCCATGGGGCCAGATGGGATCTACCCGAGGATACTGAGGGAGCTGGCAGAGGAGCTTGCCAAGCCACTGTCCATCATTTATCAGCAGCCCTGGTCAACCGGGGAGGTCCCAGATGACTGGAAACTAGCCCTTCTACAAGAAGGGTCGGAAGGAGGAGCTGGGGAACTACAGGCCTGTCAGCCTGACCTCGGTGTCAGGAAAGGTCATGGAGCAGATCATCTTGAATGCCATTACACAGCACATGCAGGATAACCAAGGGATCGGGCTCAGCCAGCATGGGTTTATGAAATGGAGGTCCTGCTTCACTAACCTGGTCTCCTTCTGTGATAAGGTGACCCGCTTAGTGGATGAGGGGAAGGTTGTGGACGTTGTCTATTAGTACTTTAGTAAGGCCTTTGACACTGTCTCCCACAGCATTCTCCTGGAGAAGCTGGCTGCTCACGGTTTGGACAAGTGCACTCTGCGCTGGGTTAAACACTGGCTGGACGGCCGAGCCCAGAGGGTGGTGGTGAATGGAGTCAAATCCAGTTGGCGGCCAGTCACGAGTGGTGTTCCCCAGGGCTCAGTGTTGGGGCCGGTCCTGTTCAATATCTTCACTGATGATCTGGATGAGGGGATTCAGTGCACCCTCAGTAAGATTGCAGATGATACCAAGCTGGGTGGAAGGGTCAATCTGCTGGAGGGTAGGAAGGCCCTACAGAGGGACCTGGACAGGCTGGATCATTGGGCCGGAGCCAATGGTATGAGATTCAACAAGGCCAAGTGCCGGGTCCTGCACTTGGGTCACAACAACTCCATGCAACACCACAGGCTTGGGGAGGAGTGGCTGGAAAGCTGCCTGGAGGAAAAGGATCAGGGGGTGTTGGTTGACAGCCGTCTGAACGTGAGCCAGCAGTGTGCTCAGGCAGCCAAGAAGGCCGACAGCATCCTGGCTTGTATCAGGAATAGTATGGCCAGCAGGAGCAGGGAGGTCATAGTGCCCCTGTATTCAACACTGGTGAGGCCGCACCTCCTTTACTGTATGCAGTTGGGCCCCTCACTACAAGAAGGACATTGAGGTGCTGGAGCATGTCCAAAGAAGGGCAAAGAAATTGGTGAAGGGTCTAGAGAACAAGTCTTATGATGAGCGGCTGAGGGAACTGGGGTTGTTTAGTCTGGAGAAGAGGAGGCTGAGGGGAGACCTTATCGCTCTCTACAGCTACCTGAAAGGAGGTTGTAGTGAGGTGGGGGTCAGACTCTTCTCCCTAGTAACAAGTGATAGGATGAGAGGAAATGGCCTCAAGCTGCACCAGGGTTGGACATTAGGAAAAACTTCTTCACCGAAAGGGTTGCCAAGCATTGGAACAGGCTTCCCAGGGAGGTGGTTGAGTCTCCATCCCTGGAGGTATTTAAAAGAAGGGTAGATGTGGTGCTTGAGGATATGGTTTAGTGGTGGACTTGGCAGTGTTAGGTTAGCAGTTGGACTGGATGATCTTAGGGGTCTTTTCCAACCTTAAAGATTCTATGATTCTATGATTCTATGGTTCTATGATTCTATGATTCTATGATCAAGTAACACACCCCAAGTAGAATAAGTTTTCAGTCCACAAGAGAGAAGAGAGGTAGTCCAAAATAAATTCCTCCAAAACATGAATACTGTGGACACAGGATCCCCATTACCAACTGTTTTGCCCTACAGATAAGGTTTATTATATGCAGTATTTGCTAAAGTGAATACAGCTATAACAGAGAAGGGAAACAACTGCTAGGAGTTCAGAAGGTTGAGGCCTTCTGACAGGGTAAAACAACGTGCTTCAGCATAGGATGTTTGCCCTGGTTTGAAATGAAGGAACTTCCACAAATGCAGACAATTCTCTCAGGAAGAAAAATATGCTCATATATCTAATGGCTGTGAGGTCATCATAGAAAAGATATTCCATCAGAACAAATTTTTACTGTTTGAGTTTTCAGATTGCTTAGATACAATATTTGTGTCTCCTTCATGTATCATAGGAGAGCGCAACAGGAACAGCAAACTGCTTTTTTTTTTTTTTTTTTTGCATCATTGGCTTTCCAGTTTTACTCTCAGAATACAACACTGCATTATCCTTCATGAAAACACATGCTACTTTCATCAGTCTTTCCTCAGGGCTTGATTCCATTAGCTTTCTACATGGAACTGCTGGATAAGGCCTTCTCAGATCAAGCAAAAAGCCTACCAAAGTCTGAGGAAAACATCCCTGAAGAAGAATTGCAGGATATCAGCCATGTACAATCACAGTATTGCTTAGCTTTTAAATCTTGCCCTACATAGTGGTTTAAATTCTTCCTGTTCTGTTTGTATTTTATTGCTTTTGAATAGAACTTTAAACGCTTTGAAATGCTTTGAAAAGACACTCATAAAATACATAGAAGTTGCTATCACCTGCGCTGTTTATGATCATGTTATAGCCTCATGACAGTTCTCCCACCCAGACATCATCCTTTACACTATATCTTTGCAATATCACTTGGAATATCCCTGTGCTTTTGAGTTAGCTTTTTGCATAATAGATTAAATTTAAGATTACACTGCCTGTCATCAAAATCTAAGTACATTTGAAAATTCCCTATTCTAAAGCCAACAGTGCTTGTGACAGCCTCAGTGATTGATGTTTATTGCTAATATATTTTTGTTGAGATTGCTATATTATTCCTTCACCAGAAAGTCAAGTTAACCTAATTTAAAACAGTAGTTTCATGGAAGTAATCTGGCTTTCCTACATTTTCTGCAGAATCTTCCTTTTTGCAGATTTTTGAGAGAGACAGTATGAAATTCTTCAGTCTTCAATGGACTCTGCAGAATCACCTGTAGACTCTGTAGATCACCTAATCAAAGAGAAACAAATAAAAAGTATGTACACAGAGATAACTTCAAGTCAATCAGTAAAGTAACTTTATATTGATATTTGCAAAACCTTCCATCTACACTATCTACTATGATACAATGTTTATATAAAGCAGGAAGTTCCAAAAACTCTTTGCATTTACAGCCTCATCTTTACTTCAGCAATTAAAAAGTTTAAATATGTCACATGGTGTGACTGGTGCTTTGTATCAGTACTATTTATAAAAAACTTTTTCTTTTAAAAGTTGTTGGTAACTACCCTGTTCTCCCTCCCTGTGTCTGAAGAGATGGAGTCATCTGTCACCCTTCACATATCAAAGCACAGCCACTAATTGTGATAGGTAAAATTGTTCGAATATGTCGGACAAAACCCCCAACAGTCACAATTTTGATCAATCATATGTGCATTTGAAGCTATAACAGGGAAACTGGCCAGGCTCAATGTTGTTGCGTGTGAGCTTCCTATCCTGTTTCCCTTTCATCAAGCTATTAAATGAACTCTGTATGAAAATGTCTACTAAAGCAACATTTTTCTGTTGGTTTGTGGTCTCCTCAGAAGGTCAGGGTAATTCTGGCTGTCAGTCTGTGACTACATTTGACCATATATGACTGAGAACCCAGAAACCCTAGGCTACATCTCTACTAGCTAACCAAGCATCGCCAGGGCACGGCACAGCCTTACTTATTACATGAGCTTTTAAATCATAGTTTTGATCTGAGCCAACTACAACACTCCCAGATCTTTTTTGTAGAGAATCTGGAGATAACACAGGCCAGGACCATTCCCAATAGGCAGCTTGAACGCAGTCACCCTCTTTTGTGGAGCTGGGAGAGGTTAGCTATGGTGATGTGCAGGAAATGTGTCAAGCCAATTGACTTCAAAATTGAAGGGCAGTGCCTGACCTGTTTTAGTTCCTAAAGTAGAGGTAGTTAACCTCTCTTTTTTGTAAGAAAAAATACAAAATTAAATTTTACAGTTTAGTTTCTGTCAATAGAGAATTGTTCTGACCTGTTTTTGACAATAAAGTAGCAGAAAATGCTGGCAGACAATTTACCATCAGTAAGAGCACAAAATCCTCTCAATAGTAGAAAAGACACCTAAAAATGTTAGCAAACTCAAATGAAGCTTTTTTTAACTTCCATGTTGCAGAAAGGTGGGGAATATCATGTAGCCAAAGCCTGTTTCCTTTCCTGTTAAATACAACTCCTCTTGGATAAGTGTTTTTTTCTCCCAAAGCCTGTCCATATGTATGGAACAGTTAATTAAAGCTTTGTCCAGTGAAAAATCTTCCCATGTCCTCGGATACTTATTTCTACTACTTTGAATGGAAACAAACTGTTCATTGTAGGGTGGACAGAGAATTCTCAGAACCAGCTTCAGTTGATCTAATAGCCCGAGCATGAAAGCATTTGTGAAGGGACCGAATACTAAATAGTGAGGGTGACAAAGACCATCAGCTTTCAGACCTAACTATCCAGAAGAACGCACAGAATGCAAGAGGTGGAAATTTCAAAAAAGAGAAATTCACAGGACATTTTTGTAAAAGTGCCAAGGGGCATTTTGACCTTTCCCTGTATTATTTCCCTGGTAAAATAAGTAGCACTGGACAAAATCCCTGGTGCTGTCATACACTACTAATGGCAAGTCTGCAATTTTTATTGAAACCCCCTCTACTTTTTTACAGTGTACATTTCAATATTTCATCTGCATAAAATAAGGTCAACTCTATTCTACCCACAATAACTACTTGTGAAGAGAACAGCATGAATAAAAGGGAAATGGAGATAATGAAAAACATACATTAATCCATTTGTAAGAACATATTTAATACCTTCAACTTTGGCAGACAGGTGAATATATAATATTATATTATATAATATTATATATATATTCATATATATAATATATAATATTATATTATATAGGTGAATACAGGCTTCTGTAGAAAGCTGGCACAGCTTTAAAATAGCAGTGGGTAAAACGGTATGTGTTGTGCATCACACAGTGTGCGGTGAGACAAGCAGAGCATATGCATGGGTAACTCTGCTTCATGACTCAAGAAGTCAGTGTGTCATCCTCTTCCAGCAAACTTAGTATGATCATCACATAAAGGACAAAAAAATGGGTCTGGAAGTCTCCTTTTTCCTTTTTTCTTTCCATCTTCAGAGGGGCTGAGGCTTCTTCCAGGAGAACAAAGGTTTCAGCAGCCAACTCAGCCAAAGCATCACCTGCAGAGATCCCTGTGCCAACCAGAGCACCCTGGTGAAAGATGACATACCTGCCCAAAACCAATGCTGACACTATGGCTCCAGACAGAAGCTGCAAGGGATTACCCATCTCCTTGTCAGAGGGACACGAGTTTCTGTTGTGGATATGATTTTCTGCCAGCCTGGTGAGGCTGGCAAAGATTTACTCAGGGGAAAAAAAAATAATAAAAAGACTTTGGTCTTGAAAGGAGATCTTCCCTCAACACAGCTGCATGTATTGGTGATGTAGCCAGAAGTTTTATGCACTTTGCCTTGTGGCTAATCCAGGCCTACTGTCAAGAGTGGGCTTCATTTTACAACCAGAATTTCCAGAGATGGCAAAGCCAAAGGTAGGACTAAGAAGTAAACAAAGGAAGAATTATCTCCTGGAGAGGAGTGGAAATGTGTTTCTCGTCATTATACATAATGCCTTTTAATTTCTGAAAAAAAACCCGCCTTTTCTATATCTCTTGAGCTTGAATTTAGCCAATGCATACCACGTAGAGTGAAAAACACTAAGGAGGATGGTTATGAAGTTATGGTTTCAAAGATAACAAATCCTGGGTTTTTTTTAACATTATACAGTTTTCTAGCCTTCCTCCAAATTGAAAGACATTTCACAAGGCCCGCCAGGACATTGGTCTGTGATAGAAATAAGCAGCATTTCAGGACACATGTTCTGGGAGAAGGTGAGTGTCCGCAGATGTTTGTTCAAAGCAGCAGGTTTGTGGTTAAGTAGCAGTTGGAACAGGCTTTAAAGACATAGACAAAAAGAAATTTAAATCTTAGGAAGAAATGAAGTCTTGTTCATTTATGACAAAAACAGATCTCTTGGAGTTTTTCATAACAGATGTAATATCAACTATGGTGTCCTGGACAGTTTCCAATTCAGGTAACTAGAAAATACCTAACTAAATGTTCCCTCAGTTTCAAAAGTATTATTTACTACTAAATTTAATTTGATTAGTAGTATTTTTATGTCCTTTCATGCAGCTGCTACGGTCTGTTTTAGGAATCAACAATGGTTTTAGTTAATTCAGTTGTGTATGATATTTACAAAGCATTTTCCTATTTCTTACAAAAGACATCATAAACACACATAATCTTTTTTTTTCAATGACTAAATAATAGAATAAAAAAGTGGGAAAGTGAAATATAGCAAGGAAAGCAGAGAGAATAATCATTTCATTCTCTCACACACTGTCTGTGACATTGCAAAAATATCTGAAATTTACAGAAACGGTTTCATCAAAACTAGGTACTTGGTTGAAATAAGGTGCCTATTAAGAGCCCTGATTTTTTTTTCTTCCACTACACTTCATGCATGCACTTAAGTCTGTAGACTTTATGTCAACAGAATTGAGCTCAAAAGCTCTCTGAAAGTATGCACTACAGTGATAAACCGTACATAGAATGTAATTTTGAAATCTTCAGAGCCAAATGCAGTCTTTCCATTGTTGGGATAGTAAATATCCTCAAATGTTGGGATAGTAAATGCAATCTTGGTGGTTTCAATCCATCTCAGACTTGAGAGACATCAGAGTAGCTTGAAATTGGAGATCTTATTTCTCCAATCCCCCCTCTTCAAACACAACACAAACTGTTTTTGAAAGGCCATTACAGACCCACTGACATTAACATGGAATTGGAGTCCATGCTTAGAGAAAAATTTTCCTCTAGTGACACTAAAGAGCTCAAGGAGGATGATCTGCTGTCCCTACACATGAAGGTACACTTACCTGGACACAGAACTGAATCAAAATAAGGCAGAAAACTTTAACCAGAGAACTACCAAAAACAAGATGGTGTGCAAAAAAAAACCCCGAAAAATGTTTTGGTTAACACCTAGGACAGTTCATTATTTCCTGTAGAAGAATATTCAATGATTAATATACATTGGCTCTTATTTTTCTCACATCAACCACAACTACTATGTTCCCTCAGTCTTTCTTTGTCTAGCCCTGCTCTGTGCAACTCTTTCTGACCACTTTACTATTCAAAGTAAGTAAAGTATAACATTAAAAAGGACAAAGAAGATTGTATATTGAGTGACCATGGCACTGGCATAAAGTTACAATCACATCTCAAGGCAGGACAATGTGTCACATCAGCAAGTGCTCATGCTGGAACTCCCTTGCCCTCTCCTTCAGCACTAAGCCAACAGATGTATATAGTCCAAGAGTTTCAACCAAATGATCTCACACTTTAAGAAAAGTCTCTCTCGTGCAAGACAAGCAAATGCTATGATAAAGAGAAACATGCCATTGCACAGTGACAAAGGGTGAGATCAGACTTTAGCACTGCAGATACATAACTTCCATGCATCATCAAGGATGCTACAGTTTCTGTAATATAACCTTGCTGCTTCTATTAGAGAGTGCAACAAATATTCTTTGCAATTTTTTGTGTAGAGGTGTTCGCAAGTCACAATACACTAGTTTTGCAGGAGCAAAACCATTCATGGTTTTGATATAATTAACATTGTTCTAATTCATTAATAAATGCAAGGTAAAGATGACAGGATCATTTTTTAAATTCAAGTTCATCGTTAATTCTTTTTACAGTGCAACAAGAAAGCCTGGCAAATGGGCAAATGGTGGTTGTGGTGGGGGAGTAGGAAATAGAACTTCAGTTCCAGTTAGCCAAAGAAAACAGAACAGAGATGAAGGTTGAATTCTACCTTGTGTCCAGCTCCACTGGTGAAAAATGTATAGAAGAACCAGTTAGATATACTCATAGATGGTGAACGTCTTTGAGATGCTCATTGAGGTGTTTATCTGTTCCACTGCTGATGGATTAGTTACTTGTTGTACTTTTGATTGGGGGTGGGGGGGCGGTCCAAACTTTAAAAAAAAAAAAGGTTCTGACAATAATATTTGCTCATCTATTTATTATTTTTAGTCCTCTTCTGAAATTACTTATCCCTTCAAACACCACATTCTCAAAATCAGTCTGCTATCTTAAAAAGAGTTGGTAAATTTGGTCTGATTTTCCACTGCTTGTACAGAGAGATAGAGGGAATCCAAATGAAAGAGAGTAAAACATTGCTGTGCTAACTTGTTGGCACTTTTCCATGTGTTTTTTGTACAATCACTTACATATATTTAATTGGCAGCAGAGAATCAGACTCAACATTATCCTCAGTCCACTTCTACAAGACAGGGTGGATGGATCTAACAGCTCATTGCTGACAGAAAGTGTAGATCCCACCTCCTCCCACATGTGTTTTCCACATATGATCCTGGCTACGCGGTACGGCCACTCACCTTTGCCAACTGCAGTGCTCTTCAGATACCACCATCAGTCAATTCACCCCCTTGACTTGGAGGAAAATAACCAGGAAGTTGGATAATTCTCTTTTGAGTTAACCAGTTGAACTGGCTCAAGAAAAGAGGCAAAGGGCAAGACAGAGCAGGGGGAACAGGACTGTGAGAGGGAAGAACAAGAAAGGAAGGCACAGAGTGAGGAGGAGGAGGGAACAAGCTGTTAGATTAACATTGCCACTTGTTGGGTTGTAGCCATAAACATTACTTTCGCAGCACCAAATAACAAGTTATGCCAAATTGTTAGATACAAAAGGAAGACAGGGCCAAAATTGTTCTTTCCAGGCACTTAGAGTCTAAGTGGGTAGTCCCTGGGAAAGCAAAGGCACATACCTAGTTAATACTTTGAAAAATCGGGACATAATTCATTCAAGTTATGGGGGTGGAGGGGGGAGGTTGTTTCTCCTCTTAAGTAAAGTAACTGTTAACAACATTCCTTCTGCTGGGAGCTTAAAATTTAGATGATTTATCACCAGCACATGACGTTACTATTTGCAAACATAATCATTTCTAAACTACAGATTAGCATGATCCAGTTTAAGACCATAACTCTTTTGAAGTTGCATGTTCCTAAATATTTGACTTTTCATTTTTATTTTCTTTTCACTTATCCTCAGCATTGAGCAAAGGAATTAACTTACTCAAATAAAGGCAGTAGGAGGTTTTCGTAGAATATAACTTTATTACTCATTGTAGCAATCACTTGATTAAATCATTCGCAAGACAGGCCTCTTGATAAAATACTGTTTACTTACCCCTGCACTGAAAACAGCTGGGTCCCAATCACTGCAGGGTTGATTCAGCCATTCAGCCTGCAAGAAAAGATAAATTAACTTTGAGATAATTTGGAAAAGACACCGCAAAACTAAAGTTCTTTGCAATTTAGGAATCATCTTTCATGGAAAAGGAGACGTTTGCTCTAGTACTCTGGTTCATCTGAAATTTGAGGTGAGTGCTGAAATACTACAGAGATAACTTTTACACAGAGGCACTAGGACGGTCGTGGCACTACCTACCTGTTACCTGTAGACAAGATCAACCCACACTCATTGGTGAGGTTCACATACGTTATGGGTTAAGGCAGCCTGAATTTCTGCAGATGCTGTAGAGCTGGCTAGCTCTTACAACTTGGTCATATCTTACCTTTGCACAAGAAATAAGCTTGCCTAAGGATCACATGGGTGTTTTGATTTCGTAGGCCCTGGAGACAGCCTCCCCAAAGCTCTGCTGAAATCCTGTGGGCAGTGCAGGTCCTGCAGGCACAGGCTGCTCAGAGACAGGCATGTTACTGGTGCTTTGTGCAATGCAGTGTTGGGCTGAGCAGCCAGACTGAGGCAGCTGGGCTGCGGTGTTAAGGAGCATGGGAAGAGGTGGGAGAGGATGCAGCAAATGCTGAAGGACAGCTTAGAGAAAGTGGGTGTTGGGAGTGTGACAGCAGAAGAAAAGGGAAGTACAAATAGAGTTACTGTATATTTGACTAACATAGTAGAGATGATTCATTTTCTGCTGGTTTATATATAGTAAATTCATTCACCGTGTGACTCTGACACACTACTATTACTATCATTATTATTGTTATTGCCACTGCTATTGTTACTATTCTTTCAATTTTATCATAGTCATAACTTCGATATTCATTTTCATTTATGTCCCTATCTTTTGAGGTCAAATCACAGTACCAGTGTGCCAGTGAGGTGTGGGACGTGACAACTAACTCAAGCCTGGAGAGCTAGAGACAGACTGGGTGTCACTGTTTGGATCACAGCACCTAGCAGCAGTGTTTGGGGATATTGCTTTACAAAACAGATCCAAGGCTTTCAACAAGACTATAAGGGCCAGGGGAGGGAGGAGGGCAGAGGGGAGGATTTGTCTCGCCTTTCATTCCCGTGACCCACCCACAGAAAGCAGGAGAGGCTTCATCTTGAACAGAGAGGAGCAGTGCCCATGAAATCTTCGTTAGCATGCGTTATTAAGATTCCCTCCCCATCCCTGAGAGCAGGTGCCTTTGGCATAAGGTCAGAGGGGTTTGCAATGGCTAAGGCAGTACCAAACACATGACTGTTCTGAAATTTCAGCTCCATGGTTTGGCCAAAGCTACAGTGAGTCAACAGACCAACAATCCTGATTCCCTGGCCAGTTTGCAGTATTCAAGGTTAAAGAGTGATGCATGAAAACTCACTGCCAACCAAAAAGTGTGAGAAAGAGAAAAAAATAGCCAGCTACGGTTAGCTTTTAACGTTAATTCTCTGTGGCCCTTGGCTTGCTTTAACTCCTCATTTTTGTTCTTTCTATAAAGAGAGCAAAAAACAAGCATTCACAGAAATTTTACTGAGACGTTATCACTCTTCTTTTTTTGAGAGAGAGTGTTGGCGAGGTGGCATCTTTCAGTCCCTCCAGACATGTTTCAGATGATACAAATCAGCATCATTCTGTTACACTGATAAAGCTGGGAGGATCACATCGAACAACAGGCTTCAGTCTCGTGTTGGAAGTGCCAAAATACTTTCCTCATGCCTTCTAAAAATACTTTCTTGCTGCTCAATTTAGTATTTTCTAAGTGACCAGATCAGGAAAAGTTAAAGTCTGTGATGTTTTCTAAGACTGCTTACAGACGGATATAGCTGATTTTTCCACATCATGTCAGCTGTCAGACATTTAATTTTGTAATTCAGAGGAATTTACTGCTAAAACTGCCTAGCTGTATCATTTCAGCTCCCAGATCACAGTTTAAAGCAGAGAAAGCAAATGTGATGTGGACGTTGCAGACTTTCAGTATCAGCCTATATGGTAAAAGTCTTGACTCATTTCTTTTGGGTTAGACTTGTCTATTCCTATTATTTGGATATGCTTATGGACACATCTGTGTGAATATCTATGTATTAAAATCTCATTGCAGTCTTTTACCCTAGTTCCTACTACTCCCACTAGGCTTCTGGCAGTAAGTACACCTTAAATAAAATCAGAAACAGGAACTACTCATTAATCAGAAAGCTGGTTATATCAGGAGCAAAGGAATCCTCAAGTTCATGTACTACAACTAACAAGCAAATGAACAATTTGTTTAATCTGTCTTTGGATGCAGACTTGCCAAGCACCCTCAGCATGACCAGCAAAGGACACTTAGAGGTGCTGACTGACACTGTTAAAATCAAGACAAATTGGCCATTATTCTGTACAGAGATGATCTAAATCCCAGAAGAACCTGATCTTTCATACCCCAATTGACAGTAGCCGAATCAGCCCCAGGGATTAAATTTTTGAAAGGGATTTTCGCTTTTCCTTACTTGCATTCCTATCCAAGTATAAACCTGGCTTCCTTTGGTTGATCGACAATAGATAAAACCAAGACCTTGCATTCAGAAGCGCAATGCATACTAAAAGCAATTTTGGAGTTACAAAAAAGTGAATCAACAAACAAAAAAATGTACTTTCATCTTGACTCAGCTATCCTGCTCATATACTGTACTGTATTAGATTAGTCCACATCATCTGTGATTTAATTGCTCCTGCGAGAGGTTTGACACTTACTTGCACTGGTAAAGTCTCTACTGAATGGTTTCTCTACATTAGGTTTGCCTGAACAAAATCAACCTATGCTAAGACTTTCAAGTGAATTGTATATAAATGATGACAATAACATACTTTGTTCCAGTTAATGAGAATTTCCCAAGGCATTTTTAAAAAATAAAGTCATTTTCAGACAGCCTAGTGTCTCTGGAACATCGACAAACAAGGTCAGAAGCAGAGCTGTAAACTAAGACGCTTTGTCCAAGGTAACTCAGCTATTCATAAAACCTTGATGTTTTTACTCTGGGCTAATGGGATTATATAAGTAGAACTACTTAATATCACTTTAGAACAAAACACATATAGATACATAATGTTTTCTCACTGACGATGACACTTTCTTGTTTTCAGCCATCTGATTTTTAAATGCTAGTATTCCCGAGTAGAGGACTGATGTGTCCAAACCCAGGTGTTTCTGTTTTGTTGTTTATTGAGACAAGGAAATTTTCTTTGAAGGCAGCTGCTCAGTGAACCTGCAGGGCTTATTCTACAAAATGCTCTAATTTTATCTCCTTTCTGAGATATAGAGATTGGGCAATAGCCCCTTCTTTTTCAAAGCATTGCCCAAGGCCCAGGAACACAGGGTCCCACGATAATCACTGGAAATTACGCAGCTGAAACTCCACACGGCATTTTGAGCCTTCCCTCAGCTAAGTGTCCCATCTTAAAAGAACAGATAAAAATATCTGGTACCTAGAGTCCTTCGGAGAAACACTGTGGGACCAATGTGGTTGAATTACCTTTGACGTTTTTTTCTTAGTAAGTATCTGCAAAGAGTAAGAGCAAATGGTCCAGGATGCGATCACTTCTTTTAACACAGTGAGGATATACATAGTTTACTCTAAGAGGTAAGACCAAAGTCCATTAATATTTCAGTTTCCTGAGTATAACAGTAGCTTTGGGTGGTTGTTCTCCATTGGAAAAGAGAGTAAGAATTAGAATAAACTAATATAATAATAGATTTCCTAGATTCAGAGATAAATAAAGCCAGAAAGAATGCATGTGCTATGACCTCCTCAGCAGCAGAGGCCAAATAATTTCTCTGAATTACTATTTTTGAACTAAAGCATATACTTAAAAAAACAATCAGCCTTGATTCAACCCTTAGACCTTGTGAGTTATAGCAATGCTGTTAAAAAGCGGGGCTTTATCAAGTCTGAATATATTTAACTCATAGCCTTGTTTTACAGACTGGAAAAAACCCTTTACTACCAGCTTTTCAATCCTTCATACATATACAGTGTAAGGAAGGCACTCATAGCATCTCTGAGACATTCTAACTGGGTTGAACACCATGAGCGTTTCATATAAGGCAGGTTTTCCAGTCCTTTAATCATGTCTATGGCCCCAGTGCATCTTCATACGCCCATCTGCCACCACAGCACCCAGTTTGGGTGCTTCCTCACTCCAATTCAAAACTGTTCTGTTTATGCATCCAAAAACGGCACAAGCATTTTAGATGCAAAATTGCACTGGCAGCATCTAGAAGATAGAAGTTGTATTTTTATTATGTGTCTCTGAACCATCACTCAGACCTTGCTGAAGGCAGCTGTTCCTAGGCACTACATCAAATAGTAGTCAAAATCATAATATTAGAAAACCCAAAAATAATATTATGCTGATCATAACCTTCTTGTTTTTTTCAGGTTCTTCTTATAGATAAGATGTATATGTTTTCTTGCTACCATTTTTCCTATTTGACCTAACTAAACCCCATACTGCCTTATGGTTTTTTGCAACAGTGATTGGTTCTTTCTTTAATTTATCATTTTTCCCTTAATCTTTGTACCTTCTGTAAGCTCACTTAGTAATTGTTTTTTCCTTCCAGGTTCTTTATAAAAACATTAAATATTGTAGGAAAAACAGTGATCTCTTCAGAACCCTGCTAGAAATGCATCTGTTCATTGACGTTTCCCTGTTTACAGTTATATTTTGAGATTTGACATGTCTCCAAATTTTAGTTCCTTTAATACATGCCGTCTTGAATTTATTTTACCTAGGTTTCAAAGCAAAAAGCAGTGCAACACCAGTCAAATGTTTTACAGAAATCTATTACATCAGTGTTATTATCTATATCAAGTGAACTAGCCTAACCAGTAACCACAAGCTTTATTTTCCATATACTATGTGTCGATTGGCACTAGTTTAATTATTCTCCATTACCTCCTTCTTAATGGAGACTTAGACTGTCTATGTGATTATTCTGTCCTAGACTGATAAATGTCTACAGCACCAGGATGAAGGTTATCTATGTGTTCCCTTTACTTTTTTGAAGAGTTTTGCACTTCTTCCCCAAAAGGTTCTTAGGCTTTTCCAAAGTTAGTCCAAATATGAAAAACTTTTCCAAGAGCTCCTCTAACATCTCCTTAGAAACAAGTTATCTGGATGTGTGAATTTAAAACCTCCTGGGTTTCTAATAGCTACTGTTTTAACACCTTCTGGTTACCCAAGTGGAAACCATTTTATTCATTTACCTGAAAGCCACCCAGTGGATCCAGCATTTGCTTGTACACCTTGCAGAGACATCTGTGCTATAGTTTAGTATTGGGTTTGGGTACCTCCACCTCTGGGCTTGTCCTGGTCCAATGCCTCCAATAGGATGCCATATCACTGACCTTCAACTGTGCGTTTCAGAAATACAAATGAAAAAATGGCCTGAAATCATGAATGCTGAAATCATGAATGCTTGCACTGACTAGCCAATTCTGACAGAAGCAATAAGCTACAATTAATCCTGCCTGGGCTTAATTAGGAATGTTTTATGGCATTGAATGGGGGAAAGACTAGTGAGGCAAAATTCTCTGTTACCAAAGACATGGTTTACCACCCATACTGGAAAGGATAAATGCAAGGAAATTGTTGAAATAATGAAGAAAATTAGGAAATTCAGGTTTTTCACTAATTACAGAATCACAAAGGTTTAAAAGTAATAGTATATGAAAATGTGTCATTATAAAGAATAATATTGTGATGAAAATGCTCAAGGTTATTACAGTCACTATTCATAAGTGTCTGCCATGGAGCTTTAGTCTGGGTGTGATATATGGAAACTGTCCACAGGGACTGGATACTGCAAAACGCATTGCATTTTTTTAATTGATGTGAAGCATTGTATAAGCTCCAGGTGAGCAATTAGCATCTCTACTCCCCAAAAGCACAGACTCACAAAAGCATCTTACAACTTGCTATATGTATCTTGTGCATAGGAAGGATCTTCATTACACAGAGCAGCTACTCTGCATGAGGGATGCATCCCAACAAACAATGAAGGAATTCACATTTCTTGCATTTGCAAGCATTTACAAGTAAAAGTCACATATATAAGTCTCATTTCTCTTAGTGGAGTGGTCTGGCCTGCTTCCTCCTATGGACTCTTTGGTTTGAAAAACCTGCAAAGGCTTGTTTCCCTTCTACCCTGAGCAGTGCAATCAAAATCATGCTCTTTCTCCATTCCTTTCTTCCATTTTTCCTTATTTCTGTCCTCTTCTCTCTTCTTTCTTTCTTTCTTTCTTTCTTTCTTTCTTTCTTTCTTTCTTTCTTTCTTTCTTTCTTTCTTTCTTTCTTTCTTTCTTTCTTTCTTTCTTTCTTTCTTTCTTTCTTTCTTTCTTTCTTTCTTTCTTTCTTTCTTTCTTTCTTTCTTTCTTTCTTTCTTTCTTTCTTCCTTTCTTCCTTTCTTCCTTTCTTCCTTTCTTCCTTTCTTTCCTTTCTTTCTTTCTTATTTGCTTGCTTGTGTTCTCTCTTCCCAGTAATGACCCAGTACTTAGCTGGGGGAAGGAAGGAGGTGTGGGGGCAGGACTGTGTTAATGCCCTAATTAAGTCTGTAGTTAGCTGATGGGAAAATCGTTGTCAGGAGAGCTGATAACAAGCATAAACATGACAAGCTTGTTTTGAAAAGTCATCCTGTCACTCTGTTTACTTATGCTACTGCATGCAGCTCCAAGCTACTGTCATATATGTTTATATTGATCCATCTGCACCACTTTTATTTTACTCTCCCACCCCCCCACCCCCCCCTTTAAGGAATATAGATAAAAGGTTCAGACATCTGGCATTTCAAGGGATCAAGGAGTCCCCACAGTAGAAACACATATTCACTGCTTTAAGGAGTAATAGAGAGCATGGAAGAGAACGCTCTGAAAAGGTGAGGAACTTGATACATCAATTTTAATTTTCTGAATGACTTACAGATGTCCTGGTCTGTGCTTAATTTTATTGCGATATTTAAGTAATTCATTAGATTAATATTAAAAATGAGAGGTCTATTCTACATGTATTTTCAATAGAGATCTGAAAGTGTTACAAAATATAAGGATAAATAGTAGTGTGTGCAAAATAAGTCATGGTCTCTCTGCCACAGCATACACTGCGAGTGCAGTATTTCTCTCACAATTGGAATCACAGTATTGTGTATGTTTCATTCCAGTGATGGCCAATAAGCCTTCCTGAACTGTTCAAATTATTGGCTGTATGAAAGAGTTGTTCAGACTATTCGAGCTGTGGTATACAGTCTAGGATTTCTGCTTTGGAGAAACCTGTCTTGGTTTCCCACAGTTGAAGACTTGCTGCAGCACAAAAACTGAGATAAATGATCAAGCCTTAAATGCCTGAGCCAATTCAGCATCAACACACTCCTTTTCTGGCTTCGGATAATAGCAGAAGTGATAACTTAAGGCTGTATGTGTGGCTTTGGAACTGGAGAGGGGTTTGTACTACAGTGGCTTCGTTTGATTTTGCTTTAGCTTAGGCAAAGGAATCACATTTCCAGTTAAAATACGCATTGACTTCTTGTGGCTGTTGTTTTCTCTCTTAGCCACAGATGACTCATTACAGGTAAGTAACGTTTCACAAATCAAGCTTTAATTATTTACTTGACATGAGAGGAGTATAATTCATTGTTGTCCAGCCAACACAAAGAAAATTCAACCACATTAACCTTCCCCTTAGAGTAGATGGGCCTTTATCAGAATTCAGTTTATTTAGGGCATGTAAACAAAAACTTCCAAGAGGAAAGATTCATCACAGAGTCCCTAGTAAAAATGCTTTATAAAAAGAAATTTTGTTATGGACCTAGATCATTAATATCACTATATATCATGGGTCATCAGGAGAGATTAATCCACTGAACTTCCTCAAGGGTCTTCTGTCACCTAGAGTGAGACCACAGTGGGATTCATTTAATCTTACTTAGCAGTCAAACATGTAGGTGCCTTGGCTGAGCTAGCCATTCAGAGACCCTTCTCACTAGCCTGTGAAAACAGACAGGCTCCTCAGAAGGCCTTGTCCTCAGCCCCCCTCGGGCTCAGACACCCATTTTAGGATGGTATGAGCTGCCTTCTGGAGGGGCTTGCCCCCTTCCCTAGCTACACACAGACTCTACAGTTTAGACAGGACAATTCACATTGTCAGCTGAGTCAAATGTGATGGATGCCATTCTGTTTTCTGGGTTCCATTTCATCCTGTATATGGATCAGCTACCAGAAAGCATGGAACGTATTTAACAATTATTAAGGAAAGTCCATAACACTAAACAGATTTTCCATATGAATCATTGTCTTTATTCACCTGTCTGAAATACTGTATTTATACAGGTACCAGAGTACCTCATCTGCCCTGTTGTACTTGCTCTCACCACACTTTTTTGGTAGGGAAGGACAACTACTTACATTTTGGAACCAGCAGATACTAAGGAATAGAGAGATTGAAGTTCAAGTCTACAAAATGTGTTTGAGCACTGCAACAGCTCCATGGCACAGCACCTCACTTTTAGGTGCCTTGCTCTTGTGCAAAATCTACATCTTCAGGTTTGAACGTGCTTTGCCTACAATTACACAGGGAGCTTCTGGTGGAAGACAGAACAGAGGTCTTCCAAATCTTAGCCTCTAAAAACATCCTAACACCCAAATTTTCAGTGTTTCCTTTCTGAAAGTGGTTGTGCTAGTATACAGTGGTTCTGAGTGACTTTACCCCTAAATTCACGTTACATTTGGCCATGTGCAGATCAATGGCTAAGTCCTGCCACCCAGTCCATCCGTACATGGAGTAGCTATACATCATTTGGCAGTTCTTTTCTTCATCACAGCTGGAGCTCTAATTCCAGTAATCTTTCCTTTCTCACCTTTAACCATAGCCCATTCACGATTTAATCTTCTTCCATCAGTGATAAAAAATTGGATTGATCCATCTTCTCCCTAGTGATTTAGAAACACAAATAAAGCTGTAATGCATCATAAGGGGCATGTCAGATATGTAGTCACCTGCACATCTGCAGCAGTCACTACAGAAACAGCAATTTCTGTATAAAAATGAAAGGAAATATATTAGCATAGCTAACATTTTTTTCAACTTCAGTATTTCTAACTCCCATGTCCTGGACAAATGCCAGCCTGGGTAATTCTATTTTGAATGACCTAAATTCGTTCCCACTGTACTTCCAACTAGATAAGTTATTCTAATGAGAGTAAACACAGCAAATTATGTACAGTAGCTAGGGCTGCTGTCAGAGGACAACTTGCATGCAGAAGACTCCCAATGTATTTTGCCAACCATAAGATTAATTCAGCTCTGTGTTATGCAAGCCCTTACAGGCACAGCAGATGATGTGAGATGTGACAGACAAGTCCACAGTAGTCTGTGGTGGAACAAGTACCTCTGAAATCGCTTCTCTGCTGAGAAGCCATTACAAGTTAAGGTATCTCAAGGACTGGTTAAGCAGTAGAGGTGTCTAATGGAGTCATTCAAGAAGCAAAATTTCTCTTCAGTCCTGACTAGACATCAAAGCCCCCCTCAACTGGTGAGAAGACCCCATCAGTGTCTGAAAGAGTTCCATAAAGTCTAATTGTCGTTACGAGCACAAAGAGTACAGTCATTCCGGCAGTAGCAAGTGTAGCCAAAGGACAGAGAGTATATTCAAGAAAAGCAAAGCTAGGTGAAAAAAAGTATTTTCTTTTTATTCAATGTTAGAACAAGGACCAAGAAAGTTTTGCTTGACAGAAAAGATCCCAGATGTTTCAGTAAATTTTGGATGAGGCCCTACAGGTTCTTCTCCTACACAAGTCTTGAGTTAAGTGGAAAAAACACAAGTTATGTGTTGCTTATAGCTCATACTTGCTTAATGCTACCAAAAACTGACATCTAGAGCTAAATTAGCAAGAGTTTTTTTCACTTTTATGTTTGTGAGCTGCACAGAATTATGATACAGAGAAAAGGTTCATTAAATTCCTCTGGAGAACGGCCTGTAGATGGATAAAAAGTGGCTCACATACTGTTTCTAATGCAAATGTAAAAGTTGATTATGAAAAACACCTTCATATATGCATGGAACTATCCATGTTTGTAAAATTTCTAAAGGCCATATCTTCCACAGAAAACACTTGCAGCTTCACAGACTGACAAAGGTCAAAAACCACTAGTTAAATAATACATAGATCTGACTGTACATCTTCCTTCAATGGTAGCCATCATGTGGCTAAATTCCCATTCACCTCTTTGAAGAGCTGTCCAGAGATGAAAAGGCTCTCCTGTTATCTGACTGGTCTCCGGTGATTCATGTGAAAAAGGAAAACTTCAGAAAAACAGCCTTTTAGAAATATATTTCACAAAACTAAATACTCTTGTTTTTAAAGATACTTCTCTGCAGACAGAGTTACATATATTACCTCTGGGTAGCTGTCTAATGCACACTCTAGCATTGTACTGCTGGAAAAATGAGGCAGCTCTTCTCTGAGCAATTAGGTGGGATGAAGAGCTTTGGTAGAACAGTAGCGCAGCAACAGGAATATCAGATCCTTTGCTGAATCATTCAATCTCTCCTCTCTCTTGCAAATCAGCACTCCATGTCTTAATAAAGGTATACTCAAACATCCTTTTATAACAGTTTGCACCTATATGGGATCATTCAGAGGAGGAGATCAAAATAATCTATATATACACACTAAGAAATTGATAAACAGAAATAAAAAGAAACCCTGAGAAACAGTGTGGCTTGTACTAATTTACTCAGTGAACTTACAGCAACAAAAAAGAAAATCCTGAATACTCGTCTCTGAACACACGTACTAATTACTGCGCTAGTTAAAACAATCTGACTAGGAACAGTTTTGAACTAATATACTGGGAAAAAAAGTCTCTCCAAGAACATATTTTGAGTGCAAATGAGTCAATAAACAAAACATGGAGTACAACAAAGGGTCATGCCCTAAATGTTTATGTTGGAAAAATAGCATAAAAACTGACTGAGACCAAAGAACAGTGTGTTTGCAGGCAAAGCAAATACTTGGTGACAATACAGGCAACCGAAAAAAAAACATCGGGTAGGAATAAAAATTTGCTTCTTTTCCTAGGAGAGAGGGAGGACAGCAGACACAAAAATTACGTAAGTTAAATGGTGCTCCCTTACAACATAAAGAAGTAACATTTCTTTCCCCTCCTTTGTTACAATCTCTGTGTGACTTAAGGCAAGCTTTTAGAATACTATAGGCTTCAAACATGTAAGAGCATATGTGAGGATATGGATATGCCTCTACATAATCAGGTGTCTTTTCACATCACACTGTTAGAACAATATAATCAGTGTCAGTTAACATCTGCTTTGAATTACTGTTCCTCTGGTTAGACCCAGTAAACTCATTAGACTCAGGTGCTGTGTATGTGCCTACAAACATACATTACTTGGATGGAGAGTAAGAAAACTTTAAGGTAAACAGAAAAATTAGCACATATTTGCTACTGGAAAAAATAATGATAGTTCTGTTTTCTTATTTCACACACACACACACACACACACACACACACATATATATAAATGTGTAGCAATATCCAGGCTCGTGGAAGATACAGATGAGAGAATCTCAGAAAAAAAAATCTTGAGTAAATAAGGCCCATTTGTGAGAGAAAGCAGCCATTAGCTTCAGTGCTATTTCAATGCTGACAATGGGACAGGGGAAAATGATTAATCACTACAGCTACTATAACTGCTCACTATTACATACTCTTTTAAAAAGCTATAGCTGTGAGCATTTTTGTTTATTTGTCCTAAGCACTTGCCTTCTTTCTTTCAATATATTGCTGCCAGATCTTGAGGTTTTGTCACAAACCTCAAAGTAATTTGAAAACTAGGTGCCAGAATCATGTGAATACATAAGCATTTTACATTTTCATCTTTTTCTGAATTGTTTATTTTTTGTGTTTAACATACCTCAAGAGCAATGAAAAGGAGAGTCAAAATCCAGCTAAAAAGAATAAGGTTTTTAATCTCACAATCCATAAATTTAACATGATTGTGTTAGATCACCTGGCTCGTAACTTTGCTGAACATTTGTGTCGGCCATGTAGTAATAGCTTCCTGCTACTCTAGAAACCTTCACATCTTTGGGATTTTGGAGCCAGCCCGTGCAGGGCAGGTATTAATGTTAGAGTGTTACATGCTTTGGCACAAAGCGAGGTACCACAAGAGCGCCAGGCAACCTGGGCCCCTGTAATGACAGACCCTTTCCAAGACCACTGATCTATTCCTGCCTAATGTCACAATGAAGAACCTTATTCGTATGTTAAGGTAAGAGTAAGTATCTAAATAAGGGATTCCTGTTTTAGGATAATGAAATTACTGGCACGGATGCACTCCAGAAGGCTGATGACTGAAACTAGAAATAAAAATATCCCAGTCCAATCCAAGTTTACCCTTTCTCCAAGGAATGAAGCTGTGTCTGCACTGGTAGCACACAACACAGCACACCAGGAGCAGACCTGCAAAGCCAAAGAGTTAGCGCTGAAGAACTGATGTCCATGGCATGTGGATGGGAGATGGTTGCTGGTTTTGTTCAGTGGGAGGATTTCAGACTAGGTCTAGTCCATTTTTGTGGGCTGACTGTCCTTCTGTAGTTGCAGTGCATTATATTGTAACTGTCACTTAATTTCTTCTAAAATAAATACATCTTGGGCGTGGAGACTCTGTAATGCAAATCAAAGCATAGTAAATAGGGACAAAACAAATTAAATCCTGATCCAAACTAGTGTGTTACTGTGGGCACATCCTGAGCTGTAAGAGGTGAAGGATGCAGCTTCCTGGCAATGTAAACCGATCTAAGCCAGAGCTGTCATAGCCCTACCCCACAACAATTTTCCCAATGACCCACTTTTTATTTCTCCTCTATTATGTTGGCAAGGTGCTTGTCTGGCAAAACAACATGGTTTCAGGGTATTAAAAAAGATTAAAAAAAAAAACCCAAACCCCACCCTATTTTTCTACTCACTTCAGTGCTTTTCACCTTTTCCTCCCAAGCCCAGTGTAATGTGCAGTCAGATGAGCTTCAGTGCTCAAGGTGGAAACACTCAGCTGGTGATAGAGATGGAGATCAGTCAAAAGAGTTTGAGGACAGGACCATGGCAGACTTTACTGTCTTACAATCAACACAGAGGGCTGTATCTTTAGGTTGGAGATGAAATTCACTAAAGAAGCAGCAACAGGAAGCACTCTGAAAACATCTATGCCTGGTATCTCCATGACGCGACACAGCAATATTTAGCAATATCAGTCCAGGCTCAAATGCAGACTTTGTAACTGAGGGCCTCACTAGCGTGACCTTCTCTCTGATTTCTCCACTGCATGCTTTATCTGAAACCTCAGTTTCTCCTCCAGTACTCAGGTTTTTTCCTTCCATGCTTATTGCCCTAAACTCCATCCTACAGCCTGGCAAAAAGGCTTCTATGAGAAAGTCAACAGCTTTCACCATCACCTGACAGCCTGATGAGCATAATTTCTGTCCCCCTCAAAAGTAATGGGACAGTGACACCAATTCTTCCTTAGTTTACCCTTGCATATAGCAATACTCTTATACATTCTCCATTCTGTAACCACACAAAGAATTTGAAGAGTCCCCCTAGGTGCTGCTTTCGCTCTTGCTAAGGTTTTTCTATGACTCACTGATGGACTTAATTTATACATTTCACACAGAATCATACAAAAATAATGGTAAGAGCTTTGCAAATAAACAACAGAAATAGCAGAATGCTATGTCCGTTTCTGTCAGACATGTGTTAGACCTTTTATCCCAAAAACAAGATTCCAATCCACTGCCTTTACAGTTCATCAGACAGGACATCAGCATTTCAGTTTAAACCTTCCTATTGAAGGTTTAACTCCTTCAGTAGGAAACTGAATAACCATTACACTAAGTCTAATGGGTATTTTATCAGTGGTGTTAAATATTTTGTTGCTTCTTTTTTATTAGTTTTGTGAGATGCAGTTTCCTTTGCCCCATGTTCCCTACTATGCAAGAATTCCCAGTGTGCTTTAAGTTAATGACAATTTAATATATAGTAGGAAAACCTTCACTAAACCATAAAGTCCAATTGCTGACACTAAAAAAAAAAAAAACCAAACAACAAAGCTTTCAAATAATCCAGTACATGACCCCGCATCACAGTTATAAAACATACCAACTTTCAGGGCAAATCTTGTCCAGAATGATTTGCATCAGCAATATTCTACACTTGAAGAATTTTAAATTTTTTATGAAACAGTGGATTGTCCTTACAATTATTTTGATACACAATGTCTCTGTACATAAGCAACTTAGTCATTTTGGCTTCCTTAGCTCATTAAAAGTGTTTCTAAAAAAGAAGATGTGTTTTGAAATTATGTCGATTCTCAACTCAGATTGCACCGCCCTCATTAAATGTTTAGTGGGGGAGTGGTTTGCTTGCTTACTTCTCAGAATGACTCTTTCCCAATCAGTATGAATCTTCACTCATTTGTGTGAATGAGGACAACCAAGATTTTAACTCTTGTGATTCTTCTGAATGTCACATGTTGTTTACAGATGTCAGTGGGTGAAGACAAATGAGATTTCTGAAGAATGTCTGGTGGCCAGGAGTGTGTGGGAATCCTTGCGGTCAGCTGCTGCCTTCCCTCTTGCTCTCGAACAGAGCCCCAGATGGATTCAAACAGCAGGGTAGTGGGATTCCCTCTTCTGCTGTCCCCACTTTCCCAGTTAGTTCAACTTTTTGACCAGGACCAGACCTTGAGCTGATATTGTTATCAAGTTTCTTGTTTTAGCCCTAAGACTTAATTATTTAATAACAGTCAGCTCAGAGCCCATCACCTTGCAACAGAACAAGATCTTTTTCCTATGAGTGTTCCTTTACGTTTAGGTGTTTGAATATAATCTGCTATTGTATTGCCTAGTCAATCAATACCAGGGTGTGCTTGTGAAATACTCTGAAGTTAAATTTTGTTTTTATTGCCCTGAACAACTCAATGTCACCAGAAAACTTTGCCTGCCTCTTCACCAGTCACCCACCTCCTTTTTCTAATCGTTTATTGCTTTTGTGAACAACACAGGCCCAAGCAGAGATCCCTGCAGGACTTCAGTGGTGATCTCATTCCACTTAAAGCTGATGATATATTTCTAATTTGAGTTTCCTTTATTTTAACCAGTTTTATCTGTATGAAAAAAAAAAATCTGTATTTTCCCCATATACCTTTAAGGGACTTTGGTAAGCAACTTTTTTAGAAATTTATCTAAACTGACATGCAACTCCTTTACAAAGCAATTTTAGATTTTCTTCATGCTAATTCAAGATACAGACACACTGGAAATGCCATAATTCTCATAAGATTTGAGGGAATTTTGATCAGCTCTCGTTTCTTTCTCCTGTTTCCTATAATTTATGGCACCTGTCACCAGAAAGATGGCGATCTGGATAACACAGTGTCCTTTACTGTTACAGTCTCCTTCCTTTAGACAAGTCAAAATATGTAAGAAAGACACCCAGCAATAAGCCAGATGACTGATTACACTGTTTGTTAATTACAGTATATTAATAGCCTTATAGAGCAAACTTACATTATGTTGGTTTGCTAAGACTGCTTGAAGGTCTATGCAGAAAGCTAAATACATAGTCAATCTCACAGCAGTCAATCTAATTTCAGGGTTCCATTTGAAAATAGGGAGGAAGAAGGAATGGAGGTGAACAATATTCATTCATCTTTATTATATATTATATCTGCTGCTTGTAAAGATGCTCATATTAAAGATCTTTTATGCCTCCTTTAACAGTATTCAGTTTACATACCTATTGGCGGAGTAAATTCAGATAAGTGCACTTTACCTGAAGTTACAGATTTAGCCTTGCCCTTCATCTCCCAGCTTTTCTCAAATTGTTGCCTTTTCATAGGTGGAGGAGAATTAAAGCTCAGTGAAAATACCAAGAATAATTCTACATACGAAGAAGAAAATTCAACAGGGCTTATGTCCATTTCTCTATGTTCTCCCCTGAAATATCAGTTAAATGGTTTTGCAGCTGGACTTTCTAAGTGCCAAGTCCTTTTCAGAAAACATTTGCAAAACTGCTCCTCAAGATGATCTTAAAAGATAAGGCTGGAAATTGTTAGTGCTTACTGAACAGATGGAGAGGATACCACAAGTGAGATAAGAGGAAGAATAGGCATTCAGAATGACCAGAGCTAAGGTAAACAACTAGCCCACCAACCCCCCAGGCCTAAAAGAACCAAAAGCAGGGGTGGAAAAAAACATTTTTAAAAATGCAAGATCCACTTTATACAGTATGCCAAAAAGAAAATCAATCTTCCTGCTAAAGAACTCCCTAAACACTGGCTGCAAAAAGCCATCAATAGTTGCTCAGACCGCGATTTGTTTTAAACAGTCAATTCTGTCTACATTGATATTAGCCAAGCATAAGTAATAACTAATTCACTGAGCCTTCACAAACATACAAGTGCAGCATTAGAGCATGTCAAACCATCTGAGACTAATTTGAGGTCTGCAGGGTGTAGGACGTGGAAGTCTTAAACTTTATACCATTGGACCGGAAAAACTTCTGACCGTATCATGGCCCCATGTGTTTATTACAATGTACACAAAAATATATGCATGCTAAAGATAGAAAATCTGTAGCATTGAGATTTCAGTGGTAGGTGAAGTGGTGGAATAAAATATAATGACAGGCTATTTTTTTTTCTTCCAGCCCAGCTCTTGCGGAAAGCTGTTAGGGTTGGTGTTTTAACTTTTTGCAAGGAGTCTGTTTGTATAACCTTTCCTCAGTAAATCTGTAATTTGGGTCAAGTTGGAGAAATTTGTAGAATTATACAGTCACCCTGCAAGAAGACATTTTTCTTGGAGTAGTCTCTCATTATCACTTCTGTGGGAGTTGATACTCTGAGTCAGGTAAGGACATGTTCCTAGAGCTCATCTGGTAATTAAGAAAGTGATTCTCACTGTATGACTCCACCTAAGATATGCTCTGAAAATTAATATTACAAGCCCATGGGTTGGCCTAAATCCCAAAACTGTTCCTCAGCTGGAAGGAAAGAAAAGGCCTACCCTTTTCGAGGATGACTAGAGAACTAGACTGGGAAAGTCCAGTAATACAGCAGACTGCCTCAGAGAGTCTTCAGGATGCCACGTGGTTGTTTTTCCAATCAACAACAGCATGGGACCTTGAAAAGTTATGTTCTGCAAGTCTTGCATCTCAAGATACAACCTTGATCAGGGAAGCAGGAAATGAGGACCTTGAACTCTCACCTTCCTTCTCATCTACTACACTGAGTTACAAGATCCACTGGGGACAAGAAAAAGTAGTAGGGCATCCTATGTCAGATACTCCAGAGCTGAAAATGTGTCCCAGGACATCAGCACAAGAGGCAAATGTGCCACACAGGATTGCACTTGCGCTTGTTCCTATAACTGGATGCTGAAAATGTCCTCTAGGACACCTGATAAACTCCTAGATATATGCTTTACTCTGCAAAGTAATGTATATTTTATGTAAGAGACAACAATGGAATTAAGAGTTTGTGCATATGTTGCTGCTTAAAACCACAGATTGACATTTTCAAGGAAAACTATGGTAATGCTAAGGATGACCAGGTTGATTTAACATATTGCTAGCTAACCACCTTCTGTAGAAGCTTATATTAAGAGTGTAAATGGATCTGGCCCACTCTGCAGCTGCTCAGTTGCTCTCTCTGATGGTAGTAAGGGAGCAGGAACATATAGCCCGGGAAGGGCAGAGCAAGTCTCCCCTGGAAGGGGCTGTCTGTGTTTAGGCTAAACTACATCACTTTATCCATTTGCCAGCTTGGTCTGGGGACAACAATCAGATACCACCTGGAACAGACACTGTTTTTCTGCACAGCCTTTGAGTGTCCCATACCAGTTTTAGCTTAACTCACATACTAGGCAGGCTAAAATCCATACCGAGAGGTAGATGTCATGAATCTGAAGCCAGACTGCTCACTTTTGGAGCTAAGTGCTAATCAGTCAGGAATAACTCCATGAGCGCTGTGTAAAATCTGGGTGTGGAAAGAGCAATTGTAGATTTAATGCAAATTAGCAGTTAGAAAATCATAGAATAACTTAGTTTGGAAGGGACCTCTGGAGGTCAAAAAGTCCAACCCCTTTTTCAAAGCAGGGCCAACTTCAAAGTGAGATCATGTTGCTCTGTGCCTCGTCCAGCTGAGCTTTGAGTATCTCCAATGACATTCAAAGTACCTTGGTACTGGTCGTGAGGTGTTGTGAGCATTCACAACAGCTACTGTGAATGGCTTTGTTCATAGTTACTATGCTAGTTAATATTTGTTTGCTAATACATCATAAAGGGAAGATTGTTGTTGTTACCAGCATGGACTTACTCTAAAGTATTATAGATTCCAGAGTTTAAAAGACACAAATCTTACCCTCTTTAAATTCCAACATGATTTCAGATTTCCCTTCATTTACTTCTGAACATTTATCTTAAAGAGCTTGAGTCAGTTCTGAGGGTTCTGGTGTGAGACGGGAATGGACTTCAGCATATATTAACCTTAAAGAGAAACTGAAGACTATTTGAATGTGTGCTTTTCTTTCTTTCAACACATAAAAAAAGAAAAACCCACCTTACAGTATCCATCACCCTATGTCCTGTAAGAGAGGAACCTCTATGGGAGGTTGGACCTTGGTCCCGTCAGCTAAGAGACAAAATTCAGCTCACACTAGAATAAGGATGCAAACTGCTGAGCACTAGGCAAACAGCCACTGTCACGATCACTCCTCCTGCAATCTCAGTCTGAAGGGAAACAGCCACCGTTCCTGCATTGTGCTCTGTAGGAAAAGCCCGTTTGCCACATCAAGCATAGCCGAACCTGGTGAGCTTGGGCAGAGGAAGGCAGTGAGCTGCAGAACTTGACTTTACAAACCTAAAGTGTTTCTTGGCATTCTGCAGAGCAAAATTTTAACTTTTCAAGGAGCTGCCGTAGAAAAAAATATCAGTGTTACTGAATGTTTCTACTATTCAGCTAAGCTGGATAGTGGAAGCTCTAAAATTTTATGTATTTAGATTTTAATGCTTTTAAAATGCATTTTCTATTTTTTTAACATGCTTTCAACTTTAACCTTCTTGCTAGCCAAAATTCCCCCAGATGCATATATTTAACACTGTGTGCGCTCATTTTCAGATAGGCTTACATAAGATTGTGATAGAAAGGTCAAATGATGCTTGCACAATATTTTAACCAAGGTAAAATATAGGAGGCTTAACAAGGTAGGGGAAAAAAAAGGGAGTTGGACAGGACTTGATTAAATGAATGTTTACATACTTCCCTCTTTGTTTTCACTGCAGGGTTGGAACAATAGGGAGATTCCTTAAGCATTAGATTGGGAGGGTTGGATTAAAGGAAACAGGTGGCAACAATGCACTCCTTGAATGTGATTTAAAGTTGCAAGTTATTTAATTTAGTCTACATTCAAAGCCAAAGCAAAATTGCTTTGAATTTCAAATGTCAGCTCCAGAATAGGATTCTAATTCTTCAAAAGATTAACAAGTTAGATCAAAGCTGTTAAAGTGGGTTATTATTTCAGTGGGCAAAACTGAAATGAGGTTAAGTTATGAACTAGATATGGTATCCATGCATTTATAGTGTATTACAAACAGCGATTTCCATATCTCAAAAATGTATTTTTCTTATGTGATTGCATCCCTGATGCAGTTCCAGCAATGAACTGCAATTTGATGATAGTGACATTACAGAAAGATATTAAGCTGTGTTCTGAACTCGGTTTTGTTTGTGGATTTTTACAGCTACAATTAGTATGGGCTTCTGATTTACATTTTTTTCAGATATTCTAATGTCCACTTATCTGAGAATTGATTCTGAAAGTTTTGGGACAATATTCACTATTTATCAGTGATAATAATTCACTTAGTATTACTCCCTCACAGTTAAAAATTTTCTTCAAATAAGAATAGTGATATGAAACGTGTGAAGTTCATGACCTTAGATTTCAAAATAGCTCATAGCAGGTGTGTTTTAACAATGGAGAAAGAGGCACATAAAGTGGTGTAACATAATAAAGATCACTAAGCAAGTCCAGGACAGATTTTGAAATTGGGGAGTAAGATTCTTCATCCCTAGAACAGTTTATGCATGGATGGTGCTGATTGCCTACTGTAATGTTGATATTATTTGTAAGAGTATTTCCTCTGTTCAGCAGGAAGAGGCCATATTTTTACTTTTGTGGATTACAATGAATTAAAGAGCCCAAATGTTCTAAGATATAGCTTGGATTTGAAGCAAGAAGAACCAAAGAAGTGCAAATAATTTATGCATTTTAAAAGCTTCTTCAATTACTTCGATATTACAGGAGGAAAACTTCAATTATGATTTTTTTCTAAAAAAGAGCCTGACTGACAGCTCATGGAAACTATGCCATCCATTAGTCAACAGAAGAAACATAGGAAGGATCTTGTCATTTCTGCCAACACAGTTAAGAGCAGTAATTGATAATAGCTTATTTGGTGGGTTTAATTATTTATATATTTGTCCACTATAAATACAATTGGAACTTAAAAATTTTTATGAAAAAATAAGCATTAACAAGATCTTGCCCGGTCATTAGTAATCCAGGGCATCTCTGAAACATGATTTGACAGCAGCAGTTTCCCTGTCTCATTGACAGGCACCAGGGACATCCTGACAAAGTTTTAATTTATGCAAAATGAAAATGGATAACTATCCAAAACAGTATCTCATCATTTGGTTTGTAAACTGAAATAGGAAAAATATCTGAGCAAACACTTTTCTTGTACTGAAACGTCAAGGATGGTAGATCTAAACACAGGCCAAGATGGCAGATACTTAGGAACTGTGACCTAATCATGTAAAATCAACTGTTTCAATTAAGATTTTTGTTGAACCCGAAAACCAGACAATCTTGTCTAGTCCCCTTCTGGAAAAGTTCAGCTCAAGAAGTAGTAGCCTGGATTAAAACAGTACATAATGTGGTCCTGACAGAGGAGTCAAAGCGTGGGCTGTGCAGAGCATGATGGTGTCGATAGGAGAGCTGAGTAAGTAGGGAGACTTGCTCTCTCACTTGTAGCAGTGCTAGGATTATTTTAATTTAGTCCCTGATTTTTAATGTCGTCCCTGAAAGAGTTTTGTCATTGAAAGTGGTCTTGAAAAAACACTGAATCAATTTATGCCCATTGCAAGGCCCTTTCCACTGGCATTCCCTCATTGTTGCTGAGATAAGAACAAAGGAAATATTTTCCAGGGACCTCCAACTGGTGGGTTGAATAAAAGTTAGAGATTTCTCCAATTAAAGATTATTACTGCTGCAGAGAAACAATCTTTTCTAGGGCAGAAGCCCTCATACCTCTGACTTTGTCTTATGTCCCTTCTGAAAAAAGTTTTCATTTCACTGTCCCTTGTCCCTTTGTCCCTAGGTCTCACAGTTGCCCAATTCCACAGACACTGCCCTGGAATCACCCTTTGTGTACTCTTCATCTCTTCAAACCTTCCCCTCATTTTCCCAAACTCATTCCTGCTTAATCCTTCCCTCCCACCTCAGTAACTCTCTCTCTCCCTCTCTTTCACCCCAGAGCTAGACTTATTCATGGAAGCTAATTAAAATTAAAAGTGATCACAATCTCTTTATATTAAAGGAAAGACCTAACAACCTCAAAAGCATACTGCTATGAGTAACATGCTTTCACTTAACTGTCCCAGAGTAAATACCTATCTACTCCAGATCCTCACAGTTCACCCAGTCCTCTCTATTACTACTGCTCCACAGCCAAAAACTCCCTAGGACAGACTCTTCTTGCAGATCCCCTCTTTCCTCCAAACAGCACCCAGTATTGAGCTTGGATTGTCTGAATTACCTGTGCAAGCTGACAGCCCCTTAGTCCCAATGGCCACAAGCACACCCTGCCCTTCTTTCCCAGGCTGTTGTTGCTAAGTCTCCCTGCCCACTTGCCTTCCTTCTCCTGCAGAAGGCAAGCATCAGCTCCTGCAT